>NC_058368.1:8953750-9693125 GCF_018350175.1 Felis catus
GGGGCGGGGCGCGGAGGGCGTGGCGAGGTTGTAGACAAGTGGGGACAGATGGCCCAGCTGACTGGCGGACAGGAGAGCCCCCAATGTGTCCCACCTGAAGGGCCGCATCCTAACCCGCCTCCGTCCCCCAGCACCCAGGAGGCGTCATGACGTGCAGAGCACCCACAGGGGACACGCGGGAAGCATCGGCTGACTTCAGTGGTAAGAAACTGACAGGAAACTTCATCGTAGGTAATCACCGCCATAACTATCAATAGCTTATGAGGGTCTCTCAATCAAAGGAGATTTTGTTGGCTGAAGAGTTCATGGTTTCACTTGCTAAAGAGCACCTTTCTGTTTCCCTAAATGAATATAAATGTAAAAAGCTGCCAGTTGGGTTAAAATCCACCCTAAGCAGCACAGTCTTGTCTACTAAGATTTGAAACAGCTCCCGTTTTCTTCACAGATACTTTCTGCTCTGCGGTGTATTCTATCTCCCACCTCCCTTCTCGCCCCAGCTGAGGACAGCTTTCCCACTCCACTGGGGGACAGCTTGAGTACCCGTGACACCCTCTGCCTAGGGTTTTCTGAGGTCCAAATTCATATCTTTAAGTCGGGACTTGGGGTCTCTGTTTCCACATCTAAAGATGAGGCAGTACTGCTGTCCTACTGTCGCAGGGTGCTAATGAGGGTCAAATGAGATGATGCATTAGGGAACACACTGGAAGGCCAAATTCGTTCTTCTTCAAATGCCAAGAGCTCCTGTTTTTGCCACGCTGGTGGGCACTAATCCCTCATATTTCTAATCTTTCTTCAACATCTCGGTTTGTCAGCTGTCTCTGCCTCCGAAAGCAGAAGCAGACAACCCTATCAGTGAAGGGCTCCCGTCACGACAGCTGTCGTGGTCCCTCTTGAGCGGAGGCTGTGCCACAGATGCTGTCGTCTTCTTCACTAGGCTCAAATCTTTGCAACATTGTCCACTCAACTTGAAGAAGGACATAAAAAACAAGAAGCCAACGGGAGAATTGTTAGGGACATTTTCACAAAACCCAGATACGATCTAGAAATGCTCCTTCTTAAGCCAGCAGGATGTGATCAGACAGTATTTGGGTCTCTGGACGGTGTTTCCATCACTCAGGAAGGTTGTGCTGTATCAGGAGAGATGCCCTGACCCTGTGTACAGAACTGCGTTACAACAAAAACATGTGTTCTCTCGGGAGGTCAGAGCTTCTTTGCCACTTGCCTTTAATCACACTTACTTCTGTAGTATGTGACGAAAGGGCTCTGGATCTGCAACCTGAAGCCAGGTGACCTACAAACTCGGTGGGCAGGTCCAGGGGGAGACCTGCCATTGCCTGTCTGGTACAGTGTTGATTAACCAGAACTAAACAGGAGCCTGGTCCTAAGGAGTAGATTTCATAAAATTGGCTTTATATGAGCTGTAAAGCACTTCATTTGGGCCTTAAAAGCTGTCGTACATTTGGCTCTCGAATGGAAAAGAAATATCGTAAAGAATGTTTCCCTGAGATTAGAATTCAGACTTACTACCACAACATTGCCTCTTTAATTCTCTAGGCCTCTAAGGTATCCTGAAAGACAAGAGTTTTCCATGGCTCTTTCCAGAAGCATCCTCTGTTTCCAAAAGCACAAGGAAAACTGGCATCTGGAACCACCACAAGGCAGAGGATTCTACGCAAAACTCATCTTTCGCCGCATGTTCACACAGACCGATAGTTTTCCATTTACTAATGCATTCACCTGACAAAGCCAGGCAGTTTCACTGATTTAGACCCCAAGCTCCTGCAATTTCCGCCCTCCCCCATCTTCCCATGGTCCCAAGCAATCGTGTGAAAATAACCTGGAATTTCTAGAAAACGCACTGGTTCCAAAATAGACAAAGAAGCTGTGAAAAACCAGGTCCAGCTCCCTGAACTGAGCTGGAGAGCAGCCGCACGGGGGACTGGGGTCCGCTGGAAGCAACCAACATTCTACACCAGCTCCTCAAAAGACACATACGCACGAGTTCATTTAATCCGCATCAGAGACCATCAACAGCAATTGTTACTCCTCTCATGAGAGTAAGAGTGGGGTTCAGGCGGCAGGTCCTGTTGCCCACAGTCACCTAACCTGCATGTGGTGGAGCCAGGATTTGGCCTAGGTCACCAGATTCCAGAAGCCCTACTCTATGCCAGCTGCCAAACGGATTCCACTTTGGCCAGGCCTATTCCCCCCCTGCTGTCGACGATTCTTCATGTGTCACCTGGTCCTACAAATAAAAGATTCACAAGAGTTAAGGGACACCCTCTTCCTGAATGATAACTCCTCTGCAAAAATTAAGTCAGTTATTCACATGGTGGAGTGAATCAACGGACTCCACCCATTGGCCAAGACCCACCAGCTTCGAGTCAATAAGGAGCTTTATCTAAGGAAAAGTGAGTAATTTGGGTTGCAGGGCCCAACCAGGGCTTCAGGCAGCATTCTGGAAAGCACACAGACAGCAAGGCTTAAAAAAGTATGAAAGGAAACAACCAGCCAAAGAAGATGGATTAAGCTTATGCTGGAGCTATTACATCCTGATAAAAGTGGAGAGAAAGTGTCAAAAAAAACCCCACAAAAACCCATGTATAGCATCCCTGAGAAATAATAACATACTGAATATGAGTTTTTATAAAGAATGGTCTAGAAAGAAAACTGAAATAGGTGTTTCTCAACAGGGGACTTAGGGCATTTTTTTAGATTCTGCATTTTGACAATTTTCTCTAGAAGTGTGGTACTGCTTCTGAGTTAAGGAGAAGGAAATATTCTAATAAAACCAACAAACAAATAAGTGGAAAAAAAGGAAGGCATAAGGTCCAAAGACAAGTTGAACCATGTCAGGAGTCTATCTGGAGATGTGGACAATTGAGTACGTGGGGTTTCATTATGCTTTCTCTCTACATTTGTGCACATTTGGAAATTTTCAGAAGTGAATGTGAAAAGAAAGGAATTCATCCAGGGCTGACCCAGAAAACAAAGAGGAAATTCTTCAACAACCTGTATCAGGGCCAGGATAGCCCCTCAGCGCTGTTAGCCATGGCCACATATTAGTTACATAGTCTTTTATGTAGGATTAAGTTGAAGCATATAACATCGTCAGTATTCAGCTACGTTTTACATAAAAACAGCCTAGAGCAAAGAATCCGTAATAGGCAGGCCTGGTCTTACCTCTTACCAGTCTCGTTCCTATACAGACTTGCGTCTGTATCATACACGGGGAATTAGACTGAAATCAGAAAAGGTAACACGAGTTCCAAAGAACAGTTCCGAGAAAAAAGGAGTGATTCGTAGGTTATTCAGAAGCTGGCAGCTGCTGAAACAGAGACACTTGTAGGGAAAGAGAGACACTTGCAGGCACGCCTGTGTTTGTGCTACACGCTATGGGACACAAGCACAGCGTTGTGGTTCATCTGTCACCACTGGGCGGGCTGTGGCCCCACAGGGGACGTAAGGCACAGGCCTGCAGAACCGCCGGGACCACACAGGTGAGGCTGGCTGTGCAGGGCAGAGCGGGAGGGCAGGGCAGGACGGTCCATTTACAGGAGTCTTGCACGGCCAGCTGAGGGATTTATACTCAGACCTAAAAATTTTAAGCAAAAGAAGGACATCAAAAAAAAATATTTTCTTGAGAGGCCTGATCTGGCCTTATTGTGAAGGACAGACCAGAGCGGGAAACAGCACCAGGACAGCTCACTGCTCATGGCTCAGCCTTCTTTCTTTGGGGGACAAATTCAATTATATTTGTCTTCTGAGCATGATATTTTAATTCAACTAATAAAGCACTTTTGAGCAAACAAATGCTATAATCTTTGATATTTACCTGCCGTTTGCTCCCTGTTTTTTCCTCAAAGAGCCCTGAAATACACACGCTCCTCACACCCAAAGTTACCATGGGAATTATCTATGTGGTGTATGTCATGCACAAATAATCCCTAAGCAGGAAATGGCTTCCTATACCCATATCTCACAGGCAGCCAAAATTTCAGGCATTCATCCCCAAAGAAAAGCATGTAAAAGTTGAAAGAAACACCATAGCCTTCTCGTGTCATTTGCCACCTCACGTGTCTTGGGTCCAAACAACTACCTGCCGCGCTTTTCGACCACGAGGTATTTTTTTTTTATGTCATATGCTTGGAGGAAACACCCTAGTGCGTGGTGACAGAACAGTCTCAGCAGAGACAGCACAGCAGAGAATGTGCTTCTCGTGGCCTGAAATGACTCTGAGGCACCAGAAGCAAGGCCAGTGCCGTAAGGGTATGTGCGTACCAGAACGCTGGACCCAACGGTCAAAGCCAGGGGAGGCCTGGCAGAGGGTCAGGCCAAAGTCAGAGGTGAACAAATCAGCCCGCAAAGTCGGACCAATGTAGTTACTCCTACTGGGCAAGACAGCTGGACGGCAGCATTAGGTGTGCAGGGGCTCTTTTAGCATGTCAGACCACAGGTGCATCGTCCGTCACAGGCAGTGCCACCTGCTGTGTTGTAATGCAAGACCCCAGTGCAATACCATAACCGCACTGCCCTACAGAACGCTACCCGAATTCAACCCAGGCGCCTGTCAATACGACAGCATCCAATTATCCAGGACCACATTCTCCTTTACAAACAACGCCAGAAAACTGCAGCTGGGTTCCGAAGCGGGTCACAGACAGCAGCAACTGAACCCAACATTCCTGATGTAGAACCACGCACTCTGGGCATCCACCACCCAGCAGGGACAGTGAGGGCAGGAGAATACCCAAATTGGTTAGAAGAATAAATGAACCCTTTAGGGTCGTGATCCTTTAACAGATTTAAAATCACGGATCACCGTGGAAAAAAGAAAGGAGCAAAACAGTTTCCCACAAAAATGGATAGCAGACGGGAACCACTCCTCAAGGAGCAAGGAAAGGCAATCAGTGGTACGCAGCCTCTGAGGTGGCCCCGTGATCCACTCCCGGTATCTCCTGGAGTGTGTGTAGAACTGGGACTTGCTTCCGGTCAACAGAACATGGTGACGGTCGGTGCTGGCCGTCACTCCACGGAGCTTACGTTACATGAGCTCCATCTTGCTAGCGTCCTCCTCGTCAGCTTAATGAACCCGGCGGCCACGCCAGGAAAACCCATATGGCAATGAACGTGGCCTCCAGGTCGGCCAGAGAGAGGCCAGGGCCCCGGGTCGTACAATCATGAGGACACAGATCTGCCCAACAACCTGAGGGAGCGTAGAAGCAGAGTCTACCCCAGCCATGCTTCCAGATGAGAACCAAACCCTAGTCAACACGTTGACTGCAGCCTCGTGAGCCAGGCCAGGCCCTGACTTCTGACCACAGGAGCAATGGAACAATAGATGTGTGTTGTTTTGGGCCTCTACGTTTGTGGTGATTGTTGTGCGGTGACAGAGCACTCCTCCGTGGCCCCGTCATGAGACAGTGAGTGGGTCTGCATTCGTTCTCTCTTACACCTTCAAGGACTTAAAACCAGAGCCCAACATTTCTCCTCCTCTGTTTCAATGGTGGAGTTAACCTTTCCTGGACCTGAAACTATTTTTCTTGGTTAAGGATGAACGATTTGAAAGCAATTGCCTCCTCTGGAAGCATGGTATGCACTAAATGACTATTACTTCATTTTTTACAAAATTGCGTATTTGCCCTGTGTCACTCTTCTGGGAGTTACGGGAGCTACAAAGATAAGCAGCGCACCGTCCCTGTGCTCAGAGTACGCACTGTCTGGAAAGAAAGACTAAAGCAACCATCTACCCATTCGACAAATATTTACCTTAAGCCTACTATAGGCCTCCCCCGCTTCTAAGTGCTGATGAAACAGCAGGGAACGGAACAAAGCTGTCCGCCCTCTGGGCAGGAAGACATTATGATAAACTGAAGCGCACAAACAAGTACCACGGCAGAGACCAAAAAGCCTCCAGGGGATGCACCACCTCTGCCGCCACCTGGCACCTGGTCTGTATCTCTTCACTCAAGAAGGGGCAACCTCACGGTGGTTTCCAGTAGGTCGCGAATTCCCCTGATTTAGTTGCAGTTCAGGACTTGTGCCGGAGGACCGAAGAACCGTCGATGGCTTCCCCACACATTCGGTCACAGCATCCTGATCCTGAGAAACAGATCTGATACAGACTTTTCATTCCGATGTGAACACTCAGCACCACGTGCCAAGCCCTGGTATTAGGTAACAGGAAGGGTTTCTAAAACAGTCTGTTAAGATAGCAGAGACACATCTGACGACTGCAGGAAGGGGAGGAAGAATGCAGAATGAATTCACTCTAAGCACTCTTACTAAACAGGCCCTGAAAAGAGGAGGAAAGAAAAGGACCCTCAAGGTTCACAATGGCTTCTGGCACCACACAGGATGTTCCCCCCTCCCGGCCACACTTCCCTGCCGGCAAGGATCCAGTTTTACTGTCTTTTGGGAAAGTACACCTGGTAACTGTGCACCTTGGTTTCTGACATTTACACAGTTGCAAGGGCCTCATAAACACGCGGTGTACTTCCAGCCGTGAGCCTCCCTGTGAACTATGCGGTAGGAGCTTTGGGGAGTCTGGCCCTCCTGCTTATTTCAAGGTCACTGCTCAAAGACGCCTACCTGTGGCAAAGGCCGCTGGCCATATCCTCCACAAAGTTCCTCTGATGAAGGATGGCATGGGCTGCTGACCCTGATTATGTGTGCATTCTTTTTTTTCAACATTAAAAGAAATTTTTTTTTAATGTTTATTCATTTGGGGGGGGAGGGGCAGACAGAGAGGGAGACACAGAACTCAAAGCAGGCTCCAGGCTCCGCGCTGTCAGCACAGAGCCCGACACAGGGCTTGAACTCACAAACCATGAGATCATGACCTGAGCCGAAGTCAGACGCGTAACTGACTGAGCCACCCAGGCGCCCCTACGTGTGCATTCTTAATACAGCTAGTTTTGGAATTAAGAATATGAATGGCTGCAAAGGACAGTAAGAATGTGAGAGGGAGGGAGAGAAGTCAGGGCAGGTTCTTTTGTAAACACACACACCTGAAAAAACTGCCTCCTTTTGATGATGCATAAAATAGCAACAATAACAATGAAGTGCCCATACTCAGTGAACTTGTTATTTTAATCAAAAGCTAACAGGAGTAATAGCTTTCAAGTATTTTAATAGTAGAACAACCCATCTTTCCCAAACCACATCTGCCAAACCCAAACTTAAGAATCAAATAAAAATGGAGCCTCTCTTACACAGAGAGATGGGAGCCACTGAGCCCCGCTGGCTAGCCCTGACCTGCCCCCGCCCTCCCTGCCTGGCTTCTTGGCCCCCCTCAGGACTCTGCGGCTCTAAGGCCAGGCCTGAAATGCACTGGCTTATAGTCACTACATATAGCCATACATATGGCACTACTGGCCATAGATCACTACAGCACCTGAACCTAAGAATAAGCTACGGGAGAATCCCTAAGTAAAAGGGGGGAAAGCAGAGGAATAAAGAGACAGGAGCAGGAGGAAAGGCTTGAGAGCAGGAAGGAAACTGGAGCCTGCCCTTGACCCTGAGAAGCACCAAGGCTCCAAGAGTCAAAGGCAGCACCGCAGTGCAAACCATCAGTGTCACGGCATTGCACACCAGCACGGACAGGCCAGGGGCCGCTGCCCAGTGCGAGGGCCACCAAGGGCTACACACCACGCAGCAGCCCCGCATCCACACCGGGAGTGAGTGGCAGGCTTCAGCAGATCCTCTCTCCACAGCTGCCCTGATGGACATAGATTTCACCTGGGATGTCGGTCTTCCCCGCCCCCCCCCCCAGTTCCCAAGCCTTGCATTGGGCAGGGTGTTGGGAGTTCTGTCTCAAGGAAATGCAGAAATTTAATAAGCCCGCAAAAGTGAAGGGGCACTCGCGTTTTCTGACGAGGGGATGGGCCTGAACTGCTAAGGGCTCTGAAGAGGCAGAGCAGTGATAGATAAGCTTTAAAAGATGATGACGCAGGGTGTAGCTGTCAGTTAATTTATAAAGTCAACAGCCAACTGAAGGCTAAACGGGCAATCCATTCTAGTGCCCAAGAGACCACCCTGCCAGCGTGCAGATGGGCAGACTGTACCTGGAACAGGATGTGAGGACTTGTCACCTCGTCACCCGAGGATCGCCTGGGTCCTGGAGCAAAGACGTCTCAGGAGGGATGAGATGGGTGCTTCTGGCTCCTGGGAAGCAAAGAAGAGACGTTAGGCGCCACCCACCTGGGCCCCAGAACCTCCATGCCTGTGGCTGTGAGGCGAGGGATGATTCTGTTCAGCTCGGAGTCAGAAAAGACACCCGACCTACAACACCAAGCAAAGGTAGGTGGCATCAGAGGCCAGGCAGGTAAGAGTCCCTTCACGGGGACTGAACAGGCATATGGTGAAGCACCACTGGGCAGGGGACAAGACGGGAAACTGGATGAGACGTCCTCCGAACCAGAGACCTTACCATGTGACCTCCACCAACAAGGACCAAATCTCAAACAAGCATCACCCAGACAGACTCCCTCCACAGACCTAGGGCACAAAGGTAGATGGGTGGTAGGTGGGAAGGCACAAAGCCGTGTGGGGAGAGAATCCACCCCCCCCCCCACCTCTGACAACCGCACTGAGAACTGAAAGTGGCGGGGGCAGAAAGTCTTATCTGGGTCCCTCAGGAAACAGTCAGACTCCACCTGTGAGTGGCCATCTTGCCAAAGACTCTCTGAACCAGCTGACAGATGGGCACAAACGTACGCCTGCCCTGGAGACTTCAGGATGGGCCAGGGTGCTCTAAATGTAGAACGCGCGCTGTCACCGTGAGCCTAGCGGAGTGGCCTGCAGTCCCACAAGGAATGGGATCGAGTGGCCGGAGTCCCCCCATCCGAAAGCAAGTTACCTCTGCTGATATAAAGTCCTCTGTCTCCTCAATCCTACCACTTCTACTTTGCACACACTCGCGCGCTCACCCAGGAGCTGGAGAGGTTTAATTAAAGTCTCCTGATGTGATCTGCACTAATGAAACCCAGAGCAGATTATCATTACACCAAGGATGCACATCAAGACGCTAATCAACAGAGTTTTGGAACTTCCACAGCAGCAAACCAGATTTCCAACCACGGAGATCCTACTCTATCCCGACCCACACCTTTTGTACGCTCATTGTACTCAAGGCTTCGTTCTTTTCCGCTATTTGCAAAATGTGAAAACCTACAGAAACACAAAAGGAACGTTTACATACCCTTCATCTACATTTACCGACATTTCTCATTTTGCCGTGTTCGTTTTATTTTTATAGAAACTTTTCTCGTGAACCATTTGATAGTGAGCTATAATGGCTACCGTGACACTTGACCTCTATTTTGGTAACTCCTAAGAACAACATCTCCGGCAAAACTGCAATGCCATTATCACACCGAAGACACTGAACATGCAGTCGATGGCATCTAAAACACGGCCCAGAATCAAACGCCCCAAATTGACAGCGTGTTGCTCTTTCTCTATCATATGCCAGGTACCACAAGGGCACTGAGAAGGTCACGGCCCCGCAGGGGAGACTGACCTACAGATGCCTTACTGGGGACAAGGGCACTGAGGTAGTGTGGCTCATATGCGAGTCTCTGTCTTGGCTGAAGAGAAAGTGGGTGGCCCCACCTGAAGACTTGAGGAAAGGCCTTTGCAGTGAAGCCCTAAAGGACAAGTCTAGCCAACATATACACAGCAGGAACTGAACTGTGAAACTAGACAGGCTTGAATGTGGCTGCCAGAATAATACCGTCCCCCCCACCCCAAACATCCAAATCCCAATTCCAGGAATTGGTGAATATGTTAGGTTACACGGCAAGGACGAATTAAGGTTGCAAGAGGAATAAAGATGCTAATCAGCTGACCTTGAGATGGGAAGATTTTCCTGTGGTGAGCCTGATGTAGTCACGAGGGTCCACCAGGTGGAAGAGGGGGCGGGAGAGTCAGTGTCAGAGGGATGCAATGTGACAAAGACACCATCAGCCACTGCTGGCTTTGAATGTGTCAGGGGACCAGGAGCCAAGGAAGGCAGGCAGGCTGGGAGGGACAAGGAACTAGACTGTCTCTCAAGAGTCCTCAGAAAGGAACACACCCCCGCCACCACCTTGACTTGAGCCTGGTGAGATGTATTTCGGACTTCTGACCTCCATCCAGAACCGTCAGGCAATAAATGTGTGCTGTTTTAAGCCAATGAAAAAACAAAAACAAAAAAACACAGAGGCTGGAAACAAGGCTGGAAACTATCAAAGTGCTGGGAGATGGGGGCAAATTCATCCAAGTCCTTGTGGCCAAGCCAAGAAAACTACACTTTGTCCTTCCGGGAAGGGAGAGACAGCCAAGAGCCATGATCGGATCTGTATCTTAGGAATAAAACTCTGAAATAAAAGGAGCAGAAGCTAGAAGGAAAATAACTAACAATGCTTGCTGCCAACGATAAAATTTGAGCTTTCAAACAAAAAAACAAAAAACAAAAAAAATAGAATTTTGGAAAACTTGCATCCGTCACCAAGAACTCAAAAGATTCCCAAAATTTAAAACAGTTTTCTGATGACACTGGTGATGTTAACAAATGCGATTTTTAGAAAACAATTACATGATGAAATCTGTCAACGTTTGAAGATCTGCATAATTCAGTAAGACAGTATTTCACTGAAACATGGACAAACGACTGATTCAAAGTACAAAGCGTAATTTTTGAAAAAAGTACAAAACAAGACACATTTTCAAGTACAAAAAGCCTGTCAATATGGTTTTAGATTCCACTGTGGAACCAACTACCTCCTTTCAAGTTTTTGTGCAGTATCGAAAAAGAACACTCAGGGGCGCCTGGGTGGCTCAGTCGGTTAAGTGTCTGACTTCGGCTCAGGTCATGATATCGAGGTTCATAAGTTCGAGCCCCGCATCGGGCTCTGTGCTGACAGCTCAGAGCCTGGAGCCCGCTTCGGATTCTGTGTCTCCCTCTCTCTCTGCCCCTCCCACGCTCACACTCTGTCTTTCTCTCTCAAAAATAAATAAACATTAAAAAAAAAAAAAAAGAACACTCATAATTATCCAAAAAGGCTACTATCCTTTTCCAAGTATCTACCTGAGGCCTATTTTCTTTATATATTTCAGCTAAAACAGACATCAAAACCAACTGATGCATAATTAGACATAACAATCAAGCTGCCTTCTATTAAGCTGAGCATTAAAGAGATTTGTAAATATGTAAAATGACACTACTCCCATTAAATTATTTAGCAACTAGTTATTTTTCATAGAAATGATACATTAACAGAAAATGGCTTCTTGTCATTTTTAGATGGATTAGTACGTAAATATTTGAAGCTGATCCCAACTCAAATTTGTAAGATGATAAATGTTGATACATACCACCCACATAAGCAAGAGTTCCTTCGAGTCCTCAATAGTCTGTAAGAGCACAAGGCGGTTCTGGGACCGAACAGCTTGAGAACCGCTCCCTTATGGGCTGCCCAATCAAGTGAACACAGCACCAAGCTGGGTATATGCTCACATCGCACAAGGTCCTCTCCTGCTTCTTTGGGCATGATGAAGCAGCCTAAAGGGGATCCCCACTCTGCTCCCATTCTCCTGTCGCGGTATACAAGCAGTTAATGCTCAAGCTGGAAGTCCGGAAGAAAAGCATGCCATACGTTAATCCAGGCTGAACTCATCAGGATTAATGGGGTTGGAATGCATAGCAAATAAACTCATTATAACTGCTTTTCTTTAATCCAAGAATGTTCCAACCGATCATTCTACTCCTACAGATCTGGCGACTCGCTTTTTACCAAGGAAGGAGAACGCTACATACACTTCAGACCTTAAGGATTCAATTTCACTTGTGTCATAAACACAGCAAGCAACATTTCAACACCACCCCTGACAAGCTTCACTGAAAGGGTGTGGCTATGACACCATGTGGCTCTGGGTAACGGGGGGCACCTGGCACACTGACGGGAAATATGTACGTAAAATAACATGGAAACACCAGCAAACATACTTCCACTGAGTAATTTACACATCAAAGGGAATCAGGTCTTTTCATTAAGTACACTGATGAACCACTAAAAATGCTTTCCCACTTATGTGACACAACCCCCAGCTCTTTGGCAACTTAAGTACCTGCTTTGCCTGTGAATGTGATTTTATTCCATTCATTCCACAAATGTCTTGGGTGCTAGATACAGTTTCAGAAACCAGAGAGGCGGCAGTGACCTTTATTGGACCAAAATCTCTGACTTCTTAAAGTCTATCACTGGAAATACCTCTTTGAAAACTGAGGATGGACGAAATATTCACTGGAGGAAGAACGCTTCCGGTTTCCTAAGCAACTGCATGAAATTACCAGAAGTAAGATGAGCCCCAACTACACACCGGAAGGTCAGATGTTATGGTTACTGTAAGGAACAAAGCTACAGACAGCACAGTTCAAGGCGATCGGGGGATTTCTGTTAAGTCCACAGACTCTCGCCGAGAACGCTGGCAATAATGGAGCTCCTCTGGGAAGGCCCAGCGACCTATGGGACGCCCGAGGCAGTTCCCCAGTGGATGTGTGGGCTGTCAGAATCCTGAAAGGGGAGCATCTGTGGTTGAAAAAAGCAAATCATAATTAATTGTTTTCTTTGGCATGAATAGTTTTCAAATTTCAGCGTAAGATTTCTGTCGGTTAAAAGGGAGCACAGGCTAAGAGGCTGAGTAGTTAAACAGAAACCACTTTTCTGCTCCAGGAAAGATGGGGAGGATGGAACCAAAGCCCCAAGTACAGGAAGGAGCCTGCAGTGTCCCCAGAACCAGCAGGGCAGGCTTCCAGGCATCACCAAAGGATCCAGAACTGAGCTCAGAGGCTCTCATACTTTCGTCTCCTGGTCCCTGGGGAGCCTGCTGCGTGGGCACTGTAGGAACCGCATCAAGAACAGTCCGGACTGTCCCAGCTGCACCTGCAACCCGCTGAGAGAACCACAGGAATATGGGAGTGATCCCTTCTCTCCTTCGGCCTCCCAGCCTCAACCCGCACTTTAGATCTACCCAGAAATGATCAGACCCTTATTAACTGAAACAACATACCCTCAAGGGGCAGATCTGGAGGGTACCAGCATCCAAAATACTATGTTCTCCTATGTTTCCACTGGACCCACACTTCCTGACTTCCACAGCTCCACGGGAGCACAACACACACTGGCTTACCAGCTCCTCAACGGTAGGGGGGTGTCTTCTACCCGTGACCATGGGCTTTACAGCTGCTACTCAGCAGCTCCCCAGGAAAACTCGCAGAATAGATTCCAGCGTCCATCTCAGAATGTGAGTGACTCACCTCTTCTTCCAATTTCCAACGTCCGTCCTAATCCCACCTGTATTTGGGACCTATACCAATTTCTGTCTACTCCCTGAGACGGCAATAGCACTTAAGCATAAATGCTGTTCGAAAGACCGCACACTCTGGTTCTACAAAACTTACTGGGGGAAAAAATGACAAACTCTAAAGGAAACATGGTCAAGGAAGTAACAGCAAGACATTTATCCTACCCCCTATCCTTCGATAACGAAAATTACTCCAGCCATTCTGCACCAAGGAAAAGACCGCTGGGCTCACAATTTGATGACTCAACCTTCCTCTGAGACACAAAAGACTCCGGGAAAAGGCCACAAACCCCTTCTTTGCTCTGCGCTGCAATGGGCCAGTGAAGGGCGCTCTTCCCCATCGGCCCGTGTCTCCTGGTGATGCCAAGGGAAGAGGAGGGGTGGCAGGAGAAGCTGGCGGGGGCCAGTCAGAGGTCACAGGATGCAGTTCTCAAGCAGGGGTGACTCTGCTCCCACCAAGGGGCATCAGGCAGTGCCTGGAGACATTTCCGGTGGCCACAGCGGAGGGAAGCAGGTGTTGCCATCTAGTGCTCAGAGGCCAGGACTGCTGCACGGACAGCCTTCCAACAGAGAGGCTCGGGAGCACTGGGGTGGAGAAAGCCTGCCTTATGTGTGAAACTGCAGACCGCAAAGTGTTCCATAGATTTTCTTTTTTAAGTGAACTGGTTTAATAATTCTATCAAAAAAAAACAAAAGCTACAATGTCTGAAAACAAGCACATATTCACAAGAGAGCAAAACCTTGTCACCATATCCCTGGAGAACGCTCCAGGGTACCCAAACCAGAATTGAGAATAATTGCCTAAGAGGCAAGGAGACGACGGGAAAAAGTAAACGATTAAAAAACACCGTGTGGACTAAGACATGCTCCCGTTATTAATCTGAGTTCTCACTTCTGAGGGTGAATTGGTATCTTGTAGAAGGCTTGAGACCCTCGCCCTCTGATGACTCTGCCTGGAAGGTGAAGGTCAAACCTTGAAGGGCTGATGGGACGGCCAGGCAGGGTCCCTGTGAGGGAAAGGAGCCAACCAGCTAAGCCCCACCACGCTCACAAGGTCCCCCAGGGAGAATGCCTCATCCCCAGGTCACGGGGCAGGCACAGAAGCTCCGAACAGCAGTGACCAGGACAACAGAAAGAGCCCACGGCCACTTTACTAAAAAGTCCTCCTGTTACGCCAAACACACTGTTTCAGTGTCTGAGTGGGAAGGACATCTCCACCCTGTGGTTCCGAGAAAGCACAGAGATGAGGCAGCGTCCAGCCTATGAGGAAGGTCATTTCTCCCTCTCCCAGAAACGTTCTGCCCTCCAAGGAGCCATGGACATCTATTTTTTTAATGCCTGAGATTCAAAAAATGAAATCACGAGTTCTAAGAGTTGGAAGGGACCAATCCAACATCTGATGCAGAAATCCTCCCAGGCTGTCACAGGAAACACTGATCAGGCCAGGAAAGAGAGGGGAGAATGGGGGAGGGAGGAAGAGCCAGGCTACTGAAGGCAGGCATGAAGAAGTGACGCTCCAGGCAGCCACTCCCCCCACCCCCTTCCCAGTTGTCACCCACCAGCCTCTGAATTCTGCCTCTGAGTCTGGAGTAACAAACACGCATCTGAAGCCAGCCATACCCCTCATAAGCAATAACAACGGTAAGAATGGCTAACGTTCATGTTAAACGTCTACCATGTGCCGACACCCCCGTGGAAGGCACTGTATGTATGTGTACAACCTCGTCTAACACTCAAACCAGGCCTTGAAGTTTACACAGCTGTCACACCCCCTTCACTTAGGGCAAGCCAGCTGTGTAAAGTAGTTATAAAGCGGAGCCTTGGTTCAAACCTTGGCGCATCCGACTCTAAACCCACCTGGATGCTCCATTATGTTTAATGCTACTGAAACGCTACATGAGATTATAATAGGTCCCCCAGGGCAATGGGCCATAACGTAATTACAGCAAAACTTTAATTAGACATGAGGAGGATCCCCCGCTTAACAGTGACATGCAAAGGAATGAGGACACAGAGGTTTTCAAGGAGACAGACTTTGGTTTCAATCTCTGCTCAAATGCTGACCAGGTGAGTGAGTTGGGGCAAATCATTCTGAATCTTAGTTTCCTCACTTCTCCAAAGAGGAAACTACTGTGAGGCTCATGCAATTGTTTAAAAACAACAATAAACATATTTATCCACATAAATGTATCATGCACTTTTGAAAGTAAATACATTCTTGGGAGACTGTCTCTGAGTAAGTGACATATTTCAGAAATACTTCCTCTTCATTTCATACTGTTCTTCAAATGCACTGGTTCCTACGTGGCATTTTGAAATTTCTCTGCCAAACAGCTAATGAGCTACACAAATAGATAAATGCAGCCAGGGGGAGCTGCTATTTTAAGAAATTCTCCAGTTCAAGTGAACAATTGTTTGATGTGTGAATAATCGGCTCTTAATTACATGGTTTGTCAATATTTTAAAAGAATCATCTCGTTAACAAGCTGAGGGGGTAGGCTGTGGCACCTACCCTGACTTTGGTCATTCGATATTTCTGTCTGCCAGTAACTGAACCTTAAGAGTTTAAAAAAATAGTCTTTGCCAGTGAGCAAGTGACGTATTATTAAAAAAAAAAAAAAAAGAGGTGAAACATATGAATACAATACAAACATTACAGGGCATTCTCCAAATAGGCAGCAGAGAAAGGAGGCATGGGGGAATTTCGGAGCAACAGACCCAGGATGGAGTGGTGCGGGGAGGCAGCGGACAAGGTGAAGGCGTGACAAGGCTGAGGGAAGAAGGCAGGCACTCCTCAGACAGGGGGTGAGCAACATGCAAGCTGAGTGAGTCATGGACGAGCACAAGGGGGTCCCGAGAGAGCAAGGGGGCAGGCCTGCCAGGGCATGGGCAGAAGGATGTCGGGGCTCTACTGTCCACGGCCTACACAAACCTTCTCCAAGATCTCTTCTAGTTCTATGATGGATCCCCGGAAACACACATACGCATATATTTTGGCCCTACATTGGTACACTCTCTTGAGACTCGGTGAATAGAACTCGTGATCGCTTACGTTCAGGATTCCCTGAGGCCACCTGTCAGAGCCCAGGTAGATCTGTTGATCCACTAGGAAAATAAGCCTCTTGTACTCCTGCCGTGTGCCCTGGAGAGGTACCTGGGAGGCACCCCAAGAATGCAGGCAGCAGCCCACCTCTCTAGCCCCCTACTCCCAGTTCTTGGGCAGCTTCTTCAAGTTACACACCCCCTCCCCGCTGCTGGTCTTAACCAACATTGTTTAAAGCGGTAGCATCCATGCAGAGACAGACCCTACGGTTTGGGGCCAAGGACCCTTCACCCATTCTAGCTCTCAAAAGGAACAGTGACTAGGCTTTTTACTAATCTGTCCCCCTCCCTTTGCCAAATCAAAGTTAAAGTTACTTCTCTTCGGGGAGCCAAGAAATGGTGTTGCTTGTTTCCTAAAAACCTAGGAGGAGGAATGTGGCGATGGCCGCACAGCATTGTGAATGTACTTAATGCCACTGAAACGTACGATAAAAAAATATTCATAATTTTTTTAAAACCAAGAAAATTCCTCAAAAAACAACATACTTACCATATGACCTGGCAACTCACCCCTAGATCTATAACCAAGATAAATGTGTACACAAATGTTCACAGCAGCATGACTGAGAATAGCCCCAAAATGCTTAAACAACCAAAATGCCCATCAAATGATGAATAAACAGAACACAGAATATCTATACAATGGAATATTATTCAGCCCTTAGAAGGAGTGAAGCACTGACACCAGCCACCACATGGATGAACCTTGAAAACACCATGCTAAGGGAAAGAAACCAGGCACAAGAGGCCACGTATTGTGCTCTTCCATTTATATGAAAGGTCTCAGATAAAGGCAGAAAGTGTATTACTGGTTGCCTAGGGCTGGGGTAAGGATGGAGGAGGGAATGCGGAGTCACTGTTACTGCATATGGGTTTCTGTGTAGGGGTGAATAAAATGTTCTGCGATTGTGCTAATGGTTGCTTAACTCTTTGGATATAATCAAAACCACGGAATTTATACTTTAAATGGATTAACTTTATGGTATTAAAGTATATTCAATAAAGCCGTTAAAAAATAATAAAAGCTAAGAAGAGCCCAATCCGCCAGAGACCGCAGCGCGGTTTTCTATTAACGGCACTTGGGCCGATTCCAGGACTTTCACACAAGTTCTGTGCAACAGCAGCATGTTCTCCGTGTACTTTAATTCCGCTTCAAGTCAAAATTCTCCCCCCGCCCCGGAAATCAATAATTGTAGCTCCGGTTGCAGTTGTGAGAGGAGCTCCACCTCCTTGCACAAGCCACTTATTATATGTAACAGTCATTTTGCTTTGAGCGTTTCACCAAGGTGAAAGCGACTCCTATTTAATACACCCTCCCTGCAAGCTCTGGGTCTTTTCTTGTTCTGTTCCACTGCAAACATAAGTTCCAGGTTTAACGCACAGCAAAGATCCCTCATGGTGACAGGGCACCGAATAATAAAGCTGAGGAAGAGCGCAGCATTTGTTGGTTTAAATGACACACTTAAAGCTTTTAACTCAAGATACAGGAGACAGGAAATGCCTCTCTGTGCGCAGGATCTCAAGAAAATAGGAAGGCTTTAATAGGTAATCAGAAGTAAAAGATCATCAGGCGGTAAAAAATTAAGAAGGTCTCTTGGCACTAGCAAAGAATTTCCAGAGATCATCAAGGTGCACTCCCAGGACAGAGAAGTCACCAGTGAGGCAGGGAGAAGACATGCCCAACTTGGGGAGCTGGAAGGAAAACTGCCTGGGAAACAAATTTCGGGATACTTTCTGCACTGAAGGTTCGGAATGCTCGCGAGGCTTGGTGGCAGCCTTTTGTCTGCCCAGGCACACCTGACAGGTGAGTTCATGCTACTCTCCGGGGCATTTACAAGCCCTGGGTACACAACTCCCTGCAGGCAGGTGTCAGCCCGCCCCTACCCTCCCACGGATGTGTCCCCAGCCCTACGGCAGCGCTGAAGAAGCGTATGAAGACAAATGAGCCTTGCATGTGGCCAGGAGGCGGCCCACATCCAGGAGAGAAGAGCCTGCCTGCGCCAGCCCAGTGATTACCAGAAGGAATTAAGCAAGCACTTGCAAGCCTCGGCCTCTGAATTTCTGTACTTTGATAGACTTAATTTGTTCTCCTGGGGCTAAATAGCTGGCTGTGTCGCTGCAGTCCTACACAGGAGCACAGTTAGGGAAACCTAATGTGCAGGGAATGATTTATGACTCCACGGGGCTCCCACCCAGGAAACCGTTCTCCCCAGGAGAAGCGGGGGCCAGGCAGACGGGTCACCAGACACACCTGCCATGTTATCAGTTGGGACTCCACTTAAAAATGGCTCTGTTCTCTTTCCTCCCACAAACTTAGACAAAAGTTCTTGAGGCACTTCTTGAAAACATTTTCATCTGTGTAAGATGGTCCCCAAATAAGACACCATCAAGGAATGCCAGTGCTGGGAAAGAGTCACAGGACCATCTAATACATCCAAACCAGTCTATTCTCACACCTGCTTTGGGAGTTTTTGCTGTATCTTTGTAGCATGCATATTGTTACTTATAACATTGTTTGTTAAAGGAATCCAGGGGCGCCTGGGTGGCTCAGTCGGTTGAGTGTCCGACTTCGGCTCAAGTCTCGATCTCACGGTCCGTGAGTTCAAACCCCACACCAGACTCTGTGCTGACGGCTCAGAGCCTGGAGCCTGTTTCCGATTCTGTGTCTCCCTCTCTCTCTGCCCCTCCCCCGTTCATGCTCTGTCTCTCTCTGTCTCAAAAATAAGTAAACGTTAAAAAAAATTTTTTTAAAGGAATCCACCTCTTTATAAATCAAATATTATTTTGTAGAAAGCTTTGTATTACTCCCAAATGGAATACCACCAAAAATGATCTGAACTCAAACATTAAACTCAGCTCCATTACCCAATGACAAGTGCCATCTGTTTCCTGCAGGGCCCCTGATGGCTACAGCCGTACAGGTAGTGAGCTCTGGACACATCAGGTCTCTAGTTTTTCTAATCTATGTTACCATTTAACATACCTATCAATATAAAAATGTCTGTGCACTCCCTAAAATTGCTCACAGGGCACATACATGCTGCACTTCGAAAAACAGCGGCCCAAATCTATGACTTGGCAAACTACGGCACTTGGCCCACTTTTGTATCAATCCCAAATTAAAAGTGGTTTTCACTGGTAAGTCTGTCATTCTCTCCCCCACCCCTCTCTTTTTAAGGAGGAGGAAGAAGAAGAGGAAGAGAAAGATTATTATTCAAAATACCACATCTGAATGACTTAGAAGCACCTGCATGCGGGTCTTCAGGATTCTATATAACTGAAGGAATCTTACCAAAGAAGCCAGGAGTGTAAACCCTTTCAAAATGGGCCTCTGTCCGATCACTTCAACTGTATTTTAAGAACTGAGCCTGCACAGCTGACCTAAATGGGTCTCTGTCCTCCAGTGCCTGAATCACTTCCTCTTCTGTTTGTCCCAGAGCCACCCTCCACCCTCCTCCACCACACCCTGGGAGCCCACCTGGGTGCACCCTGAGCTCTCTGGGGCCAGCAGGAGGCGGGCGGCTCTGTGATGGAACATTCCCCCCCACACAGCCAGCTGTGCTCACCAAACCCTCTCCTGCCCCTCCAAGCCTAGGGTGCTGGGCCACTCAGGGCCCCCTCACAATCCCAGGCCACTAAAACCGTCGGACCACCCCTAACCCTGGCCTTGCCTTTGTAAACAGTGGCTTTACTACACTCGCTGCCAATTACCCAGCTTGAGATGGCCATCTGCTCCCTGCAGGAGCCCTGATGACGCCAGCCTTACGGGCAGTGAACTCCGGGCGACTGCAGCTGCTTCTGCCACCTCGGGAATGTGGGCATCCAGGCCTACTCCGAGCACAATGCCTCTGTTCTAGAACTGCACAGCTGGACGGAGTCACGGACCACCTGCGGATTCACCCTCCTCCTTCAAAGCGAGCTGGACCCGAGCTGTCCAAGACCTTGCGTGATCTCAAAAATGCCCAGAGAGATTCTAGTGATTAGTTACAACAACACGCTGCATTACAAAAAGGCTTTTTTCTTTAAAGTCTTCAACTTAATTTAATAAAATCTGAGCAGCTGCTATGTCACAGACACTGTCCTCGGCGTTTCACACACACAGAAGATCAACAATCAATCCTCATGTTATAAATGAGAAAACTGAGCCTCAAAGGGAGTCTGTGGTACTTACCAGAGCTCTAAGTGGCTGATGTGAGAGTCGTCCCCACCTTCTTCGCTCAGCCAGGCCCCGACCTAAACCCACCTCTTGGCTGGCCAGCAATCCCCTCCCTGCCCCCCTTACCATCCCTGCCCACACCAGGAAACACAGCAAGGCCACCCTCCAGTCTATCCGCAGCCAGCCCAGTCACATTACACAAATCAGGTTACAAGAAAGACAAGGTCAGGACCAGGGTCAGCAAGTTTTCTGACCTAACAGGGAAGCTCCCTCACAGCCCCATATACACAATCACATTCCCTGGGCCAGCCAACAGGTGAAAATATCTGGTACCTCCAACCTGAGTGTGAATCCCTAGGCAGGTGCCTTCACAATGTCTCTGTGGTATAAAATGAAATGGCTGCCGTGTGCAGTGGTCCCTCTCCGGAACATTCTCTGCCCACAAACTGGGCTTGGAAGACAATGCCAGGACTCTGTGCACCTGGGAGGGAAGGCCTGGCAACTCCCATCAAGCTACGTTACTGACTTTAAGTCACACCGAGTGGAAGGTAATTTTCCTATGTCCGATTTTATATCTGCTCACCGATCTGAGGAATCAGAAGGCCTGTCTGGCCCTAGCTGCGTGATCTTGGGCAAGTCACTTGACTTCTCTGTTTCAGTCTTATCACCTGAAAACTGGGATAAGGATACTACTTACCTCACCTACACCTCACCCCATCGCTGCCTCTTCTCTACTGTGAAAAATCGAGGAAGACAGAGGCAAGATAGAAATGAAAATCTCAGATGAAACTGGATTCAAAATTTGGTAGGCAAGTAACTTCTCTGAGCTTCCTTCCTCCCCTCTGCAAGATGAAGAGAATAGTAATAATAGCTACTTCAGAATTTGAGGAGGCCCAAATGAATTAAAACGTACAATGCACACAAGAGCACCTGGCACATAGTAAGTGCTGTATCTTTGCTATTATTATGAGTTCCTTAATTTACAAGAGGTCTCATTAAGAGCCAACTCGTGAAGCGATGTGAAGATTAAGTACTCAGAATAACTGTGCATTTATTATATGAAGGCATTTGGTAATTGACAAAGCACTATTCAAATATATAGGTAAGGGGTGCCTGGGTGGCTCAGTCGGTTAAGCGTCCGACTCACAGTCCGTGAGTTCGAGCCCCGCATCGGGCTCTGTGCGGACAGCTTGGAGCCTGGAGCCTGCTTCGGATTCTGTGTCCCCCTCTCTCTCTGCCCCTCCCCTGCTCATGCTCTGTCTCTCTCTGTCTCAAAAATAAATAAAAACATTTTTAAAAATTAAAAAACAAAAACATATAGGTTAAAACATGCAAATAAGTTGACAGTCTGATTTATTTCTATCTACCCTCTAATTCAGATGCTAAAAGACTCCAGAGCTATTGCTTAGAAATATGTAAATTGGCTTAAAACTACTAAAAATATAAATATATTGGGGCACTGGGTGGCTTAGTCGGTTGAGCGTCCGACTTCGGCTCAGGTCATGATTTCACAGTCTGTGAGTTCGAGCCCCGTTTCGGGCTCTGTGCTGACAGCTCAGAGCCTGGAGCCTGTTTCAGATTCTGTGTCTCCCACTCTCTCTGACCCTCCCCTGTTAATGCTCTGTTTCTCTCGGTCTCAAAAATAAAACATTAAAAAAATTCTTTTAAATATTTATATATAAATATATTAATTATATATATATATATATATATGAACAACATAATTAACAATGACTGGGTCTTTAGCCACTCGCTTTTATTTTAAAATACTTCAATATCCCGGTTTCTGCAGCACTAAGACCGAAGTTCTCTGCAGCGTGTGTGTTGGGGGCTGGCAGTGACCGTAGCCGTTGTAGATCGCAGTTGTGTCATTGAGGTGCCAGGAAATGCTCAGTGAGTGCCCCTCGAGGAGTGAGCAGGTCACATGCTTCAGGCCGTGTGTCACTCCCCCTGGACAACGCCACACCAGCCAGAGACCTTTTCGCCGGTTTGGCTCTTGGGCCAAACCTGGAAGTTTTCGCCTCCATTTAGAAAAACAAAATGTTTTCCTCCACCTGCTCTACCACAGGGGCGGCTCCTGTGACTTCTTCCACTCTGAACTCAGGCGGGAAAGAATGCCCAGTCAAGAGGCCACTTTCCTCCTTCCAGGAGGTCTGGACACTCACAAAGCCCAGTTATTTGTTTTGCCAAACTGTGTATACATTGAATGGAAATGTTTGTTTTCCATGTCCCACTTTACGTCTCTAAAGACAAATGATTAAAGAATATTTCAGGGACGCTTTTTTTTTGCTCATCCCCTCCAACCTGGTTGTATCAAGCAGCCTCGCTTCCTGCCTTTTAACTCACATTCTGTCGGCACATCATCCACTCTTCTTTGTTGACCTTTACGTGTACAATGTTGCTTCAAAACCCTTCTTCAAAGGAAAGGTCAAAGTGAAATGTCACCGGGAAGGATGCCAGGTGGCCAGAGGCCAGGCGGGCACCGGCTCCCGGCGCTGAGGTTACCTGTGGGGTGTGCAACAAGGTGCCAAAGGCAGGTAAAGAGGCACCACAGCTGGACCACCTCATCTAACGCCCCAGAAAGCCCTGTCCTCCAGCCCTGGCCCCCGGCCCTCAGGGCAGAGTAGGACCCTTCATCCAAGAGGCACTTCCTGAGCGTTCCATCACACGTACACTCTGTTAGGAACGGCACGGTACAGAGAAAGCTACGGGGTCCCTGCCCTAGGGGGGCCTGTAACTTAACAGGGAAGAAAGGACATATGAGAAAGCGTAGAGAGAGAACACGAAGGTGGACTTCAGAAGGACAGAAGGTTGGGGAGCTGAAAGCCACCACTATGGAGGGGACTGCCAAAGGAGAGTGGGACTAGAAAGGAAGATGCAGGTGGGGGGGGGGGGGGGAGGAAGGAAGGGCCAACGGGATGCAATGAAACACTGAACACAGAGGCAGGAGGTGAGAGCAAGACAGAGTGAACTCTAAAACCGCAAGCCTGCTTGACAGGGAGACTGAGGATTCCTCGAGAAGCGATGTCAAGAAACAAAAGTGGGCAGCGAATCCCAAGTCTGGGTTTGGAAGCACCGAGGTGAGGTGAGATGAGGTGGCCCTGACAGTCTGAGTCTGCCACTCTCTCTCTGCTCTGGTTCATAATATACTAAGGGGTTAGAAGCATATGAAGGAAGAGAATTAGCAACACAGTAGACCAAGGATACCATCTAGAAACAACTGACACGGACACACAGAATCCAACTCAGTGAAAACTTCAACTCTGCAAACCATGATCTAGGAAAAGTCAGACACGGATGGAACGAGATGCACAGAACAAAGAGGGGCAGAAGCTAAACGGAGTGAAATCTGCTATAGATAAGGGCTGACGTGTGCAGAAAAACCTTTCCTGAAAATGGAAATGGAAAATAATTTACCCTGATGAGAATAATTTCTGAACACTGCAAAACTTAGGTGGCTTATCTGCGCTCCAAACAAACATAACTGACTTGAGCTGAAGCGCACTCAGGGAAAAATTTTCATCAAAATTTTACCTGGGATGATACTGCTGATAAAACGTGTACACTCACAGAGTCAAAATAACCTCAGATCAAACCTGTGTGTCCATCAGAGCCCAGAGGCCTACCCGCAAACAGCTGGACGTGTGCAAGTCCGAAACGGAGGCCTCCCTGTGAGAGGTGAGTGTTGACAGGGAGAGGCCTTGTCCCTGGGAGACAAGGAGGGAGCATCACACTAGTGAATAGGAAAAGAGCAATTCCAGAAAGAGTTACGGACCCTCTAGGAGGAAGGAGTGCGACTCCATGCATCTCTCTGCCGGCCACACCATCACCTTGTGGCCAGAAGCCACAACACAGAGGAGGGTATTCATGCCAGCTTGGCAGAGAGTTACTAGATCAAACACAGGACATCCAGTTAAATCTGAATTTCATGCCAACAAAGAATAATGCTTTAGTATAAGTATGTCCCAAATGTATCATAATTGTGTCCCAAATATGCCAACAAGTACTTTTTGCGGTTAAAAAAAATGTGATACTAAAAAAGTAGCCAGTGCTTATGTATAACCCAAATTTAACTGGGCGTCCAGTATTTTTATTTGCTAACTCCAGGAAGCCTAGCTTAGTGTTGACGGCTCAGGTCTGAGCTCCTCACCTTCTTGCCTTTAGCCATCAGCCCTGATTTCCAGACTACCTCTCTGCAAAGGCTCTTCCACAGTCCTAGCAGAGAGGGGGGACTCCCCCTCACATACTGTGAGTGCAGGGAGCCTGCTGCAACAGACCCAGAAAAGGAGAGATTCTGCAGGAAAAAGGAATGACCAACCATATTATATATTTCAGAGAGACAACATGGCGTGAGCACTGACGACCGATCACAGAATCTAACTGGAAAAAAGAGGCAACGGAAAGCAGTTTTAGTATAATAATAAGAGCCTACTTTTCAGGTGAAAGCAGGTGGTGAGAACATGACATTCACTCTAGTTAGCTTCATCATTAAAAAAAAAAAAAAGGGCTGTCAGCCAACTGCTTCCACCTTCACAGCATCTGCAGAGAACCCCAAGAAATCACGCCCCAGAAGGGCAAGCACTTGGGTCACTCGGTGTTAGCACCCACAGGCACGCAAACAGCGTTTGCTGAATGAATGAATGAATGAACGAATGCATGCATGCATGCATAAACTCTACACTTCTCAAAAAGCTTGTTCTAAATTTGGAAATCTTACGTTTATCAAAAACGCGAGTCTAGGGTAAATCTGAACGTTTCGTGGCAGTGTCACCACAGTGGCCAGCTAATATTCTTTGCTCTTTGATTGGTCAGCTGAGGATTATCTGAACTAGGAATCACAAGGGTCTGTGCTGGGCCTACACGAAACAAATGAACAAAAACACCTGCTACTCCACCTGATGAAGCACATGTTAAGATTCACATAAATCAAGCAGAGAAGAAAGGCCACCACCTCCCAAACTGAAGTGAATCTGGTTCAGAGCGCAATTTTTTTTCTAGGCCCCTTTGTGTAACCGTTGCAACTGTTTTCTTCAGTTACAGGAGCGCTTAATCAAACAAACATCTAAAAACAGCACAATTTTCTTATTTAAACATAAAAGTATTTTCAACCCTGCACCAATTTCCCTTGATCTGTGTTGGAAGGAATCCCAGGGACGCCTTACCATAACAATAAACTTAAAAAAAAAAAATGACATATATTTTCATAAAGAGTACCGTATGTATACTGCTTCTAATTTGGGATAAATCCCCAGTATATTCTGAATTTTTAAAAAGAACGCTTTATTTGCTTTGCTACTGTGGAACTTTCCATTCTGCTAAAAGGCCCCAAATTTAGAATTTACAAACAAACCTTGCCTGGACAAAGTGAAAGCTGTACTTAGCTTATGGATATGCTAACTCCCGGCATAAAACAAACGCTCAATAGCTCTGCCTCCAGACTTCAGGTATTTAATGACAGTTAGAAGACGTAGGCTCGAAGGAAGTTTATGTACAAATTAAACCAAAGGTTTTTCGTACCAGCACCTGAAAGGTTTAAATGCCAGACGGAGTCTACGTTCTCAGTACTAATTTTCTCAAAGTTGGTCCAAAGGAATAGATCTGCGTCCCGACACGGAGGACACTGGTGCCAGCTCTGGCCGCCTGCCACTGCCTTGCGACTTCCAAGCAAGGGCTCCAGAGCTCCCCAGGCAGAGCTGAAGATACGCTTTCTGGTATTCATCTTCACCAAACATCACTGACGCTTAATGTTGCCTACTGCAGCCGTAAACGAGAGCGTTAACTCGTGAGCCCAGCAGAGGCAGGAAACGCTATGCATTCTGCAGGTGGAAAGCACCGCCAACTGCCTCCGACAGATAAGACTGACCAGTTCTCTCACAGCTGGGAATTAATGCAACTGACGTGTTTCCCAGGGTCCCAAACTCTCCCTACTTCCCAAGGGCACACCAACAATACCACCTTTGACAAACCTGTACTTTGTGGACCTGCACAGTGTCCACGCTGGAAGGGAGCTGAGCTGCTCAGGGCCGTCTGCCACACACCTGCACTGACGGGCTGCCGTACCCGTTCACTGGCTGGGGAGCCTTGTTGGAGGAGTGCGCTGGGGTTTTCCTGGACAACAAATGCACCATCTCTACCACCATTAGAAGGCAAACAGAAAAATAGGGAGTGATCTACACCGGGAATGAACATCTACTGCCCGACTGCCAAGTGTGCAGCTGAGAGCACGGGTCAGCCACTGCCTGGGCTCTCAGACGCCCTGGGAGCTGGGATCTGCCTGAAGGAAGAGCAGAACGAGGCTGGGTACAGGTCCCCGTGTCTGGAGCGGAAGTCGAAACCCAGGTCTGTCTGGGACCCAAAGTCATCCAGGAAGCTCTAGGTCAGAAGAGTCCCTGCCCTTGTATCCACGGCTGATCTTTGAAATTAATGACCTAAATTTAAATGCCAACATGAAACTTTATAAACTATCCACAGTGAAACACAGGTCAATTCTAGAACTCCAATAAAGTTCCAAACATAATGTAGCCTTTTTCTTTTCTTTCTTTTTTTTTTTTTTTTTTTCAAGTCTGCTTTGGTTAAAGGTACAGCGAACTCGACAGTCAGATGGGGCTGAAACCTCCCCTTTGCCTGTGCCTCTTCCCTGAGGCCACCCTCCCTCCAGGGCAGACCACTCCTGATGGCATCCTGGGCTTTCTCCGCAGTTCTGGCCAGTGAGCTGGCTGCACTCCAGCTCTAACTCCATGCTGCCACCCAACTGGGTCAGGGTTAGTCGGAGCAGGGCACCTCTCTCAATGGCTCCCACAGTCAGAGCCAAATGCGGGAGCCAGCAGCAAGTACCCCACTGGGGGTGGGAGAGGGTATGGAGGGCACGGAGCAGCCAGAGGAGCGAGGAACAGGCACTAACTGCAGGGCAGCGGTGCCTGCATGGGCGTGGCCCTCTGCGGTCCCAGGTAAGGGAGGGCAAGGTGGAGAACACCCAGGAGAGAGCCAAGGAATCTCCTGGAATTTGGTTCCAAGAGGGGGCTGTGTCCATCTTGGGGCTGCAACTCACTTTACAAGAACCACAGAATGTAAGTAAGACAACTCAAGGGGGAAAAAAAAATTACAGAGAGGGAGGGAGGCAAACTGTAAGAGACTCTATTTTTAAATACTGAGAACAAACTGAGGGTTAATGGGGGTGGGGGAGAAGGGAAACTGGGTGATGGGCATTGAGGAGGGCACCTGTTGGGATGAGCACTAGGTGTTGTACGGAAACCAAATTGACAGAAAATTATATTTAATAATAATAATAAAAAAAAAAAGACAACTCAGATGGGCCTCCCAAGCACAAAGTCCGTCCTGCTCCTGTCCAAAATGCCAGGCAGCCCAGATTTGGAGAACCGAGAACATAAGAAATAACATCTCAGTCAAACTTGGCATGCTCTGGACAAGAGTCCTGTCTTCAGAGAAGCTCACAAAGCAAGCTTTGTAAGCAGGCTCGTCCCACGATAGCATTTGCAAAAGATCGGTGATAAACCCCAAGCATCCCTGGCTCCATCCAAGTATCAAGAAGGACATTCTTCTTGAGCCCACTGCCCTTTTCTGCCTCTACTACCTCTGGTTCTGTCCATTTGTTACCAGCGGCAGAAAGTACTATTTTTTTTTTTTAAATTTTCTTACTGAAGAATAATTTTTTAATTTATTTTTTAATTTATTTTTTTAAGTAGACTTCACACCCAGCACGGAGCCCAACGTGGGGCTCAAACTCACGACCCTGAGATCAAGACCTGAGCTGAGATCAAGAGTTGGACGCTTAGCCGACTGAGGCACCCAAGAGCCCCGAGCACTATTTGCTTTATATTTATTCTAAGACATTTCGAAGTCCTGACAAGGGACAGTCTCTGACTTCCAGAAATGGCTGATAAATCTGCAGGCTCACCTTGCCCTGGCCTACGGGAGCTTCAAACTCCGGTCACACCTCTTTTTCCTGGTATTGCCACACTGGGCAGTCCCAAATCTTCCAGTAAACCCTCCTACAAACTCTCCTCCATTCTCAAACAAAGCCAAAGCCTTTGGAACTCAAAGACTAAAAATTTCCCCTCTTCTGTAATACAACCCTTATCGGATTTCTGTCCAGAGGGCAGATATTTAAGACTTCTGAACTTCAGCTGTACAAGTGAAATCTTTTTTTGCAAATTTGACTCTTTGCCATCCTTTGTCCTCCTTTGAACCTTATATGAACCCGGTGGCACAGCGGAGTGTGCTCTGTCTGATACACCGGTGTGTTATTTTTATATACGCACATCTGCATACCTAAATCAGAAAGCTCTATCATCAGCCGGATCACGTCCACTAAGGCAAATCTAAAGGACTTTGGACAGAATGCCCTGAAGAAGAGGGGGGGGGGGGTCCTTGAAGTTGAAGCCCGCGAAAGGTGCCCAATGTCCCGCCGTCTGTCCCCAGGTGGGTCTGCCCCAGGAAGCAGCCACCAAGGGAAAGCTGCCCCAAGCGGAGACAAACGCGAGTCCGGGACCCTCCGCCCTCCACTGCTATTTCTCCCTGGACGTCAGGTGCTCCGTGCAGTCTGAAGACCCACCGCCGGAGAAGCGGTGACCCTTCGATACCCCCCATACTGGCTCCCTGTCACAGCCTGTCAAAAGCAGCATGGAAAAGAGTCACGCGTGCCCTTTTCTCTGCATGTGATGCGAGGAAGCAGGCAAGAACCTGTCCCTTCTCTTTCAGACTTTTTTCTTCATTCCACTAAGGAGAAATTCGTCTCTCAGAGGAGGTGGGGGAGAAGCAGAAGCAAGAACACGGTGAAGGGTTTTCCGTAAACGCCGTTTCCGCAGCAGAAGACCGCTGTGTGGAGACGACAACACGGAGCCTCGGAGGGGCTCTGCGTCTGCTGCTGCTGCTGAAGGGCTCACCCTAAACTCAGGCAGGGTGGCTTAACGGGGGAGTTTGCTTTCTGTTTCCTTTGATGGGGGCTGTATATATTTTGACGTGTATGGCTGGCGAGTCCTGGGAAAAATCACGTCTCTCAAGCTTCCTCCCTGGTGAGATAGCGTGGGACTGGGCTGCTCATGACCTATCCCGACATTCCAGAACCTCCGCAGGAGACGCCCCGCACACGAGGACACTGCTGCCAAGGGCCTGACACCGGTGGCCGGCTGCCCCTGCTGGAAAGTTCTTGCCCTTGCCCAAGGGTAAACATCCACAAGTGCCGTGCGGGACCTCGAAACACTTGGTCCAAACTCCTCACTCTTTCCTGAGATGCACTCAGGGAACGCACAATTCTGACCAGCACGGGCTCTTCTGGAAGACTCCTAAGGGGGAAGGGGTGAGAGTGTGGTGGACCGTGGGGATGCTGGTTACCAGGTCCTTCTTTTTTTTTCTTACAGGAGCCATTGTGTTCCCCCTGGCTGCAGTAGTCACCCGGCTCATCATTTCTGGACTAATACACACAAGGGGACACTTCTTAGTCAAGACCTTTGCACCAACCTAACACCAAACCATCTGTTTTCTACTACATCAGATTACTACCATTCCCACTCCACACCCACTTTTATGGTATGGACACCAAGCCGCACGGAGCTCTTTAGTAGCTCCATAATCATGGAACGTCACTAACTTCCTGCTTAAGGCCGGAAACCCCAAAGACAGTCTCCTAGTCCAATCTCATCTGAATGCGAAAGCAGAAAATGTGGCCTTCCTTGGAGAGGAAGACGTGATAAATCCCCAGGGGGACCCTGTGGCTGGGCAGCAAAAGACAAAGGACCTTAGGCGCTAACCACCTCTCATCAAGCCATGTTTAGAGCCCGTGCTTCCTCTCTACCACGTCTGACGTCCTTGCACATTCAGAAAAAAAAAACCCGTATTCTGGGGCGCCTGGGTGGCTCAGTCGGCTGGGCGTCCGACTTCGGCTCAGGTCATGATCTCACAGTTTGTGAGTTCGAGCCCTGCATTGGGCTCTGTGCTGACAGCCCAGATCCTGGAGCCTGCTGGATTCTGTTTTCCCCTCTCTCTGCCCCTCCCCTGTTCATGCTCAGTCTCTATCTCTCAATAACGAATAAACATTAAAAAAAATTAAAAAATAAAAAAACCAAAACCCGTATTCTACAAGTTATCCCTTGTATTCAGACAACACACAGACGGGCATGGAGAGAACATGCGCTGGATGGTATACACAGCCTTCTCCTTTACAAGGTGTTTTTATACCTTAAAACATGTCTTAATTCCCTTACCTGGCCGCTTTGCTGAACTATAAAGCCCTATCTCTGCCAAGGCGATGAGTGCTACAGAGCCGATTGATTATTCACAGGCCCAACTGCAAAGTTTCCCCCGGGTAATTCATTGCTCATCTTAAGGCCTGGTGAGACAAATAAGCAATGTGCAGGTTTCTACAGACTGGAAAGTGTAAACCGCCCTCTACACCCCCGTATGAGATGCCATAAATTAAGGTTGATTTTCGCAAAGAAACGATGCCGTCATGGGATTTCGTGCAGAAGGCAAAATGCAGAAGGTACGAGAGGGCATGGAGTGCGGGGCAGCGGTCAGTCCCCTCCACACCCTGACCGCACCATCACCACCGCCGTTCCCGGACCTCCCAACAAGGTCCGGTCTTGGCCCACGAGTTTTTACAGAAGCGATTACAAGCCCCAAATTTAGAGAAAAAAAAATGTAAATGATGCTTTTATATACCATTTGACAGAAAGCTTTCTAATGAGCATATGAATTAATGAACCAGACAACACAGCAAAAATAAAACTCACACTCGCTGAATTTAATACCATTTAATTCCTGTTGCTTCTTCCTCACACCCCCCCCCCTTTTGTATCCTTGTGAAAAGGTATCAACACATTTTGGAGGGCTTCTGGAAGTTTTCACCCCATCTACAGTGAAACATGGAGAAACAGGACCATATCAGAGCTTTTGGAGAAACCGTTCTGCCTTGCTTTCTTTCCTACTTTCAATGTCCAAGTGCAAATACGTGTACTAAGCACAAACCTTCTAACTGAAAGACTGTCAAAAGCGGGTAAGTTCTCCCCCAACTATTCCAAGTCTCTCCCCTTGGCCAAGCCAGCACCTCTGGGAGGCCGAAGGCGGATAGGATTCACGGACAAGCACCCCTTTTCCCTTCAGCCATCCATTCCTACGACTGCCTAAAACCAAACACACAGAACCGCAAGGGGGCTTAAACCCCTGAGCGTCCGCCCAGACAGGGGCCCTCCTTTGCCAAGCGGCATCCTGGTTTAAGGTCTTCCGAGCAGGGGACGCGGAACCTCGCCTCCTGCAGCCGCTCTGGCACCGCCATGCCCCGTCCCTTGGCACGTCTCCCCCCACCCCTTAATTAGAAAGCGCCTGACATCCATCTCTTGCATGAAGAATTTCCTGACTAAGAGAAAACAAGTAGCAACCTCTCCTGAGCCCACGTGCACCACTCCCCAGCCTTCTGGAGGAATCACTTTTGAGTGTTAATTTACACCTCCTCCTCCACCAGCAAAGTAACAACACATGTATGTGCAACCTCAGGAACTGGATGTTTCACTTGGCAGGACCCTCCCACGCCTACTGCAGCTTAACCCTTTATAGGCCAGCCAACCCTGATATAAAATACATAGCTCACATTTATTGAATACCGGGCAATGTTCTAAACACACTTTATCTCTTTGATCCTCAACACAGCCTACGACGTGGGGACTGTCACTTTCACCATTTTTCAAATGGGGAAACTGAGGCACGGAGCTGCAGACGGTCGCGCACACAGACCTCCTGAAATGGGGTCGGGTTGCTGGCCACCTTGCGGAAGCATCCTAAACCACAGTGGGTTTTTTTTTAATTATTTTTTTAATGTTTTTATTTATTTTTGAGACAGAGAGAGACAGAGCATGAGCAGGGGAGGGGCAGAGAGAGAGGGGGACACAGAATCCGAAGCAGGCTCCAGGCTCTGAGCTGTCAGTCAGCACAGAGCCCGACGCGGGGCTCGAACTCACAGACTGTGAGATCATGACCTGAGCTGAAGTCGGACGCTCAACCGACTGAGCCATCCAGGCGCCCCTGTTATTTAGTTCTTGCATCTCCTTTCATGTTGTGCCGACCCTCTCCTGCTGCCAGGGCCTCAGCTGCCACTTGTCCCATGGTGAGGAGCCCCACCTCTGCTGGCGATTACCACTTCCTACCTGCAGTGGGCTGTCAACAGATAACCAGGCCAGTCAGACCTGAGTACACCCCTCCCGCCCCAAGGGCACTGAAGCATGCAGCTCTGTGACAGGCGCCTCAGTTCTTGAAAAGGTGTCTTCTGAGCATCTGCTCCACACCAGGGACCGCTCCAGGTTCTGGAGCCACATGTGCCCGGGCCCTGTCCCGGGGAGCTGGAGGTCTCCTCGCTTCATTCCAGGTTCCGGCAGTTTTACGGATGCCTGCTAGTAGTCCAAGAGATCCCAGGAGCTGGTCAGACACGCCCACCCCGGACCTGCTTTACAGGGAGACTCCCCAGGGGAGGATCTCTGTGCGCGTACTGGGCCGGGTGGTTAAAGGACACCTGAAGTTTGACTTTAGGCTATGAAAGCCTCTATTTTATTTCACTTACACACTTGCTGAAACGTATTCCTTTTCTCTGTCTTTAATGCCTGCCCCATCACATCTGCCCAATCCATATGTGTGTACCTACTCCATGCTTTCTAGATAGTGACGGAGGAGTCCAAGTCATAACGAAGGGAGCGTATCGCAAAATCCAGTGACAGTGGAAGTCTCTTGCTTTGGGTACTACATTTCCAGAAACAAAATACTACATGCTTAGTCTCAACCCCAGCTTCAAATTTCTATTTTATTAGTGTACAACCGCATCTGTAGGTGCAGGCCTTCGGTGAAGTCTAGGCCTAGCAGGGCTATGGCTTCAGACCACGGAATTAAAATTTTTTTTAATGTTTATTTTTGACAGAGAGAGAGAGAGAGAGACAGAGCATGAGCAGGGGAGGGGCAGAGAGGGCGGGGGGGGGGGGGGGGAGACACAGAATCCGAAGCAGGTTTCAGGCTCTCGACTGACAGCACAGAGCCCAACGCGGGCCTCGAACTCACAAACCGTGAGATCATGACCTCAGCTGATGTCTGACGTTCAACCAAGTGAGCCACCAGGCTGTGGAATTTTAAGGGAGCCTACATCCATGCCACACACGTAATAAAGTGGACCACGCAGTCCTGCCAGCTCAAGAGCAGCTGTTGTCTGGCAGCAAGAACAATTCTAGGGAGAAGGGGAGGGAACCACAGTTTCTGAATCACTGCTCATTTGAATTTGGGGCTGCATTGCTTGTTCCCACAATGCATCAGGATGGAGGGATCACTCCCATCCCTCTCTCCTGGCTCCCGTCGTCTCTCCAGGGCAAATGGTATTTCCTTCCTGTGCACAGCCACATACCTGGCTGGAAAGAGACCCCTCCTGAGGTGCCAACACCCCTAAGCCCTTAAGAGGCCCCAAATCTCCCACCGGCTCAAAGGCTCTCCAGGGTGATTCAGCAAGAGCTCCCTTGCAGATCCTCAAGGCAAAACAGTCAACAGGCAGCCAGGAGCAACGGGGAAGTGCTGGCCTCCCCAGCCTCTGCCCCCATTCGAAGTCACCCAAGAAATTCAGAATGGCAATCCCCCTGCCTTGACTCACCAGACACAGACCTGAGAGAATCCTACCACAAACTACACCTGATAACTTTCCAAAATTCTGATTGTATCCAACTCTGACACTAGGAAGACTTTCTTCCCAGTTCAATTCAGATAACCCAAAGAATTAATGAATGGTCTTGCCTAATATCATCCAAAATTGCCCTCTAGAAAGAAAGACATGTCTTCCAACAAAAGTATTTTTTTAAAGCAAAACTAGCTGCTACAAATTTGAGATTATAGATTTATGGGGGATGTGTTAAGCAACTGAAATCATAGATTATCCCCTAATTCGCATAATATTAACATATCTAAGATCATAAAATCAAGTTCATGATGATTCTTCTCAAATAGTATCAACAGTGGTGGTAATATCTGCATCTTGCAGAAGAGTTTTTAAAAGACTGTAAACTAAGTGCTCTATATGCTTTTATAGAGGAGCATAATAAATAAAAGAAGTTTACAAGAAATAAGGACAGATATTTGTACAATGTTTCAAGAAAGTAGGCAATTTATCTTCTTCTGGTTCTGTTCTTTTACTATGCTTTTGTTCCTACAATCAATTCCCTTGATTTACAATTGTTTTAAGGATTATATACACAGGCTTGTCCTTAAAAATATTTATTTTCTAGGCAAAAAAAAAAAAAAAAAATTCAAACAATTCTCAGGTAAGATTTACGTTTATGTAAAACCCATTCTAACTTTTCAAGGAAAACTAATGTCACGATTGCTATTGCTAATATTATAACACACTGTTCAATTTTAATCCATCAGACTTAAGAGTCCAAAAATTAATATTTCTATTAGAGTATCTTTTCTCCCTCTTCTTCCTATAAATCCTTAACTCTAAAAGGCTCATTGTTCAGATAGGTTCTTCCTCAACTCATAATGAATACAATAAATTCAAAAAAAAAAAAAAAGGCTTTTCAAAGTGCTGAAACTAACAAACTCTGAGCCATCTCTGAAAATTCACACACAGCCTGACCAGGCCACCTTCAAACCCACCAGCATGTGAGGTCAGCGAAGGCAAGAGCCATCTAGTTTGCATCAGCAGGAAACCACACCAGGAATTCATACAGGTCTTGCCCTGTGTCCCCATTCACCTTCTTGGGAATCGTCACAAACAAGAAATGTCCACTTCAGTTAGAAACTCCCACGCCACCATGAAAAGAAACCTCTACCCCTTGGCTGTCTTTGTCCAAACCAGTCTGGACAGAGAATTACGCCCAGGCCCAAGCCCAGGGAACCTGAAATTCAGGACATCAAGGCGGAGTGGCAGGTGGGTTCGCAGGCTAGCGTGCCCAAGCCTAACAGGGTTTGCAAACTGCAAGTTGCCACCAGCATTTTTTTTTTCACGCAAGAGAAACAAAAAGTATCGGAGTGCACCGCAGGTACAAGAACGGGTGCTGTTTCACAAAAACTTTCATTTAAATCTATAGACGTGTATGTGCCTGTGTGTGTACTTGATCACAGGATACACTGATTTCTTACTGTGGATTGCAGCCAGAGGAGTCTGAAAGCCTCCACCCTCAGGAGAACCACTGTGCGGGCACGACCAGCCCTATCCCAAACACAGCCTGAAGGAAGCCTTCCCAAACACCAGGTTTCCAGAACCCGGTGTGGAGGGCAGGTGGAAAGGCAGCCAGCAGAGCTCTGAAAACTAAGTACCTGTGTCCTTCTGGTAAGAACGAAACACATCACCAGAGAGAGGTATGGGCAGCTGGAACATTCATCCTCCCTGCAACAAAATCACGACATCAGGGCCATTTTCAAAGCTAACCTACCTTGCAGGTAAGAATGCGACGCTGTGTCGTTAAAGAACTTATAAATTAGAAATCAGGACATCGTGTAGGTGTCTCTTGGTAGGCCTGATGCTCAAAGATGAGACATCCCAGACAAATCAGGTAAAAATTCTCAACAGGACAGGACAAGCCACTCTGATGGTACATCAGCTACAGAGTATGTAAAAAGATGTTGTAATTTTACCCCGTCTGTGAAAGTGCCTAATAGCCAACCCAGGAAAAATTTAATATTCTGATACTCTAATGTCAACACAACAGGATTATTTCAAAACTAGAAATGTCAAAGTCACTCATTCGTAGCCGGACTGGTACCGAAGTACAAAATGTGGCACATATTTGTACCAAAAAAAACCCCAAAATAAACCCCAAACAGAGATGCCCGGGCAGAAGTACAATAAAAATTTAAAATATTTATTATTCTTTCCACCTGCCAAAATGTTACTATTCAGCCCAAAGACATTTCCTCCTTTAGAACACTACTGTTTCACTAATTATGAAAATATTTATTTAACAAATATTTGTGGAGCGCCACTTTAGGTGCTACATACAGAGCAGTGAACAAACCAAAGTCCAATTTTAATAGTGTTTTCTTTCTGCACAAATACATAGACCTCAGATAAGATAACGCTGAACACAGAAAATTGTATCCAGACTTCACTTTCACTTTCAACAGCAAAGTTTTTCCATAACATCAAATATTCTTTGAAAATACCATTTTGGGGAGCACCTGGATGGCTCAGTCAGTTCAGCGTCTGACTTCAGCTCAGGTCATGATCTCCCGGTTGGTGAGTTCGAGCCCCACATCGGGCTCTGTGCTGACAGCTCAGAGCCTGGAGCCTGTTTCGGATTCTTTGTCTCGATCTCTCTCTGCCCCTCCCCTGCTCACCCTCTGTCTCTGTCTCTGTCTCTCTCTCTCAGAAGTAAACATTAAAGAAAGAAAGAAAGAAAGAAAGAAAGAAAGAAAGAAAGAAAGAAAGAAAGAAAGAAAGAAAGAAAGAAAATACCATTTTTGGGGCACGTAGACGGCTCAGTCGGTTAAGCGTCCAACTCTTGATTTCGGCTCAGGTCATGATCTCACGGTTCATGAATTCGAGCCCTGCATCGGGCTCTGTGCTGACAGTGCAGAGCCTGCTTGGGATTCTGTCTCCCTTTCTCTCTACCTCTCCCTCTCTCCTGTGCTCTCTCTCTCTTTCTCTCTCAAAATACATAAATACATAAAAAAAAACACACACACACATTTTCATTGGCTACGTAATATTCCATCCTACATGGTGTCATAATTTACCAAAAGACATTTCTAAATGCTTACCACAAGACAAAAATACAAACAACAGACGCAGTCAAATATAGCATGTAAAACCTAGATTTAGGACCTTAGGTAGGGGAGACAAATACAATCTTACCAACTCACAGACCCCGGGCAGTGGACGTCGACACCTTCTTCACCTTGCACCACATGAAGGTCTAATTTGTGAATCTCCCTTTATAAGCCTCACTCCCTCTTTGATCCAAGAGAACATTGTCTGCACAGAACAATACGTTTTCATTTCAATTTCCCTTCTTTTCAGGAAAGGAAATGTTTGCACTTCAAAGGGCTTCTTTGAAGAGCAGCCCTCCGGGTCCTGGCCCATCCAGGTTAGGAGTTCCGTGGCCTCAGCGGGGTGTCTACTATCTGGGCGTCTGCCCACCCTGTCACCCTCAAGGCCAGCTCCTTCAAGGAGAGGGTCTGGTGCAGGAGAAGAAAAAATAAACACATGGAAAAATACTTGAGGCTTTTGATCACGCCCTTCAGAAGCCCTTTTTCACACATAATGTAGGTTTACAGCTCAGGGAAACTGAGGTCCACAGGATGGGAAGCCGTGGACGTCGCAGCTTCTTGGAACAAAACCACTCAGCAAAGTCCCCTTCGGGGCCAGGAAAAAGTGAGCCCCTTTCAGTTACTGCTGGTAATGACTAAGGGCGTGGCCTGGATAAATGAAATGCGGGAGCAAGATCCACCCTTCACATGGAAGTTTTGGAACTTTCCCCCAGAAACTTGAGGGCAGCACAGTTACTAACAAAGAGCAAAATTCACAATGTAGAATTTCACCTCTGGGAGCCTAGGTGGCTCAGTGGGTTGAGTGTCCAACTCTTGATTTTGGCTCAGGTCATGATGCCAGGGTCGTGAGATCAAGCCCTGCATCAGGCTCCACACTGAGCACAGAGCCTGCTTAAGATTCTCTCTCCCCCGCCTCTGCCCTCTCCCCTGTCCGTGCACTCTCTCTAAAATAAATTAAAAAATAAAAAAGAAGAAGAATTTGGCCCGATTTCTCCACTGGCCCACTCGTGGGGGCCCAAGAGGTTCAACAACAGGCAAGCCTAACAACCATGTTAAATAACCACAAATTATCTGCCAAGCGGCCAGTACCATTTCTTGGATCGAGGCCCCGTGCCCAACCTCCCCTTCTGCCAAGTCTAGGAAGTCAGGGGTACATAGCGGACAAGAGAAGACCTGCAACATTTCTTTTCAAGTCTTGAACAAGTTCTGGGTATATGCTAAGGATCTCCACTCTTGCCTACCCTGAGGTGGTTCAGTTCAGCTGCTCAGGGGGGCGACCGCCCAAGAAGTGGGCAGGAGCAGGAAAGATTCCACTCTGCCCAGCTCCAGACAGGGAGCCCGCCCCTCCTCACAGCCCAAGGACGCCATGGGCTCCTGCCCTGGGTGTCTGGGGTGCAGGTCTGGGAGACCAGGTCACCCTGAGTGGAAGTCTTCCACTCACCTTTCTGCAAGCCCCTTACCTAGCCTGGAGCTAAGCTCCTGCGCTGGAATAACAAATGGTTTTTGTTTTCCCGTTCTCTTCTATTTTTCTGGTTTCCAAATTTTTCGCAATGAGCATTCTAACACTCAGAAACAATTTTTCTTAAAGAGCCTTATGAGATTGGAGTGCCTGCGTGGCTCAGTCGACTAAGGGTCAGACTTTGGCTCAGGTCATGATCTCATGGCCGGTGAGTTCGAGCCCCGCATCAGGCTCTCTGCTGTCAGCAAGAGCCCGCTTAGGATCCCCTGTTCCCCCCCACCCCAGGCCTGTCCTGTGTGCACTCTCTCTCTCTCAAAAATAAACAAACATTTTCTAAAAAGAGGCTTATGAGAAATTTAGACCACAGTTCCTTTGAAAGATCCCCTCCCATACGCACTAAAGTCATATATATTTTTATGCATCTACACATTAATTATGTGTAGAGAGAGATGGCTATAAAGGACATTATCTGGACAAGTGAAAGTTGAATACGGACCGTGGACTAGATAGCAACGTATATCAAATGTGTATCAATGTTCAGTTTCCTGATTCAGATAACATACTGTGGTCATGCAAGAAAACATCCTTATTCTTAGGAAATACACACTGAAGGATGTAGGGGTAAGGTAAATAAAAGGCCTGAGGTCTTCAGCTTACTCTCAAATCACTCAGGAAAAAAAAACCGCATATAGGTGTGTGCAGACAGATCAATGGAGATAAAGCCATAGATACCTACATAGAAGAAAAGAAGGAAAAAGTTAAAGAATGGGTTAATTTAAGAAAGGGTACACAGGGCTTCCTTGTACTACTGCAACTTTTAAGTTTGAAACGTTATACAAACAAGGTGGGGAGAGCACAGGAGAAATGGAGAAAGGCAGGAGGGGGTTGGAACACTTCCCTCCCTCCACCTGCCAGCTTCATGGCCCTGGCTGCTACCCTGCCTGGGACAGCCAGCCTCAGCACACTAACCAACAGAGTCAAGACCTGGGTCTCCAGAAGGCGGCCGACTTCGTCCCACACGCCGTCCCTGGTTCCCACAGAGGGCTCTCCTCCCTGCAGAGGGCTCTCCTCGAGCCAAGACGGCTGGACGTGCAGGAGTAAAACAGGGCTCTCCCGTGGCCTGGGCGGCAAGTCCCATATCCATTCTGCTCCAGTGACGAGGATGCCAAACTGCGACCCAGGGAGACTGCGGCCCTCCTGACGTCCGACACCCACGCCGGCTCCCCGTCTGGACACCTCCCTGCACAGCTGTCCGGGGCACCAGAGCTCCAGCCATGCCACGAACACAGGGCTCCGCTCTGGGCACAGAGGGGGGAAAGCACTGTGTCCCAGGCCAGCGGGAGTGGAGGAAAAGCAGGGCACCGTCCAGTGGCACGGCGGGCTCCGCAGCTCCGGGGCTGCGTGGGCAGTGGGGCTGAGCGGCCGCGGGTGCACGGGCTGAAACCCCAGGCCTGGCACTGCCTGCTGCGTGGGCGTGCCAGAACGCGGTCCCGGGAGAGGCCGGGGCCCGTCGAGGCTGCCATGCACAGCCCTGAGGCACACTGAAGGTCGGGACTCTGAGCCGGGCCCCTAGGGGTCCAGTCCTCACTCTGCCACCGACTGCCCGAGCGCGTGCCTGCGGGCGACTTGCATCACTTCTCAGGGCTTCCGTTTCCCATCTCTCAAAATAGTGGCATCAACCTCACTGGGCGGCTGTGAGGATTCCGTGAAGACATAAAATGCCAAGTACACAGTGAGTACTCACTACGCGCTTGTGATTCTTCATCTTACCCTGCCCTGGGCCTCTCCCTTCCTTCCTATTTGATGTAACAGACTCTGGCTAATGGTACTTGGTAGACAGATAAGAAGACACAGAAGAAAAGAACGTTTCCAAGCTGACCTTAAGATGGGAAGACAACAGTTACAACACCGCGATGAAGCAACAGTAAGAGCGGGTAAGAGCGGGTTTGCGCCCTTCCCTCCCACTGCTGCCCCCCCCCGAAGTGTCCACCACGTCCACCCCAAGGCACTTAGGGGATCCCACGTTGCCACCTCAAGGAAGAGAGGAAATAAGGTGGAAAACAGAGATGGCTCTGTTTGGCTACGGTTTTCAAACTCAAAGCCGTCAGGGTAATTTGGACAAAATATGTGGGGGATCAGGATGACTGACGAGGGCAGATCACCCCAGCACGCACGCGCACACACACCCACACTGTTACTCACATACGCGTGCACACAGACACACACCAGCAAGCACCGAGAATGAGGCTGTGAGCTCCGCTTTCCAGAGGGACAAGGAGTGGCTAAACCCAAAGTGCGTGGATCTGACATCTAAAGGAACCTGACCTCCAACACACCCAGAGCAGTCCCTGATCCCCAGAGGGCTTATGGCTGCAAGGTCACCGAGGCAGGCAGAGCCAACACAGCCCCAGAGACCGTGGTTCCTCCCCGCCATATCTCCCTTCCCCATTGTAGCAAAAAGGCCACAGAATGACCTCAACTGTAAAAGGACAGTGGTAGAGACCGCCCTCCAGGTCTAAAGGGGACAATGATACAGGAACTAAGGTCATATCCACAGATCCTAGACCTGGGTCAGCAGATGCCTCAAAAGCTCAATGTCCCCCCAAAACTTTGGCACTATGTCCGAGCCCTGCAATACAGACACAATTGCAAGGGAAAGGGACTATGTTTTAACCCCCTGGCAAAGTGGGAGACTGAAACAAACTTGTCCTAGGAATTACTTTTCTCCACACCTAAATCAAAGAACTGAGCTTTCTGTCCAGTATAATAGTTACCATTTATTTGAAGCACTTGGTATGTACCAGAAGCCATGTCAAGTACATAACATAGATTACCTCATTTAAATCCTTTCAATCCTACAAGGTTGGCACTAGAAGCCGATTATTATGCCAACAATATGGAAAAGACTTTAAGTGTGAAAAATACGATAGGAAAGGCACTTATCCTGTAAGCAGACCGCACTCCAGGACCCAGAACTTTCTGCATGACAAGATCCATGGCATCTCCTTTGACCCTGCAGTGCATGGCCCCGTGGGGAACTCAGGGTGGCCACGCAGAGCAGAGGCTACCCCCCTGCAGCCAGAGTCTCTAGACCACCTGCTAAGTGGTCTCTACAATGGAGAACTCGCTACGCATGGAGAACACAGCATGCAGGTCCCATTCCTAAACAAACGGGAAAATATTTAGTTGTTCTCACAGTCAAGAACGTTATCTGAACAAATATTCTGGAGAAAGCACTATAGCAGAAATATGGAATGTTAAGGAAACACAACTGCCCATGCCCTCTGCGCCTCCAGAAAAAGGGAGAAAAGGCTGACAATCCACTCAGGAAAAAGGGAGAGAGGATACAGAACTACACACGGCCCAACTAAGGGACACTCTTCTACCTCCAGAAAAGTCCACCTGGCAGCAGCCTTTGAAGGCTTTCCTGAGCTTGACTTCTGGTTCCCATGATCAGAATAATAGACCGGTAATAGAAAGAACTTACTCCACGGAAGAAATCTAAATGTATTGATTTGGGATCTTTACTCTTCTAAAGTACACTATGGAACTCATAGTTTGTGAGCTTCTTTACTGTGAGGCCGAGGGAAGGCTTCCCCAGTCTGTGGATGGAGCAGGTCTACAGAGTTGGGAGAGTCTAAATGCTCTGGGAGCTGCACGCAGAGTAGCAAAGCGAGGACTCCAGAAGCCTAGGGTTGGTACTACTCGTCCTGGGCTCCCCAAAGCAACCTCCTTCAGGGCACATCATCTCAGGCTCCACTGAAGCTGTAAAGGCCTCTAACCACACACGGCTCTAACTTGTTTACACAGTTTGTTCACCAAATGTATGATCTGGTAGTCCGAACAGTTACTGACAATCAACAGAGGGGGAAAGCCAAAGAACAGACACTGGGTGTGGCAGGATGGGTCAACTCTATGCCAGAATCAATCCTAATGTCCAGAAAGGTCTTTCCTACAGCCTATGCTTCTGGGAGGAATGAATCCAAACCAATGGGTAAGGTAAAGGGCTTCACTCACAGCTCTGCCAATACGTATCTGAAGGAATGCCTTTAGAATGGAATGAACACGTTTAGCAGTCCACCAAATCGTTTTACCAATCTGTTGCCCATTCTTCTGACCCACAGGTGGCAAATGCACTAAACCTCCCGTGATAAATCAGGGCGCAGTTTGAACAACTGCAGGGGTGCTTATATTCAAAGCTTCTTTGGAGTCAGCATTGGGGATGGGGGGGGTGGATTATGGAGAAAGAGAAAAGAAAAGCCCCTAAAGTTTACTACAAGGCTGTTAATCTGCCACGAAAGATGGTACTACTCTATCCTGTGACTGGAAGAGACGTAAATCGTTGTGCTGGATAGAACCTTGGCTGGGGATCCGATGCCAGTGACCCAAGGCACAAGAAACCCCTGGAAGGCAGGTGCCCTGAAGACCCAGGAATGAAAAAGGAGGCACACCCCACGTGGCAGGGGTCCCCATCCCGGCAGTGGGACAAACCCACGGCCAAGGTGTCCACTGGAGGGTGGTAGGGAAGCACGGGGAGTCTACAAGCACAAAGAGATCCCCCAGTTAGGTGTGAGCCAGCAAGAAAGCTAGGTGAAAAGGAAGATGGTCACCAACCTGGGAGAGGTGGCTGTGACACAGTCATGCATTTGTGAGAAGGGGCCCCAAGAGGACAGATCTAGTTCAGCTCTGCCCCTTGAGGATGGAAATATCTAAAAACGGTCAGTTGTGACTTAAGGAAAAAAAAAAAAAAAAGGTCCTTCCCAACATGCTCTTTCCTCTACCTTCCCCATCCCGTTAATACGGCAGTTCTACTCCTTGGAATTGTATTTAACTTCTTTCACACCACACATGGAAGCCACTGGCCAAGCCTGTTGAGTCTCCCTTTAAAATCTACAGATGGAACAAGGAGATAAGTCTAGAACTGGGGAGGAACTCAACCACCTCAGGTTTCTACCATCTCCACCCGGGTCCAAGTCGCCACCACCTCTCAAGGAAACGACATATGGCCACTCTCTCTTCTGCACAAATAACCTGCAGCTGGATTTTATTCCAGACTTAAGTTACACCAGTCTCTGAACTGGTCTCCAGGCTTCTATGCCTGCCTACTTCCCCCCCACCTCTGTCTCTTCTTCACAAACTTTTCAAGTAATCCTCTGATGGTTCTCCGCTTCATCTAAAGTAAACCAGAGTCCTCATGGTCCATGAGATCTGCCCTCGACTGGAACAAGGCAGTGGTAGAGACAGCCCCCAGGCCCAAAGAAGCCAATGACACAGAAAAACACTAGGGTCCCGTCCACAGGTCCTGCTTGGAGTGAGGACCAAGAACCAGGTGGAATGATGAATAACTACATGATGCCTGTGGGTTAGAGGAAAATGTTTCTCTCTATAACAAGGACGGACTTATTCCTATTTCAAATTCCTCTCTAGGATTAATAAACCAGTACCTCCAAATACATAGTAATGAAAAGGGATTAATCCAGTTAGACACAATGCTGGCCTCTCCAACAGAGTTACATTATTTTTACTTGCCTTAGGCAAAAAGAAACTCCAGACTAGAACAATCAATAAACATGTATTTTTACCGAATATAATTAATATGTGTCTTAGAATTCAAGCTCCCCAAGGTCAGCAATGCTGCCTTCCAACCCTTTCCACTACAGCAAATAGTTATACACATAAGAGCACTCAGGTGGCTCAAATCCAGATTCAAACAACCACGTACATTTCTGATCTCTATGAAGTTTTGTCCTGTTAGTCAGAACTCCTTCAACACTCTTTAGATTTCTTTATAATGACCAAATCTGATCTTAATATGCTAAACCTTTAGAAACTATTTTAAGCCATTGTTGACTTTGTTCCCTAACTTCTATTCTGACTGTGTGTGACTTAAATGAGACCTTTTGTTTTAATGACAGAGGGTGTGTTCATATAAAAATAACGATAATTTCCACTGAGACCAACTAAAAATACCAGGGGAATAAATGTATCATGGTTTCCTATTATCTGAACCAAACATAAAGGACAAGAAATGTTATGATAACTCCCTAATAAATTATAATTCCAATTAAAGACAACGAGGAAATTCAACCACAGGCCAAAAGTACACAGTTCTGCCGGGTCAAATTTTAAAGAGCACATTTTTAGGGAAATACACCAGGGACTGAAATCCCAACCCTCTCCTCCTGTAACTAAACCTGCAATAAAACACAACCGTAGGTTAATTCTATAGGAGAGCCTGACCCTGTGTATTGGGAGGTGTAGTTTTCCTGCTGAAGGCACATGTCTGTATCCTAATCTTAACAAGTCAAACAGAACTCCTATCTCCCACACTCGCTGAAAAGAGGAAGGAGCTAAAATAAAATAGCGCGTTGCTGTAGTACTACAGCCTCACGGCTGCTCTGTGTACACACAGGTTTAGAACGCCTGCCTGACCTGCTCAGTCTGGGACGTTTTCTACTACGCAGAAAGGAACACAGGGCGAATAGGTTGTCTTTATTAAGCCGGAAGAACTTCCTCTCGCTCCAAACCATCTGGAAGGCTCGAAGAACTCAGCCTTCGCAGGTCAAATCTAGTCACGAGGAAGCCCACCCAGGGGGGGGCGGAACTTGCCCGAAATAACCCTGGAGACTCAGACAAGAGGTGTAGACAGGCCGGGGAGTGACACGAGGTCTAGGGAAGAGAGGTGGGCGCCGCAGGCAGGGTGCGGGGGTGAACCGCTATCCCTCGGCGGGCCACCTGCCGCGGGACCACCCCCCGCGGCCGCAGGGCGGGCTCCCACCGCTGCGATGACACATCGCGGACCTCGTGGCGGGGCGGGGTGCTCCGCTCCGCGCCATGTAAGGGCAGGCCTCCGGATGCCTCCCGGGCCGGCCCGCGTGCCCGCTCCGGCTCTCGCCCCCTGCCCACCCCGACCACCCCGAGCGTCCCGGCGCGGGGTCGCTGGCCGGCGCGCGCGCGGCCGGCATCACGGCGGCGCCGGGTCGTCCACGCTTACTCACTCGGTGTTGCATCATGCACCACACCGCGCCTTCAGGGAACCAAAATGGACTCCGGTGGAGGAGACAGCCGCATGGGCACCGGCCCCGCGCGCACAGCCCCGCGCCCGCCCTGCCCTCGCCCACCCCGGAGGATGCCGGCGCCCCGGGCGCCCGCCCCTCCCCGCTCCCCGCGCCGCCCTCCCGCGGCCCCACGCGGCGCCGGGGGCCCCTCCAAGGTGACCCGGACCCGGGCAGCCGCCCTGGCGCCGGCGGGGGCCGGGCACTCACCGCGGCGGCGGGCGGGCGGACTGCCGGTGGCAGGATGCGGACCAGTCCTCCGAGGGACTCGGGCACGCGCGGCCGGACGACGGCGGATCGGACGGAGGCGCGGCGCGCGGGGAGCGGGAGCTGCGGTGAGCGGATGCCGGCTGGCCTCGCGCCCCGCGCGGCAGATGACCGGAGGCTCACACCTGCCCGCGCTGACTGAATGGAGCGTGGAGGGCGGGCGGGCTCCGGCGCCGGGTTTCATCAGCCGTGCGCCCGGCCCCCCGCCCCTAGCGCCCGCCCCCGGGCCCTGGCAGCCTCGGGCCCGCTCGCGCGCGTCACCGCCGGGCACCAATGGGAGTGCGGCGCGGTGGCGGCGGCGGGCCCGGGGCGGCGGCCGGGGCGGGGCGGGGGGCGGGGCGGGGCGTCTTCGCGCCCTGCGCCCGGACCTGGGGTTCCCCCGGCGGGCGGGCCGGCCGGCCGGGCGGCGCCTCCTGGAGCTTTCGCGGCTGCCCCGCCCTCTTGTTGCCATAGCCCAGCCAATCGGAGCCCGCGGCGCGACCGCATCCTCCCGTCCTCTGACAGCCCGTCCGCGCGGGCCAGGGCTAGTGCCGCAGGCTCTGCAGTGCCACCCCGAGCGGAGCTGACACCGAGCTCGAGTCCAGTGTTCCTTTTCCAGAAATGAAACATCTGAGAGGCGCTTCAAGGTTTCGTTTTGTTTTGTTCTTAATAAATCTTCATTTCTTTGTCACTGGATTGTTTTATCATTTGCTATTCCTGTTTTTAATAAGCAACTTATCCTCACCCTTTGCCAGGAAGCCTGAATCTGCCTGGGTCCCTTAGCAGTAGGACAAGCACACCTGACCGGGTGGCTTGATCACAGCGGCTTACTTCCAGAGTTACTCTTCCGGAGATGGCAAAAACTTTAGAACCGAACCCCACAGTGCTCACCTAACAAGCTCCCTGTTTACTGTCTCTCTTTGCTGCAAAAACCCACGCAAGAATCACAGCCTATAAAGATCCAGTAATCTGTGACACGGGAGACATGAACGGGTCAGAGAATCCCGCCAGCCTCCTAACTTTGTAAGAAAACAGAAAAACGATAGCACAGTGTTCATGACCTTGGAATCCTTTCCACACCTTCTAAACACACCCCCTTCAGAAAGGTTTTAACGAACACACAGAAATGGGCTAATACTGGTAATGCACTGTGAACAGTGTTTGGTGTCCTAATAAGCAACTAGGTGTGTGTTGTTTCAAAACGAATTTCAGTTTCAGCTGTACGGTGCTGAAACCATCTGCTGGGGTTGCATTATGGAGGTCTCCCGTGCTGGAGCTCTTCCTGAATCCCACACAGCTTCCTTCACTTGCTGATAATGCCATCAAAGGATGTCCCCTTCCCACAGAAGGAAGCCTGGTGTGATTCAGGGACCATCCTCTTTGCCTTTGCACCAGATCTGGATTTGAATCTGAATTCTACCATTTGCTGTGTGGTCTTCTTTGAGCTATTCCACCTCTGTTTGGAGCATCTAAGCCTTATGTTTTTTTTTTTTTTTTTTAAACCCTATATTCTTATCAGAAGTCTATCCCTTAGTGTTTGAAATATGACTGTGGGATTTTTTTTTAAGACTCTTGGCAGTAAAATAGAATTTAGAAGGCTGTAGAGGTGCCCTGCTTGGACAACACAGAGAGGGTACATACAGTTAAGACATGTACATTCTAAAAGCAAGTATTTCAGGCCCTGATGGGGGAGAACTTATCCAAGGGGATTTTTAGCACTGTGCTCAGTTTAGCAATCCAACCCAGCAGGCTTTGTCATCAGGAGGACAATAGGAGACCCTCAATGACAAGGCCCATAAGCAAGCAACTTCCTGGCAAAAAGGATTCAGTGTGAACCAGGGAAAGAACAAATATGCTCAAGGTCTCAGCAAAAAGGGGAAAAGCGTTAAAAAAAACAAACAAACTGACTGAATGTTTTCAGTAAAGCTAAATTTCAGGCAGGTTAGGATTCACACAGCAGGCCCAGAGGGACCAATGAGTGACAGGCAACCTTGATTAGAATCAAGGAGCAAATAAGCCATGATTTCAGAGACCATTAAGGAAAGGAGATGCTTGAATTTAGGCCCTGCAAAGCATCTTAGAAAGTTAAGCTTGACAGACCAGGTCCCAGCCTAGCACCATCAGGCAGCATGGAGATAAAGAAAGTGCAGAGAATCAGAGTCAGACAGATGGGGTTTTCACGTCTACCTCTGCTTCCTGCTAGCTGCTGGCCGGGGGAAATTGTGTTTGTCCTCTCTCGGCCTCAGTTTCCCCAACTTCAAAGTAAGGATTTTACCACCTGCTGGATACGCGCAACTTTGTGGTGAGAATGAAAAATATGTATTCAGGAAAACTGGGGGGAAAAAAGAAAAATACGTGTAAAGGTAGAACGGAAAAGAGATCCCGGAAATAGATCCACAAAACAGTCAACTGATCTTTGACAAAGAGGCAAACGCAATCCAATGGAGAGAGGATAGTCTCTCCAACGAATGGTACTGAACAACTGGACAGCCGCATGCAAAAAACAACAACAACAACAACAATCTAGACACAGACCTTACACCTTTCACAAAAGTTAACTCAAGATAAATCATAGACCTAAGTGTAAAATGCAAAACGGTAAAACTGCTAGAACATAACAGAGGAAACAATCTAAGTGATCTTTAGGTTCAGTGATGACTTTTTAGGTACAATGCCAAAAGCGTAATTCACAAAAGAAAAAATCGGGAAGTTGGACTTCATTAAAATTAAAACCCTCTGCTCTGTAAAAGCCACTGTTAAGAGAATGAAGAGACAAGCCATGGACTGGGAGAAAATCTTTGCAAAACACATACCTGATAAAGTACTGGCCTTAAGAACTCTTAAACTCTTAAATGAACTCTTAAAACTCTTAAAACTCAACAATGAGAAAACAACCCAATTTTAAAAATGGGCAAAAGATCTGAACAGACACCTCACTGAAGAAGATATACAGATGGCAAATAAGCATATGAAAAGATACTTAACATTATACGTTGTTGGGAACTGCAAATTAAAACAACAATGAGATACCACGGTGCATTCATTGACTAGGAAAAACCCCAAATGCCAAACCACCAAATGCTGGCAAGGGACAACTGAAATAGCTACTTTGGAAGACACTTTGGCAATTTCTCACAAAACTACACATAGCCCTGTCACACAGGCCAGTAATTGCATTCCTTGGTATTTACCCAAGTGAGTTGTGTCTACACAAAAACCTACATATGAATGTTTATAGCAGCTTTATTCGTAATTGCTAAAACTTGGAAGCACCCAAGATGCCCTTCAATAAGTGACTGGATAAACTGTGGTACATCCAGTCAATGGAATACTACTTCTTGACAAAAAGAAATGAGCTAGCAAGGCATTAAAGGACAAGGAGGAACATTAAAGGTATATTGCTAAGTAAAAGAAGCCAGTTTGAAAAGCAACATGCTGTATGATTCCAACTTCTGGAAAAAGCAAAATTATGGTGACAATAATAAGATCATTAGTTGCCAAGGGCTTGTGGGGGGAAGAGGGGAGAGGGGTGAATAGATGAAGCACAGGGTATTTTAGGGCAGTGAAACTACTTTAAAGGCTACTGTAGTTGTGGATACATGTTATTATACATTTGTCAAAATCCCTAGAATGTACAACACAAAGGGTAAACCTTAACATAAACTATGAAATTTAGCTAATAATAAGAGTTCAAATATTGGCCCATCAACTATAGCAAAAGTCCCACACTAATTCAAGATGTTAATAATAAAAAACTGAATGGGGGGTAAGGGAGTATATGGGAATTCTCCATATATTCCCCTCAGATTTTTGTAAACCTGAAACTGTAGTATATATAGAAATACTGTACATAGTGTGTGTATATAAAAGTAAATTTATATAAATACCATGTATTATATACAGTATGATACTATGTAGTATAGTTATATATATTACTTATTATACATATAATTAGACTCTACCATTGACCCTTGAACAAAATAGGGGTTGGGGCACCAAACTCCCTCCTCCTCCACCCACTGTACCCCCACACAGTCTAAGATATGTGTATAACTTTTGCCTCCCCCAAAAACTTAACTACTTATAGCCTACTATTGACTAGAAGTCTTACCTATAGCATCAACAGTCAATTAACATATATTTTGTATGCCCTATTTTCTCTTACAGTAAAGTAAGCTAGAGACCTGACTATTGGTTAGCTGACACTTAAAATAAAGTAAGCTAGATAAAAATGTTAGGAAGAAAATCATAAGGAAGAGGAAATACATTTTATGGGTACTGTAAAATATCCATTATGTGTGGACCTGCACTATTCAAACCTGCGTTGTTGAAGGATCAACTGTATATTATGTACGTTTATATAAAATATAATTAAGGATAGATAGATAGATAGATAGATAGATAGATAGATAGACAGATAGATAGACAGACAGACTATATGTAAAGCACCTGGTATAGGTCTACACATAGAAAGTATTCAGTTAATAATTATTATTAAGCAGATCAAGGAAACAGAGCCCGTTCGTTTTCTAGTGTTTCAAGACTGTGTAATGGACAGGTTAAGCACGTGGGCTCGGCAGTCAGAGAACATGGCTTCGAATCCTGGCTGTGCAACTGCTAAGTTACATATACTTAGGCAAATTAGTTCCTTTTCTCCCAGTTCCGCCTTCCTCATTTCTAAAATAAGGATTATGGTTCTGGTAATGAATAAACGATGATATGCACGCAAAGCATTTAGCAGCACAGCCGGCCCATAACGAATGCCCAGAGAACATCGCTATTCACTTCAACAACTAGACTGATTTGTGGGGTCAGGCAAAATACTAAATTGAAGCGTTTCATCTTCTATAATAAAGGACTATTCTTACAACCAGACACTTTGCAGGAAAAGGCTGTCAGCTGGCCCTTCAAGAACTGAGGGGTAAACTGTCACCGCCCTGGTTCCCTGGGGGCCCGGTGGGGAGGGAAAGGACACAGTTATTGCTGCATTCTTCAGAGGACTTCTACTGTTACCTGGCCAGCTCCTTTCTGTACTTCTGGAACCAGCATTATCTCCTTTTCTGGGAGATTCTGCTCTTGTCCCTCCCAACCTCCCCTGCTACTGTGTCTTCAACAGGCACTACCATCTCACGGGGTTCACCTCTGTCAGCACAGAAATGTTGTTGGGGTTGGGAGGCCCCTGATCCCAGCCGATCAATTCCTCCCTGGCTACAGTGACGACTCATAGCGTGGGGGACAGATGACATGAATTGAGATCACCTTAGAAGCCGTCCCAAGCCCTTGAGGAATTAGAAGAGAAGTCAAGTCTCTTTCCTCCTTGTCAGCAGAGCTAGACAGGGGTCAGCCAGGTGCCACCAGCAGCCACAGCAGCTGTGTGGAATTAGCTGGTCTGAGATGATGAAGTGGACACAGAGAAGTCTAAGGTGAGGGACGAAGTGAGTGCTAATAGTCCCCGTCCCAGTGCTCACTGGGGCGGCCCATCTGGGTAGAGATGCTCCTTTTTGCCAAAGCCATTTGTGTTGGGTCTCTGTCACTTATATGCAAAAGATTCCCAATTAATACAGCTTTCCTATCCCCGGGGCTTTCTATCCTGGGCCACATGGGAAGAATTTAGAGACACCTTGGCAAAATATTGCCTCTCCAGAAAAGACAGAGACATGCCTGACGCCCATTAGCATGGAAAAGTCCGGCCTTTGGACTTAGAGGATCTGACTGCTGGTTAGCTGACAGAGAATGAAATCAGAACTCTGCCAAATTTTCAGGAGACCTTTGAAACCGGCTATATGCACCACTGTGTTATGGTAGAAAGTGCTTCTGTTCCACCACAAACACAGTGTGCCTACCCTCAAGCAGACGCGTTGTCTTTCGCACAACGTACATCTTTGTAAGAATATGCAGCTGTAAGAAAATGGTGAGAGATGCCACACAGGTTTATGCCCATGTATATTTATCACGGGGTTATTGGCAATAGCAAAAGAAGAAAGTGCACAGAGGTCCAAATACAAATAATTGGTTAAATACACCCTGTTCCGTTCATAAAATGAAACAGACTATTAAGCTGCCATTAAGTATCATGTTTTCAAATGGTAGTTAATGGTGTGGGAAGTACTCAGATTATGAGAATGGGATAGAATGTTTTTGTCTGAAAAACTGTATATACGCACACATACACCTATATTCACATATGTAAACATGTTATACATGCATATCATAGATAATCAAGATGGAAACATAAAAATGTGGTCCCTAAGAGTTTTAATTGTTTTGTATACTTACTTATCTCAATATTCCACGTCGAAAATTTATAAGAAAGTCAATAGCTGTTATTAAAAATCAGAACTGTAGCCCAGACATAAGATTCTGCCCACAGCCCCATTTTCACCCCCAAATCTAGATAGTCAAAGAACACACACGCCTTCATTCTCAGCTCTCACTGATCTTTGTGGTTTGTCTAGAAACCAGCGCCGGCCTGCCATTCAGCTATTGACAAGCGTTGCAGGCATTTAGTGCCGGGGAACCAGGGAACCAGGGCAGGAGCTCTGAGACATTGATGATGACTTGTCTTCTCCATACATATTTAAAATAAAAATATTGAAATAAATTTGAGGAAGTCTAACCATTTCCATTTTTCCCCCCTTCAATTTTTTTTTTTTTAACATCACATTTTTTTTCAAACGAAAACCTTTTGGAGCCCCTGTTTAACCAGAGCCCTAGGCTTGGGCTCGCTTTGCCGGGCCAGCCCTCCAGTACTGACGTAAGCTCTAATCTGAGCCCTGGCGAGGTCACCACTGAGAGAGGAATCTTCCTCACTCACCTTCCCAGTTTAAATTTGTTTCAAATGTGGAGGCCAATGGTATATATTTCCTATCGCGTTTCCAAAGTGTTTGGAAGTTTTTTTGTGCTCCATGAAAAAGCTTTTAACTGATCTTCCATACTTTTGCTGTGTCCTTTAACATACAAATGCTATATCCTTTGACATCTAAACTTGGGAAACACGGGGCGCATGGGTGGCGCAGTCGGTTGAGCGTCCGACTTCAGCCAGGTCACGATCTCGTGGTCCGTGAGTTTGAGCCCCGCGTCAGGCTCTGGGCTGATGGCTCGGAGCCTGGAGCCTGTTTCCGATTCTGTGTCTCCCTCTCTCTCTGCCCCTCCCCCGTTCATGCTCTGTCTCTCTCTGTCCCAAAAATAAATAAAAACATTGAAAAAAAAAATTAAAAAAAAAATAAACTTGGGAAACACATGAGGACATTCTGGATTATACAGTGTTATGGACAAATTGTGCCCCCCTAAAATTCTTGAGTTGAAGCCCTAAACTACAAATCCTCAAAATTTGGATTGTGGCCCGTATTTGGAGATGGGCCTTTAAGGAGGCGATTAAATTAAATGAGGTCCTAATCCAATATGACTGGTATATTTATAAGAAAAGGAGATTAGAGAATACGGAGAGACACCAGGGAAGCATGAGCCCAGAGGAGGGGCCATTTAAGGACACAGTGAGAAGACGGCCATCTACAAGCTTCAAAAGAAACTAAACTTGGACCCAAGTCACATGTCGGCCAAAGATGGCTGCACTCAGGCTAGTCAAGCAAAGGTTGGAGTGAGCCCCAGCGTGGCCGAGGAAGCCCACTGGAGGCACCGGCTGTTGTGAGGAGAATATAAGGCCCCAGATGGAAAATCATGAACCAGATGATACTGTCAAGGAAAACTTAATTTTCTATATCATAACCAGAAAAATTAACCAACTCCCAGAAGCAGAAAGGAATCTACTTGAACATGGAAGAACGTATATTGGACACAATGCTGCTTCCTGTGGTCAAATAGCAAATAGTTTTTTGACACCTCTTAAGTGTGACACAGGCTCCTGTAGCTGCTGGCTTACCCGTGGCAGCGATCCCATTTTTGACTGCACACACAGCTGATGGAGGCTCTGTAAGTCTACCTTTGAGTACAGGGGACTTGAGCTGTGAAGCTTGTACCACAACACAGGGTGATTGGTTGGTCTTGTTTTTGGCGGTCTGTACTCTATTTTCTTGGCTATACCTGTGAATGGACGCCTAGCGGCCAGGTAGGAATCAGCCCTGACACCAGAGACAGGAAACAACTTACTAGATTAGAATTTCTAAGCCTGGCTTTAGAAAGGTGTTATTTCCCATTTTGCTCCAGACTTCGTTTGCAGCAGACCCTGGGTCTAGATGATACAAGCGAAGTATAAAGCCTCTTCAGTTACCTGGCCCTGGCTTAGAGATTCAGTGACTGTTAAATAAACGTGTACATGAAAATAAAATTGTAATGTATGGGGAAAAAAAAAAAAAGAACAGGGGCACCTGGGTGGCTCAGACTGTTGAGTGTCCAACTGCAGCTCAGGTCATGATCTCGCGGTCTGTGAGTTCGAGCCCCACGTCGGGCTCAGAGCCTAGAACCTGCTTCGGATTCTGTGTGTGTGCCTCTCTCTCTTCCCCTCCCCCACTCATGCTCTCTCTCTCTCTTTCTCAAATAAATAAATAAATGTTGAAAGAAAGAAAGAAAGAAAGAAAGAAAGAAAGAAAGAAAGAAAGAAAGAAAGAAAGAAAGGAAGGAAGAAAAAAGACTAAACCCTCTGGACTCTCAGGCTCCAGAACTGTGAGAGAAAAAATCTCTGCTGTTTAAGCCACCCAGCCCATGGTATTTAATTATGGAAGCCCTAGAAAATTAGTATATGGTGGAAATCATATTTTATTTTTATTTTTTTTAAGTTTGTTTATTTTGAGAGAGGGAGAGAAAAAGAGAGAGAGAGAGAGAGTGTTGGGGGGGTGCAGAAAGAGAGGGAGAGAGAGAGAGTCCCAAGCAGGCTCTGCACCGTCAGCACAGAGCCCAATGTAGGGCTCAATCTTACAAACCGCGAGATCATGACCAGAGCTGAAATCAAGAGTCAAACGCTTAGCCGACTGAGCCGCCCAGGCTCCCCAGTGGAAATCATATTTTAAATGGAGACTGACTGTCAGAGCTGAAAAACACAAGACCTAAGCTCCACCAGAGCACACATCTGGTTTTACAGCAACAGGGCGACACCCTAGAGTCCCTGTGGTCCTGGGACCACATAGAGGCAGAGCCAGGGCCCCTGAGGGCTCTTCTCCACCTAAGACCGATGTCTCCATTTGCTCACTGGTCAATTCATTGCTAGTAAAGTGTTTCCCACAACTGCTCTCTCCCACTTGGCTCCTGAGCCCAGTGGGGACGACAGGTAAACCTTCAAGGTTCTCCCCGTCCTCCTTGTCTATATAACTTGCAGTCTCATAGCTGTGCTGCCCACACGAGCAGTCCATTTTCTCTCAGCGGATGTGAGCACTATGCTATGAGCTTCAGAAAACTGTGACTCCGTTGCCAGTCAACTTGTGACTCTGATCAAGTTCTTTCGTGTCTCAGGGTTCCCTTAAATGAGGGCAACACTGTCTACCCTTGACTGATATTGTGAGGACTGAATGAGATGATGTGGCAAAGGCAGGCGATGGTCCACAGACACTAGCTCACCCCTACCCAGTGTCCTTTCCTCTATCCTCCTACTCTTCCTTCCTCTTGCCTTCTGACCTGAAGAAAAGGAATCAAAAAAAGGTCACGCACCCTCGTACCCAGATTTCTGACTCTCTTCCACTGCTCTTTCCATCTGTCTACTCAAGCAGCGAAGGTCTCCCTATAGATCTTAGGGTTCTGCATGGCACCTGAGGGCAGTTCACCAGATCATCACTGTTTGTGAGGCTTAGCTAGTTTCTGCAGGAATTTGATCTGGCAGAAGCCATCTCTTTCTCTGGATTTCTAGGAAGGCATGCCATCGGGTGATAGGCCAGCTTCAGCCAAGCCTAGCACAGTGTGCTTCTTGCACTCTGGAAATGTTTATTGCTGATAAAGCTTCTTGCCGCATTAAGATACAAAATTACGAGATCTCAAACACCCCAGAAGTCTCTACTTGATAAAGCAAAAGTAGAACTTTATGTGAAGACATTTTAAGCTTCTAAATAGCCTGCCCATAACCCTAGCCATCCCATTCCAGGCTTAAGCTACTCTCACCTCACAATCTTGGAATTAGGTCTCTATGTTTGCATCTCACACTGAACATTCCATCTAGGAGAGTGGGCTATCAAGGTAACAAACCCAGTGTAGTGGGTGGTAGAGACAGAGTTACTTGGGGGACTTTCAGTAGGTAATTGTCCTCTCTAGAACTTAGTTCCCTCCTCTTAAAAAAAAAAAAAAATAGGAAAGCTAATGAGCTGCTGTAAGAGTTGAGATAAAGCCTAAAAAGCCCCTATGCAGTGCCTAGTACACAATAATAATGACTCCATAAAGGCTACCCATCATTGTTACTACTATCATTAATATTTTTCACCTAACACATGCTTCACTGATAAAAGGAAGTACAAATGGAATACCTTGATTAGTCCCTGGTTATTTTATTCTCTGACCACTAAGAGGCTTAAGTGGAGAAAAAAAAGCCACAGGGGCAGTAGTATTTATAAAGGCCTTTTCCATATGAACCAGTGGTGTATCCCCAAGTCGACAAGCTGAAAGGAGTCGCCAACACGACCATCTGCAGAATTGTTATAATTCACAGCATGGGTAGCTCTGGGGCAGCTGAGGATGTTAACTGGACCAGGGTTCCTCGCTCTCTCCACTGTTGACATTTGGGGCCAGATAATTCTCTGTCGCCTTGCACATTGTATCGTACAAAAGTCAGCAGGATCCCTGGCCTCTACCCACTAGATGCCAATCGCACCCTCCCACAACCCAAAATGTTTCCAGACATTGCCAAATGGCCTCTGGAAGGCAAAATCACCGCCCCCCAACCCTCCCGGCTTTGAGAGCCACTGGCATAGAGGAACTCTGATGGTCTTTCACAGGGTGGTGAATATGGTCTCTTGGTGGAAAGAGAATACATGATTGCAACAAGCAGGGCTGAGATTCAGCTGGCTGGTACCAGTTCAACCGAACCACTGTTTATAGTCCAATCCTTATTGACTGATTGGTGTTTGTGCCATACTGGTTAGCAAACATGCTTAATATAATTCCTACATTGTAGTGAACCTTAGGTTGAGGTTTCTCTAAAGGAGTAAAGGTTAGGGGCACCTGGGTGGCTCAGTCGGTTAAGCCTCTGATTTCGGCTCGGGTCATGGTCTCCCGGTTCGTGGGTTCGAGCCCCACATCGGGCTCCGTGCTGACAGCTCAGAGCCTGGAGCCTGCTTCAGATTCTGCGTCTCCCTCTCCCTCTGGCCCTTCCCTGCTTGTGCTCTCTCTCTCTCTGTCTCTCTCTCTCTCTCTCTCTCAAAATAAATAAACATTAAAAAATTTAAAAAAAAAGAAGTAAAAGTTAACGGAGATCCTAGCTGTTCATGTACTGAAGACAAAGTTCATTCAAAGAGCATCGTGGTGGCTAAAAGTCCTCAGATGGTTGTTATTCTACCTCAAAGCCTTCCAACAATGCCTCAATATGGTCTTTTCACTCATTGCTGTCTTCTTCCTCATCTTTCCCAACCACAGAATGCCACAGAATGGCATTTCAGACTCCTTGATGTTAATGATGACCACAGACTGCTTACCTGGTTCTGGAGTTTTGCAGAGCAGGTGTTAAGAGATGACTGTCCTCCAAATGTCTCTGGAAACAGAGATATACCATTTCTGATGATATATCCTTACGCTCTAGGGTGACGCATGCATACCATGTTTCTCTACAGGATGGTTTCAGACTTTGGGTCCCAGAGAGCTTGCAGTGGAGATGGTGACCCTGCTATAAAATGAAAGACGTCCGGAAATGTTGCCACTGGTTTTGACCTATGTCCAGACACTTCTCCAATGTGGGGCAAGGGAGAGGGGGAACACAGGGAACGGCAGTACTAATGAATTCAGGACCAAGGGGAAGATAAAAGATCAATTAGGTTGAGGGACTCCCCGAGACCAGCCCATTTGCCAAATAAAATCACACAATTGCCACAGGCAACCACACGATTGCTGCAATGCTGTTAAAACCATTGGAATAATGGGTTACCCATGTGAGCCTTCCCAAAAAGACCAGTTTAGACAGAGGCATGGTTTTTGGTAAGAGCGCTGGACCACGGTTCTGGATGTGAGTAGGGGATTCAATGTCATTTATCATCCAGCCCCTTTGTCACTGAACAGGCTTATCAGTCTCTAGAAACAAAGCTCTAAAAGAATGTTAAAGGGAGTGGAGAAACAGGGGTAGTAAAGTCCCCAATTCGCTCACGTCTACCACCAAGTCCGCTTCTCAGAGGCGCTTCTGGGTCTGTCCACCTGCGCTTCCCCACCTGGGACAGCTCCCCTCCCGGCCCACCTACCCAACACTCTACTCATTTACTACCTGCCGGGCTTGGAGGGCGTTACTTAACTTCTCTGTGCCTCGATTTCATTTCCCCTGAAATGGGAGAATAATCATTCCTGCTTCAGCATGTGGTGAATATCAAATGAGAATACATGCGTGAAGAGCCTGGCACGTAGCAAGCCTGCAATAAATGTTACCTATTGTTATGAGACTTGTTATTCATCCTTCACATGTCCATATCCTCCAATAAACCTTTTTTGATGCTCCTAATTAGGTACACATGTTATCTTCAGGGGCTGCCAAAAAGCGTTCACGAGTACACCTCACGGGGGCACCTGGGCGGCCCAGTTGGTTGAGTGTCCAACTCTTGATTTCAGCTCAGGTTGTGATCCCAGGATAGTGGGATTGAGCCCCGCATCAGGCTGTGTGCTGGGCCTGGAGTCTATTTGGGACTCTCCCCACCCTCTCTCTGCCCCTGCCTGCTCGTACGCTCTCTCCTCTCTCCTTCTCAGAAAAAAAAAAAAAAAAGTATAGCTCACAGATTCTTAGTGCAGCCTCAGGATGTACCCACAAACAAGACCTGCCATGAATAAAACCTCAAAATTCTGGGCACAATTATTGATACAGCGGTAGGCATGAACCCAAAAAAATAAAAAACAAAAAAGGCTATCTGAATGATTGAGGAGATTGCTGTGAGGACTGGGAGAAAAGGAGATCTCTTTTTACGAGATCTCACGTACTGAGGATGATGTTTTTCGGGAGTTAACCCGCCAGCAAGAGAGGCTGCCTGAGAATGAAGATGACGCAGAAGAAAAGCAAAGGTCAGAGGGAGATAGAGATAGGAGAAGGAGGGCAATAGGCACAGAGAGACTGGGTTACATTTTTGGGACCCTGGATCCAGCCAAGCCTGAAGACATGTGCCCGGGGTTGTAAAAAGACGTCAATAGCCTCTTTTTACCTCAACTAGCTTCAACGTGATTTCTCTCATTTGTTAAGAGTCTTGATTAACACTGCATATTTCTCCATTCGTGACACATATTACATTTCATCTTAAGTAATTGTTGAGTTGTCTATCTTCCCCCAGCTAGGCTGAAATTCCATAGAGGCAAGGCTCTGCCCTACCTGTCGCTGTTACGTAACGGCAAAGTTTAGGATCTGCCAGGTGTACATAGGGCCGAAGCTAGGTCCTCGAAGCCTGTCTTGTTCTCTCTGCCTCACAGGTTTTCTCCCGGCTGTGTTTTCTGCCACATCTCTCCTTCAAGAGGACTCCAGTAGGGTCTGCTCGCATCACTTGCCCGAGCGTATGCACCTTTCACTGATTGCAGTGGAGTGGCATTCTCTTGTGGGCTAGCCTGGGTCACACGAATACCTGTGTGGCCTGGGGACAATGCGGGGAGAGGGCCGATTGGTGGTTCCACTAGTATCACAGCAATAAAGGGGCAGTTCCCAAAGGAAAGGAATGTGAGCAGACAAAAAAGAAACCGGTGTCCACTATCTATTCCCGCTCCCCTACTTGCTCAGATGTGTCCCAACCCATTCCCAGAGTGCCCAGAGGGGTCTATACCTTGCGTTCTTAATTGCCACATCTCCCATCTGGCCCCCGGGGAGCTCCCCAGCCACATCTGTCCTGTGCTCCAAGCTTGTCCCGGGTGGAGAAAATATGCCTAACGTCCAGTTGCGCTAATTCTGACACACAGCTGCACAAACCACACACCAGTGCTGCCCTGTGCTGCCACTGCATGGACAGACCTGTCATGTGTTGCCCCTTCTTTTAATTAGTCTCTTCTTCCATGAAACCCCGGGAACGAGACGTAAGGATAGTGAACAACCCGCCTATCATGAGAAACGTCCTCCTTCTTTCATACTGGCTTTGAACCAAACTTGTGAACGTGCACTTTCTCTCCTTAGTCTGAGCTCCATCCCAGAAGCTTCCTTCGTCTCATGCCAATAGGCTTCAGGCGCACCAACCCCACATTCCCACTAGATCAAGCTGAGTCACTGAGCATAGCATACAGCTGGGATCACTGCTGTGCTTTTGTCTTTTGTTTTTGTTTTTTTCAAGAGGAATTTCCAGAAGAATATTTTATTCTTACTAGATTTCCTATTTAAGTGTCACCAGACAGATTTATTTGTTAGTTATCCTGAACGGCTTTTACCCCACCATTGAGCAACTGTCAGATTGGCTGGGCGGTGTTCTAATCTGTTGTCACAGAAACAAAAAGTATCCATGTCTCTTCTTGGAATTTTCTTTCCTTGGGGAGGAGGGGGTAGCAGGAATGTTTTGATTTGTATATCTCTGTTCCCATGTAATAATCTTAAGTTTTTAAAACCCTGTCCATAAAACATTGATGTCACAGTTAATGTAACTGTTGACTTACTAATGGACTGTGGGCAGAACCGTGTTCAAGCCAAAGAGAAATACTTTGATTGAGTCTACAGTGACCAAAGTATGTTTGCAGTGGTGTCTGACCTGTCTCTACCAAAACTTTCTTCCCGTTCGTGGGACATACTGTCAATGAAAGGGAACGATAATATGCAATTAGATGTTGGCAGATACTCTGGGCAGTATTTCAATACGCTTTTACACTCTTGCACCCATAATGAGCAAACGAGCACGTAGACTCACGTTGTGGCCGGGTGCCCATTCTCCCACCTAACACGCGTTCTCTTTTCCTGCCTTCCAACATATGTCATCACTACCCCCTAATCTGTGCATCTTTCCTCCCAGTAGACCTCATTCAGTCCCACTCATTTCCAGCATTGATTTCCATCTATCTGCCCATCGCAAATAACCACTCAGGAAACAGCAACTCAGGAGCCCTGCCCTCCAACGTACACACACATTCCCTCACAATGAGCCAACCTTTCCAAACTGACATTAGCATTGTAACCAACATAAGGAAATGAAACAGGTAATTTAAAAATCCTTGTTTATCTCTTGCAATTACAACCCGTTGTTTTTCTGGTGTTGAAAATTACCTATAGGCAAAGAATCAAGGTCTAACGCAAACACTTGTCAGATTACACCAACGATAATTGAGAGAAATGGATGACATTAATTCTGACAGTAAATCTGTCGTATTGCTTTGTCTTGGGTAGCAGAGAGTATAACAGTACGGACATCTCCAGTTTTGCACATTCCTTCGTGTGTGGTACACACTTCATAACAATGGACCAGTTATCCTGGCCACAGGCTAGTGCCTGGGGAAAGGTGGGTTGCTGATCGATACAAGCTGGAATGTGTGTGTCCGCTTGCCTTCAGAGCGTCCCAGAACCCTGACGCCCATGCTGGAAACTTTTCCTGTGTTTCTTCCACTCTAAAAACAGCAAAAGGACATATATTTTCCTTGTTCTTTGCCAAGTAATTCAACAAAGAAGTCTCTTAGGATACTAATAGAAGATAATTGATTATATGTGCATTTTAGCTGGGGCCTCCTCGAGAAATGCTTTAAACAAAATAAGGCTCACTGTTTACTTATACCTTCTAAGCACGATTGATATAAGCACCATGCTATTTGACTCTCAAAGAAATTCCACAAGATGAAGATTATAATTTTCTCTCCTGAAGAAGAGAAAACTAAATGTTTAAATGGTTTGTCCAAAAGGCCTCACAGCCTCACCCCAGCTCCTTCACCACACTATGTGGCCCTAAGAGAAACTTGCTGCTGCCTGCAATCGCATACTTGGCAGAAAAAGGTATTTGAAGAAATAATGGCAAAAAAAATCCCTGAATTTGATGAAAAATACTTATTTATAGGTCCAAGAAGCCCAGCAAACTAGAAATGGGACAAATACAAAGAAAAACACACTACCTCGCCAAACTGCAGAAATTCAAAGAGAAATTCTTTAAGGCAGCCAGAGGGGATGAGGGAAGAAATCTCACAAACACAAGAAAAAAACATGGATTTTCATCAGAAACATTGGAGGCCAGAACGCAATGGGTGACATTTTAGGAAACAAATAAATAAACAACCCCCCCCCCCAAATAGCCAATCCAGAATTCTGTATTCAGCAAAAAATATCCTAGGGTTGAAAGAAAGACAATTTTCTTTTTTTTTTTTTTTTTTTTTTTTTTTTTTTTATTTTTATTTTTGAGACAGAGAGAGACAGAGCATGAGCGGGGGAGGGTCAGAGAGAGAGGGAGACACAGAATCAGAAACAGGCTCCAGGCTCTGAGCCATCAGCCCAGAGCCCGACGCGGGGCTCGAACTCACGGACGGCGAGATCGTGACCTGAGCTGAAGTCGGACGCTTAACCGACTGTGCCACCCAGGTGCCCCAGAAAGACAATTTTCTAATGAATGAGAATTGAAAGAATTTGTTGCCAGCAGACTTGCTCTAGCATTTCTCAACACTAAAGATGTTCTTTGGGCTGAAGGGAAATTATAATGGATTGAGGCCTGAATCTACAGGAAGGAAAGCATCCTGTCATAATGCTTTTACCAGGTTATTAGACACATTTCTGATACCTGGAGGCAGCATTTTGAGTGGGGAAATAAGTGAGTTAGGGGAAAAAAAGCAGAAACTAAAATATTTTAGAGTTACAAAGCAATGTCATATGTCATAAGGACAGAGGAATCTTTTCTCTTTTTTATACTGTTGAGGATTTTTCCCTAGGTGATAGTTCTCTAATTCTATGACTTTTGCCATACAAACTTTCTATTTTTATCTAATTATTTTTCCTCATGTTATGTCTCCAGTTGCTTTTGTTTTCAGAAAGGTTTTCTTGACCAGGGACTGTGAGTCACTCACACAATATATGATTTTACAACTGCTTTTATAGACAATTATTTCACTTATCCCAGATTTATCAAATGTGTGCAATAAAGGGAGAATATAGACCTCCCCCACCGCATAATCTGTTTACATTTGTTGAATAATGCACCCCTTTACCATTGACTCATGACAAGTTCTCCGTTATATATTAAGCTTATGTTTTATAGGGTCTACTTCTGAGCCATTCAGGCTCTTACATTTATTTATTATTAATTATGTATATACCATTTCCTTTAGACAGCTTTATGATATAGCTCAATATCAAGCAGGTAAATTCTTCCCTCTTCCTATTTCTCAATTTCTTCCTCTTCACATGAATTTATTCTTAGAATTATTTCACCACATTTCTTTCCTGCCACACACATAACTCTGGAATGTTGAATGGAATTTCTTTTAAACTACAAATTAATTTGAGAAGAATTTGTACCTTTGCTGTGGTCCATTTTACCACTAGGAATGTAAAATATCTCTTATCTTAATTAAGGCTCAGGCAATGAAATAAAGCTGAGAGCCTGCTAAAATGAGCAAATATAAAAGGAGACACTCCCTCCTGCATTCAAATGGGACCCAAGGGAAATATTCTGTCTGTGTTAAGGTGAAAAAGAAATAAAAACCAACATGCATTAAGAAACAATGGAGAAACCTTGACCTTGCTGTTCACTGAAGGGGTAAAAGTCTCTCTTGAGAATTCATAATTTTAGTCTACTCCCCACATAAATTTCGGTACAAGTTTATACTACCTAGGAGTCTGAACAACCTCAAGCCAGAAATAAATTTAAAGTAGTCCCAAATTAGCAGTGCCTTCCAGGTGCTGGTAAAAGTCAAGACAAATCCTTTCCAAAGGAACTCAACCAAAAGCCCAAATAATTCCCACAGACAAGTGTATAAGGAAAATAGGAAATTCGTAATAATAATTTAAAAACTAAGCAGAGAAGAAAGCCACCATTAGTGAAAGGAGTAGTAAAAGTGATGATTGAAACTGATATACGAAAACTTCAAATACAGAAATATCACATTCAGAATAACAAATAGTCATATTTAATGTTATTAAATAAAATGAAATAAAAGTCTGAAAAACACGGAAACTCTAAAAATGAAAAACGTAACCACTGAAACTAAAGACTCAATTGATAGTATCCATAGGATGACTATTATTAAAAACAAACAAACATGGGGCACCTGGGTGGCTCAGTTGGTTAAGCGTCCAACTCTTGGTGTCAGCTCAGGTCAAGATCCCACGGTTTGTGAGTTCAAGCCCCATACTGGGCTACGTGCTGGCAGTGTAGAGCCTACTTGGGATTCTCCCTCTCTCTGACCCTCCCCCACGCACTCTCCAACCCCCCCCCCCACCAAATAAATAAATAAACTTAAGAAAAAAAACAAGGAGCAAATAACAAGTGTTGGCAAGGATAAAGAAATTGAAACCGTCTTGTACTGTTGGTAGGAATGTAACACGGTGCAGCTGCTCTAGAAAACAGACTGATAGTTCCTCAAAATATGAGACATAGAATTACCATATGAGGGGCGCCTGGGTGGCTCAGTCAGTTAAGCATTGAATTCCTGATTTTGGCCCAGGTCATGATCTTATGGTTTATGAGTTCAAGTCCCACATCGGGCTCTGTGCTGACAGTGCAGGATCTGCTTGGAATTCTTTCTCACCTTTTCTCTCTCTCCTCCTGCCTCACTTGTGCATACTCTCTCTCTCAAAAATAAATAACAAATAAACTTTAAAAAATAAAAAAAAATAATTACCATATGATCCAGCAATTCAATTTCTGGGTATATAACCCGCAAAAATGAAAACTAGGGTCTCAAACAGATATTTGTACACAAATGTTCATAGCAGCATTATTGTCAGTAGCCAAAAGATAGAAATAAGCCAAGTGTCCAGTAACAAGCCAAGTATCCAATATCCAACAAGATAAATAAAATGCAGTACGTACATATAATAGAATATTCATCAGCTATAAAAAAGAAGGAAAGTCTGATACTAAACAATAAGTCAATGAAGAAATAAAGAAAAACACCGCAAGACAAATTAAAATGAAAATACAACAGTTCAAAGCCTATGGGACCCAGCAAGAGCAGTTCTAAGAGGGAAGTTTATAGCAATACATACCCACCGCAAGAAAAATCTCAAATGATCTAGCCTTATACCTAAAGGAACTAAAAAAGAAAAACAAAGCCCAAAATTAGTAGAAGGAAGGAAATAATAAAGATTAAAATAGGAATAAATGAAACAGAGACTAAAAAAGTAGAAAAAAATCGATGAAACTAAAAGATGGTTCTTTGAAAAGACAAAAATTTGATAAACCTTTAGCCAGACTCATCAAGAAAGAGAGAGGGCCAAAATAAAATCAGAAATGAAAGAGAAGTTACAATTGATACCCCAGAAATACAAAGGATAAGAGACTACTATGAATGATTATATGCCAACGAATTGGAAAACCTACAAGAAATAGATAAATTCTTAGAAACATAGTTTTCCAAGACTGAATCAGGAAGAAAGAAAATTTGAACAGACTGATTATTAGCAATGAAATTGAATCAGTAATTTAAAAAAACTCAACAAAGTCCAGGACTTTTCACAAGTGAATCCTACCAAAAATTTAAATACTTAATGCCTATCCTTCTCAAACTATTCCAAATAAATAGAAGGAATGCTTCTAAACTCATTCTACAAGGCCAGAATTACCCTGATACTAAAACTAAAGAGATACCACAAAAAAATATTACAGGTCAATATCCCTGATGAGCATAGATGCAAAAGTCTGCAACAAAATATTAGCAAACCAAATTCAAAAATACATTAAAAGGACCATACTCCATAATTAAATGGGATTATTCCAGATATGCAAGGATGGTTCAATATCTGCAAATCAATCAATGTGATACAATACGTTAACAAAATGAAAGATAAAAATTCATAAGATCTCAATAGATGCAAAAAAAGCATTTGACAAAATTCAACATCTATTTATGATAAAAACTCTCAATAAAGTGGATTTTTAGAGGGAACATACTTCAACATAATAAAGACCATAAATGACAAACCCACAGCTAACATCATACTTAATGGTGAAAAGCTAAAAGCTTTTCCTCTAAAATCAGGAACAAGACAAGGAAAAAGAAGCCTTAAGGGCAGAACTTTTCAGCAAGCTGAGAAACACATCAAATAGTGGCAGTTCTCAGGGGATGGTCCTTTGGGGGGCTCATTTTATCCCCTCTAGTAGCTGCTAGGCTGCTGCTTTTCAGAGCTATTTTATTTAGTTTTCAAGGCCACTGAACAGCTAGGGAGATGTAAATGGGATTAGGTCAAGTTGAAATGTCACAAGATCACTCCATTTACTGAGATTCAGCTGTTTTTCTTGAATAAGCACTCATAAGATTGCTGAAGATTTTAATTTCCAGAGTTTTGGGGAAAAGTTGATTTTGACAGTTTTTGCCACTGTTCTTTGTTTTTCTGGAGGAGTAAAGGTTCAGAGGTCCTTAATTCCCTGTTCTGGAAGCTGCATTCATAATAAGAGAGAGCATTATCTCTGCAAAGCTATTGTCTCCTGATCAATGACTACTACTAAACAAAAGACTTCTGGGACACCTGAGTGGCTCAGTCGGTTAAGTATCTGACTCTTGGTTTCGGCTCAGGTCATGATCTCACAGTTTGTGAGTTTGAGCCCAGCATTGGGCTCTGTGCTGAGAGCACAGAGCCTGCTTGGGATTCTCTGTCTCCCCTCTCTCTCTGCCTCTACCCAACTCATTGTAGCAAAAAAGGTCTACAACTAGATAAAACATAGAGGCACTGTAGGTCATAAAAGATCAAAAGCAGCTCTGGAAAACGGCCAGGAAAAAAGCCAGATTACCTACAAAGAAATGTCAATGAGAGTAAAAGTTTATTTTTCAGTGACAGTAACATAGTGAATTATTTTCATTGTATTAAGAGACAATAAAGAAGCATCCACAAAGGCAACTTTTAAGGAAATATGGAAAACATGCCCCAGATGGAATTGTAATGTCTAGGACCAGAAGAAATTGTGAGAAAAGATACTGCTAAATAGACATAAATATAGATGGCATACAATAAAAAAAAAAAAAAGTAATACCCAATTTGGGGATGAGTGTAACAGACTAGAACTAAAATACTGAACACCTGGATGGGTGGTCAGGTTTGAGTGGTGCTTGGGTTAGAGAACAGATATTAGGGCCAGACTGCCTCAGTTGGAATCTTGACTCTGGTACTTATTATCTAGTACTTACTAATTTGCTTTGGACAACTAACCCACATCTCTGTATGTCTCTATACTTCTCTTAATATGAAGGTAGTATCAGTATTGAGCTCATCGGGTTATTGTGATGCTTAAATTAGTTGATATATGTAAACCATTTAGGACAATGCTTGATATAGAGCAAGTATATTGGCCATGAGTCTCAATAAAGCATTCTAAGGTCCTCGTATTGCCAGGTAAAAAAGCACAATCATGATGAGAGACTAACACAACTCTATTGACAGCAATAATCAAGAATATAAAAATACTATCGACAATCTTCTTTTAATTGATTCATTGCAAAACTTTGTACCCACCGAACTCCTAACACAGAGACTTAAAAAAAAATCCATTAGTTTCCAAGATAGTTTCAAGAAGTAGAAATTGAACACATTGAGGAAGGTGCTGCTAGTTGCCTTATCAATGATCAGCCTGCCATTCGTAGGCACGGAACACTGATTTCCTGGATAGTAGCAACGTGTGGAGCTAAGGCACTCACTCTCTCAGGTGTCTTTATGGCTAAATGTGGGCATATGACCTAGATCAGATCATTGGGATTCAAGTGGAAGTCATTGGGTTGGATTTCTGGGAAAGCTATCTTAACCTTTATGCCTTTAAAGCGAATATGCCTCCAACCAATATGTTTCTCGTCCTTTGGCTCTGGTGTGTGTGGGCACGTATCTTCAAAGCTCCTGCAAGCAGTTGATAACTCTACCTTAGTTCTTGCTTCTTGCTTGTGCAGAGCTTAAAGGTCAGCGAGAGGTGAGAACGTATGGCCTTCTCAGGTGTTCCTAAGAATGTGCACAACCCTAGGCCTGTACACAGCCTACATGTACACGTGCATGTAGCCTTTTAGGTTCACAGGAACAGGTAGGAGCTTGTCAATGCCGCTCCCCACCCCCGCCGCCCATGGACTTTATTTTAAATAATCTTTATTCAAGGACATTTCACTAAAAATTTCTATGACTTTAAAAATGGACTCTGATGAGTTGTTTCCTGAAATTAGCCAAAAAGAACAACAAAGTAGATTTTCTATGTCACACATCAAAAGACTTTAAAACTACAGTAACTATAATAGGGTGCAATTATTGCTGACATATGTAGCATAATGGGGGAAAAAAGCCCAGAAATACACACACACACACACACACACACACACACACACATTTTGTATATTTTAAATCGTAGTTATATAAAACTATAAAGGTGTTTAATAAGCTTAGCCTGGGGAAGGAATTTTTTGAGGACAAAAGGAAAACAAGAAAACATAAAGACAAATCTTGACAAGTTGACTATATAAAAGTTAAGCACTTTTTTATACCAAAGGGCATCACAAATGACATTAAAGACAACAGGCTGGGGGCGCCTGGGTGGCGCAGTCAGTTAAGCGTCGGACTTCAGCCAGGTCACGATCTCGCGGTCCGTGAGTTCGAGCCCCGCGTCAGGCTCTGAGCTGACGGCTCAGAGCCTGGAGCCTGTTTCCGATTCTGTGTCTCCCTCTCTCTCTGCCCCTCCCCCGTTCATGCTCTGTCTCTGTGTCCCAAAAATAAATAAAACGTTGAAAAAAAATTAAAAAAAAAAAAAAGACAACAGGCTGAGTGGCAATTCTTGTAAAATATGCAACAGAAATTCAAATGAAATAATTGGATCCTACTTTGAACACGTTAGATCCGCAAAAGAAAAAATTTCAGAGATTGGTAGTGCCGTGTTAATGTGGACGTGAAGACAATCCGTCTCTTTCACTGCTAGGGAGAGTGCAGATTGTTTGGGGGGGGGGGGCAATTTGCAGGATCTAATATAATCTTAAATGCGTGTCACTTGAACGCTAACCCACATTTGCACCGAATATTCTGTGCTGCAGAATATTCACATGCGCACAAAGGTGGATATGCATGAAGCTGTTTATTCAGTACTGCTTGTGACAGTCACCAGCAGGGAACTTGAATGTCCACCAGTACTGTGTGTAGAGCGGGAGAGAGGGAAGGAGTTACAGAAAGAAAACAAAAAAGGGACTTCAATAAAGATTCAAATGGCTTTACCGTGTTTTGGGGCAATGAACTTTTTTTCTCTATTACTTTTTTTTTTTTTTTTTTGGTGACCCAGAATGATGACATAACGACTTGGCATCATGGGCAACTATACCACAAGAGAGACTCCTATCTTGCATCGAATATACTTCTATGTGATTTACATTTTTCAAGCGATTTGAAAACAACAAAATAGCAAGCTACAGAGCTGCGTATAGGTTCCCAATGGGGTAAAAAGAACTCCGCGGAAACAGATACACATTTGTTCGCCTACACCTGTCTGAGAAAAACACACAAGCGTTACCGGTGGCTGCCTCCTGGGAGGGTGGGGAGGTGGCGGGCGACGGAGCGGAGGGCTTTGCGCACGTGGGCTGCACTTCCGGCGGACGTTTCCACGAGGTATGTTTCACTGCTGAAATTAAAAAAAAAAAAACCGAAAACGAATAAAATAACAAACACACGGCCACAAAGGGAACGGCGGTCGCCCCGAAGCTCAGAAGGAAGGCCAGGAGGTCTTTCAAGACCGGGGAAGCGTGAGCAGGCAGGCGTGACCGCAAAGGCCGCAGAGAGCATGGTGACGTGATGACGTAGTGACGCAGGGGGCGCTGAGCTCCGTCTGCGAGCGCGGGCAGGGCATGCGCTCAAGGTCCGGGGGAGGGGGGGAGGGGACGTCGAGGAAGAGACGTGATCGACGAGGCAGAGCGTGACATGGTGTGTCCGGGAGACGGGAGACAAAAGTTGGCTTCCCGCTGGAAGAACGCGGAGCAGGTACTGAATAAATACCACCGGGGGGTGAATGAAGGTGTTCTCATTTTTAGGCGTGTACCCCTAAACTATGTGGGTGATTCTACTTCTGTGAAAAACAGAACAGCGTTCTTCAGTTGGAAACATTCTTTAGGGGCGCCTGGGTGGCTCAGTGGGTGAAGTGTCCGACTTGGGCTTAGGTCGTGATCTCACGGTGTGTGAGTTCGAGCCCTGCCTTGGGCTCTGTGCTGATGGCTCAGAGCCTGGAGCCTGCTTCGGATTCTGTGTCTCCCCCTTTCTCTGCCCCTCCGCCGCTCATGCTCTTGTCTCTCTCTTCTCAAAAATAAATTTTTTAAAAAAGAAAAGAAATGTTCTTTACACCCTGCCCCTAGGCCTGCCACCTATGCCTCGGCTCCTGTGTGATTCCTAATGAATGACCCTTGGAGGCCGTTGCATCTCTTTATCTCTAGTATTTTATAGTTCTGCCGCAGGGCTGGGGATCTAACGTTTGCCAGAGGACAGAGCGGATGGTGTGAGAGAAGAGAAATGTGTATCTGATAAATTCAACTGTGATATTAACGTGATATTACTTTGAAGGAGACTGACGTGAGAAAATCGCCTGGTCAACATGCTATTTGTATAAAATACCCTTAAAAACCCACACAAAAATCTGTACAGTCTCTCTGGACGTGACACAGAAAAAAATCGCAAGGATGCGTGCTGAGTTAAAACCAAGTAAACTGGAAGGAATTTGTGTTTGGGGGGAGAGAGACGTCATATACCTTGGACTTAAGAACAGCCAGGCTCTTGCTGAAGGAGACACATGTGGTATCTATTGTGCTGTGTCGCTGCTTATTCCCCGTGAGTAAGATTAAATAATTATTTTCTTTGCTCTTCAAAATTCCTCTCTGGTTGTTCTTTTTTTCTGGTGCAGCTGGCCAGCATATTCTGATCCACAGAAAGCGATACTGGGGGCCACGTCTTCCTTGCCCACTGCCTTCTCCGCACAGGTGAGTGGCTTTGAAGTTTCGGGCCACGAGGTCATAAAGCTCACTAAGCTAGACCTATTTCTCGGAAGATACATATGTCATGGCAGCTTCTTAGGTGGCTGGCTTTTATACACAGCTGTGCGGTTTGGGGACCATTTTGCTCTCGCACCTGTCATCCTGTCCAACCAGAAACAGTCCTACCTTGATTCTCAAAGTGAACAATTTGCGGTTTTAAATTGGGTGGCTCAGTTGGTGGCTCAGTTGGTGGCTCAGTTGGTTAAGCGGTCGGCTCTTGATTTCAGCTCAGGTCATGATCTCACGGTTTGTGAGATCGAGCCCTGTGTGGGGCTCTGCCGTGGAGCCTGCTTGGGACTCTCGGGACTCTCTCTCTCCCTGTCTCTCTGCCCCTCCCTCTCTCTCACTCTGTCTCAAAATCAATAATAAGATAAACATTTAAAAAATATAATAGGGAAAGCTAAAAAATAAAACCGACATGAGAAGAAGTCAGTGAGATTTCATTAAATATATCTGGATGTTAGTGCACATCAAAGCACCAAATATTTGAGATGCCTCCTGTGAGAACCAGTAAATATAACCAATGATCTTCATATGATGACATCATATTTCCAGAAATTTTGGGGTCATAGCAGATGATCTTTCTTTTCTAATTTTTTTTAATGTTTATTTATATTTGAGACAGAAAGAGTACACAAACGGGGAGGGGGGGAAGGGTCAGAGAGAGAGGGAGGCACAGAATCCGAAGCAGGCTCCAGGCTCTGAGCTGTAGGCACAGAGCCCGACGGGGGGCTCAAACCCACGAGCCGTGAGATCATGACCTGAGCCTAAGGCAGACGCTTAACCGGCTGAGCCACCCAGGTGCCCCAGACGGTCTTTCCTTTTATTTATTTATTTATTTATTTATTTAAATTTTTTAATGTTTATTTCTGAGAGACAGAGAGAGACAGAGTGTGAGTGGGGGAGGGGCAGAGAGAGAGGGAGACACAGAATCCAAAGGAGGCTCCAGGCTCTGAACTGTCGGCACAGAGCCCGACGCGGGGCTCCAACTCACAAACCGCGAGATCATGACCTGAGCCGGAGTCGGACGCTTAACCGACTGAGCCCCCCAGGCACCTCAGACAGCCTTTCCTTTTAAAAGGTGAATTTTCAGGAAGAATTTCGAGTCTAGTCAATGGCATGGACCTGAGAACTCTTCTACCAAGTGGTAGTAATGATTCACTTTGAGGTTTTGACAGCCCCTCCCCCCACCCCGCCTCTTAAGTTTCAGTCATTTCTAATGTCCGATCCAGCTTCCAAATGCTGTCCTTCTGTGATAGACCTGACCTTGTCTCTGAGCCCAGGGCAGCAAATGAACGCAACAGAATATTATTCAGCAGGGCTGCAATTATGAGAATACATAGCCCTGGCAAAGGTTCAGAGAAGAAGCGTTCTCGTGTACTGCCACTAGGTGCGTGCATTGCTACAATTTGTTTTGCACAGCAGTGAGACAATATCTGGTACACTGGATAACTCACACGTCCCTAATCTCGAAGAAGCAGGGCACCGACGGAAGCAAGCAGAAAGCAACTCGTTTCTCTCTCCTCAATGGCCCTTCAAGCCTCTGGTGTGATTCTTTTTCCTCCTCCCTGGCTAAATTTGCAGGCATACCTTTTTCCGTCCCTTGCAAAAAAAAAAAGTCTCTGGTCGCTTTTATTCACAACGTTTAAAACGTTCAGTCCTGTGTAAAAGTCAAAATTCTGGATTTTGCGTGAAGCTTCTCCCTGCGCCAGGCAGGCGCGGCAGAGGGAGAGGAGGGGCCGGCGGGCCGCTAGTCTTCTTCCTGCCCGCCTCCACCCCTGGCCCAGGCTGGAGGTAGGGAAGGGGAGGTAAGGATGAGGAGGCCAGGCAAGGCGTTGCTTGTCTGCTACTTGCTGTTAAAAAGTGGGGGAGGTGAGGGGGATGCTCTTTGGGCTTGGTAGATCCTTAGAGGCGATGTTTCTCTTCCCATGGAGCACTTTCCTGGAGGTTTGGCCACTAGGAACCCCCAACTGCTACTTCTGCGATGTGCGGAGTGCCACCTGCGTGGGCCACTTTAAGTATCCTCCTCTGCCTGGGCAGTGTCTTCCACATTTACTCCGTGTTCGTAGATGCCCATCGCTCCCCCAGGCGCCTCTCTGAGCAGGATTCAAACTTTCCCGAGGCTCCCCCTGTCCTGCACGTGCCGCATCTAGTCCACGGGAAACACCCACACTCTCTTGTCTCCGCTGACGGTGGAAGGGAGGCGCAGGGCAGAGGCAACTTACTACTTTGCTGTCTCAGGCGACTGCCGTCAGCCTCTTGACTGCAGAGTCCGAAACCAGCTCATCATGACCTCATATTCCAAGGGACACATACGGAGTTCTCATGGTGGTCCCCTGAAACCCCTCACTAGCTTGAGGTGGGGGAGACACATCCTGCAGTGTTCCCCTTGGGGTGACAAGAAGGATAGTGCCACAGCTGTCCAAGAACGCTCTGCACAGAAAGTGTCTCTCAGCCCGGCTTCTTCTATCCCCACTCCTGACTTTTTTTTTTTTTCCCAGAGATAGCACAAATGGGGAAGGGGCAGAATGAGAGGGAGACAGAGAATCCCAAGCTGGCTCCACACTGTCAGCACGGAGCCTGATGCTGGGCTCGAACTCACAAAACTGCGAGATCATGACCTGAGCTGACACCAAGAGTTGGATGCTTAACCAGCTGAGCCACCCAGGTGCCCCATCACTCTTGACTCTTAAGTGAGTGTTGGCCAAAAGAATTTGACCACCACCTTTGCAATTCCTGTGCATACATTGGTAGGACCTCTGTGAAATATGAAAAGGCCCACCATCTCTTTTTCTCAGACTCTTGGGGCCTCTGGTTAAAATCGAGTCCTGTGTTGCCTCTTGTCAATTGACATCCCCTTTGACTTAGCCCTTTTAGGGAATCTAGTCTATAGAAATAGAAGTACTGATGTACAAAGATATTTACAAGGGCAGCGTTTATAGTGGAAAAAAGAGAAAGAGGGAGGGAGGGAGGAAAAGGAAAGAAAACTTCACCTCCGTCTGTAAAGGAATGGGGAAATGCTTGATTGAATCCAGTATGTTTAGGGCACTTGGGTGGCTCAGTCAGTTAAGCATCCGACTCTTGATTTGGGCTCAGGTCATGATCTCATGGTCGTGCGATTGAGCCCCATGTGGAGCCTGCTTAAGATTCTCTCTCTCCCTCTCTCTCTGCCCCTCTCCCGCTCAAGTGTGCATGCACATTCTCCCTCTCTCTCTCTCTCCCCCCATCTCTCTCTCTCCCCCTCCCTGTCTCCCCCCCGTCAGAAAAAAAAATCACAATATGTTTGTTTAATGGAATATTATATATCCATTAAAAATAATGAGTTATACTCTCAGTTATCTGAAGGGATATATATTCTCTATTATTTGTGGGGAATAAAGGAGGTTTCAGAATGATGTATATAGTATGTTTCGTTTTTGAAGAAACAGTAGTCATTTGTATATGTCTGTGTGAGTGTAGAGGAGGGTGGAGAAGGGCAAATAAAGTATTAAGAATGGCCACCTTAGTGGGTGATAATGACAGCAAGAAGGGGGGAGCGTCATCATTTTGAAAATATGTTGTTAAATTGTTTTGCATATTATGCAAGCATATATAATCTGGTCATTAAAGAGTGATGTTATAAAGAAAAATTAGGGGAAGAGAACTGAAATATGAAGCACAAACTATAAGAAGAAGGCACCCAGAAAACGTTATGGGTTCTAAAAAATCTTCCAGGAAGAGATAATTCCCATGTTATAAAAGCGATAGCAGAGCATAGGAAAAATGGAAACCTTCCGATTTAATTTTTGGACGCTAGATTTACCAAGATAACAAAACTGAAAAAGAAAATTGGGCTGATTATTCATGCAAAAATCTGAAACATTTGCAAATTGAATCGGTATATTGGAAGGATAAGGCAAGGTGATCGAGTTGAATTATCCTGGTAACAGAAGGTAGCTTAACAGGAGAAAATCTGTTAATATAATTCACAACCTTAACAGATGAACGGAAGAAATTATAGGTACTGAAAAATAATTTGATAAAATGCAGCAGTAATACCTATTAGGAAAAAAAAAAAAAAGCTTGTTAGTAAATTAGGAATGTAAGGATCTTGCCAGCAGGTGATCCCATCGTGCTGCCCTATTCCTTGTGCCCTGAAGTCCAGTCTTCACTCATCTGTGTAGACAGGACAAGCACTTCCTCTCCTTGGCTGCATCCTCTGCTCCCATGCTGAGACTGACTAGCAGGAACCTCAGCAAGACTGAGGGGAGGAGAGGAGTGAGTTCAAGGTATCTGTTCCTCAGTCTCCATCCCCCCCAGGTCACTGGAACTGTCACTGTGCCTCTCAGGGCAGTGGACTCCCCAGGACTCTTTGGGTTCCCATAATTGCTCCCTCCACTGTTTTTTGACTGACTTTGAGTTGCTGAACGTGCCTCTCTCCTAAGCCCTGGGTAGGTACATTTCTCTTTGCGGTACTGTGGCACCCAAATCTTTGTAAATACAGATTCTCTTTATTCGCGGTTCTATAAAGTCACCAAGAACACTGAATTAGGGAATACTGAACCGTTGCTCCTAGGGGAAGGACAGGGTTAGTTTCCAGGAAGACTTTGCTCACAACATTTTTGTCAACTGGTCAACACAGAACCGTGTTTTAACCTGTGTTTTCTGTTTAAAGGCACCTTATTGAATATATGCCATTGATGCGCGAACGTTGAACTCAGGGCCAGCAGCACTATAACGTGTGCCTGAATGAAGCTTATCTCACGCACAGATTTTCTCTATAAGGCACGTTGCAGCTATTGTGGGTTTCAGAACACCAGACAGCACTTCAGCACTGTGCTTGGGGGCCATTTTAAACAGCAAAATTGTCGACAAAAGTACCAAAATACAAAAAAGGTGTCGCCGTCACTCATCATCAGGGAAATACATATCAAAACCACACTGAGATGCCACCTCACACTGGTCAGAGTGGCTAAAATGAACAACTCAGGAAACAACAGATGTTGGCGAGGATGTGGAGGAACGGGAACCCTCTTGCGCTGTTGGTGGGAATGCAAACTGGTGCAGCCGCTCTGGAAAACAACGTGGAGGTTCCTCCAAAACTTAAAAATAGATCTACCCTATGACCCAGCAATAGCACTGCTAGGCATTTACCCAAGGGATACCCAAGAGTGCTGATGCAGAGGGGCACATGTACCCCAATATTTATAGCAGCACTTTCAACAATAGCCAAATTATGGAAAGAGCCAAAATGTCCATCAACTGATGAATGGATAAAGAAGATGTGGTTTATATATACAATGGAATACTACCTGGAGAAAGAATGAAATCCTGCCATTTGCAGCGACGTGGATGGAACTGGAGAGTATTATGCTAGGTGAAATAAGTCAGTCAGAGAAGGACAGATATCATATCATACAAGTTTTCACTCATATGTGGATCTTGAGAAACTTAACAGAAGACCATGGGGGAAGGGAAGGAAAAAAAATATTTACAGAGAGGGAGGTGAACCATAAGAGACTCTCAAATACAGAGAACGAACTGAGGGTTGACGAGAGGTGGGAGAGAGGGGGGAAATGGGCAATGGGCATTGAGGGGGGCACTTGTTGGGATGAGCACTGGGTGTTGCATGTAAGCGATGAATCACAGGAATCTACCCCCAAAACCAAGAGCACACTTCACACACTGTACGTTAGCCAATTTGACAATAAATTATATTTAAAAAAAAAAAGATGTCATTTGTTTGCAGTATGAGAGCTGAAACAAGAATGCAGTGTGGCCTTGCCAGCTTCCGCTGGAAGGGTGCGCGTCAGTTACAAATTTTTTTGCCCCTCTACACGTGTGTAGACGTGCAAAAGCTCCACAAGTATTGATTTTCGGGTTACAAATACATTTTAACAAGCAGGCGAATTTGCAGATATGACTCATGAACAATGAGGATTGACTCTAGTCCCTTTATAAACAAATCCTTCTCAGATTATGATACTTCAAAATGCCATGGGTTTCTTACTGGAAGTCTGATTTTATAGATGTATATGCCAGAGATCTCCTGCAAATGCCACATCAGATGATGAAAAATTAGAAGTATTCCTATTAAAAGAACAAGGAAAGGCTGCTATGGCATTCACTGTGCTAGAAATCTTCAGCCAGTGTGATAAGAAAACGAAATAAGATATAATATTGGGCAGGAAAGACAAAAAATGTCTTTGACATAGGATGACATGATTATCCACCCATAAAATCCAAGCGATTACACTGAAACCTATTTGACCAATAGAAGTGTATCAGTGTGGCCGGGTGTAAAATCGACATATCAAAAGTAATAGCTTCCCTGTATGCTAACGCAAAGCAATTAGAAAATGTAATTGAAAAAAAAAAAAAAACAAAAAACAATTCCATTCACGAAGGCAACAAAGCCTCTACAATTCCTAGGAATAAACCCAACAAGCAAAATGTAACACTTGTGAGAACAGAAAATAAAACGTGTTAAAGAACAAAGAAGAGCATCAGGTTCCTAGTTTGCATGACTCCATATATTTTAAATGTCACTTGTCCCCAAAGTAATCTGTACATTCATTGCAATACGAGCCAAAGCCCCTACTTCCACAGCCCAAATCTTCCAACCCATGTCAAATGTTTTCAAAAATTCATTAGGAGCAGCGTATGCACCAGACCAGCAAAAGGACACTAATGAGGGCATCAAAGTACATTATAGTTCTAGTCACTCTTAGAATATGACATAAAGGGAATAATAGATCCCTTAAATACACAGTTCAGAAAATGGAGTCCAGAAATAGGCCTATGTACATATAGGCATTGTGTAAATGACAAAGGTGATCCTTTGAACCACTAAGTAAAAAATTCAGTGAATGATTTTAGAAAATAAATGGTGCCAAAGGAATTTACAACATACATAACAAAAGACAAGGCATAAATATACAGACTAAGTAATCCCTACACATCAGTGAGAGAAAGCACCAAAGAAAAGTGGGCAGTGGGCAAAGAATGTGAAAAGGCAATTGAGAGAAAAACATCCAAATGGCCAACCACTCAATGACAAGATCCTCAATTTCAACAGCAATCAGGGAAATGAAAATCAAACAGGAATGAGCTATCATTTCCAACCATCAGTCTGGAAAAAATTGAAGAGACTGATAATAGCAAGTGTTAATGAGGAAGTGGGCAAATGGTTATTTTCCTGCCTCGCGGATGGTTCAGCTCTCTTGGAGAACAACATGGCAGTAGGAGATAAAATGTTAATGTGCACACCGTATGATCCCAGAATGCATCTCTAGCTATCTAATATAAAGAAATACTCTCACGTAAGCTCAAAGAGATATTGATTGTTATAGTACAAAAATCAGAAACGTCTATTAGAAGTAGTATCATTAAATCATCTGTTATACTCTTAATACTGTGGGTCAATGTGGCCGTTTAAAAAAAAAAAACGGGATGAATATACACCAGCATTAAAATATCTCTGGTGTAGACTGTCAAATGAAAAAAGCGTATTGGTGAAAATAGGTGCCATCCTATGTAGTATGTGTTAAATCAAAAATCCACACAAATTCTTTCTATTTTTATCTATGTATTATGTAAACCTATAGAAAAATAATTGTAAGCATACACATCAAATTAATGAGCAGATGTCACCTCTGTAGAGGTAAATGAGATTGGAACGTGGTCATCCAGGAGACTTTTGCTTTATTTTCAATGTGTTCTTAATTTTTAAAGTTTAGTCGTGGTTAAAAAAAAAATAAAATTAATCATCTTCACCATTTTCTTTTTTTTTTTTTTTAATTTTTTTTTCAATGTTTTTTATTTATTTTTGGGACAGAGAGAGACAGAGCATGAACGGGGGAGGGGCAGAGAGAGAGGGAGACACAGAATCGGAAACAGGCTCCAGGCTCTGAGCCATCAGCCCAGAGCCTGACACGGGGCTCGAACTCACGGACCGTGAGATCATGACCTGGCTGAAGTCGGACGCTTAACCGACTGCGCCACCCAGGCGCCCCTCATCTTCACCATTTTCAAGTATACAGTTCAGGAGCGCCGAATATACTCCCATTGTCGTGCAACAGATCTCCAGAAGTTTTTCACCTTGCAAAGTAGAAACTCTGTCCCTATTAAACACCCAACTCCCCACTTCGCCTCCTCCCAGCTCCTGCCCATCACCATTCTACTTTCTGTTACTATGAATTTGACTACTTTAGATACTTCGTTTCAGAGAAATCACTGAGTATTTGTCTTTTTGTGATTGGTTTATTTCACTTAGCATGTCTTCAAGGTTCATCCATGTTATAGCACGCGTCAGAATTTCCTTCCTTTTTAAGGCTGAATAATATTCGTGTGTGTGTGTGTGTGTGTGTGTGTGTGTGTGTGTGTATAAAACCACATTTCATTTATTCCTTTATTCATAGTTGGATGCTTGGGTTGCTTCTGTCTTTTGGCCATGGTGAATAGTGCTGCTATGAACATGGATGTGTGAATATCTCTTTGAGACCCTGTTCTCCTTTCCGTTGAATCTATTCCAGAAGTGGGATTGATGGACCATTTGGTAGGTGTTTTCAATTTTTTGAGGAACCACCTTATGGTTCTTGTTATATTTTTATCACCTAAATATCTCACAACAAGAATATATTTCTGTGTATTTTATGTAATTAAAGGTAAAGCAAAAAATTAGTTTAGGCAAGCTTAGTTCAAAGGACTTCAAGCACCAGGTGCCTGGGTGCCCGGGGTGCCTGGGTGGCTGTCTGTTAAGCGTCCGACTTCGCTCAGGTCATGATCTCACAGATCTTGAATTTGAGCCCTGCATCGGGCTCCGCCGCTGACAGCTCAGAGCTGAGGCCTGGTTCGGATTCTGTGTCTCCCTCTGTCTCTACCCCTCCCTGCTTGTGCTTTGTGTCTCACTCGTTCAAAAATACACATTAAATGGGGCACCTGGGTGGCTCAGTTGGTTAAGCGGCTGACTTCGGGTCAGGTCATGATCTCGCGGTCCGTGAGTTCGAGCCCCGCATCGGGCTCTGTGCTGACCGCTCAGAGCCTGGAGCCTGTTTCAGATTCTGTGTCTCCCTCTCTCTGACCCTCCCCCGTTCACGCTCTGTCTCTCTCTGTCTCAAAAATAAATAAACGTTAAAAAAAATAAAAATAAACATTAAAGAAAAAAAGGACATCATGCACCAAGTAAATAGTGGTTTTGATGACGGCTAGGCATGGGCGGACTTGGCAGTCCCCAGCCTACCAAAAGGCCTGTGAATGAAAGATGTTGAAAACTATGAATCTAGCATTTAATTAGCATTACAGATTGTTTTATTGTTCATAAATATCCACTAGCTTGCCTTGGGGAGGCTTATGCTGGCATGGCCACCTGGCTTGGTCTGGCCAATGAAACATGAGCAAAAGTGCAGAGAGCCGATGCATGGTATTCCATGTCCTGTTTGCCCTCTGCTGTGATAACTAGCAATGTCCCAAGAAGAGGTTGCAATGGCAATTGAGATCCCAAAGGGAGGACGTATGCAGGAGAGCGACAGCCAACCTTTGATGCACATGAAGCATGAGTGACAGATAAATCTTGGGGGTTGAAAATGATTAGATTTATTCTTGAGGCCACAGGACAGTGTGGCCTGTCTGTCTCATGCAAGATGTTTATGTAAACCCCTTCATCTCCGTGAGCGCTGTGGACTCCGAGTGGGAGTCTGTAAACTTGAGGCCTCTTCCCTGGCAGCCTTTGGTCCTCTTCTGAAGATACGCGGGCACTGCTGCAGTGCCGTGGAAAATGCCAACACCAAGTACCCACGTTGTATTTCAGGGAAGCGGCCATGCAGCCCAGGATGCGGGACCTCACAGATCATGCAGAGCCCTGTTCGCCCGCAAGAGATGGAAGGTGTAGCCCTGATCACTGCCTGGAGCCCAGATATAATTAGGACTAGGTTTAGATGCAGTGCGAATAAACCAAAAGAGGGTGCACCCACTCCGTTCCATCGAAAACCCTATTATGTTGAAGTAGAGGAGTAACACGTCCGTCTCATGAGTTATCTTGCCAAGTGCAGCTTTGAGAGACTTTACCAAAGCGTGAGCCATGAATCTGCTGGTCACGGGGATCCATCAACCCATTGCCTTTGGAGCGATGGCAAATGTAGGATATTGTAACTGCGTCCTGAGTACCGTGTCTCAACTGGGAAAGGACAGTCCGCTTCCTTCTGATGGGATCACACTTCCCTGCTTTGCTGGCAGGGTTGTGCCTCGCTGGCACTAGTCCAACTCACGTTGAAGGTGACACCGGGTCCTGAGCTTAACTTCGTTCTGTGGAGATAGCTAAAAAATGTCCTTTAGATCGGTTAGTTGCCTCAGTGTCTTTTTTAACAAAAAAAGTTCTGACAGATGGTTATGTAAGACAAGTATTTTAGACAAGCCATGGCAGAAGAAAACTGAATCATTACAAGAATTAATCATTACTGGCCAAAAAAGAGCCTGATGTTAACTCCATGAAAGCAGCTATTAAATCAAGGGCATTGGATTCTTCCAGCTAATTTTCTCATTCTCTGGCCTATCCCCAGTTGGCTTGAAATGCTAACACAATCACTGAGAAATTGATGGCAAATCCAAACATAGTACAAATCCACAGAACGTCAGGGTTTCTGACATTCTTTGAAACAGTCTTTTTAAGCACGTGTCAATCCTCAAACCTCAGTAAAAGTATCCTAAGAATTTTACTGTCTCTAAGAAGACACATGATGTCAAAGATGAGGCCTACTCAAACGAATGTTTTCTCTTGACCTTCCTGTATGTAATGTTGCAAGTTTCCCAAGGTGCGGCATTAATTAGCTTTTTCTTAATTAGTATCTTTCAGTCTTATAAGTCAAGAGCATGCGGGCTGAAGCATGGTACACTGGGGGCTAGGAATTCAGAATTCTACCTCTGACTTCACCACTGACTAACAGGATCTTGGGCAAGTCAGAGCATCTCTGGCCTCACTTTTTGTCTATAAAATGAGGGTAAAATAATTATGGCTCATTCATATTATCTGATTTGTTAGGACAAATGTCATGACCACATCAGCATAAAATTTGGATGAGACTGACACTAAGAAGGTACACTTAATCAGGATCAAGATCAGGACCAGATACACTTCATCAGGAAGGTGAAGGGAGAGGGTGATCACAGCAGGACCTCACTGCCGTGTCTGGAAGGGCTTCCCCAGCGTGCAGGGGGCAGGGGCAGAGACTGGGGGCAGGACCACCCTTCGTAACGGCTATTTGACATTGTAGTATATTTGGCTCTATTTAAGTTAACTTTTACTAAGTTATAATACATAACACATTATGTATTAACACAAAATGCTTATATATGCTCTATATTATGATCCCAAGAAAGGAAGAGAGAGAGAAACTTGATGTTTCAGTTACTCTCAATTGATTTTTTTTTTTTTTTGTCTTTTTAATTTTCCAAGTTAGAGGAACTCTGGATGGTGTTAAGGAAAGAGATTCAAATCAGATGGAGCTAATTCTGGTATTTTGATCAGTGAACCATTTCCATTCCCTACTCTGGCTCCACGATGGATACATGAGGCAGACCCAGTGAGCACCTCTCTTTAATTATGGGAACCTAAGAGGGATCATTCTGGTAGGGGTATGCCATCCCTTCACATCTAGACCTTTTCAAATTGACATGAAAGCCGATGCTGCTAATTGGCAGAGCACTAGGTATTTTCAGAGACAATGTATGTGTCACGTCCTGGGTACAATTATAAAATCGAGGGGAACTCCAAGCCTTATCACCAGGCACTAACATACAGGTAGATCAATATAGTTAGCATTATTTAAATTGTATTTCTTTCAGGAAAACAAATAACAACAATAACTGGAAATAATAACGTGCCCCCCCCCAAAAGCAGGGGGTTAGAATGATCAAAAACAGAATCTTTGCCGTTAGGAAAAGTTCAGCTCGTGTTTCCTATTTATAGGCAATCTTTGCAAGCATTCTTTAGTCTCTTTATGTAAAATCAACTTGGGCTTCATCAGATCTGCTGAAAGAACAAGATGAAAAACACCTGTAACCCCCAGCAAGTGATCCAGAGGGGACAGATTCTTTAATTGCGTCATTAATTTCCAAAGGCATATCCATCACACTTGAGCTCGCAGAATGGAAAATAAATATATTGGAGAAAACCCAATTTCAAGTGCTAATAAAAAGAGGACACAAAAGGTTTCATTCACCAGCAATCTCTATTTCCTCTGATTTACAGTTTTCAGAAAGCAACAGTGTCATTCAGCTGCAGGGTCACAGAGCCGCCTTCCGGTAGAATGCTGATCTGATGGCCTGCCCCGACGTACACGCAAAATGAGTGGCTGACAGCCAATTCTTCATTACCAGGGGGCACAGCGGACACAGGGTCGTGGAGAACGTGTTCACAGGGAGCCGGCCGGTCATTGCATAAGGGGCTGCTGCCCCCAGAGTTTGTTGCTGACTTTGATTCGGGCATCCTCTCAACGAATACCTTCTTGCCAAAGGAAGAGAGCATTATGCAGATAACACAAAATGGTTTAAAAAAAAAAAAAAAGCCCAAGGCTTTCCTCAAATCCCTTCTCTCTGTTTCCTGAGAGGCATTTTCTGGAATTCCCATCTGGAAAACTTAGGGCAACTCCAACATCAGTTACTGTGTCGGTCACAGAATGATGAGTAGTTCTCGATTCTCTTGGAATGGTTGAGTAGAAATGACAAGGGAGGGGCGGGTGGGGGGCACTTTATTGTATTAGCAATGTTTGATTTCGTAGGTGAGGAGGACATGAGTGTCCTTGTATTGTTCTTTATCCCTTTTTTTTTAACATATCCCAACTATCACATGGTATATATTTTTTAAGTTTATTTAATTTTAAACTTTATTTTTTATTTTTTATTAAACATTTATTCATTTTTGAAAGAGAGAGAGAGAGAGAGAGAGAGAGAGAGACAGAGCGCGAGCCAGAGAGGGGAAAAGAGAACAGGAGACACAGAGTCCGAAGCAGGCTCCAGGCCCCGAGCTGTCAGCACAGAGCTCGGTGAGGGGCTCGAACTCACAAACCATGAGATCAAGACCTGAGCCAAAGTCGGATTCTTAACCGACTGAGCCACCCAGGTGCACCTGCCTAGTATGTTATTTTTAAGAAAAGTGCACTCACACACGAGGACTTGGGGAACTAATTCGATCCTCTTATGTAATCTATGTCTGTGTACCCTTTGATTGTTCCAGCAAGAGTTATTTCGTGCAATTAAAATTTTCTCCACTCATCAAACATTTCTTGCTATTTTAAAAATTGTAAAGACATACACAGAAGCAAATAGCAAAGACAAAGCAGTGGTTCCTCTTGGGCCCCTGTTCTAGCTTCACTCCCCTCTCCGAAGATACCCGCTCTCTCTGGTTCAGTGTATATCCTTCCAGACCATACTCTATATCTATATATACATGTATTTACACATATATGAATATAACATAATGTAAATATAGTGTCAGTTTTCACCTATGCATCTTTCTTGGGCATTGATCATTTAAGGTCAGCAAGAAGAAAGAACTCTTGGCCTGGGTTACAAGGCCAAGGAGTGACTGAAAGGAAAACTTGAATAAGAGAAGGACAGCTATGATCTTAGTGGTTAAACCTGCCCTAGACTGTGTGCCCAGACACTTGTCCGGGACATTCAAAGTGAGGGAACAGAGGAGCAACGGTCCCAAGCTGGGGTCGTTAGAACCTTTTCAGTCAGTTGTGCCTGGAGAACCAGGATGTCCCTTGGCTCAAGGGCTGGTGGCTGAGAGGTGGACCCTGAATGACCTGGCACACATAGGTCAAAGCTGAGCAAAGAAGCCAGTTTTATGACCGAAGCTGCCTCCAGAGATGCTATGCTTGTGAATAGTTTATAATTGAGATGAAGTAGCTTCTCCTAAGAGTCAAGAATGGGGTGAGTCACTGCTGAGGGAAAGCGTGGGTCACAGAGGAAGAACAAGGCCATGGTCCTATAGTCCAGCCTAAAGAGGGGTCTCCTTTTATCTCATGGGTAGTACTGGGAGATATAAGTCAACTAAGTGATAAATCTAAGTCAAATAAATAAGTATATTATCTTGGGGCCTCTGCCATTTTGTTGCTACTTTGGGGGAAAACCTCTTTTCCCTTTTTTAAAAAAATTTTTTTAATGTTTGTTTTTGAGAGAGAGACAGAGTATGAGCAGGGGAGGGGCAGAGACAGAGACAGAGAGGGAGACACAGAATCCGAAGCAGGCTCCAGGCTCCGAGCTGTCAGCACAGTGCCCGACGCGGGGCTCGAACTCACAAACCGCGAGATCACGACCTGAGCCGAAGTCGGACGCGTAACCGACTGAGCCACCCAGCTGCCCCCAAACTCTTTTCCCTTTGACTCCACGGGCATGGGACTCTTCTGACGTAAAGTGAGACTTGCCCCCCGTGACAGGAGACCTGTAAACACATACCGTGTGCACATGGTGAGCACAGAGCCAGGTGCCCTATCTGTTGGGACTTCCAGGTTCTTTGTGCATGTGTGTGCTTCCTCACTCTTCCTCACACCTTTCTCTTCCTCCTTTCGGGATGTAAAACAGAATCCCTTGGCGTATTTTATTTTCTCGTACAACTTTTTTTTTTTTTTTTTTTTTTTTTTTTTTAGCTGGGTATAATAATCTGCATACCATAACATTCACCGCTTTTAAGGTGCACAACTCTGTGACCTTAGCAGAGACTTTTTCACTGGAGCCTGTTTTTCTTCCGGGTGCTTGCAGGTTGTTCTCTGTAGAGGCTCTTTTGAGAAGCAACGTTCTTCCTGTATTTGTTTCCCCCTGGCAAAAAACAGCCGCCTCTGTCCGAGCTAACACAGCCTCCTGCCTGTGGTTGATTGGCACTCAGGCTGGCTTCCCCTACGCTGAGAGCACACTTCACTCAGGTTCTTGGCGTCGGATGGAGGGAGACAGAGAATTCAAGCAGACTCTATTGATTTTTGCTATCTCCTTGGTCCCCCCTTCCTCCCTCTTTCCCTAGAGGGACAGTTAGGAAGTAGCTAACAATCCTTAAAGCCAAACTGAGCTCCTGAATTCATTGCATTCTTCAAATAGGGGGAAAGAAATAAAAAATGGAGCCTCAAAAATATCACGTAGAAGCAAATTATGTTCCTGTCTGATTGCGGGGCAGCCCAGCAAATCCATAGCTTCAGGGATGACATTTGCCGAGACAGGATACTCCTTGATGTTAAGAAAATAATGGGCTGGCTTGTACAAGTGAGTATCTTTCTCCTTGAAACTAATTAGACAGTTCAGGAAACCTTGTCAGGGAAGGAATAGGTGATATTTGTCTGGTTGCCCACGCAAATTAATAATCCAGTGGCCAGAAATAACCACGGGTGCTCATAATTGTGTGAGAATGCAATAGCAATTCCGAATTCACAAAACATTAAGAATTAAGGAGGAGTCACTAGCTTTCCAAAACAATTTGGCTTTTTTGTCCTGCTTGAAACTTTGTTGCATTGGATATGGCTGACAGCAACATAGGTCAGAGAACACAGAAATTTCCATGCTAAAAATTCTCAGCGTCATCCCGTGAATAGCCCAGACTGTAGAGTAAGGAAGCGTCTCACCAAACCAAGGGCCGTGGGTACTACATGATTACCCAATATCATGTGCCGGTGCAGAGTCGATTTTTACATTTTAAATTGACGTTGCCGGACGCTTCCCTCTATAAAAGCTCATGAAAATTATAGCCTCCGGAGTTCCTGTGAAGTTGAGAGGTTGAGAAAGATACTAAATTAGCTTTCCTGGTCTTTGCTGCTTGTCTACCCATGCAGCATTGAAAAACCACCAGACAGCAAACTTTTCCTCCCACAGCCTCATGAACTAGGCAGGGGTATGAATCGACATACCCGGGGGAGCTTATTAAAAATACAGAGGCCTGGGTCCCCTGCCTTGAGCTCATTCAGCAGATCTTGGGTGGGATAGAGGCCTCTGAAATTTTAACAAGCTCCCTCGATGATTCTGAAGCGCATCAATATTTGAGAACCTCTAATACGGTGAAAACGGTTAGAGCTTTGAAATCCAGCAGACATGAGTTCAGACTAAGATGCCATCATTCTGTGACCTTGAGCAGGCTAACACCGTCTGCGCGTTTACCTGGCTTGCGGGGCCGTAGGGAGGATTAAGTTAATGGCACGTGCTGAGTGTTGATCCCAATGCTGGCCACCCACCCAGCGCATGATTAATACATGTTACTCCTTGTATTTGTCAGCCCTGGAAGCCATAGCAAAATAGCACAGACTGGGGGGCTTAAACAAGAGGCATTCATTTTCTCCCAGTTCTTGGAAGTCCCAGATCAAGCTGTTGGTAGGCCCGGTTCTCCGGAGGCCACTCTCCTTGGCTCACAGATGGCGCCTTCTTGCTGTGTCCTCCCATGGCTTCTTGTCTGCACCAGCATCCTGGTGTCTCTTCCTCTTCATGTAAGGACGTCAGCTCTGTTGGGTTAGGGCCCCACCCTTACAACCTCCTTTAACCTTAACTACCTCTTTAAAGGCCCCATCTCTAAAAACAGTCACATTGGGGGTGAAGGCGTCACGTATGCATTTTGGGGGGACGCAGTCTGATTCATAACACTTCCCTTCACCCAATCCTTTTTCCCTACACTCCTTCCCTTTCCTGTCACCGTCAGCCATGGCTTGTGTTTGAACTATCTGTAACTCAAAGGAATAAGTTTACAATACTCATTTGATAAAAGCACTGGTTGAAGGTGAGAGTGAGGACAGGGTGTGGGTATTTTGCTGAAGGCAGCGGCTTCCTAGCCATCCAGTCCCCAGAACCCTGGTCCAAGAATGTAACAGAGACTCTACTCTTAGCAAAAGGATCCGGAAAAACTCTCACCACTCAACATCACATGAAGAAAATAAAAAAAAGTGACCTAGATGGAGAAGGTACAGAATACCCCTGTGTCCAGATTCTGAGTTCTGTTTCTGAAGGGTGCTTTCTTCTTCCCCACTATGACAGATCACAGCAGAGAAAAAGAAAAGTCCTTTCACATTTCCTAAGTGGAAAGCTCAACTGTGTGATCTATTATTTCCTGACAGAGTGGTTACTTAGCACCTATTTTTAGAGTCCATAATATTCCATTTCAGACATGTGAGGCTTCATTCTAAGCAGGCGGCTTCCCCCTCCCCTACTGCCCAGATGTCTCCTTCGTGGTCACCTACAAAGCTCCGTAGAGGCCAGCAGCCTCATAATAGAATCTGTGATGTGAATTTTATTCATTCTGATGTTACAGGGCGCACCTCGCTGCCTCAGAACCCATCCCTGATGTAACTGGCAACGCACTGAAATGAGTCAGTCTATGAATCAAGATGAAGTTAGAAATCTCCCGCTGCCACATTGTTCTCTTATGCATATTACAGCGAATTAAATGTTCTGGCCTAGACTATGAATTTTATCTCTTTTCCGATTATGTTCCTTGGCTGTATATTTTTTTCCATGAAACTGAAGCAGGCTTCTAAAAATACATGCATTTATTATATATCTTCCTCAGCTTGATTTAAAATGCACCACTACGATTACTCTGAATTGTAAATGACAAACTGAATGAAGAAGGCTGGGAATGGTTCTGTACTTATAAAATGCAATGGATATTTTTTTCTTTGGTAACTTAGGTGGAATTAAGCCTCCAGTTAGGGGCACTTCTGATGCGTTGTCGACAGGCCCTGGCCACTCCAGTGACCTGAATCAGTCAAAATGGCCCACGCTCTTTGCCCATCTCCCTCCTCTTTGCCCCATTTCTGGGAATGGGAGCTGTACGGTTTAATTCTAAAATGTCAGATCCCAAAGAGATCTTAGCATCTCTGAATTCAATCCCCTCTGTTTTCCTCGGCTTTTAATTAAAGCAAAGTCAAACATAATTTTCCGGCACTGTCCCACTGAGACAAAGGTGTAATTAATTTCCTGCTCCTAGGCTCAGCCATGTGATTTCCTCTGGCCAGTGGGATGTTAACAGATATGACACAACAACCTTGAAAAGTGCTTATGCAGTTGGACCCGCTGTCTTGTACTTCTGCTCTTGCCATGAGAATAATATGTCCGGACCAGCCTGCTGGGTCCAGGAGGAGGAAAAGACACGTGTGATCTGAATTGCCTCAGCTAATCTTCCTCAGCCAAGCCTAGAGCAGAGCTCCTCAACCGCTCCGCAGGGAATTGAGTGAGCCCAGCCAAGATCAGCAGAACCACCTAGCCAAGCCCAGCCTAGACCAGCCAAAACTCGGCCAACTCACAGATAGGTGAATTATAAAGATAAATGACCGTCATTTGGAAGTCATTGAGTTCGGGGATGATGCATGACACAGTATTTTGGAAGCAATAGCTGATAAGTTTGGCCACTTGTTTGGTGTTGTTTTCTATTATCTCTCCATTGTCAAAGTTCTTTTTAATCTTTGTAATTATAAGTAATCTGCAGAATGATACTTCTTAAGACCATGTGAACATCCAGTGACTTAACTGACTGAGCTCCGTGGCACCCTCTTTTGTCTTAAAGCATTTCTTTGTCTTTAGCAGTGTAAGGCATTCTCTCTTGCTGGATCGCATTGACTAGTATTTTGTTAAGGATTTTTGCACTGGGGCATCTGAGTGGCTCAGTCTGTTAAGCCGCCAGCTCTTGCTTTCTGCTCAGGTCATGATCTCAAGGCTCGCGGGTTTGAGCCCTGCATTGGGCTCTGTGCTGACAGTGCAGAGCCTGCTTGGAACTCTCTCTTTCCTTCTCTCTGTCCCTTCCCTGCTCACACACTCTCGCTCTCTCTCTCTTTCAAATAAATGAACTTAAAAAAAAGATTTTTGCATCCGTGTTCATGAGGGATATTGGTCTGCAGTTTCCTTGCAATATTCTTGTCATGTTTTGGTATCAGAATAGTGTCCTTACAATATGAATTGAGAAGTGATCCCTCCTCCTCCATCTTTATGAAGGAACTTGAGTAGAATTGGTATTATTTCTTCCTTAAATATTTGGTGGGCGTCATCAGGGAAGTTATCTGGGACCAAATGGTGGTTGTAGGAAGGATGTGAACTATAAATTTAATTTATTTAATAAACATAGGGCTAATCAATGAGCTATTTCTCCTTAAGTGAGTTTTGAGAGTTTATGTCTTTCAAGGAGTTTGTCCATTTCATGTACGTCATGAAATGAATTGGGATAGCATTGTTCCTAATTTTGTTATTATTATTTTAATATCTGCAGGATATATAGTGATATCACCTCTTTCATTCCTAATATCAATACTTTCTTTTTTTTTTTTCTTAGTATGTCTAGGAGGTTATCAACTTTACTGATATTTTCAGGGAATCTGTTTTTTATTTCACTGATTTTCCCTGGAATTTTTCTGTTTTCGATTACGTTAATTTCTTTTTTGTTATTTCCTTTCGTCTGCTTGGATTGGGTTTAATTTGATCTTTATTTCTTAATTTCTTAAGGTGGAAGCTTATACTGTCAATCTAAGGCTTCTCTAGGGATGCCTGGGTGGCTCAGTCAGTTAAGTGTCCAACTCTTTCTTTCAGCTCAGGTCATGATTGCATGGTTTGTGGGTTTGAGCCCCATGTTGGGCTCTGCGCTGACAGCACAGAGCCTGCTTGGGATTGTCTCTCTCCCTCTCTCTCTGCCCCTCCCCCACTCTCTCTCTCTCTCTCAAAATAAATCAACATTAAAAAGAAAACTTTTTAAAAATTTTTTAACATTTTTAACTTATTTTTGAGAGACAGAGAGACACAGAGCATGAGCAGGGGAGGGGCCGAGAGAGAGGGGAAGACACAAAATGTGAAGCAGGCTCCAGGCCCAGAACTGTCAGCACAGAGCCCAATGCAGGGCTCAAACCCACGAATGTTGAGATTACGACCTGAGCCAAAGTCGGATGCTTAACCGACTGAGCCACCCAGGCACCCTGTGATTATATTTTTAATGTTACATTGATGCAGTTTTGGTTTCCTCTTTAACCCCAGAAATATGTACAGTGTATACATTGGTGCATGTGTGTGTGTGTGTGTGTGTGTGTGTGTGTGTGTGCGTGCGTGTGTGCGCATGCGTGTGTGTGTATTATTTAAGAGAAGTAGAGCTTTTTTGTGGTACCGATTTCTAGTTTTATCTTGATTAGATTGTGTTATTTGTACCTGTTTTTTGTACACTTATTAAGGCCTTTCTTGTGTTTAAATTTTGAAAAAGATTCAAAATAAATGTTTTTTTTTAAAAATCAAGACCTTTTTAGAACAGTCTTAGGTTCACAGCAAAATTGAGGGGAAGGTACAGAGATTTCCCATATACCCTCTGTCTCCTCACATACATAGCACATGGGCATTTACAAAGATTTAATATCTGTTTTATGGTATAGAGTTGGCATTTTACAAATGGTATAGAGTAAGTCATTTTACAAATACGGTGTTCACGTCTTTTATATCCAAAATATTTTTTATCTGCCTAACCTTTAAAGGACTAAGTAAGAGGGTTATTAACATTTTCTCAAGATTATTGCTTTTGTGAAATTTTATACATGTAATAGTTTTGGGTTTCTGCATTTTTGTGTCAGTAATCGGGCACATAATTATTTATGCTGGCAATTTTCTTTGTCTTTTGTATTCTTCTTCAAGAAAAGGTCACTCGCTGTGTCCTTTTAATACTTCCCCTTAGAAGCCTCCATTTGATATTAATAACTCAGTTCCTACTCTGATTTTGCTTGTATTTGCACAACTTATTTATTCCTTGTTTTCCTTTTTACCTTTCCTGGTCACTTGGTCTAGTACTGTTCCTTTGGGGCAGCGTATGGTTGAATTTTGGTTTTTGCAGGTTGTGACTTCTTGTGTTTCCTGGGACTTTAGCACCCATGTCACTATCCCTGCTCTGCCTGAAGTCTTATCTGTTCTCTTCCACATCTTCTTCACTAGTGCTCCCAAGAATACTCTCTCTCTGCCCGCTTGAAACTACACTACTTTCACCTGCACGTGGCCCCACTGCCACCTGCTAATTCAAAATTGCGTCCCCAGAGCCGGCAACCGTGCCCAGAACCCCGGAGGCTCTTCGATAAATGTTTAGTGAGTGATGATAAGTATAGCATTAGTTAGGGTCAGGTTCATTGGTAATAAAACCCAAATATCAGTGCCTTAAAAATGAGTCTATCTCTCCCTTATGTAAAATTCTTAAGCCTTTAGGCGTTTAATGCAGAGCTGGTAAGAAGGCTTTGTTCCACTGAATTTCCCAGTTCCTTCTAAATCACTGTTCTGCCATTTCTAGAGTGTGTTCCTTATCCTCGTAGTCCAAGAGAGTCCACATTTCAGACCCCAAAATGGAAGAAAGAACAAAGAAGAACCAGCCGGAGGAGTGTCCCAGGAGTCTGTTCCGAAAGGTTCCTGGAATCTGCCATGCACACAAATCCTTCTACTTGCATGGCATTAGCCGGAATTTAGTCACACAGCCATTCTTCCTACAAGAGAAGCTGAGATGTGCTAATCTGGGTAGCTGTGTGTCCAGCTAAAATTGTGTTCTATGGAAGAACACTGAAGACCTGAGAAGGAATAGGCTACTTGCGGAAATCGCAAGAAGATGGGAGCTGGGCCGTAGCGTGAATGAGGTAGCGTGGTAGATGGGCTACGAGAAAAGGAGGGCCTAAAATGTGAAGTCTTAGACAGCCAAGACCATGGATACAATCCTATAGACTCTTTATTTGCGAGGGTCCTGAGAGGAAACAGACAGCACTCTTGAAAGGGTGACGTGAGTTCAATGAAGGGACTCTATAAGAGGTGGGCAGGGCCAGAGAAGACCAACGTGGGCTGGCGAAGCACCCCAGGGCCAGCAACTGCAGGAAGCTACCATCACTTCTAGCACTGCTGAGGCAAGTGGATAAACAGGTACTGGAACCCTGCAGCTGTAGTCGTAGGAAAGGGGTCTCAGACAAGAGCTGTGCTTTTGGTAGAGGGACATCGCCACCACAACATGAAGCCCGAAAGTGGAACTGGTGATATAATTTGCCAGGCCCGGTGCAACATGAAACAAAAGGGCCACTTGTTCAGACACTGCTGAGAACTCCAAGATGATGCCAGCAGGGCACTGAAGCAAGCCTGGTGCCCTTCCGAGCACAGGGCCCTGTGCATCTGTACAGGTCAAACATCTGTGAAGCTGGATTTGCCCGGCGGAGAAATAGCCAAGGACGAGTGCCCCCCAGACTTCTCTCTCTTCCAGCCCTCTGACCTTTTCCAGTGCCTCTCACTGTCCATACCCAAATGGAAGTCGAAGCAAAAGTGTTGGGGTGAGGCAGTCCGTGGCGGTCGGCCCTGGGGGAGAAAATGGATAGCGTGAATCTGGAAACAAGCAGAGAATATCCAGCTCAGCTCTGGAGGGCCATTAGAGATTTTTCAGCAGAGTGACGTGTCCAATTAGTTTTTAGGAACAACTTTTTGGCAGCAGTGTGGAGGATGGATTGGAGAGCCTGGAGGCAGAAAGACCAATTAGAAGGCTATTATGTAAGTTCCAGAGTTGCCTTCTCTTTTTTTTTTTAAATATCAAACTCCCAGGAAGGAACAGATTTTATATTTATAACGCCGGCCAAATAACACACACAAACACATGTATACATGTGTGTATATCTATATGAAACCCAGAGTCCACAAAACACAAAGCCTTAGTGAAACAATGCTTCACTTTACTAGAAGCAAAGTACTCTGATTTCATTAAAAAATGCTGGTTGCATATTACAATAATCCTTTCAAAGTGTATGAAAATCAAACCATCATATTGTACGCCTTTAACTTTTATATGATATATGTCAATTATTTTTCAATAAAGGTGGAAAAAATATTGCTTCCAAGCCACCATGTTGATTAAGAGCCACAGCTTTTAGCTTGAAAAACCTAGGTCTGAGAGTACAAAAGTAAAGTAATAGCCCGCAAAGGTGTTCGTATCCTAATCCCCAGACCCTGGGAATATGCGAGCTTACATAGCAAGAGGGATTTAGCAGAATTTATTTCATTGAGGACTTTGAGATGGGAGGCTATCCTGGATTATCCAGGTGGGTCCAGGGTAATTACAAGTTCCTTATAAAGGAACAAGGAAGGAGAAAGGGTTGTTGAAGGAAGCAGTGTCAGGGTGGTACAGCTGGCCATTGCTGGTTTTGAAGATCCTTGGCCATGAGCCAAGGAGTGTATTCCTCTAGAAGGTAGGAAAGATAAGGAGTAGGATTTTCCCCCCGAGGCTTCAAAGAATGACGCCTTGATTTTCCGCAGTGGCACCCATAGGTCTCTCACCGCTGTGTGGTGTCTTAAGCTGTAGAGTTTGTGGCGATTCATTACAGCGACGATGAGAAACTAGTACCCAGGGGCAGATGGTGAGAGTCGGAATGAGGCAGTGTCAGGGGGATGGATGGAGAGGAGAGGACTGGATATTCTAGTAGGACCTTTAAATGTGGAGTCCAGGTTCTCTCTTAGGGTGGAGGGCCACAGGACCAATCACAGTTTTTCTTCCTCTAGCGTTTTACATTTGCAGGAGGACTCAAATGAATGTCAAAGACTTAGCGGGGCAAAAAAATCTGTTTTAAAACTCTGTTTTCGTGGTGTGAGTGTAGGGATTCAGGACAGCTCAAGACATTGTGCTGTCAACCTGTGAGCTGATCTGAAAGGTGGAAAGAGCCACCTGGATGGTGTCTTTTTAACTGACTAGCTTCGCTCTCACAGATGACTCTTGGATGTATGTAGAACTCACAAAGCCAAGCAAATAATGTTGATTTTTCTAGAAATCGAAAGAAGAAAGTGCTCCAGTATGGAAGACACAGTGGGACTTGAAGGTGAATGATTTGTAAATGGGCAGATCACCACATGAGTTTGTGCAAGGTGCTTGTATCAATAGTTGGACGCAGGGCAGGAAAGTCAGCAACAGGATCTGGTAATGATCAGCTTATATAAACAATCAATTTGCATTTGTAAGTTACTTGTTGTGAACGCACAAACCGTCTGAAAAAAATCTAACAAAAACTAGAAAGCATACTTTAAAATAAGTCATTTACAGTAGCAGTAGAAAACATAAAATAAGGTGTCTAAAAATCTAACTATGAGCAATACTTTTACATAGAAAATGATAAAACATTATAGAAAGACATAACAAGCTCTAATACATGAAAAGCTACTCCATGTTTGTGGATGGCAGGACGGTCTTAAAGATGCCAGATCTCCCAAATTGTTCTAGAAGCACAGGGCAAGAAAAGTCATACTTCAGTCGACTATGCGCTCGTGTCCATGCACACGTGTGGGGAACTTAATATGATAACCCTAAGGTGCAGGCGTAAGAACAAAGAGTCAAGAATCTCTGGGGCTGTTGGCAGTTTCGCCCTCCCAGATGTCATTCCTTGTTACTAGGCTGTGTCCAATAGGACTGTGTGGTACAGGAGCAGGAAAAGACACACAGGCTAGTGGGACAGAACAGCAACAGATCGTGTACCCACGTAACCATGGTCAATGACAGAAGGACACCACAACTCAGAGGGAAGGGATGGACTCTTCAATAAACGGCCATGAGACAAATGATTATAGGAGAAAACATAAAAACTGGACTCGGATAGAGAAAGCAAAACTTAACACTTTTAAAAGGAAGATAGAGTAGAATCATCTTTTCACATCGAGGAAGGAAGTAAAGTCGAAGGCACACACATACACACAACAAAAAGGAAAACACAGATTCATTCGATTACGCTAAAATTTAAAACCTTTGAGTACAACCAAAGACACCATAAGCAACGTGAAAATGTAAACGAAGCCTGGGAGGAAAATGGTGTATACAGGTAACTAATAAAGAAGCAGAATCCAGGATATGTTAATAATTCTACACATCAGTAGGAGTCAGCCAACCCAGTAGGTAAGCAGGCAATGGATATTTATTGGCAATTCACAAAAGAGAAAACCTGAACCACCAGTGAATATGCAATGGCATGTTCCACTTCACTCGTCAGTGAGGAAGTGAAAACAAAAATGAGATTCCCACTCTCGCCAAAGTGGCAACAGTTTTAAAATGTGGCCCTATCAGGTGTTGGAGAGGATGTAGAGGAAAAAAGCACCTTCATACTTTCCCGGTAGGAGAATAAACTGGTACAAGTAATTTATTTATTTATTTATTTATTTATTTATTTATTTATTTATTACATTTATTTTTGAGAGATTGAGTGCAAGTGAGGGAGGGGCGGAGAGAAAGGGACAGAGAATCCAAAGCGTTTTGACACGGGGATTGAAATCACAAACCACGAGATCATGACCTGAGCCGAAGCCAGAGGCTCGACCGGCTGAGCCACCGGGGCACCGCCTGATACAAGCATTTTAGAGAACACTCTGATGGTATCTAGTGACCTTGAAGAAGAGGTGCAAAGTTGACGACCCGAAACCCCATTCCTAGCAATGTTTCCTGGAGAAACTAAGGCATGGACACAGGACCCAAGCATCATTCAAGCATCATTTATACTGGAAACAAAATATCCATCATTAGGAGACCAGGCAAATAAATAGTGACTTAGTCACCCAAGGAGGTACTGTATGATAGCTAAGAAGGAATTAACCGGAGCCTTGTATATCTCCGCAGATAAATCCCGACAACATAATGTTGAAGCAGAAAATCAAGTTGTAGTAAAATAAGTGTAGGAACATAGCATGAAAAACACTATTTTTTGTGTGTACAAACATACGTATGAAAATTATAAAACAAATATCAAAATGGTAAGCACCAAACTCAGAATAGTAGTTTGTTTAAGAAAGGTGGAGGGGCACCTGGGGGCTCAGTTGGTTAAGCATCCAAGTCTTGGTTTCAGCTCAGGTCATAATCTCACAATTTGTGGGATTGAGCCCTGCATCAGGCTCTGCGCTGACAGCACAGAGCCTGCTTGGGATTCTCTTTCTCTGTCTCCTCTCTTTGCCCCTCTCTCTCTCTCAAAAAAAAAAAAAAAAAAAAAAAAGGAGGGAGGTGAATGGAATGGAGGAGGGTGGGAATACACAGAAGGCTGTATCTGTAATGTCTTGTTTCTATCTTACACTCATTATCCTATTTTATGCTTTTTATTTACACGACTTTAACATTTATTTATTTTTGAGACAGAGAGAGACAGAGCATGAACAGGGGAGGAGCAGAGAGAGAGGGAGACACAGAATCTGAAACAGGCTCCAGGCTCTGAGCTGTCAGCACAGAGCCCGACGAGGGGCTCGAACTCACGGACCGTGAGATCATGACCTGAGCCGAAGTCGGACGCTTAACCGACCGAGCCACCCAGGCGCCCCTATTTACACGGCTTTATATGCTTGAATAATTATATTTAAAAACTCAAGCCCTTCACCATGGCAACAAAGTCACCCACGATCTTGCCCCCTCTGAGGTTGTCTTTGCGGATCCTTCCAGTCTCCCCGTCCATCACTCCTGTGTACTACTGGGCTCCAGAGATACCAAAGATTCCTGTTGTTTCCTGAATACATTCCTTTTCACAGCTGCATGCTTTTGTTTATGCTCTCCACCCCCCCCCCCAAGGCCTTCCATTCTAGACCCCACGTGGAAAACTCCATCCTTCCAGATTCATTTTCTATTCATCTATCTCTGGTATTCTCCAAGGAAATGCTTCTCAAGCTTCAACGTGCATAGGAGTCAGCCTTAGATCTTGTTAAAATGCAAGTTCTGATTCTGCGGGTTTGGGTGGGGGCCCCCATTCTGCCTTGCTAATAAGCTCTCAGGTAATGCCAATGGTGGCACAGGTCGGAATCACACTATAGTAGCCAGACCCTTCTTCTTGGGTCGTTAGAAGCTCCCGGCTCCAGATTTCCACAGCCTCCTCTACATCCCTTATTATAATATCCATTGCATTGTTCTCGGTCTGTTTTTTATATCCAACCTTTTTCATGACACTCTGAAAAGTAGTTATCTCATAAGGGTAGTAATCCTGCCCAGGGCCTCACTGCGTGGCCAGCACCTAGCATTCCCTCGCTGAAATATTTGAAACGTTCCAGTGTTAAAAATACAATTGTCTGTTGCACCTCTGGTGAAACCTCATTAAATCTGTTCAAACGTTTCTGTGTTTTATATCCCAGGCCAGTAGCAACAGGTAGGCAGAGCGGTAAATGCATAGTGTGTGCAGATCCGGTCTGAATAGGTTCCTAATTACGGTGCTCAACTGGAGAGGGGAACTGGAAACCCTTAAAAAGGTTCAGAACCCTTAGGGCAGAGAGAGCTTTGGAGATCCAGGGGATTTTCGTTACTTAGTCACAGGGCATGGATTTTGTTCTAAGCATTATGATGGTTAATGGGAGGTTTGTAGACCTGTTGTGAGAACATAGGCCCTCTGAGAAAGATTGAAAGGGCAAACGCAGGGCTGGCTGATGACTAACAGCCTGGCCAGGGTTCCTGCCCGCTGGGAATCTTCTCCGTGGCCCTGTTGCACCCTGTGCATGTACCTGCGGAGGCTGGCGGGTGCAGGGAGGGCGCAGCCCAGCACGTGCCCCCACCTGCCCACCCGTCCCAACTCTGGCCCTCCCGCTTAGCGGCTGTGACTCCCTGAGCAACTTCCTTCGCCTTTCCGGACCTAGGAGCGCCAGCTTTCAACCGAATACCGCGTGGACATATACTGAAGATATAGTCCTTGTTTATCTGAAATTCAGTTTGTAATTGGGCACGCAATATTTGAATCGGCAAAATGATCTGGGACTCGCCTTCTTTGTTTCTAAAATGAGGTGCTAATGGTACCAATCTCATCCGGTTGTGAGGCCGAAATAATTTAATATGCGGAGAGGACTTAGAATGGGACCCGGCTCAGAGCGTGTTACCCATAGGATCAAATCCACATTCCTCAGTCGTGGGTGGGGGGGACTTTCAAGACTTGCACCTCCCCCCTTGTCTTCCCAGTCTCCATTACCACTGCCCCTCCCCTCTGTGATTCCATGCCGGGCCTACACCAAACCATGTCCTGCCTCTGCTCCCCTTCTTGGCAGCTGCCTCTACCCAGAATCCCTTTCTCGTGAGCGCCCTGAAGAGAAGCCACTAGTCCAGGGTAGCTGTACTTAAGACTGCCCCTCTGTGGACTTCTCTGCCTCACCGCTGTGAGCCTCACCTGGTGAGCCCCTTCACAGCGCTTTATACAGACCTTTATCTGTCCCTGTCTCACTGTAGTAAATTTGTTTCACTCTTTGTGTTATATTTTCTTTAACAGTATAATGTGTGTGTGCGAATTAATGTTAATCCACGATCTGGTGCTTTTAGTTACTATCTGAAGTCTCTTAATCAGGAACTCCTATACCAAGGGTGATAGGTGAACATTTAAAAAGCTGCCCAACTTCAAATATTCTTATTTAAGTCTGCACCAGAGGACTTGCTCTTTGAGTAAGGGGTGTGGAAATAATTTCTCACTTATAGAATGGGTGGTATTCAAAATGTACAGTAGAGTAGAAGGACTTCACCTTGTCCTGTCGTGGGCAGAACAGAGGAAAGCCAAGATCTAAACCGCACACAGCCCTGGGTGTTGCACTTACTGGAGGCTTCTCCCATCTGATTTGATTGATTTCATCTATTGTCAGGATACAGATGCATTTGCCTCTAGTGAAACTTTCAGTGCAAGGTGTTGGAGAGTCTGAAAGAACAGAGAGCAAAGACTTCACCAGAATTACAGAACAGATTGAGAGCTGGTTTTTGTTTTTTTTTTTCACTTGCTTGCTAATAAAAGTTGGTTCGCCGTGTGGAAAGTGGGCTAAGATGTGCCCTCATCGTGCTATACCACCTGGTAGGGAGGGGGTGGGACGAGGGACATCTGTATCCTTTCTTGTACCCTACGCGTTGGAGGCCACTGCCATCCACCAAAAGGGACTCGATGATCACGAAACCAGATTGGTTTAGTTCAGTTTGCAACGCTGTGTCTCTCCAACCAAAGGTGAGCTCCAGAGTCAGGACCTGTGTTTCACTCCAGCCCCTCCCCCTGCAGCTGGCCCAGCAGGAGGTGCTCAGCATGGAAGGGGTGACAGGACCCTTGAAAGACCCTTACTGCAGAGCCAGCTTGAAAGCGTTGAGACAGAATCAGACATCCAATTAGCCAATATGATCAGGGTGAAAACACAGAAAAAAACGAAGGATACACGAGAAAGGAACCCTTTGATACACCTTCCTTGAAATTCTCTAAGAAACCGCTTTCCCTCTGGAGAATTCATGATACATAGCATCACCTTCACATTAAAGGTGTTGAAGAGTGTTCTAAAAAAGTAAATCCTCCTCAGGCACTTTACCTCTGGGTATTCTTCCTCAAACCTGAGGCCTTAGTCCAATCAAGAGAAAACATCACTCTAACCCAAATTAAGCAACATTTTACAAAATGTCTGGCCAGCACTCTTCAAAACTGTCAAGTTCATGATAAACAAGGGAAGACTGAGAAACTGTCAAGATCAAAGGAGCCTGTAAAGAGAAATCCTAAGTACAGTGTAGGATCCCGGATGACATCTCAGAACAGAAAAAAGACATTAGTGGGAAAATGGATAAAATCCAGATATGTCTGGAGTTTAACTGATGGCACTGTACCAGTGTTAATTTCTTAGTTTTGACAAATGTACATAGGTAATGACAGATGTTAATATTAGTGGAAACTGCATGAAGGATATCTGGAAACTGTATTCATCACTTTTTGGTGCAACTATCATTATTCTAAGATAAAAAGGTCATTTAAAAAAGAAGTTTTAAAATAAGGTAGATATTTGAATGACAATTGTAGAAAAAAGAGGAATCTAGCTTTTGACACTAATGAAGTCGAACATTTAAAGGCAAGTCATAGGGGCGCCTGGGTGGCACAGTCGGTTAAGCGTCCGACTTCAGCCAGGTCACGATCTCGCGGTCCGGGAGTTCGAGCCCCGCGTCGGGCTCTGGGCTGATGGCCCAGAGCCTGGAGCCTGTTTCCGATTCTGTGTCTCCCTCTCTCTCTGCCCCTCCCCCGTTCATGCTCTGTCTCTCTCTGTCCCAAAAATAAATAAACGTTGAAAAAAAAAATATTTTTTTTTAAAAATAGAGGCAAGTCATGGATTCCAGGAAGAGCCACCTGCTAGGCTGGGCCTGATCCTGGCCACTCGCCACCGAGGTCCTATCAGCTTTTCAGTTAGAATCTTGTTTCCACTTGGTTAATCTGCATGGCTTTGTTAAGGTTAGATGGCTGGCTATCGTGTACGATCGACTTTGGGAGAAGTGGAATAAACCTCTTCAGGGCTGCATCTGCAAAGCTAAAGGCATAGAGAATCACAAACATCACAGTGTCACATTCCTTTCTTCTCATGAGTATTAAGCATCGAGACCTACTCCCTCAAGTGCCTCCTGCAGGACTTGGCACACTATTGGTATATCGGAAATATTTGCTGGCTTTATGTTACCATGGCCCAGTTCAGAGTTGCCCACTTACTCTGATGGGGGGGAGAAACAACAACAACAAAAAAACCAACTCCAAAGTGGATATGAAACTGAGCTCTTTCTGCTGATGTTGGCTTTGGGGCCTTTATTTTAAGTGCAAGAGGAGGGAAACTTGTACTTTTTTTTTTTTAATGTTTATTTCTGAGAGAGAGAGAGAGACAGAGACAGAGGGCAAGCAGGGGAGGGGCAGAGAGGGAGAGGGAGACACAGAATCTGAACAGGCTCCAGGCGCTGAGCTGTCAGCACAGAGCCCGATGGGGGGCTGGAACTCCTCAACCACGAGATCATAACCTGAGCCGGTCGGCTATTTGACCAACTAAGGCACCTAGGCGCCCCCATACTGTACATTTTTTTAAATGATTGTTCCATTAATCAGTTTTATGATTTTAAAAATGGTAAATAATATTAGTCAATACTAGTCAATGTAGCACTTACTATGGGCCAGGTGGTATTCTAGGGCTTTACATATACTAACTCGTTAAATTCTCACAACAATCCCGTAAGCTGGTTACTGTATTCATTCTTGTTTTACAGATGAAGAAAGTGAGGCACAAATTAGTCACGTATCTTTCTCAGGATTATATACATTTTTGCTGTTTGATAAAAACACTTTATGTGGATGAACTAGGATTTGAACTAGATTGTGTCGCTTCAGAACCCACACCTCTAATCATGACACTACAGCTGTGCCCCATGAATTCATTTGCAAAGTGTGAGACTGTGGAAGCCAGCTCCAAAATGGTACTCACCTCCTGGAATTCATCCCTTTGTGTAGTCCCCTTCCACGAATCAGGATTAGTCTGCGTGTCCGATAGAACATCGTGGAAGTGACCGTGTGTGACATCTGAGGCTAGGTCACAAAAGGCATTGCAGTGATTCTCCTGGGTCTCGAGGGTAGCACTGACTCTGGGGGAGGTCAGCGCTATGCTGTGTAGACACTCAAGGATAATTGTGAAGAAGGAACCCACCTGGCAGCCATGTAAATGAGGCACATTGGAAGCAAAAGCTCCAAACCCAATTAAGCTTTAAGTGAGCATGGCCTCTGCTGACATCGGACTGATCCGAATGAGAAATTGCGAGCCCAAACTACCCAATGAAGCTGCTCCAAAATTCTTGACCCATGGTAACTTGAGAGAAAATACATATTCGTTGTGTATTCAAGTTGCTAAGTCTGGGGACAATTTGTTACACAGCAATTGGATAACTAGTACAGAAAACACTCAGAAAAGTGTGAAGAAGAAATCACTTCGAATCTTACAATTCCGATTGTAAGATTCCAATGAAAAATTTGTTAATGTTTTATTTACTTCTGAAAAAGTGTAAGTAGGGGAGGAGCAGAAAGAGAAGGGGACAGAGAATCCAAAATGGGCTCTGCGCTGACAGCAGTGAGCCCCATGTGGGGCTCAAACTCACAACTGTGAGATCATGACCTGAACTGGTTGGATGCTCAACCGACTGAGCCACTCAGGAGCCCTAGAATTCCTTCTTTTTATGCTCAAACATACTTAAGCTAAATGCATGTCGTTTTAAAAAAATATAACTTGGGGCGCCTGGGTGGCGCAGTCGGTTAAGCGTCCGACTTCAGCTCAGGTCACGATCTCGCCGTCCGTGAGTTCGAGCCCCGTGTCGGGCTCTGGGCTAATGGCTCAAAGCCTGGAGCCTGTTTCCGATTCTGTGTCTCCCTCTCTCTCTGCCCCTCCCCCGTTCATGGTCTGTCTCTCTCTGTCTCAAAAATGAATAAAAGTTAAAAAAAATTAAAAAAAATATATAACTTGGTTCATAACGTACGTTCATTTTTGTATACTACCATTTCCCCACTTAATGCGTAAATAGATATCCATGTCAGTAGAAAAGTCTTTCAAAACATAAATTTAATGGCTTTATAACAGTTCACAATGGAGCTTTATTTTTGGACATTTAAGTTGTTTCCATATTTCTGCTATTATAAACACTAACACAGTGACTACTTTGGAAAGAGACAATGTGGCGAATTGTCAAGACCACAGCCTTTGAATTCTCTGTAGGCAAATTCTAGTTCTGCCCTTCCCTAGTGCAACTTTGAATAAGTTCCTTAGTCTGTGCTGTGTTTCCTTTATCTATAAAATAAGAAATGCAGTGCTTTTGCGGGCACTTCTTCTTACTTTTTTATTGAACTAAAATATACATAAGTTACCATTTTAAGCATTTTTTTAACGTTTTTATTTATTTTTGAGACAGAGAGAGACAGAGCATGAACGGGGGAGGGTCAGAGAGAGAGGCGGACACAGAATCTGAAACAGGCTCCAGGCTGTGAGCTGTCAGCACAGAGCCGGATGCGGGGCTCGAACTCACGGACCGTGAGATCATGACCTGAGCCGAAGTCGGACGCTTAACCGACCGAGCCACCCAGGCGCCCCCCATTTTAAGCATTTTTAAGTTCAGTGGCATTGAGTACATTCACATTGTTGTGTGACCATCACGACCATCCATCTCTAGAACTTGTTCATTATCCTAAACTGAAACTCTGCATCAGCTAAACACTAACTCCACATTCTCTCCTACACTTAGCCTCCGTTCCACTTTGTGTCTCTGTGGATTTGGCTATTCTAGGTACAATATTTGTCCTTTTGTGTCTGGCTTATTTTACTTAGTATGTCTTCAAGGTCCAACTATGTTGTAGCGCATATCCAAATTTCATTCATTCTTAAGGCTAAGTAATATTCTCTTGTATGTATATACCACATTTTATTTATTCAGTCTTCTGATGATAGCCTTTTGAGTTGTTTCCACCTTTTGGCTATTGTGAATAATGCTGCTATGAACATTGGTGTATAAATATCTGTTTGAATCTCTGCTTTCAGTTCTTTGGGGTACATACCTAGAAGTGGAATTGTTGGATCGTATGGTAATTTTATGAATTTTGGGGAAAACGGCCATACGTATGTCTTCAACAGTGGTTGGACCATTTTACATTCCTATCAGCAATGCACATGGGTTCCAATGTCTCCACATTCGTGCCAGTATTTATTTTCTGGGGCTTGGAGGGGGGCAGTAGAGAGGAGTTTGATAATAGCAGTTCTAATTAGTGTGAGGTGGTATCTTACTGTGATCTTGACTTTGATGATCAATGTTGTTGAGCATCTTTTTCATGTACTTATTGGCCATTTGCATATCTTTTGGGGGGAATTTTCTATTCTATTCCCCTCTCGACCATCACTTCTTTCTTGAAATTCTTGTCTGCCTTTACTTCCTCTAGCTCTCCCCTCCATCCCTCTGCTCACCTTCTACTTTCTTTCTTCTTCCTCTAAGCTTCTCATCTTATTGTGGTAGAGTTCTTTCAAGTCAGGTCTTTGACCTTCCCTGTATTAATTTCACTCTTGCCACCTCAAGGAAGCTAATGGCTGGTGTGGAGATTCAAGAAATCAAAGAAATGAAGATGTCAGGTATTCAATTAATATATTATAAATAAATGAATAAAATGAAACAAAGAGGTACAGTTAAATAAAGGAAGAAAAACTGAGTACTAAGAAACGTTGAGGTAATCACAAGAAGTCAGGAAAGGCAAGAAAGAAAAAAAAAGAGAGAGAGAGATATTAAATAAGACCGAGAATGAAATTTTTCCATCTGTGACAACATAGATTGATGTCAAGGGCAATATGCTAAATAAGTCAGAGAAAGACGAATACCCTATGATCTCTGTTATAAGTGGAATCTTGAATAAAAAAAGTGAAGCTCATAGATACGGAGAACAGATGGACGGTTACCAGAGGTGGGGTGGGGGGAAGGGTGGGAGAAATGAGTGAACTGCTTTTGTTTTTAGTTTAAATACATTGAATTTTATTTTTTTTAACGTTTATTTATTTTTGAGACAAAGAGAGACAGAGCATGAATGGGGGAGGGGCAGAGAGAGAGGGAGACACAGAATCTGAAACAGGCTCCAGGCTCTGAGCTGTCAGCACAGAGCCCGACATGGGGCTCGAACTCACGGACTGCGAGATCATGACCTGAGCCGAAGTCAGACGCTTAACCAACTGAGCCACCCAGGCGCCCCTAAATACATTGAATTTTAAAAAGGAAGATCAAATTGAGAGAACTAACATTTACTGTATTCAAAATTTATTACAAAGCTACAGTAATCAAGACAGTGTGGTGCTAGCCTAAGGACAGACATGTTAATCAATGGAATGGGGGGTTAAAAAGTCCATAAGTAGAACGGAGTGGCCAGAAACAAACCCATATGCACACAGCCAACCAATTGTTGACAAGAATGCCAAGACCACCAATAGAGAAAAAAGAACAGGGTTTTCAACAAATGGCACCGGGGCAACTAGATGTCTACATGCAAAACAGTAAGTTGAACCCCTCCCTCACAGCATATACAGAAACGAACTTAAAGCGGATCAAAGAGCTAAATGTAAAACTCTTAGGTTTGGGACCTGAGATTAGGTAGTAATTTCTTAGCTATGATACCAGAAGTACAAGTAACAAAAGAAAAATTGTGTAAATTAGACTTCAGCAAGATGTAAAGCTTTGCGCTTCAAAGTATACTATCAAGAAAGTGAAAGTGAGAAGTGAAGAGAAAATAAGAGAAAAACTTCGCGAATCATGTCTCTGCTAGAACTAGGGGGAAAAAAACTATTACGACTCAGCATTAGAAAGGACATTTTTTTAAAAAGGGACCAAGGATTTTAGTAGACGTGTCTCCAAAGTAGATACAAAAATGACCATGAAGCACAAGCAAAGATGTTCAACAACATTAGTCATTAGGGAAACGCAAGTCAAAATCAAAATGAGACATGAATTCACACCCACCAGCACAGCTATTATTAAAAAAAAAAACAGAAAAGGAGAAGTTTGGTGAGGATGTGGTGAAATTGGAACATCGCTGTCAGGAAACAGGTTGGTATTTTTTTCAAAATGTTAAACATGGAATTAGCATGTGACCCACTAATTCCACTCCTAGGTATGTGCCCCAGAGATCTGAAGATACGTATTCACACGTAAACTTGTATGCAAATATTTACAGCAGCGTTCTTCTTCATAGTCAAAAAGTGGCAACAGTCCAAATGTCCGTCACCTGTTGAATGAATAAACAAAAGCACTACATCCATACAATGGAATATTGTTCAGCCTTAAAAAGGAGTGAAGTCCTTGTACTTGCCGCGGCAGGAATGAACCTGGTAAATGTCAGCTCAGTGGAAGAAGCCCAACACGAAAGACCCCCTGTTGTATGATTCCATTAACACGAAATGTCCCAAACAGGCACATCCGTAGAGACGGAAAGTAGCTTAGTGGTTGCCAAGGGCTGAGGGAAGGAGTAAATGGAAAATGCTCATGAATGACAGGGTTTCTTTTCTGGAATTAGACGCTGGTGATGGTTGCACAGTGTCATGTAAATCTTCAGTAAACCACAGAACTGTACGCTTTAAAATGGTGAATTTATGGTATATGAATTATATCTCAAAAAAAAAAAAAGTATAGAAAGAGGAAAGGCTTTCCGACTCATTTCATGAGGCCAGCATCACACCGTGATGGTCTTCTTGACACATCAACTTGGCTGTACCACCGCCCCAGTTACGGAACGCTGAGTTTGCTGTGCAGGTGTTTTGCAGATGTGATTAAAGTCCATCATCAGTTGACTTTACTCAAGGGGGATTATCCCAGATGCTCTGGGTGAGGCTAATCTAGACCAGAGTTTGTGCTTCCGGGAAGAAATTCTGCCTGTGGACAGCAGCTTCAGCTCATGCCTGGGAGTCCTGGCCTGCCCCTCCTGATGGCCTTAGGGATGTCAGACTTGCCTCATCTGCCTCCACAATTACATATTCCTCACAATAAGTCCCTTAGTGCATCTCCTCCTGGTTCTATTTCTCTGATTCAACCTTGAGTGAGACTGATAGCCAAACCAGAAAAGAATATGTTATGACCAAAAATAAAAAACGGACTAATATTCCTCATAAACGTAGACACAAAAATCCTTGAGACAATGTTAGCCAAACTCAGCAATATATACAAGGTACAACATACTATGACCAACTAGAATTTATCCCAAAGGGTGCCTGGGTGGCTCAGTTGGTTAAGCCCCAGCTTCAGCTCAGGTCATCTCACGGTTCATGGGTTGGAACCCCACATCAGGCTCTGTGCTGACAACTCAGAGCCTGGAGCCTGCTTCGGATTCTGTGTCTCCCTCTCTCTCTGCCCCTCCCCTGCTCACTCACTCTCTCTCTCTCTCTCTCAAAAATAAACATTAGAAAAAATTTTTTTAAAGAATTTATCCCAGGAATGCAAATTAGAGTTATTTTAGTTAATTTAATGAATCAATGTAATTTGCCTCATTAACAAAATTTTTAGAAACTCATTTCAGGGGCACCTGCATGGCTCAGTCAGTTGAGCATCTGAATCTTGGTTTCAGCTCAGGTCGTGATCTCACAGTTCATGAGTTCAAGCCCAGCATTGGGCTCTGAACCTGCTTGGGATTCTCTCTCTGTCCCTCTCTGCCCCTCCCCAACTTGTGCTGTTTCTGTCTCTCTCAAAATAAATAAACTTAAAAAAAAATCATTTCAGTTGAAGCCAAAACAAAAAAGAAAAAGCATTGAGAAATTCAACGCTTTGTTTATAATTTAAAAAAAAATTCTCAGCAAACTTGGAATAAGAAGCACTTCCTCAATGTCTGTGTCATTTTGCTCGGGCTGTCATAGACTGGGTGGCTTAATCAATAGAGACTTATTTTCTCACAATTTTGAGAGCCAGAAGTCCAAGATGAAGGTGTCAGCAGGGCTGGTCTCTTCAGAGGCCTCTCTCTTCAGTTTGTAGATGGCTGTCTTCTCTCTATGTTCTTACATGGTCTTTATCCATCTTTTTATCCCAGTCCAATTATTATAGAGTATACTCCAATGACCTCATTTCAGCTGTGTCACTTCTGTACAGACCCTGTCTCCAGATACGGTTCCATCTGAGGTACTGTGGATTGGGACTGCAACATATGAATAAGGTGGGGGAACACCATTCAGCTCATAACAACTGATGCAAAACTGAGTGTATCCCCTTAAAATTGAGGGTAAGGCAAGGATTTCCACCCTTACCACTTCTTTCCAACATAGTACTGAAGGGCTTAGTGCAATAAAGAAAAACATAAAGAGTGTAAAGAAAGAAGCGAAGGGGCGCCTGGGTGGCTCATTCGTTCAGTGGCCGACTTCGGCCTGGTCATGATCTCACAGTTTGTGAGTTGGAGCCCCGTGTCAGGCTCTGTGCTGACAGCTCAGAGCCCGGAGCCTGCTTCAGTTTCTGTGTCTCCCTCTCTCTCTGCCCCTCCCCTGCTTGCACTCTGTCTCTCTCTCTCAAAAATAAATAAACATTAAAAAAATTTAAGAAAGAAGTAAAAATGTCTTTATTCACAGTTGACATGGTTGCATACGTAGAAAATCCCAAGGAATCTAACCCTCCAACCCCCTCCCCCAAAATCTTAGGAATAATAAGCAAATTCAGTAAGGTTGCAAGATAGAAAGTTAATATACAAAAATTAGATGTATTTTTATATATTAACAATGAGCAGTTGTAAATGAAATTTAATAAAACACTACAGTTGCATCAAAATCAGGAAATATTTAGAGATAAATTTAACAAATATGATCAAGACCTATATGTTGAGAAATTAAAGAAGATCCAAATAAATAGGAAGGTATACCATGTCCATAGACTGGAAAGCAATATTGTTACCTGATGTCATTTTCCCCTATATTGATCTATAGATTCAATGCAATCCCAATCAAGTCCAAGAAGGCTTTTATTATAGAAACTTGCAAGCAGATTCTAAAATTTATAAAGAAGCACAAAGGACTTAGAATGCTTAATTTTGAACAAGCTCCAAAAGTTACCATAAAATAACTATAAATGATGAAAGAATTTTTAAACAAAATTTCAAGGGTTACTATAAGGTACATTAATCAAGAAAATATGGTATTGGCATAAGGATATACCTGTACATCAATGGAGTCCAGAAACGGACCCACAGTTAAATTGTCCATTTGTATTTACTACAACTGCCAAAGCAATTCGATGGAGTAAAGGAAAATCTTTTCAACATCTGGTACCAGAGCAACTGGATGTCCATGTAGAAAGAATCAATCTTGACTTTACCTTACACCCTACCTCCAAATTAATTCTGGATAGATTATAAACCTAAATGTAACAGCCAAAACTATCAAGCTTCTAGAATACATAGGAGATTACATTTGCAAGCATATAGGAGGCAAAATTTACTTACCTAAGACACAGAGAACACCAAGCATAAAAGAAAATGTTGATAAATTGGACTCCACAGTATTAAAAAGTTCTGCCCATCAAAAAACACCATCAAAAAGTTAGATTAGGGGGGCGCCTGGGTGGCGCAGTCGGTTAAGCGTCCGACTTCAGCCAGGTCACGATCTCACGGTCCGTGGGTTCGAGCCTCACGTCGGGCTCTGGGCTGATGGCTCAGAGCCTGGAGCCTGCTTCCGATTCTGTGTCTCCCTCTCTCTCTGCCCCTCCCCCGTTCATGCTCTGTCTCTCTCTGTCTCAAAAATAAATAAACGTTAAAAAAAATTAAAAAAAAAAAGTTAGTAGATTAGGGCATCTGGGTGGCATAATCAGCTGAGTGTCTGACTCTTGATTTTGGCTCAGGTCATGATCCTAGGTCTTGGGATCAAGCCCCACGTCGGGCTCTGTGCTGAGTGTGGAGCCTGCTTAAGATTCTCTCTCTCTCCCTCTGCCCCTCTCCTCTACTCGTGCTCTCTCTCTTTCTCTTTCTCTCTCTCTCTCTCTCTCTCTCTCTCTCTTAAAAAAAAAGACAAGAAAGAAAGTTAATAGATAAATCACAGATTGGGAAAAATTTTACTATATCTATACTATATATTGATACTATATAACTGACACAGGATTTGTATTTAGAATATAGCGAGAACTCTTACAACTCAATAATAAACGGGTTAACCATCCAATAAACGAGTAAGGACGTGGTCCTGATTAAGATCCTGAAGGCAAAGTTCACCTTATATGTCTCTAGAGGTGAAGAAACGGAAGCCGAACCATACTGTAAGAAAATCCACTCCATCGCCAATTAGGCCGTCCAAGGTTTTCAAGAGAAAATAGCCACATGAATTCAAAGCACAGTATCACTATTCCAGAAATCTTTGGGACATTCTGCACAAAAGGTCTACAAAGAGCTTTGGAAAGATTAACCAGATGATCCTCCCAGCTTCCTTAAGAGACAGGTGGGGAGTGGACAGTTCAGCCTACTCCCACAAAGAGAGAGCCACGGACAGCCTGTTGCTGAGCCGCAGCGACCTGGGTTCCTGGCAGACGGACGGATGCGCTCCGTGAGATGAGCCAGGGAGCAGCGATCAGCACCGCACGCGCTTGCCTCTCCCACCCTTTCTAAATTGACTCACCCACCGCTCACTCAGCAGATAGCTATTAAAGAATGCCTCCCTCTCTGTGAGAGTCAGGGCTTGTAGCTTGACTGTGGCCTCTCACTTCAGAGGTGCACCTTGCCGTCTGCCCTGGGGGCCTCTGGTGACTCATTTCCTGCTCCCAGGCTTGCTCTAGCACACAGAGCGAGGACCCCGGGGTCCTGTGTTTCATGCTCTGCTTCTCAGCCCCTACTGGTCCCGACCTCTCCCTGGCTTCCAGGGCTCCAGCCCCTCCTGTACCCCTCCTGGGTACATTCCTCTCTGCTCTTCCCATCCCGGTCCTGGGCAGCATTTGATGAGGCTAGAGTAATAATAGTAGATGTCATTTGCTCAACCTCAGGATGAACCCACTGTGCTTACAGAACTTGCACCATCATCCTGGCCCCAGAACCTTCGTTTCTGCTGGGACCCTCCCTTGGAATGCTGTTCCATTCTGCAGCTCTCCAAACAGTATTCGCTGTTCAGTAACCACCACACCCAGGAAATCTTCCCCACGTTTCCCCTCTTCTTTACCCTCAGCACTCAGGAAACTTCACAGTACATACCTCTTGCCAGGACAGATGCCCTTGCCCTCCACAGAGGAGAAGGCAGGCAATAAGTTGGCAAACATAGAAAAAAAAGACAAAATACAGAGCACCGTGAAGCGTAGGGGCCAAGGTCAGGCTGCCCCAAGATGGACTACTTTGTCATGAAGATTATTTGAAGTTAAAAAGCAATCAAAACCCAGTAGATTCAGGACCCTCCCCTACAGCTACCTAAAAAGAATTTAGAGGACTCACTCCAGGAAGAGAGCTATCTCCGCAGATAACGACTTTATACTATGAACTACATACAGTGAACAGGGAGGAATCCAGCAAGGCCTGTTTGACCAAAGTCCTCTTTGTCCCGTTGTTTCTTAGTGGCCCAGGAAACGTTTGTTGACCAAACATTTGCTCTTTTTCATCTCCCTGTGAATTGCGTTCCTTCCCTTTGAACCCCTCTAGCCCCTTCTCCTTGTTCAGGATGACGTAGATACCTCATTTTTCCTTGACTCTTTGGAATCCCCATGTCTGTGTGGATTCCCTGTACATACAAAATTAAATTTTCTTTTCTCCTGTTAATCTGGCTCATGTCAATTTGATACTTGGTCCTATGAGAAGGACCTTGAAAGGGACAGGAAATTCTTGCTCCCTGATGGAAGAAAATAAAACTAGCTACGTGACTTGCAAATGAAGGGTGGGGAGTGTTTAGATGGCATCACCCCTGAGGAAGTGACATCTGAGTTGAGACCTGAGTGATGCAGTGGGGCCAGCCTTGCAAAGACCCCAGGAAGAATGTATTTGGCAAGAGGCACGACCTGTGCAAAGGCCCTGAGGTGGGAACAACTTGGGCATTTGAGGGAAAGAAAAGCAGGATGATTAGGGGGTAGTGAGTGGGCTAGGTTAACTCCTACAAGACTGTGTAGGAGGTGAGGGGAGGCAGATTTCGTCCTGATTTCTTCTCACTTTGGGACCAGGAATAGGACTAAATGCTGTGTGTCCCGGGCCCTGTCATGCCACGTAGTCAGGACCCCACATATGGGAGGCATTTGGTCCTTTCTTTCACAGACCTTAGAGCTGCGTTCTACTTGCCAGGCCTTCTGTCAACTATTCCGCATGCCTCACCGGGGCTCTTTTGTTGGAGAGAAATTAGTTCCTATTCCGAGGACACAACGAGAGAGCTACGGATTGAGGAGGCGATAGGTAGAAATTCTTCCAGATATTCAGGACAAATGGTCAGGAGACAAGGCAGAGCAGTTTCTAATAACTTCCTTCCCCTTGGTTCCCTGTTTCTAGAACCAACCTTGCATTTTACATAAATTAGATCATGAAAAGAAAGTCTTGGTGTGTCAATGATTGAAAAATAAAACCATCTGTAATGGCAATTAGGCTAGAAAGTGGAGGAATTCACGGGGTGGAGGGCACTGGTTGGCAGTTCTGTTTCCAATCCATCAGCCCTGAGCTTTGGGGGGGGTTCAGATAAAGGGGTGTGACCAGCTTTGGGGGGTTCAGATAAAGGGGTGCGACCAGTTTCCTTCCTCTGAGTAATAACCATAACAACGGGCACTTGCTGAGCACACACACTGTGAGCCAGGCACCTGGTGAGCCGTCTACCCAGAAAAGTAACAATTTGCACAACCACCCGTTCTTTAGACGAAGCTGGGAGACGTTGAGGAATTTGCCCAGAATCACATAGCTGGTCAGTGGCAGGTCTAGGCTTCAAATCCAGACTGATTGTGGAGTCTAGGGACTTACCCACCGCCTGTAAGTTTAGGCTGTGCCCCATCCCTGTCTGTCAGACTCTCAGCCGCCCTCCCTGAGGAGCTGGCCTGCACATTCAGGACTGAGGGGCCATAGCACAGGGATGGTCTAGGATTGGCAGAGCCGGGCCAAATTCTCTTTATGATCCCGCAGGGGGGAGAGATGAGGAAATTGTGTGCTTTATGGACGGGCTTAGCCTGGCTTCTTGTTGACTGCACACCCAAGCACACGCAACCCTCTTTAGAAGCTCCTTTCTGGGTAGTTGCTGAGACATTAACTGCAGAGGGAAGAATTCCCCACACCCTTTGGTCTCAGATGATATGACCCTGAAGGCTGAGCGTTTGGTCCAAGGGGAGGCCCTGGGCCAGCCAGGTCCTCACAGGTGCTTTTTCAGACCCGGTGGTGAAGTCGGCTTAACATAAGGGCACAAAATGCAACAGCATTTTGAAGGGGCATCTTCAGTGAAAGCAGTCCGCCCCCAGATGGTCCCGTAGGTTGGCTCTCCCTGTGAAAGTCTGCGCCCTTCAGAGGCTGGCACTACATGGCAGGCCCAGGGCCCTGAGGTATACAGTTGGTTCAACTGTGCCCCCTCCAAAAGACATGCCCAAGTCCTAACTCCCAGAACCTGTGAGCGTGACTTATTTGGAGAGGCGTCTTTGCAGATGTAATTAGTTTTAGGATCTTGAGATGAAATCACGTTGAATCTCAGGTGGGTCATAAATCCAATGACAGATGTCCTTAGACAAAAAAAGCAGAGGAAGGTTTGAGACACAGACGCAGGGGAGAAGGCCACATGATGACGGACCCAGAAACACAGTGGTGCCGCCATGAGCCAAGGAACACCTGGGGCCACCAGAAGCTGGAAGAAGAAAGCAAGGATGGTCCTCCAGAGCCTTCCGAGCACGTGTTGGCCCTGCCGACCCCTTGATTTTGGACTCTTGGCCTCCAGAAGTGCGAGAGGAGAAATTTCTGTGGTTGTAAGCCACGAAGTTTGTGTTCGTTTGGGAAGACAGCCACGAGAAGCTAACACAGGCGACCGCCACTCCTGCTCTTGCGGCCTGATTCACTCGTTACACGCCATCCTGTCCATCCCCAGAATGAGGGGTCACCTATTTACAGAGAAACACAATGGAGAAAGGGAGGTCACCGTCTGCCCAGTGCCTTCTCCCCGTGTGGGCAGAGCCCCAGGCCAGAATATCAAACGTTGGCTGCTCTCCATCTTTAGAAAGAAAAACCTCCCAGCTCAGGTCCAGCCCGGCTCTGGGGGCCACCTTGCCAGGCACTAACCCTCTCTCCCTCCTGAGGTCGCGTGGCCAGTATGGCTTCGCTAACCTCCTCTCTTCGTGCTGCCCTGAGGCCCACAGACTCACCCCGGGGGTTCTCACTGCCTTCCCCTGAACAAGGCATGAGCAGGACCCCACTTACTACCTTATGAGCGGAGGCCAGTTTTCCTCTCTGGGTCACCTTGCGTTTGGATGGTTCCAATTTCTTTAGTCATGTTTACCAATGGTTTCCACAATTGTGGAAAATCTCCTTTATTTCATCCAGTTTCACTTAAGGACAATTTGCATGTTCTCCAGAAGTAGGGGAGGCACTGTGTGGTTGGGACTCCACACTCATTGGCAAGATGGCTAATGGGGCTGTATTGGGGTCTACAACCATGGGACACAACTGGCCCTCCTGATGTGAGCTGGATAGCCATAAGCAAGGAGCCAAAGTGATGATCTTTAGTTGGTGCGTAACATATGGCAGAGTCTTTCTTGCTATTCTTTCCCACCCCCCTTGTATGTGTGTGAGTGTGTGTATGTGTGTGTGTGTGTGTGTGTGAGAGAGAGAGAGAGAGAGAGAGACCGAATGTGTGTGCATTGAGGTGGGAGTCAGTCACTGGCCACCAAAGTTCTTGTCTTGCTCTAACTATAAATAAAGGGAAAAGCTTTGAAAGTCTTACTCTTTTTCCTCTTTAGCTCTAACATCTTAAGATTCAGTGGAATTTGTCCCAGGAGAATTTAAGGGAAGAAATAATGAGTTCACAGATGCTTTCAACCACTCAAGCTTACAGAGAACTCCAAATCCACAAGAATTTCACAGTCTGCAATAACCCACCTTTTCAGGTAGAAGGTGCTGGCTATGAGGGACTCATTGTTCCTGTTTTCATGAACTTTGCCCTTGAGCGACCTTCCCAGAGGCAAGGCTGCCGCCCAGAGGATTTGCCTGGGATGGATGTGCTTTGCCACTGGCCCTGGGTTGGGGAAGAGGGGCCTTCCGTTTCTTCATTTTGTGGCCCTCCCATCCATTCCTGACTGCGCTCTTTGCAGATTTCCTTGACCATGATAAAGACAGACAGGAAAATTGAGGAAGAAATGGACGCTAGTGTGGAAGAGCAGGAATTAATATGCCGGGGCTCTCCGCAGCAGGCATATTCAACTCCACCGTGTTCATTCCTGGATTCACCCAACAGCTGTGTCTCAGACTCTCAAACACTCTCACCTGAAGACGTTGTAGCCCCAGTGGGAGGGCTTTGTCCTAGTTTCCTACACGCATGGTTTGGGGAGTAGGAAAGGCGGGGGAATAGGGATTGATCTTGCAAAATTAATTAGGCTCACCACTGGTCTTGCCAGCACTCAGCTCTATGCAGTGCGAAGGCCAGCCAGGTACTGACCCCACTGGGCACTTTACAGGAATTTATGTGTAACTCTGGTTTCTGAGACAGACGAGGCAAAGGCCAGAGATGTAGCCTAAGAACATATGCATTTAGATCTCGTCCAAGAATAATACGGTCCAGCATGAATTAGTTTCCCTAGACTCATGTGTTCATTCATTCCATTTGAGAAGTGTGTTTTGTGAGCCTTCCTTGTACCAGGCTGGACACTTGTGGATTGACTGATGAACAAAACTGACATGGATCCTATCCTCCCCCGGAGCGATTGGCTTTCCTTCCCTAATGCTGAGGAAATGCCCAGGCAGGAGAACGGGTCTGTCTCCTCCCTGCCCTGAGCGTGTGGTCACTGGGTTCACTGCCTCCCCCAGCTCCTATGCTCAACGCCCCATCTCCGCCTCTGGTCTGCACTCAGCCAACAGCTCCGTCGCCCTACAGGCCAATCAGGCTTCTGGCGCTGGACCCACGCTTGCTCTTCCAGGCGTATAGCGCCCTCTGTTGGAGGCCTGGACCCAGCACCCTAGCCTTGGGCCAAGACACCAGGCCGTATCTGTAGCCTTTTCCGCTCACGTGAACCCTGTTGTCCACCCGTCCACCCAACCACTGCTAAGTGCCAAGCCCTGTGGCAGGGGTTGAGGATATAAAAATGCACGATGTAAATTTTCAGTCTTCTTATAGATTTCAAGCTCAACTCCCTTCCCTTGAATGAGGGACCCAATTCCGATAGGTGGATTGGGAGCATGGTATGTTATAGGTCCCATAATCTCTTTCAAAGGACCTGGGGCTGAGGGGTCCTCCTGTCAAGTGGACCCTTCATCATTGTCCTTTGCTTCCTAGAGGTGCCTAAATGAGCAGGTCTGTTCCCACTCTGACCCTGTGCTGCATGAGGAATAATGGACTGAATTCCTACGGGGAGAATAACTCCTGTCCCCATACCTATCTCCACCATCACCTGCAACTCTTCCCTCCCCCTTCCTAATTGGGAAGCCGCTAGCAAGGGGCACGACTGAAGAAGGGTAAGTCCCACTCGGAATCTTCTGCCATATTCCCTCCAGCCGACAACCATTGTTACTGGGCTTAAATGTTACTAGGCTCATCTCTGCCTTCAGGATGCGGGTCCCCCACTGACACCTCCCACCATTTAAAGGCCAACCCACACACCTTGATTCTCAGCAATGACTGGTGAGGAACCTCATACTCCTTCTCTTGATCCTACAAGCCTCGTGAAAATGCAGGAGTTGTGTGCAAGGGGCCCTCCAGAGGCCAACGGGAGTTACCACATCCTTCCAGAATGAATAACCGGCCTCTTGTGAAGGCACGGGCCCTGAAAGTACAGAGAGTGCTCGCTGGCAGAAAGACCGAGCACGAACTTTTTTGTTTTTCCCTTCTAGCATTTCTGTGGGTTAACTCTTTATTAACTTTTGTTTTAATAGAGCAGCTTTACTGAGCTACATAACTCATATAGGGTACAATTCGCCCATTTAAAGTGTACAACTCGGTGGTTTTTAGTATATTGCCAGAGTCTCCCAACCAGCATCACGATCAGCTGGAGAAGATTTTCCTCACCCCAGAAAGAAACCCCTCACCCATTAGCAGTCACTCCCCATTTCTCCCCGCACTCCCGCCCCCAGCCCCTGGCCACCGCTCATCGACTTTCTGTCTCTACCGATTTGCCTGTTCTAACAATTCACGGATCATGGAATGTATAAATGCATGCATGGAACCATGGGACGTGGGGCCTTTTGCGTCTGGCGTCTTGCTCAAAACAAGCTTTTATTAGGGTTTTATTTTATGTGTTCGTTAACTACAGTGATGCAGCTACCATCCCTGCCAGGCTCTTCCTGGTCCTCTTGGAAAGGGTTTTCAGTGTTTGCCAGCAAACAAAACCTGTGTTATTTTTAAATTACACGTATCTGTTGGGTAGAGGTGCAAGTTGTGCCTGTTGGACAGGATGCTCTCACCGTCACCGCTGACGAACGAGCCGGGCATGGCGCTCGGCAGATAGATGTTTTGAACTCTCGGCTCCCTCCTTGCCTCGACAAGGCTTTATCAAACCAGGACCTCTCCTTATCACCAAACGGAAGTCATCGCCATCTTCAAACGAGCACTGATGGCCCACCACGTGCAAGACGACGCTCTGCTCCGGGCCGCCTCAGAAAGATGCCACCTAAAAGGGAAAGCTACTCAAAGTAACCAAAAAGTCATCTCCCCTCATCTTTGGCCCTGATCATACCCCTGCCTCAGCCTTGAGCCTCCATTCTCTAAAGAACCGAGTGGTTTCTCTGTGATTTGTGTTCCGAATTCCCCACCGAGGCCGATCTGGGACCACCCGTCACAGCGACGCCGACTTTGAGTCCCGCTAGCCAAGCGCAGGCTCTGTCCTGGGAGCCAGGCTTTGGGTCTGAACGCTTGCAAGCCCGCGAGGCCCCCTCCTGCCAGTCCAGTTCCAGACCCCAGATGCAAATGTGCTCCCCCGGTCTCTCAGGCAGCTTTTGTTTGTGTGTGTTTTATGTCTGAGCCCATCCATCTGGCTCCCCTTCTGCCACCTCTTCTCCTATTTACAACCACCAGTCTCCATTTGTCTTCCAGCTCTTTCCGAACCAATTATGCTATAGACAGATTTAGTCGATTTCTAGGCCAGATGCTCAAATACATCCTCTTTTGCATTAAAAATAATCAAAGTAGGCTCCCAGCCAGCCGTAGGATTTACAGACCCTTAAAATTCTAGGAGAAATCCACAGAAACGTTTCTGATTCTGGCACCATCTCCAAATTCATTCATCCGGGGGGTGGGGGGGGGCGGGGGACAGGCATTGATTTCCTACGAAGTGTGGAAAACAGCTTAAATGTCGGTCAGAGCGCCTGGCCTCTCACCCAGCCAGAAGACCTGGCCTAGACAAAGCAGAACAGTTCTTTCCTGGTACGATATTCCTCGCCAGCTCTGTCACACACCTTCTGGGAAAGCTGAGCCACTGCGGAGGGGGTCGCTTCGCATTTGCCCACCTGATTCCTCAAGCCTGGGAAGCCGGGGCTTCCTTGTGAGCGCCAGTTCCCCGCTCTGTGGATTATTCGGGTGTGTTTGTACCGATTTCTCCATATTCTCGAGGTACGTTGTAAGCTTCCGTGTGTAAGCTAAGACCAACATCTCCGGCCTCACCTTGAAGCTCCAGGAAAGGGGTTGCCTGTGAAATGGGTATGGTGGCATTCCAAGCAGAAAAAGGTTCTGTCACCCTATCACCAGGGAAGGAAACCACTTCCTTAACTGGGCTCAGGGGAGTGCTTGCGGAACGGGTGTTCGTGTCCCTGGGGGAAACTTACAGATGCTCCAGAATCCCTTGCTCCGAGGAGAGCTGCCTACAGCTCTCACACTCACACAAATGCTCCCCCCACACCGGCCTGCTCCGCGTCGGCCTTGGGCGGTGAAGCGAGTCTCAAAATCCAACACGCAAAAGGACTCCAATCTACTCCCAGGGACCTCAATTAGGTGGATCTGAGGTGAGGCCCAGGAACCTGCATTTTGTTTTATTATTATTATTATTTTTTAATTTATTTTTGAGAGAGAGACAGCACGAGCAGGGGAGGGGCAGAGAGAGAGAGGGGGAGAGAGAGAGAATCCTGATGTGGGACTTGAACTCATGAACCAGGAGGTCATGACCTGAACTGAAATGGAGTCAGACACTTAACTGACTAAGCCACCCAGGTGCCCCAGGAATCTGTATTTTAAATGAGCGTCTAGGTGAATTTGGTGCAGGAGTCAGCAACCGGCAAAGGCATGACCTCCCTTTATGTCCCAGAATGCTGAGCTCCCAACACAGGTGCACTTCATGCTTCCTCATAGGCCGCATGTAGAATGTTCCAGCTGCCGCCCAGGTGTGACAAATCCAGTCAGAGTCCGGGGTATTGGGGCCGAGGGAACCAGATAGAGCACTCTGTATGCAACATGCAGGCGGCCTGAAAAGCCCCTGTGCAAATCTGAAGGCAGCGAAAGGCAGTCTCACCCTGACCCAAGTCACCAGAGGAGCCACTCGTCCACGGGTCTAAGGAAAAGAGAGGGATCGGATATCACCAGCGCCTGTCCCAGCGCTATAGATTACCCCTGAAGGTCAAGCCTTCTAACATAAAACTAGCTCTCTTGTATCAATTGTCAACATGACCATGAACTACGATATAGCTCATTTGGGTATACATATGATCCATTTGATATTACTTAATGAACATTTACTCTGCCCCAAGGTAGGGATCCTTCCTGTGGGAGGGAACAGCACTTGTGAAGACCCCGCATAAGACCGTGGTCTGGTCGCTGCCTCCTCAAAGTGTGGTCCACGGACTGGCAGCAGCAACGACACTGGGGAATGTGTTAGAAATACAGACTCTCAGGAACCCCTGCCCCCGCCCCAGACTCCCCGAAACAGAATCTGCATTTTAACCAGATCTCCAGGTGACTTGTAAGTGCATTGAAAATTGAGAGGTACTGTTCTGCCCCAATCAAACCCCTGCAAGCGAGGATTCACAGAGGCGCCAAAGACTTAAATAACTTGCCCCTATCTCGCCATGAGTAACAGCCTTACGTTTTTTGTCTTAACAAATCAATGTGCCTCAGCCCGTGCCTTTTTTTTTTTTTCTCTTTTAAAGGCATGAGTGCAGGTTCCTAATAATAAATGGACTCCAAATAAGTGATTTCTGAAGGCAGAGCTGACCAGGCATCTCTGTGCTCCGATGGGAGAGGGGAGCTATTCCAATTGTGCTGACTCCCCCAGCAGGTCAGAAGGGATTGCCCACGTGTCCTGTTAACCCAGCCACCTTGACTCCTCAAGGGGAGGCTTTAAAGATGATAAGCACACTTCTCACACCTCTCACCCCTCATACTCAACCCGGGTCCATGTTAATAAAACGGCTTTAAGACCTGAGCTACTCACTGATCAACGTGAATACCTGGACCACACCAAGAGTCATGGCCAGCGTTTCCTAACGCAGTCTTGGGGCACAAGCATTTGGCTTCCCTCTGAGCTCCACCACTCGTGAGAGTATATTCGTCTCAGGTACGTCAGCCTTCGCCACACAGGCCTCTCTGCTCCGTAGCAAGAGCCACTTGAGAGCGGCCACCGTGTTTTCAGGCTTTGGCCACGGTGGAGGAGTCAAAGGTGGAAGATGGTCCTGCCCCCACTGCCTGGACTTGGCTGAAGTGGGAACGAGGGCTCAGGGAGTTCAAGGGCAATTCGTGGGGCCTGTTCTCGGGACTGGAGTTCCTACACCGACCCGAGGGCCTCCTGCCACCTCCCTCACTGGCCCAACTGGAAGCAGCCTCTCCAGTTCTGTGTGCCTGGGTCTTTTTGTTCTCGGCTCCTTGCGTCCCCCAGAGTCACCGTGGGAGGAGGCCGTGACTCTTCTTGCCCTCTGTCCTCCCCCGTGCAGTAAGCCCATTGACAGCAGGGACTAGACTTGGCTCATTTCCTCCCCCCGCTCCATGGCAGGAATCCAATGAAGCACAGTCTTAGAGATATATTTTCTAAATGGCCAAGTCTACCCCCTTGTTAAATGGATGTTCCCAGACCCCAGCCATAGAGCCACAGGGCCTGTGTTTGCTGAGACTGTGGGCGGGGCCTCATCCTCGAGGAGAGCCAGCGACAACGTGGGCGCTCAGGGACCCAGCCGTGTGCACTGCTCCACACGTCTGCTTCTTCCCGCTGGAGTGTTGAAGGCTGGCATGGGATGAGCACCCAGGATGGAGCCATCCGCCGAGCGGTGACACGGTTCCGGTCTCCCAGACTTCTGGTCCAACATTTCATCCAGAATAAAGCAGGCATGAGTTTTCACCACCTCCTTGAGTAACAGTCAAATTAAGTGTGACCAATTAGTTGGAGTGCGAGTCACGAGCTGGCAGGGAGACGGCTTCCGTGTTGGCCTCAGAGCTGGTGCTATTGGGCCTTAACCATCTGTCCACACTGGTGGCATCTTCCTGACCTTCCAGCTGTCCTCCCAAAGAATACAGAACCCTATGGACTGGATTTCAGAGTTCCCCATGGCTTGGGCCAAATTCATAAGTTCTAAGAGATGCCGTCTGGGTTTCCTTTGGTGGCTGGACAAATCAATATTATAAGTTATTGCTAAGAGGTGACAGGGAGGAAGGAGGCTTGTCGACAAATCAGCATCAGTTGCAGAAATCGCTGCAAAGAAAAATTCTTCAGTCCTCTGTTTGCTCAGCTGCAAACTGGTGACAATGTGAACTCTCTCGCAAGATTTTTTGAGGAACAAATGAGAAACCATAAATGAAATTGCTTTATGCATATTAGGTATTCGGTAAATGTTCTTAGGATCTGGACTCTTGCTATTCACTACTGACTAGAATGTGGACGGGCCCCGAGGTGGCTCAGTTGGTTACGTGTCCGACTTCAGCTCAGGTCATGATCTCATGGTTCATGAGTTTGAGCTCTGTGCTGACAGCTCAGAGTCTGGAGCCTGCTTTGGATTGATTCTGTGTCTCCCACTCTCTCTGTGTCTCCCACTCTCTCTGTCCCTTCCCTGCTCACGCTTGGTCTCTCTCTCTCTCTCTCAAAACTAAATGAACGTTAAAACAAATTTTAGAATATGGAAAATGGGAAACCCATTTTGAAGTCAATCCCCAAGAGTTGGTTTCCTAGAATGCTGCATGGGTACCATTTGAAGGCAATTTGGCCCAAAAGGCATTCATATTCTCGGAGGTGGAGTTCGGCTATATTTACAGGGGATCATAATGCAAGACAGCTCCCAAGCTACCTCAGAGATACATCAGGACACTTGTGGAAACCCAAGGGGAACAATATGAATTCTCTCCTGCCAAGCTTTTTTTGAACACAGAACTCCCTTCATCGGTCTGACCCTCCCAACAGTGGGCTCACAGAAACACTAGAGGGCAGCCTGTTGACCACACACAGCTCTTAGGGCCTTTTTGGAAGATGTTGATGGGAGAGAGTTAGTCCTCTCCACAACCTTCCTAACCAGGTTGTAATTAAAAGAAGTCTCAAATCAAATTCTGTCACATTCATTTAAGGAAACAAACAAACAAACACTTATTAATAAGAAAGCACAAAACAGGTGAACAGAAGGGAAGGGAAAGAAAATATAAAAACCGAGAGGCGACAAACTGTAAGAGACTCTGAATCCAGAGAACAAACTGAGGGTTGCTGGAGGGGTGTTCAGTGGGGGGTGGGCTAAATGGATGATGGGAATTAAGGAAGGCACTTGTTGGGATGAGCACTGGGTGTTGTATTGTTAGGAGCCAAGCTCCTAGGCCCTATGGAATGAGAGTTGGCGCAAAGAACCACTCGGCACTCCGATTTCGGCAGAGAGTCTTTACTGGTGCACCAGGGCTCCCCAGTGTTAGAAAGCGGGAGAGCCCCGATATACGGGGTTACAGGTCTTTTATACCATTTTGAGTTACATTTGCATACAGGCTGGTGGTAGGCTCTCTGCTCGGTGGTGGTTAGGGTTGGGGGTAATTTCGTCCTGGGAAAGCTTGGGAAATGGAGTTTCTCTCGGCAGATGCAACTTGGAGCCCGGGTGCGAAGCGGCAGGGGACCTCCGGTTTGGGAGCGTAAGCAGGTTTACAGAAGCGAGATGAAAGCGGTCATCGTTATTTATGTGACAACCTGTTCCTGTCTTGCGTAGGGAAAGGTGGGGGTACAGCTCTCCCAGGGTACGGATGTCTAACTGCAGATATCCTGTTTGTCAACTGGTGGAAGTGCAAGCCCTGCAAGTGAGGCGTTACGGAACTGAAGATAGGGTGGGGGTGTGTTATTAAGCTAAGCAGGGGTCTTTCATTCCCCCATTTTCTTTTGGCGTCGAATGAAACCTTTCATTCGATTGTATCTGGCCTTTCTGCGTCAAATTGTCTTAGTTGGTGGTACTGTTGAGTTAGGACCAAGGCCTGGATGACAGAGAGTCTTTCTCTTATGAATTGTACCAAGCGGTTGAGGATGCAAGGTCCGAACATCAGTATTAATAGTAGGAGTATTAAAGGGCCCATGAGGGAGGAGACTAGAGTGGTAAACCAGGGGGATTTGTTATACCACCCCTCAAACCAGCCTTGCTGAGATTCGAACAGCTTTTGTCTTTGTTTGAGTCTCTCCCTCAGCTTGGCCATGCTGTCTCTCACTATTCCTGTGTGATCAGCATAGAAGCAGCACTCTTCTTTGAGGGCAGCACATAACCCGCCTTCTTGTACGAACAACAGGTCAAGTCCCCTCCGATTTTGTAAAACCACTTCTGAGAGGGAGGTTAGGGATCTTTCTAGTGCCGAGATGGATTCTTCTAGTGCCTGTATGTCAGAATGCATAGCGATTTGTAACTGCTTGAACTGATTAGTTTCTATGAGAGCTGCGGTGCCTGTCCCTATGCCAGCTGCTAAACTTCCCATAGTTAATCCCCCTAGGAGCAGTGCTACGGTGAGGGAAACTGGTTCTCTCCGGAATCTGCCGCCGGGTTCGTAGTGGCCATAAATATATTCTGAGTCATGGTAGAAGATTTTTGGCCAAAGTTCAATTAGGATGCAATAGTCGGCAGTATTATTGAGTACCTGGAGCGAGATGCATGGCGTGAGTCCGGTGTTACAGACCCAGTACGTTCCGTTGGGAGCGGTCAAATAATAGGGACCCTGCCCGACAGATGGTATGGTCTGACTACAGAGATTCTGGTGTGAGGGTGGAATTTTCCCAATACATAGGCCATGACCGGTGACTTCAGTTAAAGTGAGGCCATGTCGAGGTGTAGTGCTACATCTCAGTGGGGCATTCGTATGGTTAGTAAAGTTCCCAATTATAGCAACTCCCTGATAGTAAGGGGGTTTAGCCGTTAGGCAGAGCCAACAGTCCTGAGTTTGATTTGGGGCCGTAAGGTTGAGAGTTAAGTATACCCCTTGTACAAGGTTTAGGAGCCTATCTCCTGTGCCCGGTCGAGAGGGGGGGGGTCGGGTATCCTAGACTGGGGCTTAGAGTGGAATTAACAGGGTTAATTCCCGGTGTCTGAGTTGGGGCCCTTGGTGGCTGGACTGGGATGGCTAGCTGGACCGGAGCTTTTTGATCGGCCAATACTAGGTTGGGACCTACGGTTTGGGTGATTGTATCTATTTTTAATTTGATTTTTAGAACAATCCCCCTATCTTTTCCCGGTAGGTACCATCGGAGTCCCCATGTATAGCCCGTCTGCCATCCGAGAGCCCGTTTTCCTGAATCTGTAAAGGTAATCTTAAGAGGTAGAGACAGGGGACTTATCCAATGATGATACCCTTCTGTGCCCTTTTTATAGTAGCAAGTGTGTCCATCGGGGTCAGGTTTGGTGTAACCTCTTGTAATGGTGATTAAGTCCCAGGAAGAGGTAGGTTGCCAGTAGGCATCGCCAGTAGTTTCGCAGCCCCATGCCGAGCAGAAATATTCTTCATATCCCCCACATCGGTGGGCAGTGGCCCTATCCCTATTGTCTCGAGGACAGACATAGAACTCTGCCTGGGCTAATCTACATCTGGCAGTGGGACTACTGCATCCATGGGCAGTCATCTGCTGGATTCTTTCCCCCATGTAGGACTGCAGGTTCTTGGGGCTTCTAGCTGGGATATCCCAAGTGTCTAATCCAGCTGCCAGCTGGCAAAAATCAGGGGTAAGTGGGGGCCACCAAGTATTAAGCGCATGGTTACCTTGGACCTCCCAGACAACTTCCCCGCTCTGGGAGTAGATTTGCCAAGTCAAGGTATAAACCTGATGTGGGTTCCCCTCTTTGACAATTTTAGCTCCAATTCCCGCCCCCAAGCTTGTGAGGACCCACAGAAAGACCATTCCCGCTGGGGGTTTCATTTTGGGTTTGTGCAGGGACAGGGTGGATTAACAGTCAGACACGGGAGAGTCTTATCTTAAGAGGGTTCTCCGAACGGTGGAGCTTCCAGGTTTTGGGAGCTTTCGGTCCAGGGGTTCTTGGGGCTGCCTTGGCGTGTGATGCGTGAATCCAGGCGGCGATCCCGTCAACCTTTATGGCGGTGGGCGTGGTCAGCAGGACGATGTAAGGTCCCTTCCAACGAGGCTCCAATCCTTGAGAGCGGTGCCGCCGGACGTACACGGAGTCTCCTACCTGAAATGGGTGGCTAGTTTGTGGATGTCCTGGCCGGTACAGTTCGGCCAGGGGTGTCCAGATTTGGGCCTGCACCGCTTGCAGCCCTTTTAGTCGGGCTTGTAAATCAGTCTTAGGATCGGAGGGGGAGAAGGAATTGAGCAAGGTTGACAAAGGGGGGGGTCCCCCATAAAGGATTTCATACGGGGTGAGCCCGAAACGGTTGGGCGTATTTCTGGCTCTTAACAAAGCCAGAGATAGGAGGCGTCTCCAATCTTTTAAGCCAGTCTCTAAGGTCAATTTAGTAAGGGTCTCTTTTATTGTTCTATTCATTCTTTCTACCTGTCCTGAGCTCTGGGGCCTATATGCACAGTGTAATTTCCAATTAATCCCCAGTGTCCTGGCGAGCCCCTGACTTACCTGGGAAACGAAGGCCGGCCCGTTATCTGACCCGATTACCTTGGGAAGTCCAAATCTGGGGAAGATTTCTTCTAAAATCTTCTTGGCTACCACGTGTGCCGTTTCTTGTCGGGTGGGGTAGGCTTCTACCCATCCTGAAAAGGTGTCTACAAACACTAATAGGTACTTATACCCCGCATGGTGAGGCTTTACTTCAGTAAAGTCTATTTCCCAATAGACTCCTGGGCGGTTACCACGAGTCCGTTTTCCTTCCGGCACTCGGGTAGCCCCAGCGTTTACCTGTTGACAGACCTTACAGGCGGAGGTTACCTGTTCTATGAGGGTGCCTGCCTTAGGGATTAAGAAGTCAGTTTTTTTAATCAGTAACTTCAGCTTCTGATTACTTAAATGTGTCCAGGCGTGCATTTGTTGGATCATTGCCAGGGCTTCCTTTCGGGGAAGGACTATCTTTCCTTCTTTTTCCCAGTCTTTAGTGTCCTGATTCAGTATAGCCCCTATGGCCTTTGCCTCTTCCTGGTCTTCTGGGGTGTAAGCATATTTGTTGGTCGTAAGATTGGTTTCTTCAAGTTTTGTGGTCAAAGTCAACGTTTCTGCCACAGCGACTTGCCTGGCTACTTGGTCTGCCTGTCTATTTCCTGTTGCAATTGGGTCTTGTCCTTTCTGATGCCCGGGGCAATGAATTATGGCTACTTTTCGGGGAAGAAAAAGGGCCTTTAATAATGCAATGATTTCAGCTTTGTTTTTAATTTCTTTTCCTTCTGAGGTTAGTAGGCCCCTTCTTTCATAAATACTCCCATGTGTATGAGCCGTTGCAAAGGCATATCGGCTATCTGTGTATATGTTAGCCTTTTTCCCTTCGGATAGTTCTAGGGCCTTGGTGAGCGCTATCAGCTCGGCCTTTTGTGCAGACGTGCCAGGAGGTAGTGATTGTGCCCATATGATGTGGTGGCCATCTACTACCGCCGCTCCCGCCCTCCGGGTACCTGAGTCGATGTAACTGCTCCCGTCCGTATACCAAGAGTGATCCGCATCTGGGAGCTCTTGATCTTTAAGGTCTTCCCGTGTCCCATGGGTCTCAGCCAGTACTTGCCGGCAATCGTGTGCGCTCTGTTGGTCTTCCGGTGCCGGTAGCAACGTGGCAGGGTTCAAGGTAACCGGAGGTCCAAATTGGACGCGGTCTGTGTCCAGTAGGAGGGCCTGGTAGTGGGTTAGGCGTGCGTTGGTTATCCATCGGTCCGGTGGCTGCCGCACTATGGCCTCTAAAGCATGCGGGGTGATAACAGTTAGTGGCTGTCCAAGGGTTAATTTGGCAGAGTCCTTGACCAGCATAGCAGTGGCTGCCATGATACGAAGACATGGGGGCCACCCCGCTGCCACAGGGTCCAACTTTTTGGACAGGTATGCTACTGGCCTCTTCCAGGGCCCTAATTTTTGGGTTAGAACTCCTTTGGCAATTCCTTGTTTCTCGTCTATGAAAAGGGTAAAGGGCTTGGAGGTGTCTGGCAACCCGAGAGCCGGGGCGGAGAGGAGGGCCTCTTTTAGGGCCTCAAAGGCTGACTGATGTTTTTCCTGCCAGGTGAAGGGTGCACTCTCTTTCGTGAGGGCATAGAGGGGGGCGGCTAGCTCAGCGAACCCAGGTATCCATAAGCGACAGAACCCAGCAGTTCCCAGGAATTCACGTACCTCTCTGGGGTTCTGGGGCGGCGGAATGCGAGCCACAGTTTCTATTCGCCCAGGGGTGAGCCATCTTTTCCCCTCACTCAGTATGTACCCCAGGTAGGTTACCTTGGTTTGGCAAATCTGGGCCTTCTTGGCAGATGCCCGGTATCCTTTTTCTCCTAATTCCCGGAGCAGATGTCTGGTACCTAGTATGCAGGCTTCTTTTGTGGGGGCGGCCAGAAGAAGGTCATCCACATATTGGAGTAGAGTTACTTCTGGATGTTGAGTCCGGAAGTCAGTTAGGTCCCTGTGAAGAGCCTCATCAAAGAGAGTGGGGGAGTTTTTGAACCCTTGGGGTAAGCAGGTCCAGGTTAATTGGCCTGAAATTCCTCTTTCAGGGTCCCTCCATTCAAAAGCAAACAGTTCCTGGCTCTGGGGGGCCAAGGGTAAGCAAAAGAACGCATCTTTTAGGTCCAGTACTGTGTACCAGGTGTGGTCTGGGCTCAGGGTGCTGAGCAAGTTATAGGGATTGGGGACCGTAGGGTGGATATCCATAGTCCTTTTGTTGACTTCTCTTAAGTCTTGGACGGGCCTGTAGTCCCGGGTGCCAGGTTTTTTTACTGGTAAAAGAGGGGTATTCCAAGGTGAGCGGCAAGGTCGCAGGACCCCAAGCTCTAGAAATCTAGTAATGTGTGGCTGAATGCCCATATGAGCCTCCTTGCTCATGGGATACTGCCTGATAGACACAGGCATTGCCGTGGGCTTTAGGTCAATTATGATTGGGACTTGGCATTTGGCTCGACCGAGCCCTCCCGTTTCTGCCCAGGCTTGGGGAAAGTCCTGCAGCCAGGCTTCGAGGAGGTTAGTGGTGACCGAGGTTTCAAAAAGTCTGTGTTCGTCTTGTAAGGACACAGTTAAGACTTGGATAGGCTGGCCATCCCGGTTTAGCACTTGGGCCCCCGTTTCGGAGAAGTGTATCTGGGCTCCAAGCTTGGTTAGGAGGTCTCGTCCCAGAAGGGGGTACGGGCATTCGGGTACCACCAGAAAGGAGTGTGTCACCGTCCCTTGCCCTAAGTCAACCGTGCGGCGGTTAGTCCATTTGTGAATTTTTCTTCCTGTCGCTCCTTGGACCCAGGAGGTACGCGAGGACAGAGGCCCATTTGCCTTGGTTAAGACCGAGTGTTGAGCTCCCGTGTCCACCAGGAAGGTGGTGGGATGCCCCCCTACAGATAGGGTTAGCCGGGGCTCGGGGGGGGCTCCGGAGCCCTGACATCCCTATTCGCTCTCTTCGCCTAAGGCGAGCACAGAGGCAGGTTTCTTTGAGTTCCCGGGGCGCTTAGGGCAGTCTTTGATCCAGTGCCCGCGTTCTTTGCAATAGGCGCACTGGTCTTTTCCTACTTTGGGCCGCCTCTTCGTTTCCCCTGACTTTCCTGTTCCGTTTTCTGTCACTACAGCTGCCAGGATTTTGGTTAAATGTTTATCTCTCTTTCGATCTCTTCGTTCCTCCCGTGCTTCCTGCTCTTTTGCTAGCCTAGCCTCCTTTTCCTCTGGGGTCTCCCTTTTGTTATATACCTTTTCTGCCTCCCTAACTAGTTCCTGCAACCCATAGGTTTGAATCCCATCTAGCCGTTGGAGCTTTCCTTTTATATCAGACGCTGCCTGATCTATGAATGACATGGCCACGGTAGCCTTATGTTCTGGAGCCTCGGGGTTAAATGGAGTATACATCCGAAACCCCTCTAGAAGCCGTTCCATAAAGGCTGCGGGGCTCTCCTCTTTTCCTTGGATTATGGTCCTTACCTTGGCCAAATTGGTGGGCCGTTTCCCTGCCCCCTTGAGACCCGCCAACAGAGCCTGGCGATAGATTCGGAGACTCTCCCTACCTGGAGCCGTTTCATAGTCCCAGTCCGGGCGGGTGAGGGGAAACCCTTCATCTATTTCATTGGGAAGCTGAGTTGGAAGACCTCCAGGCCCCGGCACATTTTTCCGGGCCTCCAGGAGAACTCGTTGCCTTTCCTCGGTAGTCAAAAGGACCTGTAAGAGCTGCTGGCAGTCGTCCCAGGTAGGCTGGTGTGTGAGGAGGATAGACTCTATTAGTGAGGTTAGGGCCTGGGGTTCTTGGGAAAAGGAAGGGTTATGAGTTTTCCAATTATAGAGATCGGATGCAGAAAATGGCCAATATTGGACAGTCCGGTTGACTGTCCGGAGAGGAAACAGGGAAGATTGCCAAGTGGGAGGGCCGTTCGGGTCGTCCGATCGCCGGAGACGGAGGCGGGGGGTCTGAGGTGGGGTCTGGGGAGTTAGATCGGGTGGGGCTGGAGTAGAGGATGGGGCTGACGTACAGGCGGGGGAAGAAGTTGGGGAGGGGGAGGAGGAACTGGAGGCAGGAGGGGAAGTAGGGGGCACCGGGGACAGGACGGAGACGGGGGCCAGGGGTGAATTATAGGGTGGAGGTAGTAAGAGGGGGTTGTGGGGCGGTGAAGTCTCTTCGGGGGCGTGGGGCGGCGAAGACAAAGCGTCTAGGAGGAGGGGGTCCCTTTGGGACTCATCGGGAAGAACCGGTTTGGGCGGATCTGGAGTTTGGGTTGAGGCTCGGTTTTTGGAGGTTTTCAGGGGAAGGAGGGTAGACTGAGAAGTGGGGCAGGAAGGAAGGAAGGGTTTCACCCATGCCGGAGGATTCCGGATGAGATCCTCCCAGGTGAGGATATAGGCCACTTGATCTGGATGACCTTGTGGTCCAGGATCCATTACCTTCGTCTTAACCTGTAATATAACAAAGAGGTCAAAAGTCCCGTCCCGGGGCCACCCTACAGATAGGGTGGGCCACTCCGATGAACAAAAAGTTCGCCATCGACCTTTTCGAACCTCAACGGATAGATTGCGAGCTCTTGCCTGGACGTCCGAGAAATGAGTCAGAGTCAAAGATAGAGGAGTAGTCAGTGTCTGTCCCATGGCTGTGTCGTCCTGTCCACGCGTCCACACACGCACACTTACACACACACACACGAATATGACTACAATGTCGATACAGACCAGACAACACAGACTAGACAACAACCAAGGAGCCGCGGCCAGGTATTCAGATTCAGATGGCAGGGGAGGCCTGCCTTCGGATTTGGGGAGTCTGACGAACTTGTCAGTTCTCCTCTACAAGCACCACCGAGGCGTCCCTCGGGGCCGGGGTGTGAAGGTTCAGGACACGTCTGTCCTCCTTCAACACTCCTACTGAGGTGGCCGGCCGGCCTCAGAATTCACAGTTCAGAGACAAAACATAGAACACAATACCTGTGTGCAGACAAAGGCACAGAAGTCTGTCTTCAGTCAGTCCGTCAGTGGCCCGGGCCGGAGAGTCATCTACCGACGGGGCCGGGGTTCTCCTGCCTTCCCTCGCTTCCCGGCCAACGCACCAAATGTTAGGAGCCAAGCTCCTAGGCCCTATGGAATGAGAGTTGGCGCAAAGAACCACTCGGCACTCCGATTTCGGCAGAGAGTCTTTACTGGTGCACCAGGGCTCCCCAGTGTTAGAAAGCGGGAGAGCCCCGATATACGGGGTTACAGGTCTTTTATACCATTTTGAGTTACATTTGCATACAGGCTGGTGGTAGGCTCTCTGCTCGGTGGTGGTTAGGGTTGGGGGTAATTTCGTCCTGGGAAAGCTTGGGAAATGGAGTTTCTCTCGGCAGATGCAACTTGGAGCCCGGGTGCGAAGCGGCAGGGGACCTCCGGTTTGGGAGCGTAAGCAGGTTTACAGAAGCGAGATGAAAGCGGTCATCGTTATTTATGTGACAACCTGTTCCTGTCTTGCGTAGGGAAAGGTGGGGGTACAGCTCTCCCAGGGTACGGATGTCTAACTGCAGATATCCTGTTTGTCAACTGGTGGAAGTGCAAGCCCTGCAAGTGAGGCGTTACGGAACTGAAGATAGGGTGGGGGTGTGTTATTAAGCTAAGCAGGGGTCTTTCAGTATATAAGTGATGAGTCACTAAATTCTGCCCCCGAAATCATTATTACACTATATGTTAACTAAATTTGCTTTAAATAAAGTTTAAAACTTTTTTTAAAAAGGATAGGATAAGGATAGGATCCTTGGGGTAGGGTACTTAAACGATTAATGATGAAATTAATTGTTCAGTTAAGTTTCCTAAAATTTAAAATTAATACGAACATACAACGAACATAAGCTTGAGGGACAAAACCAAGCCAAATTCCCAGTTGGAGTCTCATTTTTTTTTTTTCTGTAGCAAACTAGGATTCTAGTTAATTTATAATTCAACTTCTAAAGTTCACATAAAAAGAGATGAAAATAAAGTAAATGCCTTATGTAAAATGAGTGTGTTACCATACTTTATTATTAAAAACAATTAGAAATTAAATTCTTATGTGAACTTTTATTTTGAAATAGGGAAAAATAAATGGCAATCTGGACTCCTCAGGAACTTACAGATTATAAAGATCAGGTGTTGACTTAGAGTAACTACACAGTGGTAAAATACTTGAAATGCTTCTGTGAATCTGAAACATTTTGCCAGTGAATCAGATCCACTGAACGCATTTAAAGTATTTTGTCACTTGTTTTTTTCTCTATTTTTAAAAATACAACTTATGAATAGCAGGGTGGCATATAAATTGTTGTTATGTGCGTTCCATACTCCTAGATTGAGAGAAATATTGTGACTCTAACCTGTGAATTTATGTATTTTCCCTTTACTTTGCTAATAAAGACAGACGTATTTCCACTAAAAAAGGCCAAAATAGTACCCCCAATCTGTTTTGTAAATTTGCAGATGTCCCAGATCCCCATATTTTAGGTGTTCTGACCGCCCCCCCCCCACCTTGTGAAGGATCCCAAGGTACATAGGACAGTGTTCTGACACAGGCTCTGTCACTTTCATGGTCAGCATTAGGCACAGGGACGCTCCTAAAGCCGTGGCTGGACACAGGGCTGTTCACAGATCAAGGCCTGAGTGTCGTCCTGAAGAATACAGGCCACAGATACCCCTAGACTTAGACTCTCTGTTCAGGGTGGGAGTGTGTCCTTTAAATATTTTAGCCAACTCGTATTTTTGAACACCTTTATTTTTATCAATGAGATCCATTCCAATATTCATTATATTAATTCATTAGTGACTAATTGCTAATCAATACCCTTTCCAGACATTTACTGTACACACTCATAAAGCCTTAATATTGCTAAGGATTTGGGTATCAGAGCTTTGGGTATCAACGGTTGGTTATCAAGCCAATATTTCTGGAGTGTGAATCCTCAAAACTGGCAACTGACTTCTCTAGCATTGTACCTTGAACTAACCAGTGACCACATAATACCATACAGTTTCAACTGAACTGTTTTAAAGTGAATTACAGATGCTCTACCAAAGAGTTACTATGGGTCCATCAGTTAATCAGTGGGTATCGAGTACCATTTCTACTATGTGGCAGGCTTTGTGATAAGCCCCTTGGGGCTTTACAGACTGGTAAGAATTGCTTGAAGAAATGTGTGAATACGTTGAAAAGATGTTTACAGCTGGAACACTTAGAGAAGAGTGAGAGAGAGAATATACAAACCAGAGTTGAGGAGATGGGGCCATTCCTGGAGACCTGGGTAGTCGAAGGACAGAGGCCTTGAATATGTCTTGGGTGGTGGGTAGAATCTGGACAGACAGAGGGTGAGAGAGGGATGATGCTCCAAATTTGACCTGTGGATCGGGCACAAGAAGGTCTTCCTGTTGGAAGGCATGGACAACTTTAGATTTTTCCAGGGGCAGGTTTGTACCACATCCTTGGTCCTCCAGACCAGTTCTCCTGCACTTTGTAGGGAACAGCTGTCCTCTCGGGCCTACCTTCTCCTAAAAGTGGTCCACGCCAGGCCGCTCCTAGGCCGCTAGGGTCTGGGGCGTCATCCAATGCAGCCAGTGGCCCCCTGTTTCAGAGCATTTCATTCTCACCATATGTGTAAGGGTTGGCTTATTCAGTTTGCAAGCGTTATTTAAGTATTTGGGAGAGTTTTGTTTATTTGATGCCTAAAGTGCTTTACAAGAAAATTAAGCGTATTTAGACTATAAATGGACTCTGAACTGGTCAAGGGAATTTAATTAAGTTCTGAAGTCTTCTTGAAAACAGTCACGGGACTTTGAATAGACTTAGAAGTAAAATAATAGCTTTGTTTTTTTTGTTTTGTTTTGTTTTTTTGTTTTGTTTTTTTTTAATAAGCTTTTGTTAAATTTAACTTGAAAGCTTGTGAAAACCTGGATTTTAGAATATGTTACCCTAAAAAAGTTGAATATTAATTTTCAACACCGAAGCCGTCTTCTCTGTGCTCAGAGTCTCCTTTGGAACAACAGAAACCTTACAACAACCAGGACAAATGAGAAGCACCAGGTGATGTGCTTTCCCAGGGGAACATGATTTTTCTTTCTCTGCTCTTATGAGTCATGTTCTGTCACTGGATCTGGTTTTGCCCTTTGAAGGAGGAAAGAAAAATTGTGAATTTGGCGTGTGATTAGAGACGGCAGATTTTGCATGCTGAGCTCTATTTTTCTGTTGGAAATCAATGCCTTCCACTTTGACTCCTCCTAATAAATGATCGTCCGGGTTCATCCTGTCTCCCTGAGATACCTCATCTACTTCCGGATCCCAAACCTCTGCGTCTTTGCTTCCACCCCTAATCAGTCCACTAGAGGTCCCTAGGAGAGGCTGCTCAAGCCATCTCAAGTTCAACACACCTCTGTGACCTCCCTTCTCCCCCCTTCTCCCCCCTTCTCCTTGTCACCAGAGGCAGGATCTTAGACACTTTCTATGTCTTTGCCATGGTCCCCAATTTATTTTTTTTAAGTTTATTTATTTTTGACAGGGATAGAGTATGAGCATGAGCTGGGGAGGGCCAGAGAGACAGGGAGACACAGAATCCAAAGCAGGCTGCAGGCTCTGAGCTGTCAGCACAGAGCCCAACGTGGGGCTCGAACTCGCAAACCGTGAGATCATGACCTGGGCCGAAGTCGGTTGCTCAACCGACTAAGCCACCCAGGCGCCCCTATCCCCACTTTATTTCAGAAGTTAATTCTTCCTTAGAGATTTCCTTACTACCACCACTATCACTAGAGGTCAACTTTTTTTACTTCCAGACCACAAGAACTTTTTCTGCTGGGGGTGGGGGTGGGGGGTGGGGGGAGGGGTGGAGAGTGGGGAGTGGGGTTGATTTTAAAAATTGAGAGATAATTCACATACCGTGAAATTTACTCTTTTAAAGTGTGTAATTCTGTGTGTGGTTTTTAATATATCCTCAGACATGTACAACCACAACCAGGATCTAAGCCAGAACACTGTCATCGTCCCCCAAAGGAATCCTAAAGAATGACCTTTGAATTTAGTCTTCCCATTGCTGGTGATCCTTGCACTTAAGTAAATATACCCAGAATTGGTCTGAGGATTCAGCCCCGCTTGATTCAAATCCTGAGTGTGCCTAATGTCTTATTAGAATTGACTGTAGTGCAGAGTGGCTCAGGGCTCCGAACCCCAACAATGTGACGCATTATTTTTATGGGCTTACTATTTCCAGCGCCCAGTTTTATTATCTGCAAAGTAGGCCATTGCACAAGTAAGTGAGCCAAACAGATAAAGTAGCATGATGCAAGATCAGTAAATACAGTCGCTATTTTATAAACTTTGGATCCAACTACATAACTCTGCAGCACATTTTTAAATTAAAGTTTTAATTTTGAGATAATTATAGATTCACATGCAGCTGCAAGAAGTAATCCAGAGAGATGACTTAGTTTTCCCCAATGATATTCTAAAAAACCAGATCACAACCAGACTATTGACACTGATACAATCAAGACCCAGAAGACTTCTGCCCCACGGGGGTCCCCCATGTTGCCCTTGCACAGCCCTCACTCACTCCCCACCTTCTGATTTGTAACGTCAATAGTGTTAAATCAATGCCAGCCAAAGGTAGTTACCTTTTGAGACTGACTTTTTTATTTTTATGTATTGTTTTTAAGTTTATTTCAGAGAGAGAGAGAGAGAGTGGGGGAGGTGCAAAAAGAGAGAAGGCGGGGAGAGAGAGAATCTCAAGCAGTCTCAACGCAGCTTGGTACGAAGCCCGTTGTAAGACCCGATCCCCTGACCTTGGGATCATGACCTGAGAGGAAATCAAGAGTCGGCCGTTCAACCAACTGAGCCACCCAGGTGAGCCAAGTTTCCAGAGTTTTACTATTACCATAATGCACATTTATGCAGACTTCGTGGTTTAGGAAAAACCCTCTCATGGATCTCATCTGTTCCACTCAATAGCTTTGCGAGATCGACAGGGCATCACAGTCTCATTTTATAGTTGAGAAAACGGACTTGCCCAAAGGGAAACAGAGAAGCTGTGTTTGAATATGCGTTTCGGGCAGCCCAGCGAGGTCCCTGTATGCGGTGGCCGTGGGGCGGAGGGGGGAGGGTGGCTGCGTGGAGACAGATGTTAACACAGTTAAAGGCAGTTGTAGGTGAGCACGGCTGGATAGGAAACCTGCTGAAATTTTCTGCTTAAGCATGACCTTCCCTGAAGGTCATGGGCTGGGACCGAGGCAGGCTGGAAGCACAAGTCTCATTTCTGCGACTACTCAAGTCCCGGGGATAAGCAGAGCTCAGTGTCCTGAGACTCTGCGAAATACCACTTTCCCGAGGGAGCCTCTGCAGAAAGAGGGAGGGAGGTCACACTCGCCTAGGAGACGGGGACTCAGACGCCGTTGACGCGGGGACCCTGAGGGAAGTCCTAGGCCAGCAGAGGAAATGAGCCCTGCTGTTTCTCAGCTGCGTGGCTTAGGGGCCGGCTCGTGCACACGGTCCTGAGGGCCGGCCGCCCCGACCGTGCCCTCGTGGTGGGGAAGGTACGGCGTGCCAGGCAGTGTGCAGAGGGCTCTCGTGTGTTCCGTCAGCTGGTCTTTGCCACAGTCTCGAGAAGAGAAGCTGTTTTCATCCTCCTCGTCCAGCTGAGAAAATGGAGGCCCACAGATGGTTAGGGAGCTCGTCCACGACTACTTGGACGTGAGGAGTACAGCTGCACCGTCGGGGGAGCCTACGATCTGGGATTCGGGAACCTTCCTTCACAGATACCCGAAGAGAGAGGGAAGAGTGGGGCTGAAGGTGCTTGGCTGGGCCGGGCCGGCACTGTGTGTGACTTCGGGGCCATAAGGGCCTGGCGCTGAGTCACCCAGCTGCGCCACGGAGGTGACGGGGGTGTGGGGCTCAGATTGGGTGTATTTGAGGATGGGGGGACCAGATGGATGCGGGAGGGGAGGCTCATCTGCTTGTATTTCCAGGCACATTCTCCTCCCACATAAAGACACAGGAGGACATAAAGTTGTTGGCAGGGGTCTGCCCGTGGCCTTGGGCCTCCCCCTTCTCATGACATGGGGCGCGACAAGGATCAGGCCCCGGACACCCGCCATGCCCGGACTCGCTTCTGTGAACTTCCTGACATCACAAGCACTGTCCCATCCCCGCCCCCCCCCCCCCAGGTGGACGAGAAAGTGGCCACGACAGGGTCTTGCACAGCTCCATTAAGAGCCTGGTGACTCTGGCCTGGCCCCTTTTCCAGACGAAGTTGCCCTTGCCAGTGACAAAGTAAGGGAAGGGGGGAGGGGCGGGATACCCAGTCCTCAGCACAAGCTGCCAGGGAGCCCAGCCCCTTCCGGGAGGGTGAGATCTGAGCAGCACGGGGAGCAAGGCCTTCCGAGGCTAGAAGGGATGGCACATTCCACCCCAGGCCCAGGACGCCAGGACCTGGGGCCCACCCGCGCCCCACTCATCGACCTCGCTGGCCCCGCAACCCGAGGGAGGGATATCCTGCTCCACTGGGGACACATTTCCAGCCCCCTCCTGAGAGAGGCAGTGCGTCAACCAGACTGTGTCCACAGACGGAAACGTTCAAAGCTGCTGATCGATTGCTTCTTCGCGGGCAGTGTGCTCCAGTGATCAGGAAGATGGACTTTGGGGCAAGCCGGCCTGGCTCTGATCTTGACCCCCACCCCCGCTTCCGAGCTGCGTGTGACTTTTGACAAGTCAGCTACCTTCCCCCAGGCTCAACTCTCCCCCTCAGCCCCTAAGACGGGGATGTGACTCAGCTGAAATTCTCCCATCACAGCTGCGGCATTAAGTGCACCGGTGCAAGCCCGGTAATTATTATATGCAAATAGACATCTTGTCGCCTTCAGGACAAGCTGCCACGTGTGCCTCCTGTTCCCACCCTTCCTCGGTCCACTCCAGGATTTCTGTGAATTTCAGGTTGCTGGGGCTCCCGATTCTGCCCGTGTTGCAGGACGAAAGGAGGGCGGCCACCCCTGGAGTGAGCTCTGCGTGGGCGCCTCCCTCGACCCGCAGCGCATCCCCAGGTCAGCACACATCCGGGCAGTGCTGGCCAGGCGAGCGTTGGCTGGCTGGGGCTGCAGGGGACGCAGAGGCACTGGGGTAGATCAACAGGCCATCACTGGCAAGGACTCTCAGTTCAGAGCTTCCCTGTGGCAGTGGCGGTTCCCTGGCTGTGATTAGAGGTGCTTGGGAGGTAGCCAGGTTAAAGGATGAAGGCAACAGCATTCGCCAACACATCTGATTCTGGGGCCGTGGGAAGGTGTGTGCGCGAGGGGCGCCTGGGTGGATCAGCCGGTTAAGCATCGGACTCTTGATTTCTGCTCAGGTCATGGTTCCAAGGATTAAGCCCCGAGTCGGGCTCTGCACTGAGCGGGAAGCCTGCTCGGGATTCTCTCTCTCCCTCTCTCTCTCTGCACCTCCCCTGCTCATGCTGTGTCTCTATCTCAAAATAAATAAACATTAAGAAAAGAAAAGAAAAAAGGAAAGGGTGTGTGTGTGTGTGCTTACAGAAACATCACTGACATTCATCCATTCGTTAAACATCTATTCTGCATTTTCCAGGCACTGGGTTCAGAAATGATCCTAACAGCACGCCTGTCCTCACAAAGCTGGTCATCGTGCAGGAGAGACAGACCAAAGACACGCAGCCTAAATAGTGTGGTAGGTGCCTTCCCAGGGACCACAGACGAGTGCCGAGGACATGTGACATTCCACTAAAAGCCATCCTGCAGGGCAGGGGGTCCGTTTGAAGGAATGTGGGAAAAGTTAGGAGTCAAGCCCATGGCACCACTTGCCAAAAGTCTATGGCCCAACACTGCCCACGGGGTTCCTCTCCGGCCCCAACTAAAAGGAGAACAAGCAAACTGGGTTTCTCAGCTTGACGGGATCCTGGCTCAAGGGCACAAGTCTGCAAGCTTGAGGCCACCGCTCCGAAAAGAAGAGCAAGGCAGAGATAATTCCACAGTGTTAACGTTAATGACCCAGGGAACTGGGGGGGCTGACTTCCTCTGCACCCTCCTCCGCCCGCCATCACACATGGGTGATGGCCTTCTGTGGGCCAGGAATGGCAGCAGCCACTTTGATGTCAAAGTAAGGAAGTCCCAGTTCAGGGGGGGCATAGACAAGTAGGGGGCCGAAGGCATGGTGTGTGGGTTGAGGACCGAAGGAGGGAGCCGGCAGTGTCTCCTGAGGGAGGGCTCAGGAAAACCTCCATGGAGAAAGTGACCTCAAGCAGTACACACCGAAAGGCTGGGGCTTTTTGTTTACGTGGCCTCAGCTGGGCCTGGCCGCCTGGAGTTCGCAGAGCCTCACACCTCTTGCCACCTGCAATCTGTAGACGGGCTTTGTGGTTCTTGGAGGAGACATCGTGAGAAATCTCTGCACAGTAAGATCTGTCGGGCGTCAGCAGCACTTCAAGCTCCTTGACGCTGTGGACTAGGAACTTCCGGAAGCCACTGGACGACGCGTGCTTTGTTTCCTTGTTGTTCCCCTAACCAACCAAGCTGGGCATCAGGATCTGGCCCTCGAATCTTCTGCCCACCCTATCGCCAATGCCTCTGGGCTTCTGCTTGGTTTTCTGGGTTATCGCCCACCCAGTAGCTAGACTCCTTGCTAACGGAACCCCATCTTGTTCCCGTATTGGGCAAAGCTTCCGAAGGGGGGAAGCTGGAGTAGTCTGAGGTCAAGATAATGGTAACTCATGGTTTACGAATGGATGTGAGATGCACTTGTAGCCCATGGGGCGTGGAAGTCTGCTGGAGGACCTCTGGAAAAGTTCTCTTGGCTCTTAAACAGGATGCAGAGAAGCAGTCCTCTCCCTCCGCTGGGGACGTGGGTGCCAGGATGTGATGCCTGGAGGCGCGAGGAAGTGGCAGCCATTTTACAACCGCGTGAAGGGACCAGCCTGAGAACAAAATTCACAGAATTGAGGATGACAGAGCAGAAAGGTGGAGAGACCCCACGTTCGTGCTTAAATTGTTGATCTATTGGAATTAACTCTCAATTCTTGTTACAAAATAATGAGTCCCTATGTTTAAAGGCAGGAGTCAGCGAACTATGGCCCGTGGGCCAAAGCACCCTGCAGCCTGCTTTTGTAAGTAAAACCATTTATTAGGAAACAGGCACGCTTATTCCTTTACTTACTGACTACAGCTACAATGGCAGAGTTGTAGAGTTGTGACAGAGGCAAAACCTAAAATATTTTCTATCTAGCCCATTATAAAAACGTTTGCCAATCCCCAATGTAAGCCATTTACAGGTGGGTCATCTATCACCTCACACCAAAAAATTGATAACCTCGCAAGTTAGCATGTGGTATAAATATTTGTCTTTGTCCTCTGTGGTATTACTTGCTTTAAAAATTCCAAGGTGCAGTGAATTGGGTCACAAATTCAACGAACAAGTATTGAGGACCTTACAAACCACTCCGAAACCTAGTAACATAAAAATCACAACGTATTATTACCTCTCGTGGCTCTGAGGGTTGACTGGGTTCGGTGACTAGTTCTCACCTGGAGTCCCTTACGTGGTCTTGGTCAGATGTTGGCCACAGCTGGACCCGGACATTCAAGATGGCGCTGACAGCTTATGTGGGCTGTTGGCTGTGGCCCCTCTGTGTAGCTTGGGGCCCTCACAGCATGGAGTCTGGGCTCCAGAGGGAGTGTTCTAAAAGGCAGGAAGTGAAAACTGCCAGGCCAGTGAAACACTGTGTGGACACAGTGGACACGGTGGGCCCAGCAGTGATGCTGCCATATTCTACTGGTCACGGCAGACACAGGCCCTTCCCAGTAGAAGCAGGCAGAGAGAAATAATCTTCACCTCTTGATGAGGAAGTGGCGATTTCCCACCAGTGCGGAAGAGCTTGGGGGATGGAGACTCTGTGGTGGCTGTCTTCAGAAAATCCCGTCTGCCCTCCAGGCACGATAATTCACATCCTTCCCTCAAGCAAAAATGTTCACACCCTTTTGCACCTGCCCCCAAAGCGCATAAGAATCAGATGGAAAAACCTGGAACTTGTCATCTAAATACAGTCCAGGCACAAATGGCTTCCTCTTCCGGTGGTGTTCCTCAAACAGTTTCCTGTCAATAGAACTACCTGTGAACGAAAAAGACAGGCTACCTGCACCCCTACACACAAGCACCCAATATACACTGGGGTGTACAAATACCTGTAGGAGACACTCCTGCTCAGAGGGGGCAGGAAGAATGGGAGGCACGTAGAGCAGTCACTTGTCGGTAGCATTTCTGAAATCAGGCTAGGTATTGCCTCCAGTTCTATCCTGGGTCACAGTCCTGCCCTCAGGGCGTCACTCTCCATGGTCCCTGGTTCTGTCCTCTGAATCACCCTTTCTTTGCTGTGAGAGATGGCTCACATTTGCCACTGAATAGCTCCTTTAGCCGGCTTCCTGCCCATAGAAGTTCGAAGGTCGAGAGGCTTCTTTTCAGTTTTGAGTCATTCTGCCCCTTTTAGTTCACGCTGGCTGATGGTGCAGCCATCCACTCAAACTCATAAACACATTGTGGGGTTCCTAGGAATCTTGCAGTTTACAAAAGCCACACTCACAAGTATTTTTGAGATAGGACCCTGTCTGGTTTTGGGCTTAAGGTTAGGATTCTGCGGGGCAATGCTGTTAAAACTCTTAGAAATCTTTTGCCTAGCTGAGGGTTCTAGGTAGGAGGCACACCCCTAAGTATTTCTGAAGTCTTAAAGTAGAGCCACATCCTTGAGAGGCTCTTTGGTCATCCTACTTTATAAAAAATTTACTCTCTGGGCGCCCGGGCGGCTCAGTGGGTTGAGCGTCTGACTTCGGCTCAGGTCATGATCTTGCGGCCTGTGAGTTCGAGCCCCACGTCGGGTTCCGTGCTGATGGCTCAGAGCCTGGAGCCTGCCTCGGATTCTGCGTCTCCCTCTCTCTCTGCCCCTCCCCCACTCTTGCTCTGTCTGTCTCTCTCTCAAAAATAAACACTAAAAAAAAATTAAAATAAATAAGAAAATAAATAATTTACTCTCTGGCGGGGGGTGGGGAGCGGCAGATACCAAGGAGCTTAATTTTGAACCTAGGCAATCCTGGATTCTCTTCATTTTCTCTAAATTACATCTGAAACCTAACAATTTCTTCTTCTTGTTCATTTCTCTCTGCCCCTTACCATCCATGGCTAACAGGACTCAGGTGACACTTTCAACATCCCGCCTGAAATCTCCTTAGCCGGTCTCACTATCCACTAGTTACATTTTTTTCTTTTCCGCGTTACTGCAGGTGACGGCCTTGCTAGTCACTTTACTCCTGCTTCCAATAATGATTTCCCTCGCTGTCAATTTTCTCACCGTTCTTATAGGCCCCAATAACCATCTTCCCGAGACTCTGTAGGCCACGGCCTGTTCCAAAGCCAATGCCGTATGGTTTAAGTTTTTAATGCCGGCCCCCCCCCTCCTGGTACCCACTTCTGTTCTGCTTATCTATTGCTGTGTAGCACCCCCCCCCAAACTTAGTGTCTTAAAACAGCAATATTTAATGTTTTCTCGTTCTGACTGGTCACAGACGAGTGGTACTCCTTGGGGTTTCCCACGTGACTACAGTTAGATTTTGACTGGAGCTTGTCCTTTGATATGGTCGAGGCAGAATATATGGATAGATGAGAGAGAAAAGTCAGGGTTGTATCTTGAAAGACTAATATGCCTGACTCGGGGCGCCTGGGTGGCGCAGTCGGTTAGGCGTCCGACTTCAGCCAGGTCACGATCTCGCAGTCCGTGAGTTCGAGCCCCGCGTCGGGCTCTGGGCTGATGGCTCGGAGCCTGGAGCCTGTTTCCGATTCTGTGTCTCCCTCTCTCTCTGCCCCTCCCCCGTTCATGCTCTGTCTCTCTCTGTCCCAAAAATAAATAAAAACCGATGAAAAAAAAAAAAAAAAAAAAAAAGAAAGACTAATATGCCTGACTAAGGAACTGAAACTTGAAAACGTAGTCAGTGGAAAGTCCTGAAAGGATTTGGGGCAAGAGAGTGAAGTTACCATGTTTTCCTAAGAAAACAATGAGAAGCAGTGTGGGGACAGGACAAAGGACGGGCCAGAGAGGTGGAGGCTTTTGCCGGAAGCTGTGCAGAAGGCAGAGGTGGGGGCAAAGGAGAGGAGTGGAGAGGAAAACCTGACGTGTAAGGACAGAAAGTCATGTTGAGGCCCATCTGTCTTCTCCATCACTTCCGCTTACCTTCTAATAGAAGTCTAGAACGGAGTCGTTTTCCTCTTAAAGCATCCTGGACGGTACTCTGGGCCGTTGGTGGTTTAGAAATATTTGGAATTATGGGTAATTTTTTTTTTTTTTTAAAGAATCATGTTTTAATAGCCCCAATACAGCCTTATTTTGTTCCTAAGTCTTTCAGAGGATACTCTTGCGAATCAAAGGCCGTGTTCCCCCGCGTCCTTGTCATCTTCTGAACCTAGTTCATCTCCTCTGCTGTTCACTTGTTGGATGGTCTCCCACTTTGGGCCACTTCCTCTTCCTTGACGTGCTCTCCTCCCTTCCTGTCCAGAACAACCAGGTTTCACTTTCCTTCTACCCCTCAGCTGCGTCTGTCTCTGTTTGTGGGTGGTCCCCTCCTCTACTTGGCTCTTACACCTTAGAGCTCCCGGAAGCTCAGTCCTGGGCCCTCCTCACCTCCCGTTCCACATTCTCTTCTTGAAAACCTGGTGTTAAATTCAGCGGTGTCTCGCACTTCCTCGCTCCCGTGACTCTTGTGACAGTTAGGACTGGGTTTGACTACAAGTGGCAGTAACTTAAATACTATAAAAGTGATTTTTCTTTTCAGGGAACTAGCCTTCTTTCTCTGCCGTCGCTCTGCCGTTCTCAACATCGGACTTTCACGTCACGGCCCAGGTTGACCCCTTGGGCTTAAACCATCACAACCACATTTCTGCCAGCAGGGACCGATAAAACAGGAGGAAGGACATACTCTTTCCTTTTAGGATAGTTTTTAGAAGTCATAATAGACCCTTCCTGTATTTCATTGGTTAAAATGTAGTCAGGCAACTACTCCATTCAAGAGAGGTTGGAAAAGAAAAGAAAAACTCAAGGTTCGACTGAAGAAGAAGGGGTAAGTGGATGGATATTTGGGTACAACTGGCAGTCTTTGCCATAATCTCCCAAGTACATACCTCCAGGCCACACTTCTCCGTAGCTCCTGCCACTTTGCTATCCAAAGACATCCCAAACCAAATATCCAAGACTGAGCCCAGGGGGTCTCCCAAGCCTGATTCATTTCTTAGGTTTCCTTTCTCAGGGAAGGGCACCCCAATATATCCAGCTGGGTAAGCCAGAAACCTAGGGGCCACCCTTGATTCTTAAGACAGAGAGCATTATTTGTTTACAATTCAGTCTTGCCATGGCTTCTCCGGGGCAGTTTAGTTCGCTGCCCCGCTGTCTCTGGGCTTTGTCTCCGGGCTTTGTCTCCTAGTATCCTTCAACCGATGGTATATGAGTAGACATTTCCTAGGCCCTGTCCAGCTAGAGGACTGCAACATACTTGTGTGTTTTGGCTTGGGCCCTTGGCCTCCAGCCACCCGCCATGGAAGAGCTCACCCCCGTGTAACCATAGGTCCTAGAGTAAGAGACACATGGACCGACTATGACCTGACACAGAAATGTCCAACCAATCTGCAGACCTATATAACAAGAAAGACAAAAAGATGACCGTAAGCCACTGAGAACTTGGGGTTGTTTGCTTTCAACATTATGGTGGAAACCATCGAAGCTATTTGCTGATCTATTATAGAAACCCAATTAACGAAGCTCTCTTATACTGCCTTACCTGCTCCTTCAAGTCCTGTCTGTTTACCTCAGTTACATCTCTCGAATCCAGTCACTCCTCTCCATCCCCAGGGCCACCATGTTAGCCCAAGCCATGGCGACTTTTTGCCCGGACCACTGACATAAGCTCCTGTCTGGTCACGAAACCTCAGCTCTGGCCCCTTGGCATTCAGCTCTCCACCCCGCAGCCAGATTAACCTTTGAAAATGGCCAACCTCATTTTACAGCTGGGCTGGGTTTCACCGCGATCTTGACCCGAGTGACTCTATTATTCTCACCTCGGTACAGATAACGAGGGGGCCTGCCCATCCACAGCGTCACTGTACCGCCTTTGACTGTATCCAGGTTAACTATTTCACTGTTAGCTCTCAGGGGAGAAAGCGGGTCCTGAGCCTTTGAGGAGGGAGGGTGGGGGGATAGTTTGTGTGTGTTGAAAGGTGATTCTCACTCCTGCTGAGTAAACGATGGGCGAAGTGCAGTGAGAAAGACCGGCTCCTCAGCCCCGGCCACCTTCACGCTTCACACAGCACGTTCCCCAACAGGTGCAGTCTGCAGGGACTGCGAGGTTCCCAGCTGGCTCTCTGATGCCTGCTGGGGCAGAGGTGGGGCAGTGTCTCCAAGCCCAGGACGCTTCCCTCTCCGTGGTTTCCACCGGCCAAGAAGTCTCTCTGGCCTCAGCCCTCCTGCTTCTCATCACTTCCCTCCTCCCCACCCAGGGGCCAGTTTATTATCTACTCATTTTAGGGGAACTTTATCCCCTCGATCTCTTCTGGCCATTGCCTTTTGATTCACTGAGAGCTCTGCTCTGACAAAACAAAGCTTGGGCTTTTACAACTGTTATCTCTGGAGTGAAAGTCACTGGTTGAACCTTGACCCAGTCTTTGTTTCTGCTACCCAGGAAAGCACCAGTCTTAATTCTCCCCAGGAAGAGATGTGCGGAGTTAGACATGCACAAGAAGAAAAGTACAGCGATACACAAATATATTTGCGAGTAGCTCAAGGCAGGATAATGCCCAGGCTCCTCCCAGGCTCCTCTCCCACTTAAAACTATTCAAGAGCTCCCTATCCACCTTAAGATAAAGAATACGACCTTAAATCTGGTCCCAAAGAGACTAAATGCTCTGGCTTTTGCCTTCCTCCCCAGCCGATTGTCCACCTGGAGGTTTGAACACCAGCCACTCCAGCCTGCTTTCTATACCTTCAGGGAGCTCCCTCTCCCATTGGGTCTTCTGTCTATCCACCCTTGACTCCCACTCCTCCTTCCTCTGGGAAGCACCTCTAGACCCGCCCAGCCTCTGTGGCTCCTCTGTAAACTCCCTGAGCTTGACTCCTTTTATCCAAGGTGTTTCTTTCGGTTGCAGGATTAGGAGATCACTATCTCTCTCCCTGGGTCTGTAAGTTGCTAGAGAACTGATCCGTCCTTGCCTTTCTCACCATTGGTCTCCAGTGAACAAACGAATGAATGAAGTAGATGGATGAACGGATGGACAACAGGGATCGTGGTTACTCTTTCAAGATGATCTTGCAACCCTAGTCTGGGTCCTAATCCAGTTTGGTCCAGCAGAGTGAACAATGAGCAGACCTGGCCTTATGAATGGCCAGAATATACAACTGCGTATTTGGAATAATTTGAGATGGGAAAATTAAACCCCTTGGAAATTTTAACGCTCAATGTTATTCCTTTGAATTCAAGAATCTTCTACCAAAATTCAAATAACCCTAGGTGAGTCCAGTCTTCGTGAACTCTATGGCAGGCAGCTGAATTCACAGCTGAGCCCGGGGAAATCAGGGAGAGTGGGAGGGGGAGCAAGAGAAATGGAGAGGTGAGGAGGGACACAGAGATCGTGAACGGGACCCTGGCAGAGAAGTCAACACATCAAAGCTGTCATCAGCCTCACGGACTTGCCAGGCTCTGATGCTTTTCATGCTTTGTGACCCAGCAAAAAAGTCATTTCGCTGTTTTGATTTTCTTGTTCCCGGGGAATAAAGATACAAAAACAAATAGGAGAAACTTCTTTAGGGGTAAATGGAAGCACATAGACATAGAGCCCAAGTGTTTAGCATTTGAATATATCCACTTGGAAAGCTTTACTCATTCGCCTGTTTATTCATTAAAGAAACACTATTGTTGGTCCTGGACCGGGCACTGTACTAGGCGTTAGAAACAGAATGAACAAAGCAGACACTGTTTCTCCCCCACAGAATAGTGGGGACTTTCCACAAGGGCTTTTAGAGAAAAAGACACATGTTCTTCTGGGTCTGCCCGGACTCCCATGGCTTATAACTTCCTGGAAATGTTAGGATGTGGAGATTTGGGGAACGTTGGGGGTTATATTGTATTCTTAGGAGGCCCAGGGAGCTTTGCGGCAGGAAGGAAACAATATTCCCCTTTCCCATCTTTTTCTGTTTTGGTGACAGGACAGAGGACGATGAGGGGAGAGAGGGATGACGGCTGGATGCTGGACTCCGGGAAATGTCATCATTGTGGTCTGAGTGACTCTGATGGCCTGATGCCCAGCCTGCAGCTTTGAAGCTTTGCTGCAAATAGAGGAAAGATGTCTGATCTGCAAAAGAGAGTTTATTACTGGCTGGTGATGAGAATCAGTTAAATTTGTGGCATCTGATTTCCTTTATTCCCTGAAATGCAACGTCTACCCTTCCTCAATTACGTAAGAGCTGGAACCTTCACGTTCTAGCATCCTACCCTTAATGAAATTCCTTCTACTCCTTTTCTTACACATATCACACATCCTTCCCCGCAGGCCATCACAGAGGGCACGTACAGAGTAAAGCCATTCTGCAATTTCAGTAAAAGCCATGTCAAATCCTCCTAGAGCGTGCGTCGCTTTGAAAGATCAATATTCCTCCATTGGCAATTTCCCCTAACGTGGTCAGTTTAACAAAATGCAATTTGAAAAACAAAAACGTGAGAACAACTGCGTCCTTACAAGTCCTCCTTAATTTTCTGCCCTCCAACGACGTTTCTTAGACTTTTGCATGTCCTACCTCATCGTTGGCTAAGTGAGAAACCGAGAAAATGTAAGAGGAAAGCGTGTGTGAGTCAGAAGCTCACCTTGAGCTGGCCGGCGTGAGAATGGTGTGGAGGGAGGCCGGGGGCTCATTGACAGGAGGGGAGAAGGGTCCCGGAGCCAAAACCTGGGCAGACGCCCACCTAAGAGGTCAAAAGCAAGTGGTTCCTTGTCACGCCTGCCCTCGCCAGGGTAATCATGAGGATGATGGGGATGAAGGTAAAGAGGTGGGGAAGGAGTCTCTTACTCTCTGCGAAAGGTGTCTGGGCTAAAGGGTTGAGGGTGGTTAACTGAGAGAAATGACTGTCCTCTTGCCCAGTGGTCCCGAGCTCCGTCCTGGGCTCCCCTGCCTGGCAAAAAGGACAAGCTTTCAAAAGAGCCGCTTACACACGCTCTGCCTGCTTCCTCACCAGCCTCTCCCCATACCCACCTTTGCTCTGAAACCGTGTGGCCAGGTTACCGACAACCTCCATATTGGCCAGTCTAATAGGCTCTTGGGTCTTTACGTCGCTTTGTCAGACACACTTGACCACCTTTTCCATCTTGAAGCTCCGTTGCCTCGTCATGGAAGACACCCCACTGTCCTTGTTTGTCCTAGTGCACCAGCCCGTCTGTCAGTCTCTCCTGGCCCTCTCCTACGCCTCCGCCGTCACGCACCTGATTAGCAATGTCCCCGGGTTACTGGGGACCATCCTTGGCCCCTTGCATTTCTGTTCTCCTCTAACCCAAAAGCAAGTTCTATTTGCTTTCCTTCAGATACATCTGGTATGAGCCTGTCTCCCTGCGGCCTCCACCACAACCATCTGGGTCAAAGCTACCGTCATGTTTCCTGTGGTTGACCAAGCGGTCTCCTAACTGGTCCCACTACTTTCTCTCTTGCTTTCTCTCTTCTTCTCACAACAGAAATTTTCCACAGAGTGTTCTTTGAAAGGCAAATTATTTACGCTGCTTCGCTACTTAAAATCTTTCAATGATGTTTCATTGCCCGATAGATAAAGGCCAATGTCTTCTCCCAGTCCCCCACGTATTGCCTCTTCTAGCCCCTCTTGACTTTATGACCTCATCCGTGTTCGTCTCCTGTCTCTCACTTGGTCCCAGGCACAAAGGCCATCCCTAAGTTCTTGGAATACACAAAACTCTTTTCTGCCCCAGGGCCTTGGCACCCACTTTTCCCTCTGCCTAGATCACTTTCCTCTATTGCCCGGTGTTGTCTTTGAGTTGTGACTCAGTCAAAATGTCACCGCCTCAGAAAGACCTTCGCTGGTCACCCTATTCTCTGCCGTAGCCCTTATTTTCCTTCATGCACAAATCACCCTTTGCAATCGTTTATTCATTTGTTTATCGCAGCTCCCATTAGACCATAAGCATCCCAAGGACAGGGATAATAAACATCTGTCACTTATCCTTCATGCCTAGCGAAACACCCTGCAGATAACCTGTGCTCAAAGAATGGTTTTTGCATGAATGCATAAGGATAGCATCAATAACTAATACTCTGTCAGTAAGGGCTCTAGTCTTGATTACTGACCTATAGATACTTTTGTTGGTAAAACCTTTTTGGGAAATACTTAAATAATCTGCGATTGACATCCTGCATTTTCCTAAGAGGTACTCAGAGAATTCCATGCTGCATTAATTTTCAAATAGAACAAAGCTACATTCCTTTAGAAGACATTGGAGCAGGACAATTTCTATGGGAAGACTCTTACCCCAGTGAAAACATTTTCTCGCAAGCAGGATATAAATGGAATATCTTTGAGAGTAATACGGAAACTGAATTGAATCTCTATTGGCGACAAAGCAACGAGGATAAAGATGAGACTGAAGTGCTCTTTTGAGGAATAAAACTACAACCGGCTATCAGTGAAAACTTCCAGTTTCTGACCACCATTCTCCACCCAAAACCCCCAAAAAGTTACTTTGAAAGAACTTTGGGAGTCATCAAACAGGGGAAAAGATTCTTTGAAGATGGAATCTGGTTTATTACTATCTCCCGACAACTTCTAAACTGGTGTAAGATGAAAATAAACTTTTCCAGTGGCAGCAAAATTTTCCACACAAATATGTTCACCGTTCAACAATGATATCATTGGGCCGTTTTGTTTCTTAGGACCGAACCCTGGGGAAAAAAAAGATCCATTACTGAGGATTAAGTGTTCTTCATTTCATGTCGTTTTTGCTCAGTTTCCAAACACTTCAATTTTTAGTGAGGTTTCCTAATAATTGAATGTCTGAACAACCAAAACATAACAATTATAAGTGCTTTTCTTGCTATTTGTAATATGCTTACAAGCATATTTCCTCTGATGTGTAAGATGTAAAATTTCTGTTTTCACTGGTTTTTTTTATTTAATAAATTTTGCAGTCATAAAAATATTAGTGTCAGTGCCAATACTTTATTGTAAATCCAAAGCGATATGGACAACATGCCCACGTTGTTGTTTTGTTTCAGTTCTGCGATCACTATTGTCGCCTGGCTCCAGAAACCAGCAGTGGCCAGAGGGGGAGACAGGCCAGCCCTCGGGCACTGTGTCTGTTACGTGATGCTTCACGCCGATTGGAAAGTTTGACCTTTATCGGGTTTGTTGATCACAGTGTTCCTAGCTTACTTGCTGCGATCTTGACCGGGCTGGTGTACCTGAGCCAAACTGAGGCCATGTGGCTTTTCACCCAGAGGAAGAGGACAGACGTTCGCACGGCATATGGCAAGTGTCTCTCTCAATCACTGCGTCACCCTATGGTGCGGGTGGCACTGGTACCATGTTTCAGCTGAGGACACTAGGCCTTCAAGAGGTTAAGTAGCGTCCCCAAGATCCCAAAGCCACTGAGTGTGGGAACCAAGAGCTGAGCCCACGCCAGTCTGACGCTGAAGCCTCTTCGGCTCTGCCTCCCTAGCTCATGGCAGGAACCACCCGAAACTGTGTTTTTGCAAGAACACAGCCCCAGCCTTTCTAAGAGAAAAGGAAGAAGGGTTGAAGTGGTTTTGTGTTGTGCCAGAACACGGCGATGGAATTTCTGAGCCAAGTCCCCAGCTGCAGAGGGTGAAACAACCGAACTGGCCACCGTTCAGAGGTACCCTACCTTCTGCAGGGCGTTCGAGCCCCATATAGAATGGAGACGTGGGGCACTGGGCCGGCTCAGTCGGTTAGGCGTCCGACTCTTGGTTTCGGCTTACATCATGGTCTCACAGTCGGTGATTCTCTCTCTCCTCTCTCTGCTCCTCGGCTCATACGCACGCGTTCTCTCGCGCTCTCTCTCTCAAAAATAAATAAACTGCATTTTAAAAGCCCCCCCCCGCAAACAACAACAACAATAACAAAGCACAAATAAAATGGAGAACAGTCTTCTTTTTTTCACTCTTGCTTCCAAGGCTGGTTAACCCACTAGGAGAATGAGGAGAACCTTGTCTATAGGAACATCTGGGGAGGCTTTCCTCAAGTTCAAATTCCTGTAAAATTTTAACTGCAAGTGGTCCAGTTATTAAGTTGGATAACAAGTGGGGCGCCTGGGTGGCTCAGTCGGTTGAGCGTCTGACTTCGGCTCAGGTCACGATCTCACGGTCCGTGAGTTCGAGCCCCATGTCGGGCTCTGTGCCGACAGCTCGGAGCCTGGAGCCTGCTTTGGATTCTGTGTCTCCCTCTCTCTCTGACCCTCCCCCTGCTGATGCTCTGTCGCTCTCTGTCTCAAAAAAAAAAAAAAATAAACGTTAGAAAAAAAATTAAGTTGGATAACAAGTACTCCTGCTCTTCCTGCTAATACTACCACAATTATTGCTACTATGGGGTACGGTTTTCAGATACCTAACTCAACCGTCCTTGATTGGGGCTTCCTGGTGGATTCGTGATCGGCCAAGAACGTGGCAGGGTTTTCGAGACACCTCTGGTGTGGCAGTGTTGATGACAACTGAAAATGAAAGCTTACTGTTTTCAGTGTTCGGCACCCCAGAGGTCCCACTTTAGTGGGTACTGTGAATATTTAAAATAATTAAATTGAAATGATCACTGTATTTCATTAAAGTTGTGGGTTCTAACCTAGCAGGAACCTACTATCAACTTGCATTGGGACATGCTGTATGCTCTTTGCCTCAAATTGATTTTTCAATACAACTCACAGGTTTGTTTCAATCAGCACGCATTCTTTTAGGTTATTGTGTTTGCTTTTGTTGTAGACTTCCAATAGAAGTTAGCTGCTGCTAAATTGAATGGCTAAAACGTACCAGCAATAATTGACAAAACATTCATGGCTCGTTGAAGTAAAAATCCTTTGGAAATAGAATAAAACAATAGTATGCGCCGAAAAGTATTGCAAAACACAGTTAAATCTCTCCAAGGTAATGGCAAATCAGAGAGGCTGTCGCCTCTTGGATGTCACTCAATGCCTGCAATAAATGATATCAGCCTTTCTTAATCTAGGAGTTGATTTTAGCAAAGCAATTCAGCTCCATACCAAGTTGCAATAAAATGCAAATGATTGTCAGGCCTTGTACGTTTCCGAGTTTGTAGCTAAAGACTTAAGTAGAGTCCCACCAGGCCTTCCTGGCAACACTCAGTCAACATTTTAGGGAATTAAGTGCCAATAAATCAGAGGTCGATTTAGGTTTGGGTTTAAGTTGTACACATGGAAGAAAAGTAGCACTGCCGTATTGGAGTTTCGGGCTTTTGTCTTTTATCGTCGAAACCGTGACATTCAGGAATATGGCTCTGCTGACTTCTTAAACTGAGGCCTTTGGTTCTTTTTGCTTTTTCCAAAGGCACGGCAGTTTATTCAGGCTGCTATCACCGCTCCTGTTCCCTTACAAGTTTAAAGAAACTGGACTATGTAAGCTACCAGCTCGACCCAAAGAGCTATTTTGTGACATAAAGTCTTTCTCGGCAAACCCCGGAAACAATTTAAAAGCATATCAATAAGGGAAATGCTCATAAAGTACCAAAGACCACGGCGCCGTCTGATTAAGTAAAAGCAAAATTGCCGAATGATACGTACAATATTTCTAGAAAAAGAATCCTCTAGAGGCATGCATCCACGTACTCCAGACTGTAACAAGGACCCCGCGGGAAGAGGAGATCGCAACGGGGCGCAAAGGGGACGTGTCTGGGTCTTATTTTGAAGGTAGACATTAAGGAGCAGAGCAAAACGAGGTGCAAACAGGCCAACAAATAACCGAGAACCCCGAGGCTTCTGAACGAGTCGCAGCGTGTATTAGTTTGCTAGTGCGGCCGTAACGAAATAGCACAGATGGAAGGGCCGAAACAACAGAGATCTGGCTTCTCACAGTTCTGGAGGCTGGGAGTCCGAGACCAAGGTGTCGGCAGGCTTGCTTTCTCCGGAGGCCTCTCCCCCGGCTCGCAGGTGGCCCTTCCTCCCTGTGTCCCCCCGCGGCCTTTTCTCCAGATGGGTGCTCATCCCCCGGGGGACTCTCCCTCTATGGACTCATATCCTTTGCTGAGAACACCAGCCATATTGGACCAGGGCCTGCCCTAAAGTCTCCACAGTAGCTTGGATCACGTCTTTGAAGATCCTACCTGCGTCCAGTCAACGTCCTGAGGTACCGGGGCTGAGGACTTCAACACATGACTTTGGCGGGTGACGCAATTCGGCCCATAACACAGGGTGTTCGTTTTATTTCATTTGTTGTTATGGGAATTAAGCCTGCTTCTATCAAATGCAACGCGATTTTGATTTTTATTTTTTTAAGGAGGCTTCATACCCAGCGTGGAGCCCAACGTGCAGTTGGAACTCACCACCCTGGGATCAGGACGTGAGCTGAGATCAAGAGTCAGACGCTCAGGGGCATCTGGGTGGCTCAGTTGGTTAAGCGTCTGACTCTTGATCTCCGCTCAGGTCATGATCTCACCGTCGTGGGATCAAGCGTTGCATCGGGGCTTTGCAGCCATGCTTGAGGTTCCCTGTCTCCCTCTCTCTCTGCTCCTCCCCTGTTTGCATGTGCCTCCTGCCCCCCCCCCCGCCCCCAAAAAAGAAAAAAGGTCGGACGCTTAACCGACTGAGCCACCCAGGTGCCCCAAATACTAAACCATTTTAATAAACCACATGAGGAGTACAGTTCTTCGTGAACATCTGAACATTGGTTACACGCTTACCTCAATGCATTTCCCAAACAATTTAAATTACAATTATAGGCTCACCGTGACTGATTATTTGAAACTTCAAGTATTTCCACTTCATACTCCAGACCGGCCTGTGTATATTCCACAGCATATTGGCTTTAACAACGGCCATGCAGTTCTGCACCAGAGAGAGACCAGACATACACCAGGGAGGACTTTGAACTTGTGTCCTGGTAAACCAAGTCTCAGATACTACAGCCCCCCTCAGCGTCACACTAAAGAGCAACTTAAAGATTGTACCTCTCAACCCAGTCCTCAAATGCCATTTCTGTAAGGTGCCCTCCTTCCTGCTCCCATGGAACTTGCCTCGTATCTCCACTGTCCCGCTCATCAACCGTATCCTGGGCTGCAGAATGCCCTGCTGGCCGTGTTCCAGGCTGGCTTGTGGGTGAGCCAAGCACAGGCTGTGTGTCACCACCTCTTTCTCTCCCTCAGCTTCTAGCAAAGGTGTCCACGCAGTAGGTGTTAGGAGTTGAATTGTATCCCCCACAAACGTACACGTTCAAGACCTAACTCCCAGCGCCTCAGAAGGTCGCCATATTGGAAATAGGGTCATTACAGGTGCCATTGGTTACGGCGAGGCCATCCCGGAGTGATTCAGGATGACTGGCGTCCTCATAAAAAGGGCAGATTTGGACACAGACATGCTGACAGGGAGCCTACCACGTGGCCACTTAGACAGGGACCGGGACGATGCTTCTGGAATGTCAAATCTTGCCAGCAAACGCCAGAAGCCAGGAGACAGGCATGGAATAAATTCTCGCTGGTGGCCTCGGAAGAAGCCAGCCCTGCCAAGGCCTCGATCTTGGGCTTCTGGCCTCCGGAACCGTGGGGCGATCGATTTCTGTGTGCAAGGCGCCCAATGTGCACCTCGGGGAAACTGATTCTGTGCAGATGAGTCAATAGAGTGAAAAAGAGCCCGATGAAAACCGCCCGCAGACAGCCGGCCTCACTGGGACCTGTGGTTGCCCTTCCTGTAATTATCTGTGGAATCTGATTCTCTCCAGGTGCCTGTCCCCTTGCTGCGGTGTCTCCTGCGGACAAGACGGCACAGGCTCCCAAGTGACAGGAGGAAGGCTTATTTCTGGCATCGCGCAGGGCGCCCGCCTCCTTCTCCCTCCGGGGAAGCAAACATTTGTTTCTGAGTGCTGCGGAAGCTGTCCTTTGTTTAAAGGAAGGCCCACCCCAGAGGAGGGGTCAGACGGCAAGAAATGAGCTTTGCAGCGCAAACTTTTTTGCCGGCACCGAGGTGTAAACAGCTCGGCCTGCGTTCCCGGGCCAGGCACGGGCTGTGCGGTGACACCCACTTCCTCCTCTCACGCTTGTTTATCGTCTCGGAGACCATTCTCAACGCCTTGCCGCCTCGGCTGCGGGTCTTAACGCGGAAGCGGGTCTTGGGGATCCCCAGAGCCGCTTGGGGAACTGAGATAGAGAACCAATCTGCACGTGTGGCTGATGCACATCCCCCATCCTGCGGGGTGCTGGGTCCTGAATGTTCTGTGGCTTACGGTTCACGTATCCTAGCGGCCGCGGGTCAGACGCCACAAAGTCCCAGTTTTAATTTGCTTGCTTGTTTGTTTACTTGTTTGTTTGTTTGTTTCACTATGTATCGCTCAGGATTGTTCTGCAAATGCGTCCCTACGCAAAACACGGCCAGGAGGGGGCTCATCTGGAAAAGAAAAAGGAAAGGGAATCCACCTCCTTGGAGCAGGGCTAGCCTTCTGCGCAGACGTTAGCTCACTGAATCTCAACAAAGATAAAACCTACTTGGAGACTAGGTATTATGTCTCTGCTTTCACGGGGAGAAATTGACGTTTGGAGAAGTTAAATTGCATGCCCACGTTCATTCGACTCATGGTAGGCCGGGGATTCACAAACCACATCTGCCTGACTGCCGGGCTGGTGCCTTGTCCACGTTACCAGCAGGGTTATGTAAAGGCTGGGCGGCTGTGCAGACAAGAAGCAGAAAACAGGCCAGGGATCATTGCTGTAAATGGGTACAAAGCAGAGCTGAGAGTTTCCACACAACCGAGGAACAGATTGCGGGCTCTCATCTGGTAAGTAGGTCAGAGCAATTCCTCAGGAAAAAGAGACTTTCAGAGAAATTTGCTACAGTGGCCTTTTATAGTTATGCCATCAATATAGTTAGGCCCGACGTCTCCCACCACTCAGGAGCTGTCTGAGCTCCCTCCCTCGGAAACCGGGGGCCACGATGGAGCGGGTTCAGTCGTGGGAGGGAGCGTAGGCAGCGCGGGGAGGTGAGTCACAATTACTGGAGGCAGGGGGCCAAGGAGACGCCAGGCCAGAGTTAGAATGGACAGGCCAGGGCGGGGTCTCCAGGCCACATGGGTTTGGGCCTGGGGGGGGGGGTCTGTGTGCCTGGGCGTACACACAAAGGCAGATAAAGGAGCCAGTGCTTGGAAAGGTCAAAGCAGATGGAAATAGGGGAGGGCTGGACTCATCCCTGACCCAGAGACAATCTGCTTACGTGCTTTGTTTATTTTAAGTAGCACCTTTGGGTGCTCATATGAAAACATACAAACAGGCGTAAACATTTTCCAGGTGGCCATTTTTTACATCATCCCTCGCTTTTAAAAAGAAATGTTTATTTATTTTTGAGAGAGCAAGCATGAGCAGGGAGGGGGCAGAGAGAGAGTGATACAGAGAATCCCAAGCCGGCTCCGCACAGAGCCCGACGTGGGGCTCGATCCCACGAACCGTGAGATCGTGACCTGAGCCAAAATTAAGACTCAGATGCTTAACCGACTGAGCCACCCAGGCGCCCCTACATCATTCCTTGATTAAAGGTGACACCAGTCTAGCCCCAGGAAACCATTCCTGTGGGCGGTTCAAGTAACAGAACGTCAGCCTTGGATGAAGAGCCATCTAGAAATAGCTAGCACAGGGGCGCCTGGGTGGCTCAGTCGGTTAAGCGTCCGACTTCATCTCAGGTCATGAACTTGCGGTCCGCAAGTTCGAGCCCCGAGTCGGGCTCTGTGCTGACGGCTCAGAGCCTGGAGCCTGCTTAGGATTCTCTGTCTCCCTCTCTGCCCCTCCTCCACTCTCCCTCTCTCTCTCTCTCTCTCTCTCTCAAAAATAAATAAAGCGGGGCGCCTGGGTGGCTCAGTCAGTTAAGCGTCCGACTTCATCTCAGGTCATGAACTTGCGGTCCGTGAGTTCGAGCCCTGTGTCGGGCTCTGTGCTGATAGCTCGGAGCCTGGAGGCTGCTTCTGTTTCTGTGTCTCCCTCTCTCTCTGCCCCTCCCCCAATTGCGCTCTGTCTCTCTCTGCCTTTCAAAAATGAATAAATGTTAAACAAACAAACAAAAAAAGGAATAGCTGGCACAAATGGGTCTAAAAGCAGCTGAGCATTTTTTGCAGGGTTCCCGGGCCTTGGGACGGCCTGCTGAACCCGCCTGCAGAGAAGCTCTAAGGTGTTTCCTCTGGGGAAGCCCGTCCCCCTGGTGACCCCAGGGCCTTTGCAGTGGAGGGGAATCAGAGCAGCCCGTTCATCTGAAGCAGAAGGGCCGAGTGTGGCGTCCCACTGGCCTCGTGGCTGTGCCCAGTCAGTCACCCCAGGCTCCCTAAGTGGACGCTCATCAGCGCCGACCTTCACAGCGCCTGCGGCCAAGCCTGGCATCTCCCACAGCACATGTTCGGGGACCTGGTCCTGGACCCTCCCCAGTCGGGCCTTAGCGGGGGGCCCCGGGAGTCCGGCGGACAAGCCGGGTAACGAACATATGCAAGCTGTTCACTCTGTCCGTAAAAACAGTGACGACACCGAGAAATTGCCTTGTTAAGAAAGAATTCAGCTCCTCGCCATTCCGTGCCTGGCTCTGCCAGCTGCAGGGACTTCTTTCCAGCGATTAAAATAAACAATCCCACGTGTGCACAGCCAACCTTGGGGAGAAAGTGTCAGGAACCAAAGATGCCACGGAACTTGAAATGAAAGGCGCAAAGAGCAGCCTGGCTCTCTCGAGTTGGGAGGCGGCCTCGCTGAGAGGGTCGGAGTCTCGACGACTTTGGAACTGGACGAGAAGGCCGTGCTCACGCGGCGCGGCCTCCGCGTTTAATGGCAACGGAGCCTGGCGACTAGTTTTTCTGGGATCACCACTGGAAGAGAGGAGCTGAGACCGTGGGCTGCTCTGACTGCGGGTGCGGTGCTCCCCCTGCCCAGTAGAGACCACGGGGCGGGGCGCAGGCTCCCGGGGAGACGGGGCCGGGTCGGATTCTGGAACCGGAGGCCTCGGGGGGAGGGCTGCCCACGGGGGAAAGAGCGAGTGGGAAGGCAGCCATGGGGCAAAGGCGAATAGGGTGCTCCTGGGGCCAGAGGGGAGGCCGGCCTGGGGAGCAGGGAGAATTGAAGCTGAGTGGTACGGGTCAGAGGTCATCCTTGCAGAAAGTGGCGACCGAGCTGGCTAGGGAAGCGGAGAGGAAAGGGCGAGCACGGGGCTTCCCAGCCGAGCCCCTGACAATGACCCCCGCAGCTGTGCGGCCACGCCGGGCTGCCGCAGAGCTGAGGCCTCCGTCAAGGTCAGAAAGCTGCCGGCTAGGACGTGCTGCGTGTGTGCGCCAGGAAGTCGCCGCTTCCCAGCCAGAACCCACCGCCCCTGCCGCGACCCCTACCGGCAGACTGGATGTTCTGTGCCCTGTTTCTCTTCCCACGGGCCTCACGTCCGCATCAGAATCGCACCCGAGCGCATCCGACCCCGGGGATCACGATCAAAGCTGGAACGCTCACTTAGCTGCGTGGGAGTCAGGAAAATGGGGTTTTAGCCTCCGCTTGTACAGCTGATGTTGGAACGCTGGAAGGGTCCGGAATGGATGGTGGACAAGCCAGTCCGCAATATTCACTACAGAGGCAGGGCCTGGAGCCCCAGGACGGGACCGTGCCTGGGAGCTTGGGTATTATGGTCAGAAGCAAGGATGGGGCGCCCGGGGGGCTGAGTCGGTTAAGCGTCCGGTCATGATCTTGCGGTTTGTGGGTTCGAGCCCCGCGTCGGGCTCTGTGGGGACGGCTCGGAGCCTGGAACCTGCTTCGGATTCTGTGTCTCCCCCCCTCTCTCTCTGCCCCTCCCCCAACGTGTGCTCTGTATCAAAAATAAATAAACGTAAAAAAAAAATTAAAAAAAAAAAGGAGTCGCTGATGAGTGCTTGGGCAGAGTCAGGAAGACAGTGCTTTTGAAAAGACTTCTGTAAAAACATTATTCAGGGGCACCCGGTGGCTCAATCCATTACGTGTCCAACTTCGGCTCAGGTCACTATCTCACGATTTGTGAGTTTGGGCCTCCAGTCGGGCTCTGTGCTGCCTGCTTCAGATCCTCTGTCCCCCCCACTCTCTCTGTCCTTCCCCTGCTTGCTCTCTCTCTCTCTCTCTCTCAAAAATATTTTTTTTTAAATATAGTTTAAAAAATAAAATTAAAATTAAAAAAAACCCCATTATTCAGACCAGATATTTCTCTGAGAAGTCCTGGGCAAAGAGGACTGTTCAGGAGCTGGTTGCTGTAATCTTCTAAAGTCAGAGATGCCGACAGCACAGAGTGGGGGCGGCGGGGGTAGAGAGGAACAGAACAATAGCTAACAGCAAGCTGCGAATATCTGATGACTGAGGAGACGGATCATGAAATGAATCATAAACTATGTGCAGAGGCTGTATCACCTGTCCTTGAACTCTCGGTGTCCCCCCCCCCCCCCCCGCCAATACATGGCTTGTAGGTGATTAATAAAGAACGAGTGAACGAGAAGGGAAGTCAAGCATGGCAAGTGGTTGTCAAAAGGCAGGTAGGTGATCAAATAACCACTTAAAACAATGAGTCCGTTGGTGGCGCTGTTATTCCCTCCGTGTAGCCAGTAGCCTGAGAAGTGAATAGAAAGAGCACTTTACAAAGAGTCAAGGGAAGGACTGAGGAGGTTGGGGGGTCGAGAAAGGGGAGACAGTAACAAATGGTGCTGATTCTGCAGCAGAAGGGAGGGTCCCGGGAGACCAGCCTGCACCTTGAGGGTGGCCCCATGTGGGAGTGAAAGGCACCCCGGCCAGGCGTAGGGAACCCTGGCTCAGCCACAGGACAGAGAGGGCAGGCTGGAGCTTCTCCACAGGGACTGTGCAGCAGTGCATCTGAACCTTCTTCCTTTCCTTCCATTCCCCTCTGCCCCTGCCCCCTTCCGCACACCCCGGAGCATCATAATTAGAGCGCTAAGGTATACACTTAAAAACCAAAGGACTAGCTGTTGCTGCAAACCGAAATGCTGACACAGAAGGAAGACTTGAAGTAATCTCAGCGAATGCAGACGGGAAAGACACGGATGTTAAAGCAAACAGGGAAGATACTAGATACGGTGCAAACATGAAGATAATCCAACATAAGGATAATTGGCGTCCCTGCAGCAGAGGACTGACAAGTAGAACAGAAGATGTGCTCAAAGAGATATACAAAAAAACTTCCCAAGGGGAACTGAATCTGGAGATTAAAAGGACACCCCACGATCCTGCAGATTTTCAGCCTCAAGGCCCTGTTCCGCGGCTCACCCTGGAGAAGCTTTTGAACTCTTGGCGTCCGCGGAGAAGTTTCCAGGCACCCGGTGAAACACCATCAGCTCTAAAAGAAACAAGTGAGACTGACCACAGCAACCAAAGCCTTCGACAGTGGATTGGAAGATGGAATCCACTTAAATATAGGGTCAAAACTAAATAATCATGGGAGCACGTAATTACGGAGCACAGTGTATGTGTTAGGAATCTGAAAAATACTAGAATTATCACACAACCGATAAAAAATTCAGAGGAGTTCAGTTGGAAGAAGCATAAACGTTTTTCATCCATTGGAGAAAGGAATTGATCGGTGTTATCTGACATTGATACAGAAAGTTACAGAAATAAATAATAACCCAGCCTCTTTTTTCTTTTTTTTCCCCCCTTCATAATTGCTTTCTTTGATCCTACAGGGATCTTTGGGAAACAGCCCTCTCGCGCTGAGAAACTTTTACGTGACCTTTGACCTCAGTAACTCTTTCACCTCCCCTGAGTCTCTCTTGTCCAGTGCAACTGAAATGCAGCGCCTACAGAATTCAAGACCGCTTCTATTGTACGACCCTGAGTTTCTAAAAGTGACTTTGCTCATTAACTGTCTCTACCCACAGTGTGAATAGAAAAGACTCAGATCGTGGTCTTATTTAGGAGTGAGGGGCTTGCGGTCATCTCTCCATCTTTAGGACTGTTTGAATTCTTCATGATAAAGCAGTTTTTGTTTTGCTTTTAAACTCTCTAAATTTGAGCGTAGCTGACGCGTAACGTTCGCGGCAGGTGTAAACATAGCGATCCTATAACTCTGTGCGTTCTGCTGGGCTGACCGCAAATGTAGCTACCATCTGTCACCACACAAGGCTGCTATAATGCCACTGACTGCCTGCCCTACACTGTGCCTTTGTCCCCGAGACTTAGTCACTCCATCCCTGAAGGCCTGTGTCTCCCGCTCCCCTTCACCCATCTTGCCCATCCCACACCCACGACCCTCTGGCAACCATCAGTTTGTCCTCTCTATTTATAAGGCTGACTCTGATAACATGCATTTTTTAAATGTATTCATTTATTTTTGATAGACAGCGCAAGTAGGGGAGAGGCAGAGAGAGGGGGAGAGAGAGGATCCCAAGCGAGCTCTGCACCGCCAGCACAAAGGCCCATGCGGGCCTCGAACTCACAAACTCTGAGATCTTGACCTGAGCCGATTATCAAGAGTTGGACGCTTCACTGACGGAGCCACCCGGGTGCCCCCTGATCACAAGCATTTTTTGACAAGAGCAATTTATAATTTCTCACGCTAGAAAGGCTGGTGGGAATTACGCCCGGATGATCAGAGCCCATCCGGGGTGCTGTGAAAGTGGAAAGTGGGTGACACTTATTCGGGCGGCTGCCTTCAGAAAAGGTCCAAAGTCCCTGGCAGGGCTTCCAAGGTTCCTCATGACACGCTCCCTGCCCACGTTTCTAGCCTCACCTTTCTGACGCACTCGTTCAAGGTCATGCATTTCAAAATCTCAAAATCTCCTGGCCAGGTGCCCCCACCCCACCTTTCTGACACTCCACCATGCCCCTTTCCCTGGATAATACTCATATTTTTTAAAAAAATGTTATTATTTTTTATTGTGGTAAAATATATGCGAACATAACATTTATCATTTGCCCATTTTTTAAGTGTGCAATTGAGGGGCATGACGCATATTCGCACTGTTGTGCGACCATCACCACCGTCCATGTCCAGGACTCTTTTCATCTTCCCAAACTGAAACGCTGTCCCCATTAAACTCTAACTCCCCCCGGCCCCTGGCAACCTTTATTTTACTTTTTACCTCCACAATGTTCGTCCTTCTGTGTCTGCTTATCTCACGTGAAATAGCATCTTCAAGGCTCATCCGTGTTGCAGCAGGTGTCAAAATGTCCTTTTCAAGGCTGGATAGTATTCCATTGAATGGAAAAACCCATTTTGCTTTCCCGTTCATCTGTTGATGGGCACCTGGGTAGTTTCCGCCTTTGGGGTTTTGCGAATAATGCTGGACACTGAACGCTGATGTACAGATCCTTCTCATTTTTCTTTTAAGTAGGTTCCGTGCCCAGCATGAAGCCCAATGTGGGGCTTGAACTCACAACCCTGAAATCACGACCCGAGCTGAGATCAAGAGGTGGTGTGTAACTGACTGAGCCACCGAGGCGCCCCTAAATCCTACTCATTTTTAAAAAATGTTTATTTACTTATTTATTTTATTTTTTTTTTGAGAGAGAGAGACAGAGTACAAACAGGGGAGGGGCAGAGAGAGAGGGAGACACAGAATGCGAAGCAGGCTCCAGGCTCTGAGCCATCAGCACAGAGCCCAACGCGGGGCTAGAACTCACAAACCGCGAGATCATGACCTGAGCCGAAGTCGGACGCTTACCCAACTGAGCCACCCAGGTGCCCCCAAATCCTACTCGTGTTTAAAGATTCTACTTGGACATTATCGTTTCCCAAAAGCCCTTCCTGGTTTCCCTGTTTCGGATTGGTACTGGCCCACTGTGTTCTCATGAAATCTTGTGGATATACAGTCGTATCTGTCAGGTTATATCACAGTTGCTGGCTTATGAGTTCTGCTTATCATCTGCCTCCACTAGACTATTGGCTTCTTGAGAGCAGGAATCATTCCATTTGACTCAGAATCCCTGATGGCTCACCTATGCTTAGAACACAGGCAACACTCGATTGTATTTAGGAAAGGGATTCATCGGCCAAGGTTGCAGCATATTCTAGTGAAACAGCTGAAAAAAAAAACAAAAAACAAAACAGCTGGACCACTGATGTCAGAGAGCGTAAGAATCCCACAGACGTTCTAATATGCAGACCCATCAGAGTTCGGAGCTGGTAGGGAAAGGGGAAAACAAACAAACAAACAAAAAGACTAAACAAAAAAGTAGCCAGATAGGATCCCTGAAGATGTTTTATCCCTGGGAGCTTTTATGGTAGCAAACCCCACCCATATTGCTGAATCTTTAACATTTCTTAAGAATTATCAGTTGCCTACTGTGTTGGTGTTCTCTAGAAGGACAGGACCAATAGGATGTATGTACACGTAGAGACAGGATTTATTATAAGGAACTGATTCATGCAATCAAGGAGGCTGGCAAGTCTTAAGATCCGCAGTTGGCAGGCTGGAGACCCAGAGAAGCTGATGGCATACTTCCAGCCTAAGGGCCAGTGGGCTTGATACCCAGGAAGAACTGATATTTCAGTTGTAGTCCAAAGGCAGGAAACAAGCCCATGTCCCCAGTGTGAAGGCCAGCAGGCAGGAAGAATCCTCTCTCATGCCCAGGAGGGGCAACTTTTTGTTCCAGTCAGGCCTTCAACTGATTGGATACGGCCCACCATATCACAGAGTGCAATCTGCACCACTCAGTCTGCCAATCTGAAGGTTAATCTCATGCAAAACTAGCCTCACGGAAATACTCGGAATGACATCGGGTTGCCCCCCATGGCCCAGTCATGTTGACACGCAAAATTTTAGCCATCGCACATAGCTTCCGAAACCATACATGTGCCCAATTTTCTGATCCCACATAGGGGTGAGCAGGGAAATAACATTAGAAGACTGTGTTTGTCCTTAACATGCATACACAAGAATCTTAATGGCCTCTTCGTTCAGAATCAAGAAGCAACCCAAATGTGCATCGACAGTAGAATGGAGTTTTAATTGAGGTGTTTTCACATATCACAGATGCTCTGCACCCTGCTGCTGGGAAATGATCTGGAAAGAAAACAAGTGTGAATCGGGCTCCGTACAGGAGGCTGGGCTCCTTATATTCATTCCACGGCTTTCCTGTACCCTCACTTTTCTCCAGTTTTGCTTCACTCAATCTTAGAATATAATGTTCTCAAAACAAGATTTCAAGGCCACATAATAGTGTTTGGGGCAGCCTGTGCCCTATTTTTATATGTATTCTCCTACCCAGCTGTGCTCACTGGTCCCAGCACCTAAGTGTGACAGTGGCCCGTGCACCCAGCCAGGAGGGTTGACTGAGGACCCCACCCCCCCATCCGCAGCTCTCTACCTCCAGGGGGCGGAAGTTCGGTTCCCTTCATGGGAGTTGAGGACCACAGGAAAAAGGTTAATGGGTTCTCTGGTCTGATGGCAGGAGATTCAGAGCCGGGATGGAAGAATGGTCCCTCGGGAGCAAGGAGGACAGAGAAGCAGGAGTAAAAAGACTCGAAAGTCTCTCAAGAGGTTACACAACAACTAGCCTGGACCCTTCAAGAATATCAATGTCTTGAAAGACGAAAACAACAGGGGATTCCCCTGGGAGGAAGAAGACTAAGGTTGCGTGAAATTAAATGAAATCTGTGGGGCACCTGGTGGCTCAGCTGGTTGGGCATCTGACTTTGGCTCAGGTCATGGTCCGTGGGTTCAAGCCCCGCGTCGGGCTCCATGCTGACAGCTCAGAGCCTGGAGCCTGCTTCGAGTTCTGTGTCTCCCTCTCTCTCTGCCCCTAATCCACTTGCATTCTGTCTCTGTCTCTCTCAAAAATAAATAAACATTAAAAAAAATTTTTTTTGAATGAAACGCGTGATAACTTGATTGGACCCTAGATTGGGGGTGGGGAAGACAGAGAGTGTTATTGGGACAATTGTGGGACATTTCAATATTGGCTGTATTTTAAATAACATGCTTCAAATCAGTTAAATATCCTGACTGTGAAATGAATTCCCTGAATACTTGTCAGTAAATAGATGCTACAGGATTTCGGGATAAAGGGGCACGAATCCTTTCAAAGGATTCAGCACTCACCTCCCAAATCTTTGTTTCTTTGTATTCCACGTACCTATTTGTCTTTACAGGTCTAGAGAGAAAGCAAATGTGGCAAAACGGTAACAAATGATGGTTATGTGGACGAAGGCTACATGAGCTGTCATTAGACAATGTTTGCAACTTTCCTGTGGGTTTGGAATTTTCCAGATGCAAAGTTGGGGAAATTTTTTTTTTTAAGATGATTTGAGAGAGACCGAGAAAGCAAGTGGGGGTGGCTCCCCCCCCCCCCAACTCTCTTCTGAGAGAGGAGAGAGGAGAGAGGAGAGAGAGAATCCCCAGCAGGCTCTGTGCTGTCCGTGCAGAGCCCCACACGGGGCTCAGCCCCACGACAGTGAGATCATGACTGGAGGCTTAACCGACCGAGCCACCCAGGTGCCTCAGCATTTTCCTAATAATTTCTCGTATTGATTTGTGTGTAGAAATGCTTGAAATAGCTTACATGTCCAAAATTAGGTGAAATCCAGGAAGCTCGGAGGCGGCCTGGACTACCGTCATTAAACCCCTAGTGCCTTGCGTCTTTCCTGGTGTGCGTTAAAAATTTTTTTCTTTGCCCTTTGTTTTTATGGAGCTCTAACTCGTATCCAGAGATTACATAAAGCACATAAATCTTAAGCGAACAGCTCGGTTGTTAGAGGTGTATGCACACTCCCTTGTAAACATTTCAACATAGAGAACACTTTCAGCACCGCGGAAAACCCCCTCATTCTCTCTCCTAGGTCATCGCACCCCTCACCAGCAAAGGGTAACGTTATTCTGATTCCATCACCAAACACCAGGTTTGCCTGTTTGTGAACTTCATTTAGATGACCTCATACAGTATATATATATTTTTTATGTCTAGCTTCTCCCTTTAATAATGTTGTCGCACGTAGCAGTGGCTATTGTTTTACGCTGCCCTATAATCTTTTACTGTCTGAACGATACCGCGATGTAAAAATCCATTCTGCTGTTGATGGGCACTTGGGTTGCCTCTTGTTCGTGAACCAAGTAGCTATGAAGACCCTTGTACATGTCCTTCATGGACAAACATCCGTCTCTGTTGACTATTCATCCGGGAGTGGAATTTCTAGGTCCCAAGATATACATATTTTTAGCTTTGGTAGATAATGACAAGAGCGTTTTGTACCACAGTTGTTCTAATTTACAGGCTCACCAAGAATATGCGAGCATTTGGGTTGCTTCACATCTTTGCCAACACTTGATATTGTCGTCCTTTTGATTTTAGCCATTCGAGGGGCACCTGGGTGGCTCAGTCGGTTGAGTGTCTGACTTCGGCTCAGATCTTGTGGTTCGTGGGTTTGAGCCCCGCATCGGGCTCTGTGCCGACAGCTCGGAGCCTGGAGCCCGCTTCGGATTCTGTGTCTCCCTCTCTCTCTGCCCCTCCCCCGTTCATGCTCTGTTTCTCTCTGTCTCAAAAATAAATAAACGTTAAAAAAAAATTATAAAAAAGTAAAAATAAAAAAAAAAATAAATTCACCCAGACGTTAGTGGTTGGTTCTGGGGGATGGGATCAGTTTCTTCTTCCTCCTGCTTTTCTGTGATCATGAGATGTGGTACAATGAGCAAAAATTACTTTTAAAAACAAAGAGGGGCGCCTGGGTGGCGCAGTCGGTTAAGCGTCCGACTTCAGCCAGGTCACGATCTCGCGGTCCCTGAGTTCGAGCCCCGCGTCGGGCTCTGGGCTGATGGCTCAGAGCCTGGAGCCTGTTTCGGATTCTGTGTCTCCCTCTCTCTCTGCCCCTCCCCCGTTCATGCTCTGTCTCTCTCTGTCCCAAAAATAAATAAACGTTGAAAAAAAAAATTTAAAAAAACAAAGAAAACAACGAAGATTCTTTTCAGGAACAGTGTCTGCCTAGGAAAGTGAACCTCTTGGGTCAAAAAATAAGCTGTACGTCTCTGGGCCTGTTTCCTCCCCCGTAGTGCGAGCCCACCGCACGACCATGGAATGACGCTTGTCTCCACGGAAGCGCTCAGGCAGTGACAGCTTTTGACAACACAGTACTTCCGGGATTGCCCGGGAGGCAGCCCCCTCCAGGGGGAGTGAGGAAATGAAAGGAAACGTCCAGGTGGAGGCAACGTGGCGGATTTCTGCCGGGTCCCGACTTCCTCAGGGCCCGGTGAGAGGGTTTCTGGGATGAGGGGAGGCAAGGGGAACGGAAGTGGGCATCCTGGGCCACACAGGGATCAGGGACAGCGCTGAGGATGCTGGGAGGGCTGGCTGGGCCTTCCTGGGCTCCCGGAGCAGGGGCGGTGGGGAGCACGTGGGAGAGCCAGCAGGAGGGAGGGGGTCTAGGGCTCCCCCTTCACCCCCCGGCCACCATACGACCCGGTCACTCAGCACATGCGTCCTTGAAGAATCCTGAAACGTTAACTGGCCGGGGTCTGGGAGCTTGAGCCCAGCGTAGCTGGCACCTTGTTCCCGTCTCCAGCATCCCATTTGGTTTCCAATCCCACTTTCCCTTCTACATCCCCACCTCTCCACTGTGTTGCTTTGTATTCCTGGTATTTAACGTGGGTCTGTTTTCTGCAGAAACTCAGGCAACTGCTCCAAGCCACAAGTGTGCAGAATTAATCCGGCTGATGTGAGAGGCCCAAGCTTTACTATTAAAAAGAAAGGAAGAAAGGAAAAGAAGGAAGGAAAAGAAGGAAGGAAGGAAGGAAGGAAGGAAGGAAGGAAGGAAGGAAGGAAAGAAAGAAAGAAAGAAAGAAAGAAAGAAAGAAAGAAAGAAAGAAAGAAAGAAAGAAAGAAAGAGAAGGAAGGCAGGAAGGAAGATGGAAGGAAGAAAGGAAGGAAGGCAGGTAGGCAAGCAAGCAAGCAAGAAAGAGGAGGAGGAGGAAGGAAGGAAGGAAGGAAGGAAGGAAGGAAGGAAGGAAAGAAAGAAAGAAAAAGAAAACTCCCTAGGTGACTCTAAGGGACAGCCAGGGTCGACGACCAGCGGTATATCCCTGCTTTTTCTTTTGTTTTGAACACAGCAAACATGTACTTCTTATTTGGTCAATGCCACCTCATTCCAAGTCTTTCTGACACGATTCTCAGAGGGGCTGGACGCTGAGTACCTCCATCTCTGATTTCTGTGTCCACCCTCCCTTTTGCGGCTCATGCCTTCTAAAACGTTACAGGATCGGAGAGCTGACCTGTGGCATGATCGTCTTCAGATGTCTCTTTTTTCCTTCACCATCAGGACGATTTGCGACAGAGATCGATTCTTGGGAGATGCGAACGCAGGATCATTTCGTAGTTTTCTCTCGTCTTTTTGCACACTAATTTCATACGGTTTGGAGGGCACGTCGATGTCTAGCCGTCCCTTCTAGGTGCCATTAAGGATGTTTATGTCGCCAATACATATATGCGATGGGCTCTCGGGAGGTCTCGAGCACGGGCTTCACGCGGGCAAAGCGGTTCTGCAGTACACTCGGGGGCCGGGAGTCTTTCCGTCTTTCTGCTCTGCAAATGCAAGGCACTGGCTCTGGCCCCAGGCCGGCCCACCTGAGGGTCACAGGTGGCTATAGAGGTTTCCATCGTGACATCCATAATAATGTCCGGAGGCAAAACAGTCTCCTGTAAGGTCCCCTTGGGAGTGAGAACTTTCTCTAGAAACACCATCAGCCGAGTTCCCTTCCAGTTCCGTTTGCCAGGATCGGTCCCATGGCCGCCTCGAAACCATCACGCCGAAGGGAATGGGAGTTAGCCTGGGAGCTGGGACAAGGCCACGCTTCCCTGAGCCACATGGGGGAGGAGGGCGAAGAGTGGAAAAAAAAAAAAAAAATCAGAGCCCCGCCAGCGAGGAAGAGGGGAGTGTGTTGGAGAAGCACTCAGCAGGGCCGGCCTTAATTACTTTGATCATCACAGAAATCTAGGGGGACACAACCGTGAGACGGCATTTCCACGAGTCAAGAGCCAACAGATCGTCTTGGTGAATAAGAACTGCAGCGAGGTCCCGGGGCGCCTGGGCGGCTCAGTAGGTTGAGCGTCTGACTTCAGCTCAGGTCATGATCTCACTTTTTGTGAGTTCAGGCCCCGCATCGGGCTCGTGGGTCACGGGCAGAGCCCCCCTCGGATCCTCTGTTTCCCTCTCTCTCTGCCCCTCCTCTGCTCACGCACACCCATGCTCTCTCTCACAAATAAACGTTAAAAAAAAAAAAAAGAACTCCAGGGAGGTCCTACTCCTTCGGCACAAGTACCTTGCCTCAGTGGTTCCTGGATTCAGAAATCAGTAGCCCGAATCTGAAGCGTTAGCCCGTATTTTTGCCTCCTCTCCCCATCATCAGACACTTCTCACCCGCCTCATCCCTCCCATCTGTGAAGTTCCATGTATGTGGCTAGACACGGCCCCGCTTCCCACCCCTTTAGGCTTCTTTTGAACAACGTACACGTCTGTTTTTACATTTTAGTCAATAAATCTCATCTCAAATTTTGAATCGCGTTCTTCTGTTAATACGTCCAGTTCTAGGATTATCGTCCAAGCTCTATAACCTGGTATCCATATCTGAAGCCATGTCTCACTGGTGAATTACCGGGTCCTCTACTTTTCCTCTAACGTAAGGCTTATTTTTAAGATCTCCCCACTTTTGGCTTCATTTTAAAAGTCTCTAAACATAGGGGCGCCCGGGTGGCTCAGTCGGTTGAGCCTCCGACTTCGGCTCAGGTCACGATCTCACGGTTCACAGGTCTGAGCCCCGCGTCGGGCTCCGTGCTGGCAGCTCGGAGCCTGGAGCCACCTTCGGATTCTGTGTCTCCCTCTCTCTCTGCCCCTCCCCTGCTCACGCTCCCTCTCAAAAACAAACGGTAAAAAAACTTTTTACAAGTCTCCGTATACTCTCTGACATTTTTGCAAGCTACTTTTTGTAGTCCCTGTCGATGCCTGGCATTTAATTTTTGCCATAAAGACTTCTGACAGCTTTGCCAGCTTGCCAGGTAAGTTCTTAGGCAAAACAGTGCTCTCGATATTTATTTTAAAATAACCTTATGACCCTACAAAATAGGTATTATTCTTATTCTATATGAAAAAAAAAAAAAAAAAGATCGAAGCCCACAGATGAAACAACTTGTTCCAAGTCACTAGCTCGAAGCCAGGCCTGACTCCGAAGTCCGGGTATTCTCATTCTGAAATCTGAGGACTGAGGACCAGTCGAATGGACTGTTACAGATTGGTGGAACCCCGGAAGCGATGCCCCCAGAGAACCACGGGACCTGGGACGGCCAGGTTCCAGACTACTGGAAAAACGATCTTATCGGGCAGACAGCTGTGACCTAAACAGCCCCCAAAGTTTTATTGTCGTGTGCAGCGTCTGGAAAGTCCAGAAGCAGCCCCCAGTGGAACCCTGAGGTTCCAGGACCACTTCCGGTCAGCCACTACTCCCCTCTAGATTATCCCCTCCGTGTATTATTTGAATAAAGTTGCTCTCAGTACACCGTAGACTTCTCTTATATCAAAACACAGCTCGAGAAATGCAACAAATAAAAATTAGGTAGTAATGTTTGAATATGTAGTAACTATTCTTGAAACCCAGATAGATTCTCACGACTCAAACACAAATCCCTTCTACAGGCATTTTAAGAACTGTGTGTTTACCTCTTTTTATTGGTGGAAATCCTAGGAGAAACTGACACTCCCTCTTCTCCAGTGTTGACGCCCTATGTCTACACCGTATTTCTTGAAAGCTGTGATCTTGAAAAAGAGGCAGAACCACCACAACAAAATAGTATTCAAGGACAAACATTTGAGAGCATTGTCAAAGACCACCAAATAGTAAGGAAAATGTTTTCATACTCTAGTGCTGGTTTAAACTCTACTCCCCAAGGATTACGGGTTTCTCACTTAATTTTGCCCACGAACTCTTCCAGGAGCCACGCCCCTCTTGCCGAGTCCCTAAAAGAGCTTCGCGTGCCTTGTGGTCTTGGGAAGAAAGCGCACTAGGTGGCAGGGGGTGGGGGGAGAAGCCGAGGGGGCCGCAGTGGCCACCGGTTGCCTTGGCCAAGACGCCCACTCCACCAGGCTGGGGTGCCCGCGGTTACAGAGAGGTTGTCCGCCCCCCTCAAGCCCTCCTCTCACCTGTCTGCTGTCTGGCTACTACAAAGCCGTTATGGGGAAAAAACCCGAAGGCTTGCCTGTGACAGTTACCAATAAGGACGGCGTGAGGGCATGCCGAAGTTTGAAGAGTCATTTCCCTTTGATTTTGGTAAAGGCCGGTGCAGTGCGATTTTACTGCAGGACGTAAGGAAATAAATCGAAGGGAAGAAAAAGAGAAAAGCAGTGAAGAATAGGAAAATGCACCAAAATTACGAGCAGAAGCCATTTAAAAGAAGAAAATATTCTACAACAGATGAAGAAAGTTTTAATTTCTTTTCACATTAAACATTGTTTACCACAATCAGCTAACAGAAATTTCTGCAACATTGGTCAAGATGACATCAAACTAAGGATAGATGTTTGTTATGAGAAAACCTCATTTAATGTGACTGACGATGTTAGATACTATATTTTTCATGATAGGAGAAGATACAACCTATCTCGAAGAGAAAGCAAATAATTCAGATCAAGGAGACATGCTGAGGTTTTAATAAAGAAGAAAAGCTTCGCCTTGTCCAGAACACTTAACAGAGTCTAGGATAATTTAGGTAAAAGAGGTGAGTTAGATACCAAGCACTGGGCAGGGTCACAGGCCCATAATTCAGGCTTTATTTACATTACCAGATCTATGCAGCCTTTACCTTTCGGTAAGTGAGCTGTTATTTTTGGCAGAGGGATCTTCAATAGTAGCCTTGGATATGACAAATCATATTGTAATCATCAGGCAGTCCAAGGAACTATTTTAAGAGGGATAGTTGAGTATTTTCGTGTATATACTATTAAGGCATCTAAATTTTTGGTGTTTTCAGTATATAATTTTACTGCTTTTTTTTTTTTTTTCATTTTGCACAACAATGTTCTTAGGAATTAAGTGACACAATTCTTTCTCTACTGATGAACCAGTTTATCCATTTTGCAAACTTTAAATGGAGGTCTTGTAGAAGGGAAATTTATAACAGGAGAACACACAGAAAAATATATTGAAACCCAATAGAGAATAGTTTTTAAACCATCATACAAATTCAATCATAATGAACTGATAGTCTTTAACTTTGGAAAAACAGAAGAGCAATTAGAATTAAAACAGGTATTAAAAATAATCACCAGTAGTTTGCTTTACAAAAGAACAGAGCCATAAATGGCTTAATTGCCCCATTCAGTAACTACCAGATTCTTCTTTAGTCAAACACTAAGGGAATTCACATTTGAGCTAGTCAACAAAGCATATAAATATTTAACATCCGAATACAACATTTTAGTGATAACAGAGACTGCATAATTCTACCCATTGTTGCTCTGTGCACAAATTAACCAGGTTAAATATCAAAGATACACTGTGAATACTCCTGAAACTAACAATGGAATATTACGCAAAATTTTTAAAGACTCAGAAATAAAAGTAGAACACAATTTTAACATGGATGAGACGGTGCTTAAACAACAATCAATTTAATCAAGACCTTTAAAATTACCACTGAAATAAATGCACTACGATATTTTATTTTTAGTTTACAGAAAGAATCTCTAAGTACAGGTTGCAGAAAGAAAATGTTTAGTGCTATTTACATTCATTTTAAAACTCTGCTCTATACAAATTTAATTCTGATCAGTATGAACAATATTTTCGTAGATCTACTGCATATAAAGCCTTTTCATCAAAGCACTGACAATGAGTAAAATAACCTGATTACCTTTAGACAAAGCTGACCATTTGAAACCATTTACACTTAATGTTTTCTTAAGGGCCATGGACACTTAAAGTACAGAACATAATGTCAGCCTGCAACTTCGTTCTCATAAAGGCTAAAGTTATTTATATGGAATATTGTTCTATATACTACACGCCAATCTATATTTAAGTTCTATAGTTAGGTATTTTATAAGTTTTTTATTAAATATATTCTACACATATTTGTAATTTCATCCAGGAAGAATTTCTTCCCAGTGAAAAAATATAAAATCTTTTATATTTTTACAGGTTTAGATGAAACTAGCTCATGCTTTAGTGCTGTGCAAATTGGTTTTAGCATTATCAATTTTTAAATGATTGGTACAAAACAAAAGAACGTCATCCTTAATCATGTAGTACGCCTTAAAAAATCAGCTTTTGATTTTAATACAATTGCAAGCACTAATACCAAATGCAAACTACATAAAGAAACAAAATTGGTTACTATGGAGAATTATTTCAATTTTAAGAATTCATTTGAACCCCAATGAGTGAGTGTGACACTGGACGGTTACAGACGAGCAATTTTGGAAAAATCCAATTTGCTGATCTTCGAATACATAAAATTGATAAGTAAATGAGGTTTTCTATTATCTCTGTGCGGCAATGAACGTCTACGAGAATGGAACTGACCCTCCCACGTTAAGGCTAGGAAGCGCACTCGCACCCCTTTTGTGCTGTGTGGACAAGCACTCAGTGGCCGCGGGACTGAGGAGTGCAGGTGTGAAAGGAAACGCAATTCGTTTCGTCAGCTCTCCGCCGAGTGCTTTAAACAACAGGCACGTTTTGTTTTTTCGTTTGTTGCCATGAAAGTAGTCACACTCAGTTTTGTACTCTGTGCCAGTGCAGCCACCATGGCTGACTTTGATAGAATTCACCCACCATTTCCATTTCTATTCCATTTTTCCCTCTCCAGTGGGCCCACTAATTAACTTCATTAATTGCTGAGTGTTTTCCAGTGCGGAATTGTGTTTCCGAGCACTTTTAAGGTACCATAAACCATGTTGTAAAATCTGCTGATGAAGAAAATAACGTCAATCTTTTTTAGTGCAAACTATATTCGGAACACTTGATTTGTTAGTTCTGGTGATGAAAATTTGTGGCGGCAAAATGGTTTCCGCTAGGAAGGTAACTTGCGAACTGGGCGCCTAGAGATTGACAGCATCCAAAAACCAATAGATTTTAAAACCGCTCAACAGAAACGAAGAAACTAGAAATAAAAACGCATGGTGAAAAAATGTTCTTGGTTCTTTTTACTTTGATGAGGAAAGATGACAGCGTTCATGGGATCATTCAGGTCCATGGATTTACAGGCAGACTCTTCCTAAGGGTTTCCGAAGCAATGTCGGGTCTCTTCTGTCCCAGCAGCGAGAAAGACATAGACCACATGACAGCACACGCGGCACACGGTGTTTACAGGATTACGCAACAATTACTCTCTCCAGTCTTTTCGCGATTCCTCTGACCTAGAGAAAATGCAGAAAAGCCTTGCTTACAAAAGTGCTCGAATCAGGGGCTGCGGGGGAGGGGTGGCATCCAAACATAGTAAGAATTTGTTTTTAATGTCTGCAATTTTTTTTTAATTAAAAAGCTGTAATTATAATTATAGCCTGTTTTCATTATAGCCTGTTTCCAGGATGTCTGGTTATTTGCTTAACAAGCTCTGTCCATAAACAATGAAAACTTCCTTTCCCTCAGAAGGTTCAGAAAAAAACCAAGAACCATTTCGAGTGCCTGTCTCCGCGGCTCAAGTGAGTAACAACCTCTGCGGTACCCGGCTTACCTTGAGAGTTTGGCTCTGGCAATGTCTCTCTGGCCACCAAATGCATCACCGTTGTTTTGCCAAAAGGAAGTTTTAATGCTATGGGAAAAGCAGAAGGTAGTTTGTCACATACATACTGACCGACTGAAATCACCAGTCGGAACTGAAACCACTTAAAGAATCGATCGCTTTCTGCAGGACTTCCTCAGCAGACTGAACTTCTTACCAGTTAGAGCACGTCTTACAAAATGAGATTAGGTCAATATTCTCAGAAACAATTCAGAAATTATTCTGTCCAGCTATGGCCATTAGTCTGACACAGATATCCGTAATGCTTAAGAAAGGGGACAAGAGAAAATGCTTAAGAAAGGGGGCAAGAGAAAAGGGGACAAGAGGAGAAAAGAAACTAAAAAAAATTTTCGAGACTACCTTTTCTAGATTAGGGAAAAGTTTAGATTAAGAGAGACTTGTTTCTAAATCTAATTATCTATGAAATATGCAGTCACTTAAGAAAATTACTGCCTTGAACATACCACCGTGGTGTCAAAATAGAAGAAACAACAAATTTAATTTTAAATATTTATTCTCAACCCTGTAGAATTCAGTTAGAAAACAATTTTCTCTCAAAGGTTACTTTAAGAGAATCACTGTCTTGGTATTCTTAATAATCACTGTTTTCTAATTAAGTCTTAATTTAAAAGGTTTTTCTCATTCCTAATAGAATGGTTTTATTATGAAAAGTTTATTATGAAAAGTAGAATAATGCAACACATACCCATATGTCCACAAACCACTTAAGCAAATACAAACACTGAGTTTCATGGTGAATGTCTTTGTTATTCTGTATATAAAATTAGAAGCAACCAGTATAAAACAACTTAGGAAGTTATTGCCACAGGCGGGATGTTTCAGGTCTGACATCCAGAACTACGTTCTCTTCACAGACTACAAACTTAAGGCAGGTTTATAATCAGGCAAGTGTGGCCTTCCCGTTACCTGCTTCTGAAATCCTGCTCTATAGGATGATGGTTAACATGCAGATTTCAAGAACAGTACTAAATACCTTCAACGCTATTAATATTTAACGTAACCAAGGTGAGTTTCCATCTTACTTAAAGTTGGTCAGCCATTATTTGGTCTACTCTCTTCACTTCTCAAGTTCAAGTGAAGGAGGATGGCTCACAAATACACACTACGATGAAAGAAGAGGAGGGACTTTTCCGGAGAATCCCCTAGGTTTGATTTAACAATAAATGCAAATAAGATTTGCTATTATAAAAAGTCTCATTAAGTGTACTGGGAAAACCTGACTGCACTTAAAGCTGCATATCACTCCCCTTCCATTTCTGGACTCTATCTAGTAAGCCAGATCTGGGTTGAAAATCGCATCTCTGCTACTTGCCAACGGGAGACGGGTCACGGGCAAGTCAGTCACCTGCTCCCAGGCCTCAGTTTCCCGTGCCCAAATTGGAGATGGCAATTCCATCACCTGCCCCTTCCAGCTGTATCGATTAAATGAAGTAATCCAAGGAAAGTGCTTACGGGGCTCGGAACAAAGAAAGCAGGCGGTGAACACCACCCTGTTGTGGTCATCATCAGTTTGAGAAAGCAACGAATCTCAGAAAACAGGTAAGTGAATGGAGACGCGGGACAGGGCTGGGAAGCTGCTGGGTAAAGGTTTACCATCTGAAGCTACACATTTGATGGGGATTATTATTTTTCTTCTGCATTTGAATTTTAACTAGAAATAGTAGATATCGATGCTAACAGTATCAAAGAAGGTAAAGGGAAGAGGGATACAAGAATTTAAGAGGCTTTGTCTTTCCTTCTCTGCGGATGCCTCTGCTTTCTACTGTGACACCGTACAATATCCACAACAGTTTTCAACCTTACATAAAAGTCACCAGGAATTCAATTATTCCAGTTGTAGACTGGGAGATGGGGAGGGGGAGGAGAAAAAGAGAGGGAGAGAGAGAGAATGAGAGGGAGGGAGGGAAAGAGACTGCGAGAGAGAGAGAGAGAGAGAGAGAGAGAGAGAGAGAGAGAGCGCGCGCTTTCCTCCAACTAGCCAGCACGCAGAAATCTGCATTTTTCTAAATAAGTATTCCAGCTGATTCTTATGCCAGAGTCTCCAGCACATTTTGGGAAACAATGATCTGGAATGTACTGGATGTCAAACTTGTAGCTGATCTTATTTTCTTTTATCCTTCTTTATCCTTAATAAGACAGTTATCACACCATTTCTTTGGTAGACTGAAATTCTATGCAACTAGAAGGTTGTATCTCAAAAAAGGACATTCAGGGCTATGTTTTAAGGAAACTTGGTAACAAAAAATTACTAGAAGCACCAAGTCTCCTGGTTTAACCTCCCACAAAGTGCCTGAACCCCACCCATGGCTGTACCTACTACTTGTACGGAACCAATAACAAGGATTTCACTCTTTTCCCTTAGTGACATACCCCTTCTTTAGGCAGCCTGACATGTTCACATAATTTTGTGCTGAATAATCTGTCCACTTGATTTCCAGCTGTTGGTCCTAAGTCTAATTCAGAGGCCAAACCAGAGCAAGTCTCAAGCCATGCAAACGTAGCCTACGCCCTTCTCCACACAAGCCATTCAAACATCTGAAGACAGTTACTACGGCCCTGTGTACCGTCTCCTTCATTATCCACACTCAAGAACACACGGAGACTAAAAAGAAAAATTGTGACCAAAAAACAAACAGTTGAATGTTATTATTCAACCTTTATCAAACACCCAGGTATACTGATCAACTTGAAAGGTCTGGCTTATGCCTCCATGTTATTTGTCTAAATCACTAAGACCAGAAGTCGTTTATTTTGTTTTTGAAAATATTGACAGCAATACAGAAGGAAAACAGTAACAACAAGTCAATCTGTTAATTCTACAAACACAAATTCCAAAGAAGTACTAGTAAAAATTTATACTTTAATGGGAATGAATCAGGAGTTTGATTTTAACACAAATCCCATGATCTTCCTTTAATACAAAGTTGAAGCTTTGGGGCCACAACAAAAAGATAATGAAAGACGGAAGGGAAATTTCTCACATTCGTCAATACTCAAACGGAAACAGAGTCTCAAGATTCATCCATGCAGTTAAGATATTAAATTCAATCAACATCACAAGAGCTTATGTGCAGCAGAGACAATCAAGTAAAGACTAAAGATAGCCTATCCTTCATGAAGGAGTTGGTCCATGCAACTTTGTGAGAGATCTAGAAAAAGAACAACAACAACAACAAAAAAAGCTGTATTTTATTTATTTAGTTTTACTTATTTGTTTCAAATGTGTAATATATACTTGGAAAAGAACCATCTACAGGCAAAAAAAAAGATTGGGGGGTCAGCTATCTGGAGATGAATGGACTTGCCGAGAGATCAATATCCTCTAATAACTTATTTTATTTTAATGCTTAGTTTGTATCACTCATTCATTCTTCAATTTATTTCAGCTAAGACACACACACACACAGTTCACTGATTTCTCCTACCTGCCCCCTCTGGCAACCACAGATCTGTTCTGTGAGCTTGGTTTGTTCGTTTCTGTATTTACCGATCATCCTCATATCAAAGAGCATGTGGTGTTTGTCTTTCTCTTATTTCCATGTTCTCTTAGTTCCATGTTCTCTTATTTCCATAATACAACATGTCTTATTTCCATGTTGTAAATGGCAAGACCTCATTCTTTTTTATGGCTGGCTAATATTCCTGTGTGTGTGTGTGTGTGTGTGTGTGTGTCTCCCATTTTCTTCAGAAATGCGTATCATCAATAAACACAGGTTGCTTCTACATCTTGACTGTGTAAAAGACGCTGCAACGAACATGGTGTGGCTATCTTTTTGGAGTCAGGGTTTTCATTTTCTTCAGGTAAAAACACAGAAGTGAAGTTGCGGGAACATATGGTAGTTCTATTTTTTACTATTTTGAAAACATTTTTAAAAGCTACATTTTGAAAGTAGCTCGGTAGACAGCAGCACTTTTTAGACTAGTTACCTAACACTGCCACTGAAACCTGGTCATGAGTGAAATGCTGTCCTGAAATGTTCCACCTGCCTGATACTGTCATCATAAATCATTTGCATCCATCTCCGCCGGCCCTTATCACCCCCTACGCTGAGTGGGTTTTATCCGTTTCTACTACGCGATACTAACGCACCCGGAGGATTCTATCTTGTTCGACCCACTATCTCCGTGTAGCATGTAAGGAATAAATACATGCTGAAGGAACGAATGAAAATATCCTACCTTTAAGGAAACACAGTAAACATTTCCCAGTTAGGTTTAGAGAAAAAAGTCATACTATATTTAAACAAAAATATAAAAGTAGATCACCTCATCTGCCTACCAATCTCTGATTATCAGGATACACTTATAAACCCTGCTGGTGGTAGAGAATGTACCCCATTAGGAGGCACTATTGAGCTACATTTCTCCAATCACATGTAAAGAGCGGTAGTACCAAAGAAGCGTTTACTGTGTGCCAAGCACTGTTCTAAGTGCTTTGAAGAGAGAGACTAATCTGACCCTCCCGACCTAGGAGGTAGGCACTGTTGTTAGCCCATTTTATCGATGAGAAAAGTGAGGTAGCTACCCCAAGGGTACACAGAGGGAAGTGGTGGCGCTAGGATACAGCTTAGACCATCTGGCTCTAAATCTGCTTTTAATCCCCGTACTACACTGTCTCCCTGATGTTACTCCTTTACCTTCATTCTTGCACGACGGGCAACTGTATCAGTTAGAGTCAAACTGAAAACAAATTATCATAAATTTTTCCTACTTTGTGTGTCTGGCTTTAACTTAAAAATATTACATCTGATTTATATTATCTAAAAAGTACAATAAAATTAAATTCACAAAATAATAGGTATAGACTACTTCTAATGAGAGTTTATTTCATAAGGGAGTAAATACTTATCACAGTGCTTAACTTAAATTTATGAGAATGCAAAATGTAAAGAATAGGCAGAATTTATGAGTTTGAAATTATAATTTTTTTGTAAAATCAGACAATAGCATTTAAAAAATGTTTTTTTTATTTTTTTTAATTTTTTTTTTTAACGTTTATTTTTGAGACAGGGAGAGACAGAGCATGAACAGGAGAGGGTCAGAGAGAGGGAGACACAGAATCTGAAACAGGCTCCAGGCTCTGAGCTGTCAGCACAGAGCCCGACGCGGGGCTCAAACTCACGGACCGCGAGATCGTGACCTGAGCCGAAGTCGGCCGCTTAACCGACTGAGCCACCCAGGCGCCCCTAAAAAATGTTTTTTAACATTTACTCATTTTTAAGAGACAGAGAGAGACAGAGCACGAGCGGCGGAGGGGCAGAAAGAGAGGAAGACACATAATCCAAACCAGGCTCCAGGCTCTGAGCTGTCAGCACAGAGCGCGAGGGAGGTCTTGAACCGACAGACTGTGAGATCATGACCTGAGCCAAAGGCAGCGTGGCCCTTAACTGAGCCACCCAGGTGCCCCCAGACAAGGCATTTAAACAAACAAATGAATAATGCTGCCTGAAGTAAACATTAAATCCCATTACAAAGGTGATTATTACCTCCTAATGTGACATTTCCATGTAGAAATCGTCCTTGATAAATAAGTCGTAGAATATTTGGACTGCTGACCTGCTCTTCCTCCCAGTCTGAAAAGAACGAGTGAACCGTTAGGTGTATTTAAAGAAGAGTTAAGGTATTATGTCATTGTTCAAAACATTCAGATGCAAATCGGATAGAGAACACATCCTGGAGCCTCCCAATAATGGAAACAGTCACCATTCACAACAGTCAATCACTGCAGGCCTGGTTCTTGGTAGTGCTTCTCATTAATAAGAGCTACAGAAAGACTAGTGTTTGCTTAAGAACAAAATATAGTCCTGAAGGTTAAAACTTAAAACAAGATGGGGAAAAAAATCTAATCCTAGGTAAAGTGAAATGTCATTTGAAAACTAATTGCTATTACCAGTAATTAACAAAGAATATTACAATGTTCCGATATCCGTACCTGTTAAATTATGTATCTGAAGCTAGAAACAATTTAACAAAGATTTTAATATACCCATATAGAGAATAACAAAAACATTATACCTCAATAAGGCTGGAGAACAAAAAATTTTAAAATAACAAAAAAAATTAACAATGTTTACTTCTGGATGTTGATTTATTACATTGTCTTCTGAAGCCATATGATAAATATTATAGAAGACACAACTTTTAGTTCACTTTGCCCAAATACTCAGACGAAACTCGAAAAATAACATACATTAGAAGATACTACAAATATGAAAGCTAGGGAAGTATATAAAGAAAATCAAAAGACAAACTGGAAGGGTAACAGAATATTTCACTTTGTGTATAACGTATGTTATAGTGAAATATGGAATACTACTCTGTTAAAATAATGATTTAATAAGGACTGGTACTGGACAGGGTCCAGGGTTAGTAATTTTACTAGCTGGTGGATATAATAATTTAAGTTCCTACTGTGACAAAGGTTGGAGAATTCTATTATCATCTTTCTCAAGAATTCTAGTATGATGTGTTTGTTTCCTACAGAAGCTCCTATTACCAGGAGGTAACTATCAACACAAGGATGAGTTTAAAATATCCTAAAGAGAAGTGACAGAAAAGAGGTAAGTAGAGCACTTTCCTTCTGAGTGTTCAAAATGATGAATATGAACTTGATAAAAGCGTGCCCCCCACTGACTCAGCACAACAGAAATGGGAGAGGACACATGAACTGGAGTCATTTCTCCCCCAGCTCCCGGTACCTTTTCTCCTGGTCCGTCCCCCCACCCCCCCACCTGCCCTTAGGTGCCTCTGTTGCCTTCTGATCCTGGTGCTCTCAGGTCCCTCTTCTTCTAAAAGAAAGATCAACTAAGCCTTTACCATTTTAGTATGGACTACTTTGAATTCACCACACCCCAAATTACTGTTTAATAGACTATTTCTGGTCAAGATGAAAGTGTCCATATAAATAAAGACAAATGACAGGGTCTAATTCACTGGAAAAAAAAAACTTAAAGCTACACACTTCATTATTTTAGAGACTGTTGTGATTTCCATGCACTTCATGGGTTTAATATGCTATCTACCCTCCCCTCTCAGAGGATCTAAAACTTAGCAAGGCCTATAGAAGAACAATGCTTTAAGGAGGAATTTCAGCAACTAGGAACACGTATTTAGTGGCTACTGTTTTGCACCCCAACCCGGTAAGAGCTAGGTGTCTGATTACTCCGCCTATTAGCAATATTCCGCTAAACTGCCAGAGGGGACCAAGGACAACTAACTGTTGCCAAAAATATACCGCACCAAGCGTTTTTTTTTTCTACTCATTTAATGTTTACTACACTTTCATTATTAGCACTAATATTTCATATTAGCAAATATTTACATGTGCTGACCTTTAGTGTATGGAGATAAAATGCAGAGCTAGGTTTTTAATTTGAATATTTTATATAAAATAAAAACGACTGATTCCTATTCCCTGCATTGTCTAAAACTGCAGAGCAGAAGTGGTAAACTTAGGAAAGGCTGGGCTCAAAAGTTTGTATGTGAAAATAAGTAACGTAAGATTGATACGATTTCAGTGCTCGTAGATGGCGGTTCATTCATTTGGGACACCATTTATGGCAAACACCTGCACTTGAGTCCTGTCTTTGTTTACTCTGTCAGGATTTTTAAGGAATTAAAAGCAATTTTCATATCTAAGTCTAACAATTATGATGCTAAAGCTTTTTTTTTTTTTTTTTTTTTGCCACAAGTTACAATGCTGCCCTCCACAAATTACTGTTTAAGAGGGACTGCCCTTTTTTGTCTTGTGTAACATTTTCTACAATACCATCGATGTCTAAACTGACCTTTACCCTCTCCTCCCCAAATCATACAAGTAATCTTCTATATCATATTTAGTAAAACATCACTATTAGACAGGTATTTAAAAATACTTCTCCAGGGCACCTGGGTGGCTCAGTCAAGCGTCCAACTTTGGCTTAGGTCATGATCTCATGATTCATGAGTTTGCGCCCCATGTCAGCCTCTATGTGGACAGCTCAGAGCCTGGAACCTGCTTGAGATTCTGTGTCTCCCTCGCTCTCTGCCCTCCCCTGCTCATGCTGTGTGTGTCTCTCTCTCTCTCTCTCAAAAATAAATAAACATTAAAAGAAAAAAAATTTTAAATGCTTTTCCTACTATAGTTACCTGTCCTGCCTGGCTATGAAGGAAATCTAATATTCTTAGAGCCCCAACTTTAATCTTCTTCCGCTTTTCTGAAAGTCCTTCTTACCTCTAACCTTTAGAGGTTACCCTTAGAAGTAACCATTCCCTTGGTTACCAATGGAAAAAAGATCCAGTCATTTGAAAGTATTTGTCTAAACCAGTGTTTCTCAAGCGCAGGTCTATGAATCCTGAGTTCATGAACAACACAGCCGTGCTCCTAGGGTCTAAAAGTCCTCCTCAAGAATTTTAAAATCATGCTTTCATTTTCATGATAATCTGGAAGAGATTATCCACATCGTTCAAATAATCACCTTGTACTCCCTTGGGATTTATTGCCCACATATGCACTTTATGATCGTACTGCCACCAAGCAGTACCTCTTTAATTGTCAAGAGGCTCATAAGAAAAGGACGGAGGTTGGCTCAATACGTAAACAATGCATTCTTGCTAAGTGACAATTGGGTACACTGTGTGAAGGAAGCTTTTGTGGTGAACCTGCAGATAACTGGGTCCTCATACAGCACACAGTAGCAGAGGCAAGCCAAGCTCAACGGTCCTTTGCTTGTGGTGCAAGCAGGGAGTTGGTTTTAGCAAATATACATCATCTGGCACATTAATGTTGTTAATTTGAACATTATTGGTTTTTGAGTTATACTTGTGCTTGTGGTTGTATACGAGTTAATAAGGATAAAGCATCTTAATTGGGTTTTATGTTTCTATCTTTAAAAAAAAAACAACACTCTAACAAAAATAATTGGAATCAGCACTAGGGAATCTACAGAATTTTCTTCCTCTAAAGGAGTTCCATATATTATTTAAGGTTCAGAAACACTGATCTGATTGATTCATTTTGAATACACTGCGTTCTTTGTTGAAACGAGTCTTGTCCTTTAAAAGTCCACTGTTTTCACTAGTAAAATTAAGTGAAATCAGCTGAAACCTTCGTATCACTATAACACACGCCCTAAGAAGGATCGAGATGACTGAGGCAAAGTTCAAAGGAAAAACACAAGCTAACGACTCACTTTAGGATGGCAAGACAAAGTCTTATTACATGGAAAAGAATCAGAGAAGAAAGGAATACCATCCTCCCCTCTCTCAAATTTTGTGTTGTCATGGATACTGGCTTGAAAATGCAATGCGTAAATGGATTTTGTACCTTCTTGCCCCTTGTAGATCAGAGGACACATGAAGTGACAGGAATTAGAAACTTTGTGTTAGACTCAATGTTAAACTGGTTACATATAGGAGAGAACAGTGAGAATGCATTATAATTTTTTTAAAACCTTGTTTCTCTTTCCTCTTACTTTGTATTCTGGTATAGATTTACTGATATGAAAGTGTGCGCGCGTGTTAGCTATGTTGTGTTTTCCTTTTAAAAACTAATTTTCATTTACATTAAAATGGTTCTGAGGCAAAAACAGGGGTTTTGCAAACTGGCTCCTTCCCCATTTTGCAATGAGGTAGCAGGAGAGCAAAACCTAAGGATGAACACGGCGTTCCTTCCCCTTTAAGGCTGAAGCCTGATACCCCCGATTATTTGTCCTTCTTTGATATCCCTCTAATTTTTTCAAAATGTTTGTGAAACAAGGTAGGGCATCAAGAATTAACATTATTCATTCTCAAGAGAAAAACACCACTCACCCATTGGCCAATTGTCATACACATGCTTCGCAATGTCAGAAGCAGAATCATTAGGAGAAAACAGGAACTCTTTTGTCTTCCCGCTCACCAAGATGAGGCGCAAATTTATCTGAAAGAAGACAATGATTCTTTTAATATAAATCTTGAAATTTTTAAAGTAAAAATGTGACTCTAGGCTTTTCATTTCAATCATATTCTAAAATATTACTAAATGCCATTTTCTGGGTTTTACTTATTTAAATTCTATAAAGCCTTTCTTTTTTTAAAGAATGGGAATTTCGCATATGACTTTATTTCCATTATTTTATTTATTATATATGGGGACAGATATATTTGCCTTAATAAATGAACAAAGGAAAACCAAAATTCATCATACTTTTATATTTAATTGCTCTAACAATGTTCAGAATTGGACTTTTATATGTTATCACGATTACTGTAATATACATACTACCCATTGAAACACAAAAGTGTTGACCTTGCAGATCACATCACTAAATGGGAAAGAAATTTAGTTGATAATCTACTTCTTAGAAAAAATGAGGAGGGAACAATAAATTATACATAGCATTTTAGCCTATAAAAATCACTCAAGTCTAAACAAACTAACCAGAAACAATAAAGACTTTACAGTGGTTAAACGAGGAATCAATAATAGTTGTATCAATCCCAAATGCAATCATTTATTTGGGGACAGTAAAGGAGGAGCTATGTGTGACAAAGGCCATAAATTCACGCTCAGTGAATAAACTAAGGTAAATAAATAAAGGAATTAAAGTTTTTGAGATCCAATGAATTTACATTTCCAAATAAATATATTTGTTTATACCTTTTATAACACATTTCTAAATGTTCATTTTTTAAAATATTTTTTCGCTATCCAGAATTAATTTGATGTTATTTTTTAAAAACTATGGTATCACTCATTTCTGTTACGGAAAAGTAGGTGGGGTTTTCTGTACTTCGGGGACTGTTAAAGAGAGCAAATAAGACCTTCCCCAAAGTTGGGCCTACTCCAGAGTGGAGTCCTGGGACCGGCCCAGCTGCTTTATATATAAAGAACAGAGAACGTCATTGTACTGGTTTGATTGTACCCAGTCTCAGGTTAGCCAAGCTCTCTTCTTCAGTTACCAATACTTTTTCCTCTAAAAAAAAAAAAAAAAAAAAAATACCAGAACATCTTGAAGATGGCCACGTCTACAATGAATAAATTGGCTCCTAACACAGTACCATTAAAGATACCAGGTCACTGATTTACTATCTCTCACCACCATGGCCAATGCCACTTCCCAGTGCCTCAGCGCTTTGAAAAAGTATTGAAAGTTATAAAATAACTCCTCTAGAAAAATGCTCTGCACAAACAATTCCTCATTCACTGGGATGTGGCTGGATCCCATATTAGGTGGGGTAGATACAATATTAGAAATTGTATTCTAACTGTATGTGCATTGTATCTCCATAAAAAAGTTTTTTAGAAGATCAGAGAAAAATCTATATTCCGGGTGAAAAGCTCTTTCTATATGTTCAGTAAGAATTTCTTGCCGCCTTTCCTAACCAGAGTGGAATTAGACCAAAGAGCCTAATATAGGAAGAAATCTGATGAAATCACACTGCAGCAAACAAGTACATTCTTTAAGTTCCATCTGAATAATTCAATAATAGTTTGTAAGGACGATTACATTTTAAGAAAGCACCGCATATTTATTTCCTATAACAAATCAGTAATGAGTGATTCTTAAGGCAAGAAACCCAACAAGCCTATAATACGAATTTTAGTTGTCAGAGATGCCCTACTCATAGCAATCTCTTTATATGTGAATATTGATAAATATACACTATACTCTGAAATTATATGGAGACTTTCAATGGCTTCCCACTTCTACAATAGTATACGAGCCCTTCAGTCATTAATGCCCAAGAAATTATGCCTCTCATAATGGCTCAGTCACGTGTGTTTAACCAGAAAGATAATTAAATTCAAGCCTCCTAAAGATAATGTAAATGATATGAATCTACTTTTTCTCAGAATCATCTTTTTAAGTTCAAAATTAATTTCTACTGGGCTTTTATTCAAATTATAATATCTAAAAATAACGAAGAAAAAAGGGAAAAAAGACTCCTTAGGATCTGTAAAGACAACGCCAAAGCATACTTCGGATTTTCCCTCATATCCATCAATATGGAAACAGGAAAATAAATGGTAGTACATCCTTACTATGGAAATCTGCACAGTCGTTAAACAACATGAGATATAGATCTCTATGATTTGACCAGGAAAGGTGTCCACAAGAGATTAAACAAAATAACATACACACCCCCCCCCCCGCATAAATACGTAACACTAAATGGGTTCATGCAGCAAAGTTCTCAGCATTTCTTTTTTTAAAACTGATACCAATCACTGTCACCAGCAAACTGATGTTTCACTTTTGCTTCATAATCAATGGTCTAAAGAATCTGTGTGCATCTAAGTTTTCAGAATGTTAGAAACTTTTGGCCTCTGGCTGTGTTTGTCCCAGGTTAAAAAAAATTTTTTTTCATGTTTATGGGTTGACATAAACTTTTCAGTTTGACACAGGCCTACTAAGCCCTACTGGTTACTCACACTGGCCTGCTTCATGCCCTTAAGATACCTGCCTGCTCCCAGAAAACAGTTCAGTTTGTAACTCATGGTACAGTTTCAAAGTGGCTTTGGGCTACAAAATCAGAACAAAAAGCAAGAGAATATGAAAAACTCTAAGTCTGTATAAATATATAAATCTAGAACTTATCAAATCTTATAGTTAAAACTATCTCAAACTGACAGTAACAGTTAAAGACCGCTTCAGGAATGAAGTTTATGTCCCAAATTAAAAATACCAGCAATAAACTCACAAAATGAAGTTGCCGAGTAGAGGAACACGTTGCCCAACACGCTTCCAGTGCCCGGTACAATGCCTGGCATACAGTATGCGTTATTTGTTTACCAATAGTTCAGTTTCTTCAGTTTCGATATCCAAGTGGAAATATACTGGAAAAGTCAAGCACTAGGATTCAAATCCAGGCCTCAGCGTTCTGGGCATTTTATCAAATGGCCAGTGTGGGATGGAGAATAAGAATGGATAATAATCATTTCTTGGTAGTCCTATGGACAGACGGATACTTCCAACACGTGACCACCTCTGTGCTCAATCTGTCAGGCTCTGGATCGTCACTGTGAGCAACGTGCCACAGTTGACACAAAGGCTGTCAGTCAGTAAGGCATTTCCAAAAATAAAATTAATTCTGATCTACCATATTCAACACGTATATTGTACCCAATTTTCAAAAGAGGCCGAAGATTGGGTTACTGACGCGGAAGTCAATGGATGAGTCTAGATCTGTTCTTACGCTTATTCTCTATGTGATGACCTTGCTTCTAGACTAGAAGCTTCCATCTGCCTCAGTATACAGTCAAGTGTATCTTCGGACTGTAACACCAATGGAGGAAAACAGCAAATCCCATAGCCTCTTTTTAGGAAAAGTCTTGAAAGCAATCACCCAGATAAACATCTGGATACACAGGTGGGTCAGTAGTTAACTACTCCTATCATAGTAAAAATTTTCTCAAGCTTATTCAGATAAATAATGTTAATTATAGCTACTCTCAGTAAATGCAGGGCATTCCTATAAATGTGAGCTAGTTTCCTTTAAAAGATTATGTTCCAGGGGTGTCTCGGTCGGTTAAGCGTCCGACTTCGGCTCAGGTCATGATCTCACAGCTTGTGGGCTGGAGGCCTGCATCAGGTTCTGTGCTGACAGCTCAGAGCCTGGAGCCTGCTTCGGATTCTATGCCTCTGTCTCTCTCTCTGACCCTCCCCGGCTCATGCTCGCTCTCGCTCTCTCTCTCTCTCAAAAAAAAAAAAAAAAAAGATTAAAAAAATTTTAATTTTTTTTAATGTTTATTTATTTTTGACAGAGAGACAGAGACAGAGAGAGAGGGGGGAGAGAGAGAGAGAGAGAGAGAGAGAGAGAGAGCGCATGAGTGGGGGAGGGACAGAGAGAGAGGGAGATACAGAATCTGAAACAGGCTCCAGGCTCTGAGCTGTCAGCACAGAGCCCGATGAGGGGCTCAAACTCAAACTGTGAAATCATGACCTGAGTTGAAATCGGACACTCAACCGACTGGGCCACAGAGGCGCCCCTAAAAAAAATTTTAAAAGATTATGTTCCAGTTAAATATTTATTAATGAAAGATCGTTTTACTTCTTTGAAAAGCTAAGTCAGTACCTCAAAAGAACTTTTGCTTGTGAAGCAGTAGGATTCTTGGCTCACCAACCATGGATTAAAAACAACTCTTGGGGTGCATGGGTGGCTCAGTTGGTTAAGCGTCCAACTTCAGCTCAGGTCATGATCTCATGGTTTATGGGTTCAAGCCCCGTGTTGGGCTCTGTGCTGACAGCTGGGAGCCTGGAGCCTGTTTCAGACTGTGTCTCCCTCTCTCTGCCCCTCCCCTGCTTGTGCTCAGTCTCTCTCTCAAAAATAAAATAAACATTAAAATTAAAAAAAAAAAAACCCTCTTATTTACAGCTTAAAATGTGATATTCCACATGTACATACTTGTCTAAAAATTAAACTGTTAATGAGGACTCTGAATGACCTCATGAGATGGAATTACTATGTCATACAATCCCCAAGGATGGCGTCTAGATATCCAAATGAGTGACACATTTCATAATTATTTTTGAGGCAAAACAAATCAAAACAAGACTATTAGTGAGGTAGCTACCACGATCATTTTCTTTAAGGCCAGTGGAAATGATAAGGATTCTTCTACGTATGTAATTTCAAGTCAAAAAAAAGTTTTTAGTCAAATTGTCATTCCTATTTGTCAGATTACAGCAATTTGGAGAAACCGCATCTAAAACTTAATTCACACAACAATTTGTATTCAATTGGTCAGGATGAAAAAAACTTAGAGGAAGTAAACAGGGAGAATGGAAGATGGAATTAATTGGAATGGTCTTTAGAAATAAGACAGACAACTATGGAGATGGACCATGTCCTTTAAGAGAAACAGGGCTGTTTTCTACCAAAAGATCAACAGGTTCACCAGAAAAGGAGTTCCCGACTTCTCCTCTGAGTCTTGGAAGAATAAAATGAGTACTGGGGTACTGCACATTCAAGTGAGGAACCTTAGCCCTTGTAGTGCTCATTCCTGCCCTTTTAGCTCAAGGGCAAGCAAGTGGCCAGTGGAGAGATGTTAGACTTTCTTTGCAAATCAGTTTTTTTTTCCGAAGCTCTCAATTTATCTCAAGGGGATTATACTGAGTAGATAAAGCCAACCGCAAAAGGTTACAGACTGTGCGATTCCATTAACATAATATTCCTGAAATCACAAAACTATGGAATGGAGAACGGATTAGTGGTGGCCAGGTTTTAGGAAGTGAAGGGGGAGGGGTGGCTGTGTCTATAAAAGGGAAGCACAAGGGATGCTTGTGATGGAACTGTTCTGTGTCTTACCTCGGTGAGTGGTCACATGAATCTGCACATGTGATAAAACTGCACAGAACTAAACGCAAACGCACACACACAAATGAGTGCATGTAAAGCTGGAGAAATCTGAATAAAGTGTGTGGATTTTATCAGAGTCCATTTTTGCTGTGATAACCGTCCTACAGTTATGTGAGATGCTACCATCAGGGAAAACCAGGTGAAGGGGATATGGGATTCCTCTGTACCATTTCTTACATGGGCTTGCACACCTATAATTATCTCAAAATAAGATTTTTTGGGGGGTGGGTGATGGGTATTGAGGAGGGCACCTTTTGGGGTGAGCACTGGGTGTTGTATGGAAACCAATTTGACAATAAACTTCATATATTGAAAAAAACAAAACAAAACAAAACAAAAAATAAATAAAGAACATTTAACCAAAAAAAAAAAAAAAAGATTTTTTTTAAAGTAAGCACTCAGGGGCACCTTGGGTGGCTCAGTCGGTTGAGCGTCCGACTTCGGCTCAGGTCATGATCTCACAGCTCGTGAGTTCGAGCCCCACATCAGGCTCTGTGCTGACTGCTCAGAGCCTGAAGGCTGCTTAGGATTCATTCTCTCTCTCTCTCTCTCTCTCTCTCTCTCTCTCTCTCTCTCTCTCTCTCTTTCTCTCTCTCTCTCCCTCTCTGCCCCTAACCCACTCATATTCTGTTTCTGTCTCTCTCAAAAATAAACATAAAAAAAATTTTTCTTTTAAACTAAGCACTCAGCTTGCTAATAATGTATATGGTATTATATGTCTGTCTTTACTTATTTGCATTTGAAGACAAATTAATGCTTTTTAAAAATTAATACTGTATTAAAGTAGCTACTTGATATAGAAAAAAGTATATAAGTCTATCAGTGACTTTTTTTAAGACAATGTATAAATTTTAAAATAGATAAGCATATCTTCTTTTTCCTAGAGTTATGGATTTATAAATGGTATATTCTGGATTTCTGTTCATTACAGAAAAATGGAATGAGGAAGAAATGTGCTCTTTTTTTTTTTTACATAGAACTGATTTAAAACAAATTATTCACACAACTGCAGTGCTAAATTATGGTAATCATATTTCATAAACTTGCCTTTAGTTGCTCATTTCTTCAAATATTTTCTGAAACAGACAGTGTGCTTGGTGTCTGTATTACAAAAGACTTATTATGAAAGCCTTTGAGGATTTCATAACCTTGAAACTATGAGAGACATCATTGTGGGGGAGAGGGGTAGCTAGGATGTAAAATTTAAGTGCTCATAAATATTAGCTGAATTAATTTTAAAAACATAAAGGAGAACCTGGAATCCGACATTCCAGAGTCGGGTCTTTTTTTTTTCGGTACAGTGAATAAAGGAGTAGAAATGCTAACACCTGCCATTTATTGTGTGGCTTTAGTTGTATTTTGGGTACTGCACTTAGTTACTAGTCACCCAGCCCATTTCTGAAGCAGTTCTTCCTACTCCCAGTTTAGAGTTGTGGGAATGCATTTAGAGACTTTAATAAGCGGGTAAACTGAGATTTGAACCGGGGTGTGCTAACAGCCCAGTATTTGATGTTCACCACTCGGGTCAAGTGAACCAGGTGGTCGTGGCAAATTCCTTACCAAGGTCTCCATGTTGGTCATCATCTTAACCACTCTTGCCCTCCCTATGCTCGGACCACAGGTATCTTTTTTCAGCTCCTCAAAACTGCCAAGTTCTTACTTGCTTAAGGCCCTTGTGTGTAGAACGCTGGGTGCCCTATGCTCCCCACCCCAAGCCCCACACACTCTGGCTTCAATGTGTTTAAGGCGGGACGGCATAAATAAATCCTCCCGAGCAATGACACAAAATTTTTGAAGAAAACAGTAGAAAAAAAATTCAAAATAGAATTAGAGAAGCCAAGAAAGCGTTCCTATTCCCCACTGGAATGAAGCAGAAGTCCTATTTGTGGAGAAGTTAAGGCATCCAAGGAAACAGATTTTTACCTCTAAGAAAACACACCTCAATTCTTGTCTCTGAATTTACTTGTATTGTGGGGTCATAAACTAAGGTACGTTGAGATCTGCTAAATGACTTGAAACTATGGGATCTTTTTCTACACTCTTTTTAGCACTCAGCATGATGTCGATTCTAATACACACGGAATATAAAATCTTTATAGGTAACAACACTTACCTGCCCTGAACCATAGGCAAAGGGGAGCCTAGAGAGTTCTCCAGTTTAAGTTCCAAAGTAAACTTTCATGACATCTCATTTTAGTTGGCATGTGATTTTCCAGAACACTTAACTCATTTTGAAATGTAGGTGGAGAACGACATTCCAAAGCAACATTTCATGCTTTTTAAATTATATGAACCTGCCAGCTATTTATTATTTTTTGAGCACTGAACATAAGAAACCGTTGGGCTATACAAATGAATAATAATATTAAATTAGCCTATTTGCTTTCTAGAAAATGTCGACTGATTTTTTTTTTTTTTTTTTTTACTCATCAGTGAAGAAACAAAAGCACAGTTCAGAATCAAATAATGTAGCTCAAAATTTATATGACATTTAGTGCCTGGCACACAGTCAGTGTCTAATTAGCCATTATCACAAATTATCTATCATTGTCATCATCATAACCATTGTTAGTTTAGTAGATCACATTATACTAACTATACAATGCTCTTTCTTAAAATACTTTATAAAGTACAAAACAAGTCTGGGAAACGCTGGTAAAATTAAAATTCCATGAGAAGACTGAACAACATATTTTCTTGAGAAAGCCTTCCAAATTATTCCAAATTATTCTTAGAATTATAATCTTTCAAGTTCCAAATCCTGTAAACTTAGAAAACATGTTGGTTCTGAAAATGAATTATGGTTCTGTTTCACATTAAAACCTGACAGTAGGATACAAGCTAGCTGCTTTAACGAGATTTCAACATGCAAGTGTAGCAGTCTAATTTCCTATACATACTATGGACTAAATAGCGAATTTGAATTTAACCAAAGCAGTCTCTCTGGGACACTGGATTTGTATCTAGGGAAACCTTTGTTTTGAGAAAGACTTTCAGGCCTTAGGACTCAATTAAGAACAACAGTTCAGTACAACTGTTTCTGTCAACCAAGCACCGAAGATATTAAATTATAGATAGGAGAAACGGAACTGGCAAAGGCAAAGCGATAAAGAGGACACTGGGGAAGGGAGAGAGTAGCTTTTCCTGTATTTATAATATTATAAATTATCTATTACGTATTTCAGGAGGATGACAACTTCCTTTTCTCTGCCCATCTCCCATTAGTGGAAATCCGACGGTTTATGTTTTTTGGCTAATGGCCTGAAATCATGGGGAAGGAAATTAGCATTTACTGAGTATCAACTATGCACCAGAAGTTTTCCTTACATGTAGTATCTCATTTGAGTAGTTCTAGCACACATCCTATTTTGGTGTCTCCTGAATAGTACTTTCTCTTCTCTCTAATCACCTAGCTGCTCTGATAAAACCAGGATGAATCTTTTAGATCTCCACACTTACTCATTTGTCTTGGCTGTGCCATTGCTTGAGCCTTGGCCATATTCCCCTTGAGGTGAGCATCTGCCCTTCTGCTGCGGTATCAATTTCCCTTGCTGCTTCTATGCTGTTATCAAATTCTCAGCACTACTCTAAATACTATGCCTTTCACAATATTCCTCAATCATTCAACTTTTACAGAATTCTTCTGGTTCACAGAGAATGCACAAGGGAAAAGAGGCCCCGAGAGGCCGGCCAAGTAGTGGTGAGGCCAAACAGAACCCAGATTTTCTCTCTCCAGGGTCAGGGTTTGTCCTAGCATATACTTCAGTGTCTTCCCAAACTCTCTCTCAACCTCCTCCTACAGCTTTCTCAACATTGGACTTCTTGTCTTATTCATACAGCCACTCCAGAAGGGCTTGCTTCTCTTAGGATTCACACAACTTGTGAGACAAAATAGTCCTTAATCTGCTACATAGTAGCTGAAAATTAATCCTGTTTCTCTGAGTGATAGAACCTATATGGAATATAAGCAAATGTTAAGAGAAAAAGAGTTCTATATTATATACTGTAGAATAAATCTGGAAATGCCAGGTTAAAAAATTCAAACAAGGTGTCTGTCAAGAGCTGGTGGGGAGAGTAACGGAGAGTTAATGTTTAATGATTACAGATTTTCAGTTTTGCAAGATGAAAAGACTTCTGGAAATGGATGGTGGTGATGGCTGCACATTATGAATGTCTTTAATACCACTGAACTGTACATTTAAGAACAGTTAAGAACACAAAGACAATGGTTTGTTAAAAAAAAATAACTTCCCATTAATAATTAATTTTGATCCTCTAAAGTTTTAAATTATTGAAATATAATAAAACAGTAGGGGAGTCATCTCATCTAGGTAATTCTGATACAATAAAGTGTTTCATTTTATACGAAGTACAAGAATGGTTAAGATGGTAAATATTATGTGTATTTTACCACCATCTAAAAACCAAAAAATATTTTTTAAAAATTCAGTTTCTTCTCTGTAAAACTTCTCAGAATCATTCATACGCCAAAATGAATGTGAATCTCTAAGGGGAAGAGGGACCGATAATGCTACTTTAAGCTGATACTTCAAAAGACTGAACACACAAATGTTTGTTAAACAAGATACGAGGCTAGATGCTACAGAAGATACAAAGATGATCAAAACATAATAAGTACTTAGGATTTATGATAAAGCATTCAATCACCTCAGGAGGCAGTGGGGCTAACATAAGCAGGTCACTGAAAAAGTTTGTTTACTGAATTTCAAATTTGTCAGACATAATATATTGATGTGGAACCTGATTTGCACATAATAAAAAATCAACCATCAGTGTTATGGCATAATATTTTATCATAAAAAATGCTGAAAGGGTTGTAATTAAAATAACCTATTTTATACCTATTGTTAGAGGATGTCAGAGTGACATTCCTTTTTGCGGTATAATTGTGAATTAGATATTTGCACCACTGCTGAAAGGGCAGGATATACCCAGAAATGGCCTTTAATATTAGACTACAATACACATTAAGATGAACATCTTAAAACGCACATCTAAGGGACACTTGCGTGGCTCAGTAGGTTAAGTGTCCGACTTCGGCTCAGGTCATGATCTCTTGATCTCTCAAAAGCAAATAAACATTAAAAAAAAACTTAAAAAATAAAAATGCACAATTGCAAAGACTTATTTTTCCACAAACCTTTTTTTTCAATGTTTATTTTTGAGAGAGAGAGACAGAGACAGAGCACAAGTGTGGGGGGAGGGGGGGGCGCGGACAGAGAGAGAGGGAGACACAGAATCCGAAGCAGGTTCCAGGCTCTGAGCTGTCAGCACGGAGCCCGACGCAAGGCTCAAACTCATGAGCTGTGAGATCATGACCTGAGCTGAAGTTGGACACTTAACCGACTGAGCCACCCAGACGCCCCTAAACTTTTTTTTTTTTTAACGAGGAAAATGGCGTAGACTTGATGCCATGACTATGGTTAGAAAACAAAATAATTTTAATGTGTGCCTTTGCCCTATGAAAGGGAAACAAACGGTTCTCTGAGGGACTGTCCTAGATGACTATTCAAGTCCCTTCCAGCTCTAATGTCATGTGATTAGCATTAAACAAAAAGGTCATGTTATTTAGAAATATGAGAATTTTATTATACATAATAAAAAATCTATGTAGGATATGTAAACATTCTAACGACCCTGTTATTCCTATCAGTCACACTTCTTATTTGAATTCATAGAGGTGGAATGATGTAAACCCACTGCCTTCATTTCCTCATCACTAACTCTACTCTGTAATTCCCTGTGAATCTGCCTTGGAAGCCACACTACTGAACCGTACTCTTGAAGGTCACTTACAACCACCTAATAAGAAACATCAAATAGCTTCTTCTCATTTCTCATCTTCCTTAGTCTCTCTGTAACATGTGACACAGTTAATTCCTCTCCTCGTTGGGTTTCTGTAATTCCCCGAGTGTGTTTTCTGAAACACTGGCCTCCATGAAGGATTCTGGGAGAAAAAAACAGTTCAGTGATCAAGTGAATCTGCAAAACACTGCTTCATATATTTCCATCTTGGAGATTTGTCATGTGTGTTAACATTAAAAACCCAGAGAATTGCAGTGAACAAATTCACCCAAGACTGCTGTAGTATTTAACCACAGAACCAATGTTCTTTCCCATATTACCTGTTGCCCCCCTCCCAACTCCTCCCACCCCCCCACAGATCTAGTGTCTGGTAAAACATACTTTGGGGAATACTATTCCTGCTTCTCTGACCCTCTCTTTTAGCTGTTCTTTTTCCTCTTGTACTCCAAATATGGGCCTTCCAAGGTTCCCTCATCAATCTTTTCTTTCCCCAACACCTTCCCCACACTCTGGGGGTGGATAGGGCTTCAACTGTCACCTGTGTGGAATATTCCCAAACTAATTCTCCACGGGACACCAATTTTGTTTCTCCAACTGTCAGCTGACCATTTCTAATTGGATAGCCTGTTGTCCTCTCAAAGACTATGTTTAAACTTATTTCTTCCTAAATAACAGTTATCATTTCTGCTAAACTCTCCTGGTCTCCCAGTTACTCAGGCTTGAAGGCTCAGGGTTGTCATTTACTCTGCGCTTTTCTCCCCCTTTACTGGGTTCCTAAACTCTTGCAAATTCTCTCTGCTGCCTCTCACCCCTAATCCATCTTGCACATTGCCAAACAATTTCAACACCTTAAAATTTTCTCACGGTGCTATAGGTAGCTAACGTTTACTAATCACTTACAAGTGATACAGTACTTTGCATGAAGTATACAGTTAACTGTTATACAACCCTACGAGACACCACCTCCATGTTGTAGATGGTAAACTAGGACACTGCGATTAAGTAACTTCTCAAGACCACATGGTTCACAATCCAAACTTCTCAGTCCAATCCAATTATTACTCTTCCCCTACCCAAATTTCTATTCCAGCCAAATTCGTTATAATTCTATCCTGCCAAGAATCATAAGAATGAATTCCTGATTCTGTTCATTCAGTTCTAATGCCTCCTTTGAAGCCTTTGTGACCACTCTGGATGACAGTGCCCATTCCTCCCCCAGGGCTTCCATCCAATCATGGCATGTGCCGGAGCGGCCCTATGTGTTCACGGTTCATCTGGGACAGTTCTGATCTACAGTTGTGGGATTACTATTAGGATGAACAGTGCTCCCTTTTGCTCTCAAAAGTATCTTAATCTACATAATAAATTATAAGGTTATCCTATTATCATTTATTGTAGCAAGATACATTTTATATATGTTTTAACTCTCCAATTAAATCATGGTCTTTGAGGATGGAAAATCAATCTTAAAACTTCTTAATAGTTCTCTCAGAAGTTGCTAACATATCAATAAGCACAGTTGTGGAGATGAGGTGCCTTTGGCTGTTTTGTGTTTCCCAATTAAACCTTCATTTCAGATCAAAAGAAGAAAAACATGTATATTTAATTAATGCACATAGTTAACCTCATATGATTAACTGTGCCTGAAAAATAGTAGGTACATAATATACTGGAAGATGAATGAATAATGTACTAGAATATGCCAGACTAGAGACAACATTCCTAGAATATTTCAATAATGTACATGTAACAGTATATCCACGAAGGAGATCTACCAACAATTACCAAGAAGAAAGTGCATTTTAATATTTTTTACTGTTATACAGTTAGGTGATGATAGACTATTTTCCACACACAACTATCTTGCAATATAAACCCTGACACAGACCACAGTGAGAGTGAAAAACAGTTGCCCTGAAAAGGGAAAAAAGAAAAAGACATTCAAAAATCATTCTATTCTTTACAATATGTTTGTCAGTCAACTCATTATTCAAAAGTGATAGCACGCTCTCCTATTTAGGAAGAATACATTTGTCTGTCCATGAAGAAACCGATTGTTCCAGGCTGCCTGTGCTGTGCAGTCCTATTCAGCTTGCACAGACAATTTGCATCAACCTGTGACTAGGGATACTGTCACTTAGTGGTGCCCCAGATAGCCATGACCTCATGTGCTCTTAATACTGAGGTTCTCATTTATAAATTACTGTCTCTGGAATACCCATGGATTCTTACTTGAATACAAGTATGCTTTAATTATTATTTATTAAATTTTGAAACTTTAACAAATAATCTATCAGTTCACTTAGGATTAGGATGACAAATTATTCAGCAGCACAGTTGTACATAACAAAAAGGGAACGAAACAGGCAAATGTGATAAACGCATCAACATCGGCATATAATATTAAGTACGATTTTCAGTACAACACAGCATAAGATCTATGCAGGATATACTATCCAAGAATGTTAGATCTAAGAATGTTAATTAACATAATCATCAAATGCTAGTCACTGGAGATGAATGCATCTTAAAAAAACAAACCCTGAATGTCCATAAAGAGTTGGTACAGAACATAAATCCAGCAACATCAGAACATTTAGTATTACAATACAGAAAGCAAAACAAATGATAGCAGATGGTTTCAAAGAGGGGAAACAGAGAACTGCAGGGCAGTAAAGTCCAAATTATAAATAAAAGGGAAATGTTCAGAAAGAAATAGTTAAGGAAAAGGTCAGATGAACTCCTGGAAGAAAGTAAATGACTAATAGCAAAAGAAGAAATGTTTATCAACAGGAAAGATTGTTATGAGTAGATTAGACAATTATCTGAAGACATGAACAAGAAAAGATCAGGAAGTATCGTTGCCAGACAAATAATTCAGGAACTAAAGGACCCCCAGCACTGAGCTGCAAATACCACATTACGCTTTTTGCAAATTTAGAAACTTAGGCTCCGAGATAAAGAAACGTCGTGTAAGGTTATAAAGGAACCAGAAGATAGAACTCTTCACTTGAGCAGTTAAGTGTCACTTGGACTATCTGCTGAGCAAGGCTTTTTTTTTTTTTTTTAAACCAGTGAACTAGCCTATGCTCATGTGTATTAAATAACCATCTGCAGAATATGTGAGAAATTTCAGAAGTCGCTAACTTCTATCAACAATAACAGAGTAATTAACACCATAAAACAGATACAAAAGTCTGGGAAAGATATTTAATGAGTCTCTGGACCTCTTACTATAAGAACTAATGACAGTGTTCCTATCACTTTCGTTTCCTATATCAGATTTTATTTTCAGAATATTCATGACATTAGTGTGTGAAAAATTACTAATCCCTAAGGAACTGTCCTTACTTTATCCTCAAAGTTTTATAAAGTAGGACTATGGCATAAAAGATGATATTTTAGGTAATATAATAAGATTATTTTTTCCCAGTTTTCTGCAGAAGCAAATGAAGCTAAGAGGCACTCCCTATTAACACCGCAACTACCACCCTGCATCTTACACACACACTCGCACGCACACGCTCGTACCCATATGTATGTTGACCCTTCTAGCTCACTTCTGTTTGTCAGGTGACAAATAGGCACCCTGTAAAGGTTAATGTAGAGAATACAATAATGATTCTAGAAGGTAGAAGAAGAGGGGCACCCAGGTGGCTCAGTCGGTTAAGCATCTGACTTCAGCTCAGGTCATCATGATCTCGCGGTCCGTGAGTTCAAGCCCCGCATTGGCCTCTGTGCTGACAGCTCCAAGCCTGGAAGCTGCCTCAGATTCTGTGTCTCCCTCTCTCTCTGCCTCTCCCCTGCTCATGCTCTGTCTCTGTCTCAAAAATAAATAATAAACATTTTTTAAAAAGTTAGAAGATACGAAGAACACAGATTCCTCAACAAGGGAGGCTGCTAGTGGATATGATTTTAAATATTATTTTGAGGGGTGCCTGGGTGGCACAGTCAGTTAAACATCTAACTCTTGATCTCAGCTCAGGTTATGATCTCACAGTTTGTGAGTTCAAGCCCCGCATGGGGCTCTGTGCTGATGGTGCGGAGCCTGCTTGGGATTCTCTCTCCCTCTCTCTGCCCCTCCCCGGCTTGTGCACGTGCTCTCTCAAAATAAATTAAAAAAATTTTTTTTAATTTTAAATAAAAAAATAATAAAATATTATTTTGATCACAACTATTTTTTCCATAGCTCCTCAGTTACCAGATTTTATTAATTTTTCTTCTGCGGTGTTTACTGCATTTATTTTTTCCCTACCCCTTGCCCCCATTCTGTCAACATCCTAGCTGTCACTCTGTCAACATCCTAGTTTAGACTCTTACCAGTAGTCTCCTGCTAATTGGTCTTCCTGGGTGTTCTGTGCCACCCCCCTTCCCCCGTGCCATTCTTAATTCTTGTACTACAACTCATCCACGCAACAAATATTTGTCGGACACTTACTGCTGGCCTACTATGTGAATGCTTAAATATTTAAGACCTACAAAATCAAGGGAAATTAGCAGGTACACTTTAGTATGTGCTTCTAAGATCATGAAATTGGCTATATATCTGATTATGTTTTCTGGCAGCAGTTTTGGGGAAGAACTGAATGCATTAGGCCTATGAAATAACAAAGGCAGGATTCCACCCAAAGTTACTGTTACAGTTCTTACCTATTGAAGCCAACAATCCTTGGCAGTCTTAAGCTGCTAACACTGCAACCATTCATTTCACATTTGAGTGTTCAGGCTGTTCACTCATGATTGGAGTTAGGGATTTTGGTTCCATATACTTACACATAAGCTTTTATGTATACAGGATCTAATGCCTTCGAGGAACAGCTCTACGATACATGGCTTTAATTTAGCAAATACTGGGGCGCCTGGGTGGCTCAGTCAGTTGAGCGTCTGACTTCGGCTCAGGTCATGATCTCGCAGTGAGTTCGAGCCCCACATCAGGCTCTGGGCCAACGGCTCAGACCCTGGAGCCTGCTTCGGATTCTGTGTCTCCTTCTCCCTCTGCCCCTTCCCCACTTGTGCTCTGTCTCTCTCCATCAAAAATAAACAAAATATTTTAAAAAAATTTTTTTAGGGGCGCCTGGGTGGCGCAGTCGGTTAAGTGTCCGACTTCAGCCAGGTCACGATCTCGCGGTCCGTGAGTTCGAGTCCCGCGTCAGGCTCTGGGCTGATGGCTCGGAGCCTGGAGCCTGTTTCTGATTCTGTGTCTCCCTCTCTCTCTGCCCCTCCCCCATTCATGTTCTGTCTCTCTCTGTCCCAAAAATAAATAAAAACGTTGAAAAAAAATTTTTTTTAATAAAAAAAACTAAAAAAATTTAGCAAATGCTAAATAATTTGGATTCCAACCAATCCTAATTAATAAACTTTTATGTCCCCAAGTTTCATTTGTACATCCATTGTTTGTGACCTGAATTACATTTCTATAGAAAAAAGTCTATATATGGCTTGTCAGTTTCCCAGAGAATTCCTTTGTCTATTTAATCTAATAATAAGACTACATATACCTAACATGCAGTGAAAAGTAGTAACACTATTAATAATCACAAACACATATAACTCTTACTATGTCCTAAAAGATCCTCTTTTAGGTATTTTACATATATTGACTCATTTACTCTTGACAGCGACCCTACAGGAAAGTTATTATTATGTCCATGTTTATAGAGGAGGAAACTCAAGCAGAGACTCTAGAACCTGCCCAAGGTCCAACAGTTAAGTACCACCAGAACTGGGTTTCGATCCAATCCTGGCTCCCAGCTTTGTGCTTTAAGCCACTATGTTAAACTGCCTATAACTATTAAAAAGTTTTAGTTAACTCTGTAGAGCAGTCAAATTTTTTAAAGTACACCAGGGTTTCACTTCAAATGACTCCTCTGATATTTCAGGTTCTTCTGAAGTTGAATGGTTTTATTACTTGTCTCATTGCTATTTACTTACTGAATTGCTCGCATACCTTTATACAGAATTTACTTCAGGATTAGCTATATGGTCAAAGATTCTGGGTAAGCTGAAGCTCTTGGACTGCCCCATTCATTTCCAAAATATAGGCTCCCTAAATAAATAAACCTGACTTGTTCTGGCTTTAAAAACAAAAAACAGGGGCGCCTGGGTGGCGCAGTCGGTTGGGCGTCCGGCTTCAGCCAGGTCACGATCTCGCGGCCCGTGAGTTCGAGCCCCGCGTCGGGCTCTGGGCTGATGGCTCGGAGCCCGGAGCCTGTTTACGATTCTCTGTCTCCCTCTCTCTCTGCCCCTCCCCTGTTCATGCTCTGTCTCTCTCTGTCCCAAAAATAAATAAAAACGTTGAAAAAAAAATTAAAAAAAAAAAAAACAAAAACAAAAAACAAAACACAAAACAAAAACCCAACAATCTGTTAGAAAGTTAACTGTAAGGGAAAATATTGCCACAACTTCCATAAATCACTCTGGAAATATACTGAATTAACTTCTGATTCCAGTTCTAAGTGTTGTCTTGTACATTTACTGAAGGCAGGGTTATAGCTGGATAGTTTCATCCATTTTCTGTAAATTTCCCTCCACCACTGACTGCTCTTGGTAACACCAATCTTGGTAGCACCATCCACTTACCCCAAGAATGTTTTCTGGAAGCAGTTTTGGGGAAGAACTAAAGGCATCGGGCCTACAAAATCACAAAAGCAGAATTCCACCCAAAGAAACTACGAACATAGGTTCAAATCAGAAAAATTTATTGCTATGCATTTGAGGGTAGTTTTTCCATGAAGACAAGACTGAGGTGGGGGTGAAGGGCTTGGAAGATGGAGCAAAAGCTTAATGATGATTCAAACTAGGGAGAAAGAAATGGAGACAGAGTCCCCAAGGAAAAGGGAAAAGAAATCACTGACTCAAAGATCAGGGGTGTAGTATGGACCTTCTGTTGACCTGATAACTTGTGGACAATTGAGGTCAACAATCCCAGATGCTCGGACCACCTTCTATGGGGGCAGGAGTGCGAAATAAAAATCTTGTCCTCAACCCAGGTATAAGTGAACAGACCAGTGGGAAATTTCCCTCCAGGTAGAACAACAGTGGACACATGACTGATCACACTATATGACCCCTCAAATTAGGGACAATGCCTTTTCTCCCTTGACTTGCTACTTGACTTCAGAGTAATCAAATCTGTCTAAAAACAGTATGTCATTCCTTGGGAATCATCCTGGTATTCTAAAAATTGTACTTTTTTTTTTTTTTAAGTTTTATTTTGAGAGAGAGAGAGGGGGATGGAGGGAGAGAGGGGTGGAGGAGAGGCAGAGAGCGAGAGAGAAAGAATCCCAAGCAGGCTCTGTGCTCTCAGTGCAGAGCCCCACACGGGGCTCTATCTCACAAACCACAAGATCATGATCTGAGCTGAAATCAAATGTTGGTTAAGTAAAATATGTCTGAAAGGTGCAGACAGAATCCTAGAATTAAAGGAGTGCAATGTCACTGTAGGATATTTTTGTCAAGATAGGGTTATCTGGTGAACACTGGTAATCTCCTTTCAGGTCTCCTAACACATTTATGTCCACTGGCCAGGGCAGCGCTGGAGACAGACCATTACTCTTCTAATTGCACACAGATATTCCCCAATACATGTTCAAATCTACAGTTTCATTCACATTACATACATGACCTCCATGCATTAGGGAGGCACTTTAAGAACTGTTACTTTACCTTTTACAGCTACTGCAAAGATCAAATAAAGTATGAACATGTAGTGTAAATCCTAAGACCTTAAAATACTGTTAGTCTCATATTTATATAAAAGATATACTTAGCTTCAAATAAAATAGCAGCCCTTGATTTTTCCCTTTCCTAACCTTGCTCAGTTACTTCTTACTTTATATGGGAGGTCTAACATACATGTAAGCCTATAAATCCTCTGAATAGGAGTTAAACTTGTAAGTAAGGTGTAACTCCTCAATTAGATTATAAACTCCTCAAGGGCAAGAATCACAATATCTTCTGTTCCTTTTGTGTCTTTACTTCCTTCTACTTGCTTTCACCATTAGCCAGCTTTTCACAGAGTGGGTATTTGTGGTGGCATTATTAATATCCTGAATGCAGGCGTGGTGGAAGCACTGAGCCACCTGATTATCTTCCCCAATGTGCGTCAGTAAAATCATCAGGGGGCCATTAGAGAGGAAGACGAAAATACCATGATTACCATGATCGCCAATGCATGATTTCTACAGGAACCACTCACAAGGCAGCTCTAAAAAGCAGCAGCTATAGCCCATATGCTTACTAACCATCCTTCTTCCAAAGAGTCAAGGTCCTTGAACACCTACAATCATTCTATACACTTTTTCAGTCTTTAAACCATTATTATTTTGATAATTTAAATCTGAATAAGGTAGCCTTAAGCACATATAATAAGAAGATGTAGAAAACAAAGACTCCTAGGTATACAATTGCACAGCTATTACACAAAGAACACATATATGAATTACTTTTCAAACGAGGGAACTTAGCAAAGAAGTTGAATTGTAGGATCTTCGTAAGCGCTCATCAAACTTTACCATTCTAGTAATTTTTGACATGGTTGATATTATTGGTGGTGGTGCTCATAATAACACTAAGATTTACTGACTGCTTACCATGTGTCAGAAACTATGCTAACTACAATTACATGAAAAGGATATTATTATCTTTATTTTCCAGATGGGGAAACTGAGGCCTAACTGAGATTAAACGTCTTGCCAAGGTCAAGTAGAAGATTGAATACAGCTCTGACTATCTCTGAACCATGAACTTAGACTGAGATAGGGTTTCTTAACCTCGGCATGACTGAAGATTTTAGAATGGACAATTTTGTGCTGTGAGGGGCTGTTTTGTGCACTGGAGGCTGTGTAGTATCATCCCTAGTCTCTCTCTCTACTAAATGCCAGTGGCACCTCACCCTCTAAGAAGTAATGGCAACAAAAAAATGTCCCCAGACATTGCCAAATGTCTCCTAGGGGGGCAGTATCATCTTGGTTGAGAAACACTAGACTAAGCACTTTAACCTGTTGAATCATCAAGACCACATTTTGGAGAAATCCAAGGCAACGAGTAACTTCATGTGTTAAACTACACAGCAAAAAGGATATTTCAAACCATTTGAAATAAGAATAACTAAAGATATTCTATGGGTAAGTAAAAATGTTTTGATGGTATTTAAACTCAATAAATTACACTACTGTATTTTATTTCCTTCCATATACAAAGACTATAGAGTTTATCATCATTTTATTTCAGACTTTGTTTTGAATGACTTTTGCTTGCTTTCAAAATAAGACCAAATCTTAAAGGACAACATTTGCCACAACTGTGGGTACCGAAAGAAAAATCCAAAGAGTAAAAGTATTTTACACAATGGCAGGATAAATGGGTGTAGGATAAAAATTCCTAAAATGATTCTGTGATGAGGGCAAAAGGGAAGGAACGACTATATTACTATCTAAAGGTTTCAAGAGTTTATTTCAAAATCCAACTGCCGAACAGTCATTCTTTATCATGTTTATATTTATGATCTTACAAGGGTTTTACTTCTCCAAACACCCTACAGTCAATCCAAACGGATAAATCACTGAGTTTCACAATTTTATTTATTTATGTTTTTTAATGTTTGTTTATTTTTGACAGAGAGAGACAGAGCATGAGTGGGGGAGGGGCAGAGAGAGAGGGAGACACAGAATCGGAAGCAGGCCCCAGGCTCTGAGCTGTCAGCACAGAGCCTGACACGGAGCAGGAACCCACAAACCGCGAGATCATGACCTGAGCCGAAGTCGGACGCTCAACCGACTGAGCCACCCAGGCACCCCTGAATTTCACAATTTTAAAATGTCTTTCGAAATACCAGTTTTTGACATTTTCTTCTACTATATATTTGACAAAAGATACCAACAAAGTAATATGACTGATAGCTTTAAATTACAGCTCATTTCCCCTTCTGGCCCTAATTAAGTGAATGAGGAGAGGTTTAAATTCCAGACCCTAGATGAATGAGTAAGCTCTGATAGCGGATAGGTGGACAGATTTCAGGAGCAAGACGAGCTTAGATGGTGTAAACCCTTCTGGAGGGTCATTTGGTGATTAGCAGTCATGATCTGTAAAAACCGGTCCCCCTCTTTTACTGATAGATCCCACTCCTATAAATTCATTTGATGTAAGTTGTTAAAAAAAAAAACAAAAGAAGCAGAGGAAACGAAGCTATGACATATAAAAATGTTTACTTCTAAAAAACCCCAACAATGTATAGATTTAATATCCAAAAAAAGAAAAAGGTGAAAAATAGGCAGACCAAGTTGATGGAACATTATACAGTTATAAAAATTTATAAAATATGGGAAAATATGGACCCATTCTAGAATAAACTGGTGTGGGAAAATATGGACCCATTCTAGAATAAACTGGTGTGCATCCTAATTAGCAGATTGTATCGTCTGTTAGTAAATTACATGCAAGTCATTCAATTAGATAAAACTGTCATGGAGGGAAAAAAGTCCTTTACTCAATTAGTGGGTAGTTACTTCCTCTTTCATACTGATTGACATACTAACCTTTACATTAGTCTACTTTAGAAAAAAATAGTAATAATAACCAGAAAATATGTAATGCCAGGCTGGAAAACGGGGTGTATTACTCTTGCCAATTCCTACTGATTTATAGCAGATGCCAAAAATGCTCCATTAGGAGGGATTCCACAGCCGTCTCTGGGCTCAGTATAACATGAGTTGTGATTAATTATCCACGTCTATCATGGGCAACGGGTAGGGCTCGGGGGCCGGGGGAGCAAAGCTGTGGCGCAACGATGCCATGTATTTACTGATCCCAGTCTAACGCTTTTTTTAATTATCCCCAAATCTCTGCTTCATTATACATTAAGTGAGGAGTTCTTTAGCTTAAATACATATTGCATTAAAAAAGCACTTTCTTTGGGGTGCTTGGGTGGCTCAGTCGGTTAAGCATCCGACTCTTGGTTTCAGCCCAGGTCATCATCTCGTGGTTCCTGAGTTCAAGCCCTGCTCTGGGCTCTGTACAGACAGTGCGGAGCCTGCTCGGATTCTCTCTCTTTCCCTCTCATTCTGCCCCTCCCATGCACGCTAAGTAAATAAACTTAAAACAAAACAAAACCACTTTCTTCATTCTGAAATCTGTCTCTGTGTAACACATGGCCATTCCCTGAAAAGACATGCTGTCTTTGCCTTTGTCATCGCTCCTGACCCAGTGATACACGTGCATACTCCTAATTCAGTTTTTTGTCTTGTGACTGCTGAGGCTTTACGCAGTAGCTTGCGTGTCAACGAAGCAGTTCTAGGCTTCACAATAACATCTATCTTTTTTCCTACTGTGGGGCTGTTATTTCCCAATTCATATTTAATATACTTCATATTGAAGTATTATATTACTTCACTGATAATTATCAGTGTAAGTTTTATGTAATCTAACTACAGACTGAATTATTTCTCATGAAAATTTAACACCTAAATTGAAATGTGCTGTAAATAGATTTCAAAAACTTGGTATGAAAAAAATGTAAAATACCATTAATAATTTTATTTTAATTATATGCTGAGATAATATTTTTATATATCAGGTTAAAAACATTAATTTCAACCATTTCTTTTACTTTTTAAATGTGGCTACTAGAAAATTTTTAATTATATTTATTGTTGCACTGTATTTTTACTGACAGTGCTATTCTTTAAATAATCATTTTACCAAATTGTGAACAGGAGTTATGACATTCAAAATTCCCTATATTTACTTACTATACTACTTGGTATCTCCTTTTTTAAAAAAATATTTATTTTGAGAGAGAGAGAGAGAGAGAGAGCGAGCAAGCGTGAGCACATGCAAGCAGGGGTGGACCAGAGAGGGAGACAGGGTCTGAAGCAGGCTCCGAACTCTGAGCTGTCAGCACAGAGCCTGACAGGAGGCTCGAACTCACAAACTGCAAGATCATGAGCCCGAGTTGGATGCTTAACGCTTAACCGACTGAGCCACCCAGGCGCCCCTTGATACCTCTTTTATAAACGCCTATGTAAGGATTTCAGACTTAGTACCAGGAAAAACAATTTCCTTTTCCTAAGCAACTGGTAAAATTTGCTTTACAGTGTTAACCTTATTAACCTCATTAAAAAAATGAGGCATGGGGCGCCTGGGTGGCTCAGTCGGTTAAGCGGCCGACTTCGGCTCAGGTCATGATCTCGCGGTCCGTGAGTTCGAGCCCCGCGTCGGGCTCTGTACCGATGGCTCAGAGCATGGAGCCTGTTTCAGATTCTGTGTCTCCCTCTCTCTGACCCTCCCCCGTTCATGCTCTGTCTCTGTCTCAAAAATAAATAAAAACGTTAAAAAAAAAATTAAAAAAAAAAATGAGGTATCTCTTTTTGCTTTGCCCCCTGGAAAAAAGTATTTTACCTTACTTTCTCTTTGCTGATTTTATTTTTCTTTTCGAAAGACACACTTTTTTTTTTTTTTTTTTTTTTGGTAATGAGTTAAGAAGTAACCCTATATAAGAATCAGAGCCTAGATAAATATTAAAAACAATTTCAGGCAAAGGCAAACTTAGGGAAAATACTAAAAACTGTATCCAAATCTTCAAAATGCTATTTCTCATTTTCTAATTCACTCCGCATAGTTCATTCATTTCAATGAAAATAAAGTAACCTTAATTAATACACCACAATACTCTAAAATACTTTGGAGAAGGAGAATCAAATCACTTTTGAAATAAGATGAAAATCCTTAGAGGAAAAAGGTGTCATTAGTGATTATTAGTGACACTGTTCTAATGAAATAATGTTCATGGTTACAAAAGAAGGAATTCCAGGGGCACCTGAGTGGCTCAGTCGGTTAAGGGTCTGACTTCTGCTCAGGTCATGATCTCGTGGCTTGTGAGTTCGAGCCCCGTGTCAGGCTCTGGGCTGACAGCTCAGAGCCTGGATGGAGACTGCTTCGGATTCTGTGTCTCCCTCTGTCTGCCCCTCCGCTGCTTGCACTCTGTCTCTCGCATTGTCTCAAAAAGTAAATAAACATTAAACACACACACACACACACACACACACACACACACACACACACAGAAGAAGGAATCCCACTCAGGCTCCTCAAATTTAGGAGTCCATTCTTATTCTGATGAACACATCTAACCTTAGAGGAAACAGCAGTTTGGGGTCTAACTCTGAAGCTTTAGGAAAACAAAAACTGTACATAATGTTACTTGGATATAGATTTTGTGAAATTATCTTATTTTACAGCGAATATGAATAAACAGAATGAATTACTTACTTCAAATATCATTTGTGGCAACAAAGTCTTTACATATGCCCCTATTTTACTCTTCAGTCCTTAACTAAAACTAAGCCTGACTGCTAGCTTACAGATATCATCAAAGAAAACAAATTTCTATTCTACCAAAAAGAAAACTTAATCTAGGAAAGAAACTCTTGGTAACAACCTGAAAGTTCTGCTAAAAGGTTCTACTCTTCACATGAAGAGACCACTTAATATACAGAGATACACATTAACATGTCATAAGAAACAATGATAGAACTTTTATTTCTGAAATTCCAAGCCAAATTTCTGCACATGGGTAACGGGGAGAAAAACTAACACTCTTAGCAATTCATCAAATGCTCACTGAACACCCACTGTTTTCTAAGATGCATGGGCCCCATTCTCTCCCTGGAGAGACCAGAGTCTGATAACAGCATGGCCCAGGTAGGCTGATGTCTAGGAATTCAGATCTACAGGGGACACTAAGTCACTACGGGAATACACTGGCCATATTTGGCTGCAGTCAGCTCAGGTTCCACAACTGAACAGTATAGAGGTTTTTTCTAAAATTTAAATGCCCTTGAGAAAGTTGTCTGGTTCAGAAAAAAAAAAACATAAATTAAAACTACCAAAGTTTGGGAAATGTCTAAGAATTTTTAGAAAACTGACCTTGCTTCAGCCAGTAGAAATGAATAAGGTGTTTGCTCCTATATAAAAATGTTACCAGAAAAAAAAAAATCAGTTTATCTTTCTTCCATTAAATATATGTTGAGCAAATATTTAAAGAACATTATTAGTTCCCAATTCACATGAATTGGCCTAATCCTGGGCAAAATAACTAGCAACTGAAATGTCAACCTAACGTAACTCAATACCACAACCAAATCTGATGTCATCAGGCACAGAGAGAAAAGCACCAACATAGACTTAAAAGGGTCTGGAATAGCACCCCAGAGAAAGAGACTCCTAAACTGAGACCTGGAATAGGAGTTAGTGAAGTGGAAAGTGTAGGGGGGCGGGCGAGGGGGGTGCCTCTTAAAACTGTTTGAAACTTGTGGGATCCTCTAAGTGTGAATGCTATAACATTATGAATACATACACCTCACGAAATTGCCCTGAATTACAATCTGCCATGGATCAAAGGGATCAAAAGATATTAACATTAAAATTACTTTACCCAGTTAAAACTTTCCGGAACAAATAAATGTGAGAGGGCCAGAAGCCAGGAAAATATATTACCCGTGGCAAAACTAAAAGCATCCTTATTTTATTCTCACCCTTCTGAATGCCATTTAATCCCCCATTTTCTCAACTCAGAACCATCAAACAAAAATGCAGGCAATGTTACCGTCATTTTGTGGAAATTCTCCGTTGTGCTTCCCGAACTGCACCGAGACCTGTCTCTAAATTACAAGATGAGTTCCATGCATGGGCAAACAAGTGGCTTATCACTCACAGGTTGATCAAATGGATTCCAGTCCAAACAGAAAAGCACTCAACAGAAGCTGCCTGAAGAACCCCCTTACTGTAATGAAGGAAACAACCCATACATTCCTAGCTTAGCTTTATTTTCTGGAGCCAATTCAAGCTGTGAACAGTTGCATAATCTACACATTTCTAATGCTGATAAGCTGAGCATCCTTCACTATCTATCAAATAATCAGTCTCTGCTCGAACCATCATAAATATTTACCACACGAAATGTGGTACTGAAGACACTGACTCGATTATGGAATATAATCACAGAATTTAGGGAACTTACTTTTGGAACCAACCAACATAGGAAGGGGTTTGTATCACAGAAGCTGCCTGTCAGGCAGCATGCTGTTTTACCCGGAGGGCTTATCTCTTGCTATGGGCGGAGTTATAAACTGTGTCTAAAATGACAGCGACAGGGGTGCCTGGGCGGCTCAGTCGGTTAAGCATCCGACTTCGGCTCAGGTCATGATCTCGAGATCCGTGGGTTCGAGACCCGTGTCGGGTTCTGTGCTGACAGCTCGGAGCCTGGAGCCTGGAGCCTGGAGCCTGTTTCGGGTTCTGTGTCTCCCTCTTTCTCTGACCCTCCCCGGTTCATGCTCTGTCTCAAAAATAAACAAACATTAAAAAAAATAAATTATATTAAATAAAATGAGAGCAACTATGCCGCCAACGTTGAACTCTGAAATCTTTTAGTAATAAGCTGTTATCAATCTGGTTACCAGACTTGGTGTGATTTTTGTCGTTGTTACTGTTTTGCTGTCTGGGAGACCTTTGCCGTTACTTTCTTGGTCTCAGCTAAGCTGCAGGTAGCAGAGATTGCTTAAAGATAACCACTAGGCAAATTAGGGATTATCTACCTTATGTTGCATCATTTCTTGATTGAAGCTATGGAACACAAGCTGTCTTGGCTGCATGCAACCACCTCAAGAGCAAGACAAAATCTGTGGCAGTGTGCTATGCCGTGTGCTCTTCAGCCTTGCAAATTCTGTGCTGAGACCCTTCAAACCCAAGCCACGGTGCCAAGTGATGAACCACTTCATTCTTTAAAATCATGAGTAGAAAGAAGGTGAATACATAAACTTAATCTGTCTGCTATATTGTAGGCATTCTGGAAGAAATGAACAAAAAAAGGCATCTAAACCAGAAAAGTTTAGATTCTGAAGGTCAATATGGGGAAGGACTACTAGTGACTACAGCAGTATGTTAAGTGTTCTGAATGAAAATATAAATTGTAATAATTAAATTTCAGTTTCTCTGTTTCCTTTGCCTCCCGTGTGGCATACATGTAGAGGCAGCAGAAGCCTTGAATTTTTAAAACTATGATTTTAGCCATTTTACACTTGTGCTCATATTTTCATCACTGCTTCGGTCCCTTGCCCACCCTTGTCGGGCGTTGTGGGGGAGGCGGATGCTTAGGGTTACGATGTTAAGGCCAGTAGTTGCAGTGATGGGAATGACAGAACGGGTCAATGGAGTCACACGAAGAGGCCATAAACAAAATAGTTTAATGTGTTAGAGAAGACAAGGTTTCTAAAGGTTTTTAATTTTTTAAATGTCAATCTGTGATCCAACTCTAAAAGGAGAAAGTAATCATAGAAAAAATGACCTCCAGGTAACAGAAGATCAACTTGGTTAAATTCACATGTACACGTGGCCAATCCCTACTCTGGTACCAAAATGGGTCAAGGTTTTGAGACGGGAAAGCAGGGAGCTGGGTAAAGGCAACCAGACATAAAGAACTGCTTTCTCTGTAAGCCACGAGTCCCAAATTAAATTTGATTTAGAGAGTTTTATAAATACTTGCTTTTATTCAAAGTCATACAAATCGTAACTTCTAGCTTGAACTGTTTGCAAACGTTTATATTTAGCTCTCCTTTCACCCTTAACTGCATCAAGGAGGGAAAAAAGGAAGTTAAGAAGCAGGAACAGCAAAGAAATCAGAACACGGCCGTATTTCACCTCTGGTTCACATATATTCACAAGCTTTTTAATTCATTATCAAGAAGTCTAATTTTAGACTGACTAAAGAAAAAAAGATACTATCACGCACATCCTCTTGGTCAGGAAGAGAAAGTTAATAGTATCTGGAAAGCCTTCAAACCACAGGAATTCAGGGACACTTAACATCAATTATTTAAATAAATACTAATCTATTGCAGAGCAAAGGAAAAAGAGAACAAACTATTTAGGTCACTTGACCAGAGGTAAAAATACTTATTTTCTTCCTTTTCCTCTCAATAAAAAAGGAAGACAGCAACATAATGATTTCCCAAAGTAAAGCCAATCAATCACCAGAAAGAAATTTCTGTTCAAGAACTATTTTTAGATCTTGAGGCATATTTTTTTTTTTTTTTGCCTTTCAAAAAGTTACTTAAAAATCTTACTTCACAGAATATGTATGTCACAAATGTGTATGTGCTTGACATTAGTGGCCAACGTATGTATTCTGACGGCCAAGTCAAAATGCTTTTTTATTTCTTTCTGATGTAAGATAGAAAAGCAGAACTCTAGAATATTGTCTAAAGTAGGATTTAAAAAGAACCGTCCTAGGGGTGCCTGAGTGGCTCAGTCGGTTAAGCGTCCGTCTTTGGCTCAGGCCATGATCTTGCAGCTCATGGGTTCGAGCCCCGCATCGGGCTCTGTGCTGACAGCTCAGAGCCTGGAGCCTGCTTCAGATCCTGTGTCCTCCTCTTTCTCTGCCCCTCTCCCGCTCGTGTTCTCTCTCTCTCTCTCTCTCTCTCTCTCTCTCTCTCTCAAAAATAAAATAAACATTAAAAAAAAAACAAAACAAAATAAAAAAAAATCTGCCCTATGTATTCTCTACTTTTCAATGCTCTTAAGACAAAAACCATTTAAATGCTAACCACATTTTGAAATGTTAATTTTTCAGTGGTTTCAGTTCAAATTGCTAACAGGTAATATAAAAATTTGCCTTTATATGCGTTATGTCTAAATGTTTGGTAATCTTAGGTAATTACTGCTAACTCTGAAGCTGTGTTGGGTATTATGGTAGTTTACAAAGAGTCATTATCATATATCTCAACATATATATCAAATATCACACATAATTGAGATTTGTTTCAAAATAACCCAGGAGCCAGTAGAGCAGGTTTACAGATAAAACATTTCTGACCATGAGTTGAGAACTGTTGAAGCTGGAACATGGATACATAGTGGTTTCATTATATTACTCTCTCCATTTCTGTGTATGTCTGCAATTTTTCATAGAACTTTAAGCATTTGCAAACTGCCACCTAAGCGACTCCCAATATTATAAAGAGTTGAGTCAAACTGTAGGGCAGGTCATCTAGCTTGGGACAAAAAAAAAAAAAAAAAAAAAAGAGAGAAATGAACAGTCAGTGTAAGATTGAAGAGAAAGGCCAAGCAAGGCCAACTGTTTTGTTGCAGTGTGTATCCACAGCACAAGTCCTGGAATAAAGAAACATGGTTACAGACTTCAAAAGAAATACAGCCACCTGCGAATACAAGATTCTGCCAAGTCCATGAATACAAGATTCTGCCAAGTCCATAAACTACGAAGATGGTTTTAATAGTACTACAAATCTGGGAAAAAACTTAACCCACCTATTATGGAATTAGAAGACCTGATATAATAAAGCAGTTACATTTTCTGTAACTGATTCTGGATAACTACTGGTTACTTTTAATAATAAATTAAAATACTACGGCACTGAAAATTACATAGATTTCTTTTTTTTATGAGTCTTCTAAAATAAAATCTGCTCTTACAGACATCATTTTTTTTTTAATAGGAAAAGTTAAAGGAGAAACATATTAGCAATTTAGAGAGAAATGGTTTAGAAAGAATCCAAACCCCTTGGGGCACCTGGGTGGCTCAGTCCTTTAAACATCGGACTTGATTTTCCACTCAGGTCATGATCGCATGGTTTGTGGGCTCGAGCTCTGTGTCTGGCTCTGCATTGACAGTGTGGGGTCAGCTTGGGATTCTCTCTCTCTCTCTCTCTCTCTCTCTCTCTCTCTCTCTCCCTCTCTCTGCTCCTCCCCAGCTTGTGCACTCGCGCGCACGCACTCTCTCTCTCCCCCTTCCTCCTTCCCTGTCTCAAAATACGTAAACTTAAAAAAACAAAAACTCCAAACCCCTCAAAAGAATTAATGAGCAACATTCATTAATGTCAAAGGCTAATTAAAAGACCTAAGGCTTCCATCACAGGGAAGGATAATGATCCCTTTCCCCTATTCCTTACCCCCCCCCGCCCCCCGCAGATTTTTCTAGAGACCACTGCAAGGATGAAATATCAGCCACTTCAGAAATTGTAAGAGATTCTACAAATAAACTCAACAGAATGATTTATGGTGTTTGGATAAGCCTAATAATGTCTCTTACAGCACTTCTAACATACGGCATTTTATTTTTTTCTGGAAAGAAGCTTCTCTAATGAAGACCCTAGTGATAGTGGTATGTTAGTGACTCTGCAAAAAAAGATGTACCAGAGACTAGCAGCATCTCACCGGGAGGTCCTTAGAATTTTATAGTCACGTAAAATGAATTCTAGATTTTGGCTACTACCAGATTCCTTGCAACCCTGGAGTTTATTTTGCATTCATAGTTCCTATATTTGAAGTGGTATTAGACATTTTAAAACATTACACTCAAGGGTTTTTCGTCCTTGGGTTACCCTCCACCCTACTTTTGTTCTCCTAATCTCAAGAATCGACTATGGACATTGCTCAAATCAACATGGTCTCTCCCTCTCTCTGCTCCATGATATAAACAGTAAACTGCACGCTAAAGATAATAAAGTTGACCCTTTAACTTTGTAAACTTAACTACATGCTAAAGATACTAAAGTAAACCCTGTAGCTTTTTTACTCTTATTTGTTAAATGAAGGCCGCCGTATTTCTAACATTACCACATGCTTACGTAAAATGAACTGCTTCATTTCTAATATATGTAGTATTTCATAATATAGCACAACTTCCCAGAAATCCAGAGACATTACCCATGTCACATAATAGGCCCTAGAAACAGAAGGTCTGAGTTTGAATCCTAACTCCACCAGATACAAGTGCTCAATTTCTCCATGTTTCAGTTTCCATATCTATAAAATGGGAATAGCAATACCTAGCTGATAGCACTTTGGGAAATTTTACTGAACATGTCTGAGGCACTTAAAACACTGCCCACCTGACCACTCAATACATGCTAATCTAAACTGTATTTACATATTGAAAATAACACAAACCAGACAAGAAGGCATACTGACTTAGGCTCCAAAAGGATCTTGTTATAAAAGACTGAAATCTGAGCAACGTTTCAGTATATCTGATGTTTGTGTGTTTTTTACATCTGTTATGTGTAGACTACATATCTGATTTAGTATACTAGATTCATCACAGAGAAAAAAACAATTTCCTCATGACATAGCAAAGCTGTATACATATCAGGATTGAGCTTGTATTTATTATTTACAGTTGTACTACGTTATTTCATAGGAATCACGGTTCTTGGGTAACTAATCAAATTGCTCAGAAAGCCATTCTGTAAAGTTTATTGGTAGGTCTAACTAACCTTTCAAACAAAGACTGTGCTACTATTCCTCTGCATCTTAAATTTCACCTGGAACTTGAAGACTCTGTCCTTTCCAAAAAAATATGCTGACTTCTTTGGTTGAATTTTCTACCATTTTCCTTATTCATTCATTAATCACTGAATGTATCCTTTATTCATTGAATATGTATCCCACAGATAACAAGGTTTAGTATGCCAACTTACTTGCTTAATATTTCTCTAGTACAAGGGCATATAAAAACGTTGACCAACGTTCTTTAAACTTACTTTTGGTTTATGGTATCGTACTGATGTGGTAAAGAAATACATAATCTGGGGGCGCCTGGGTGGCGCAGTCGGTTAAGCGTCCGACTTCAGCCAGGTCACGATCTCGTGGTCCGTGAGTTCGAGCCCCGCGTCAGGCTCTGGGCTAATGGCTCAGAGCCTGGAGCCTGTTTCCAATTCTGTGTCTCCCTCTCTCTCTGCCCCTCCCCCGTTATGCTCTGTCTCTCTCTGTCCCAAAAATAAACGTTGAAAAAAAAAATTAAAAAAATAAAAATAAAAAAAGAAATACATAATCTGAATTACCTGACTGCACATAAGTTCCCAAAATAGAATCATTAACAAATGTGGCTCTTAAGGCACATAAGTTCCCAAAATAGAATCATTAACAAATGTGGCTCTTAAGGAACTTAGATGTAACTAAAAAGTATTTTATAAGTAGTCACCAGGTGACTGCAACTGGTCTTTTTAAAGCCCTCTTTGTTGGACTACTTAAATTAGAAGCAGAAATCGCTCATCTCAGGACTGCTGAGAAACAGTGATGTTATTAATTTTGGTATAATTAACAATACCACCACTAGAATACTCTGCTTGGTTGAACAGATCTGGCAAGCAAAGTAGCTTATAAACTGACAGAGACTAAACCCAGTAAGTCAATGACCTTTACACAAATGTGATTTCTAAAAAGTAAACACAGTGTACAAATTTTGTAAGTTCTACATTTAAGAATTTGTTTTTACCTTATTTGACAGGTGGACAGGGGAGTAAATAAACTATAAATAAAATTCAAAGTATAAGATTCTTTTAAAACTCTTGTGTACTATAAAGATGTATATAGATGTTATTATCATATACTATATACGTGTCTCCAAACTAGAAATAGGAAAAAGCAAAATATTATTTGAGGGGGTAAAAAAAAAAAAAAAAGTTGAGTCCTTTGGAGAGATTAGAAAGACTTTAAATAAGCATTTCTGCAAATCTCAAATATAAAAATACTCCAACTCCTCCTCCTTTTGATTCTACTAAAATAAAGTAGTACTCTGATTTAGGTGAATATTTGCTTTGCTTTGACTTTAGGGAAATTACTGAATTAAAATTAGGCATATCCATATTAGACTCTACAGAAAGTCCAGAAAGACTGCATCTTTAAAAAAAAAGGTAATGGTACAGATACGATGTGTTAAAAAGAAGCCTACTTCATTCTTTGGACAAAGTCAAAGATTTAAAGGTTTTTGGGGGGTGCCTAGGTGGCTAAGTCGGTTAAGTGTCTGACTTTGGGTCAGGTCATGATCTTACAGTTCGTGGGTTCAAGCCCCACACCGGGCTCTCTGCTGTCAGCACAGAGCCCACTTTGGATCCTCTGTGTCTCTCTCTCTCTCTCTCCCAATAAAATAAACATTTAAAAATATATAAAGGTTTTTTTCTGAGTTGACGCAAACTGCCTACACTTAAATTTGATCTTTAAGACCTCCCCAAATCACAACAATCCAAAATGAATCATCAACTGTGCACACACACACACAAAGTCTAGAGAGTCGAGAGCAAAAACATTAATAGTATTTGTACTAAGTTTATATATGGCATTATTTTCTTTCAAATGTTTTCTATTTTACAAGTTTTACAATAATGCTACTGCTTTTCTAATCAGTTACAAAATTAGAATAAAATAATAAAACAACGAAATTCAGATTTGTAAATGCAAATACATAAAATAAATAGATTATGGCAAAAAAAATGGCAAAATAAGACAAGCCAGATAAATACTTCCCTTTAGAAAACATTGGACAAGTAAATCTAGAGATCACAGAAAGGAAAAGTATCATTTTGTTTTACTATGTAAGATAAGTTACATTCATTTATTGCTGAGTGGCAATCTCATTAACCTACTTGATCATGCAGAATTATGATTACCTTTCCTTCTAAACAGTTTATTTAAAAAAAAAAAAAAACATGCTGGGGCGCCTGGGTGGCTCAGTCGGTTGAGTGTCCAACTTCGGCTCAGGTCATGATCTCACAGTTCCTGAGTTAGAGCCCCACATCGGGTTCTCTGTTGTCAGCACAGAGCCTGCTTCGGATCCTCTGTCCCCCTCTCTTTCTACCCCTCCCCTGCTCATTCATTCTCTCTCTCTCAAAAAATAAAACGTTTAAAAAAAATAATAGATGCTAAGACTAACAAAACAAGGATGGTCAAATTGAGAAAGTTATTCTTTAGCTAAAATGAATATATGTACTGACTGTTTCAAACAGAAGGAAAATGGTGGGCACCACTCTTCTTGTCTCATTACTCTCTGATGGACCTATTCTCAGACATCTCCCTTTGTACTTATGACTACCCCTAGTGCATTTCCCAGGTAACTATCACTGACATAAGGTATTCAAATCACCTGGTAAACAAGGAAAAGGTTTTACAAATTCAGGGTAGACTGCTCTCCCCTTGTGTCCAACTGCAATGGCCACTTTAATTATTCCAGGAAGGACTCAGCTGTACATGTGGTGGTTCTAACTGAGAAATGAGATTTCAGAAAAGACCAGTGTTGGCATAATTTGAAAATAAAAGTACAATAAGCTTACATCTGCTCTATGCACTATACACAACCTAAGAATGAACCCATCTCTATTTTAGAATAAAGATATTTAGGGGAAATATTTTCCCAGTTTTTTATTTTTCTTGGCTGCCTGTCCTAAGTCCCAAAGGTGTGAAGTGGACAACACTTTGGGAAATGAAAGAGCCATGTGTTTGCTTCCTATGCCAGCTGGGAGTCTGACAGCACCCCTAAGAGGCAAGTTGCCCCAATTTTCAGCAAAACTGTCTTTCTCCGGCATGGATAATTTAACAAGAAACGACATCTCTTAGTAAACCCAGCATCAAAGCATGAACTGAAGGGTTGTTACTGAAACAACAGCCCTAGTATTAGGTAATAAGGAAAATCACCTGTGCAGGATTAAAAAGAATCAATGACAGAGCAAAAAGAACCATTAACACCTGTCTAGATAATACAGTAGCAAAGCAAAACATTTGGACACACAGCAAGGGTTGAGAAAAGGTAGATGTGGACACGAAAGTAAAAAACAGTAACGACTTCAAAAAGAGTGGCCATATTGAATCCATTGAAGCCTGGCACTTCAATATGGAAGAATTACGAGGAAAACACTTTTGACCCCATTGAAATACTTGACAGTGAGTTAAGATCCACATAGCCTTCACCATATTACCCAAAATGGACTTTAATTCGTCCTTATTCTTCACTTCCTGCAGTGCCTACTATCGCCCAAGACTATTCCTCCTTGAGTTTCTCCATGCGTGGCTTTCACTATAAACAAACTTTAAAAAAATTCCTATAATTCTGCTCTTTTTCTCTCCCATCTCTAAATAGAGGTATTGTACTTTTGGGCTGTCCCCTCTCTCTTGGTGAATTCATATAATCTCATATTGATATGATTTTTTCTTCAATTGCCTGTGCACAGTTATTTATATTTTTAGCCCTCTCTTCTTTCCTGAAGGCTGATTTCACATTCTTACTGGAGTTAAAAAGAGGTCAAAGATGACTCCCAGGTTCCTACCTATCTTCTCTTTTTTAAAAGGATGCTATAAGCTTGATTACAGGTCTTTTTATGCCACTTAGACTAAAATCCAAAAAGCTTTAAGTAAGGCTGATGACCGTATACATAACGATAGCAGCAAAAAATGAATGCTGACATTGAGAGAACAGAAAAATCACACACACACACACACACACACACACACACACACACACACACACACAAAACAGGACCCAAAGCTTAGCAACTTGGGACCACTTGGAAAATAAGCAAAAGAAAAGAGAAAGAGAAAGGAAAAAAAACCAAAAAACAAAAAACCCAGAGATCTCTTTAATCCACCGAGAGCATTAACTATGTAAACTACATATGACTGCACTGTCCAATACAGCCCATTAGCCACATATAGCTGTTTACATTTAAGTTAATTAAAATAAAATTTAAAAATGTAGTCCCTCAGTCACACTAGCCATTGTGCAAGTGCTCAAAAGCCACGTGCAGCTAGTGGCTATTTACTGGACAGCACAGATAAGAACATTTTGATCAGTTCAGAAAGTTCTACTGGACAGAGCTGCAGTGCTAATTCAACATTCATGAAGTATTCTCTGAATAGGCACAGCGCTAGGTGCAGGAGTAGAGCAAGATGAGGGAGACACGGCTTCTCTCTTGCCTCAACAGATTCTCTGTCTAGTAGAAGAAACAGATAGAAATATCTACAAGGACCAGAGTAGGGGAAATAACCTTTATTCCTGCCCAGTCGCCTAGGATTCCAATCCTTTCGCCTGGCTTTTCTGTAGATCTGGCCTTCTTCATCTGGAGTTATGATGGTTCAGCAGGAAATGCTGAGACTCGCCGCTACCTAGAAATCTCTGGACTCAGAACCAGAGGTGCTTAGTTAGGCCCAAACAGGATTTAAGCCCCATCTCTCTGGACTTGGTGCTTTACACTGTGGCTAACTCTTGCCGGAAAAAAGCAGTCCTGCCCTCTGGCTATCCTCCCCTGGTCCCTCCTAGGAGGCAGCTCTGCCTCAACTGTCACTTGGTCTGGAGCCTCCAGCATGTGATACCTACGGTGCCCGAGTGCCTGAGAACAAGTCTCAGGTACCAATGGCACCAGAAGGGGGAGGAACGGTGCATCCTAAGCAGAGAGAAGATGAAAGACAGAAGCTAACAGTTAACAGAAAGATGTGTGTCAAGCAAGGGGGTCATCAAAACTCAAGCACACGCCACATCTGAGGGGCAGCAGCAAGAGAAGAGAATGGATCAAAATCCGACCGCTAAGAGCCTTAATGCCACCAACTAAGCAGCGTGGCCTGGACTGGCCTTTAAGTGGTGGCCAGCCACTAAGTAGAATGGTCAAATGAGGAGATCTGTGTTTTCAAAAGCAAACCTGGGGAAAGGTAGATAGTAGTGGAGAAAGCAGACCAGTATCTGGATGAAGACCTGGCTGAAGGTAGTGGAGGTAAGAGGAAATTGACCCGAGAGACATGAGAGAAAACTGATGGGCTCTAACTATTGACAGAATCTATCTGGCACAACGGAATCCAACAAATGTTTGCTGCAAAAAGTTGTGAGGAAGGTAATAATCACTTAGTTCACGCAGAAGGAAAGAAAACAGAAACCGTGAGAAACACAAAAATTTAAGGGGAGGGCTGGCAGAAGAAACAGCGAGCGAAACTGAAAAATAAGAAATCAAATGAGGCAGTATTCGCACAGCCTGGAACGTGATTCCTCAAGATGTCTGGATGGCTTGTTCCCCATCTCCTCGAGATCCATATAAAAATGTCAGTATCTTGGTCAGCTCTTCCCTGAACACAATATTTAAAACCGACCAGCACAAGCATGCTCTCAGCACTCTCAACCTCTTTCCTGCTTTATTTTTCTCTGTAGTACTTACGAACATCTACTATACATTTTAGTTATTTGTATAATGTCTGTCTTCCCACTACTTAAATGTAAGCTCCACTGGCGGGGCGGGGGGGGGGGGGGGGGGGGCGACTTTGTTTCATTTACCACCGTATACCAGAGACTAAAAAATGCCTGGCATACAGCATATCCTCAACAAATAGTTGTTGATTAACTGAATGAATAATGCAAAGAAATAAAAAGGGCAGGGTTGTTATATTAGACTAATAAGTATACACATAAAATGATGTCTACCATGGAAATTTTATAATTATCTTGAGTGCAAAAATCAAAAATCTGTATAACTGATGTCCTTTAGGTATAAAAGATTCAAAATGTTTTATAAAAATAGGTTTTTAATATATATAGACATTCAAATATATGTAGTTAATTGTAACGTAACCTTTTTATTTAGCCACAAAAGGATGAGATTTTATAGCTTGAAAGTCACAATACTTGACAGCCATACTGAAAATTCACCACTTCAAGTATTTAAGTCCTATTAATACTTTCTCAACTTCCATTACAAATTTCTAATTTCTTTTCTGACATTTTGGCTGTTATTAGGCAAAAAGCTTAAGTTGCAATACCAGAATATTTGTATGATCACAGCAGTTAGTTTTAAACACACGGTGAAGAGGAAATGACGTAAGCGAGGTAAAGAATGGTCAAAAAGTTGGAAAAGTAAAAAACAATCCAAGAACACAAAAAAGCCCACCTAGCCAGTGGCTTCAGGAAAATGACCAGACATCTTAAATCTCACTTTCCTTAGCAATAAAATACAGCTAACACTAGAACCTACCTACCTGACAGGCTTATTCTGAGAGTTTTTTTGGAGGATTAAATCTTTCGAGTAATAAGCTTGGTACAGTTCCTATCACAGCCCTTTATTCCTTTCATCCACAACTAGTTATGAAGAACTTACTATACAAAGGGCACCATACTAGGTGCTAGCTATATATATCTATTCTCATAGACTCTTTCTGTGGTCTACTGGGAAAGACAGACAAATGAATTACAAGGTGTGACAAGTTCTATGGAGGAAACTAATGAGTCCAGAGGCATATACCAAGAAGGCAAGGAAATTCAACTTTAGATAATGGTCAGGCAGTATCTTCTGAGGACAGAAAAAATAAGGCATTAGCCATATACAGAGGGCATAGAAGTATACTGCTAAGTGTTTTTGGCATAGGTACTGAAATGTGCGAAGACTCAAACTAGCTGTGGAAAAGAGCTTGTGACTTGTTTGAGGAACTGAGAAGAACCCAGTGTAACTGAAGCCTCACAAGTCAAATGACAGAAAATCAGAGGGATAGGCAGGAGCCAGATGATGACTCTGAAGGGCCTTGGCACTGTTATATTATTCTATGTGAATTTCTTCGTTAATGGAAAGCTGCTTAAGTTTTCTGTTTTTCAGAGGCAAAGGGAATGCAATTTATGTCTTATAAACATCACTCAAACCATTTTTGGAAAATGTAGTATAGGGTGATGCGAATGGAAGGAGAAGAATTAGCTCCAAGACTAATGCAGGAGAGTCCAGGGGAGAAAGACGGTGCTTGCACTGGAGTGGTAGTATGGAGATAAAGAGCAGTTGACAGATTCCAGAAATATTTGGCAATGGACTGGATGGGGGGTGGGGGGGAGCGAGGAATCAAAGATGACTCCTAACTTAAGCAACTGCTGGGCTGATGGTGGCATGGGAAGTGACATAGTTAAGTATTTAATTAATTGTAGCTATTCTCAATTACTATTAGAATAAAAGAGAGAGAGAACTGGTGAGTGTATGGCCAAAATGGGAGTGTGGGGGTGGGGAGAGGAGTTTGGTCAAGGTATGAGGGAATAGCAATATCAAACAAAATTTCCCACTGAAAACAACGATAAAAGTGAGATAAAATTAAAAAAACAAAGAAACTCAGCTATTTGAAGGCATAGAGGGAGCAACCAAGACATCCAGGACATTGGGAGCCAAAAGCCCACAGAGAAGAGAAACACCTCGCTATCGCCACTCTTTCCCCTTTGGGTATTTGCCAACTACCAATACACAGCATAAAAGCCAAACACAAAGCACGTCCTGGTGTTTGCATCAGTCTCACTGGACTGAGAAGACAAAACTGGAATTCTGTACTACCGAGGTAAGCAGGAATTGAGGATCTCAGATAAAAAGGAATCTCAAAGAATGAGCCCAACATTTGGTTCCATTTTTGCCCTCCAGAAATGTGCTGAATCATAAACATGGACTGAAATGCAGGAAAAACCAGCAAAAAGATGTTGCAAAGAGACTAAAAGGCTAAGTAGGGCTTTCATCAGCAGGTGACCCTTGAACAACACGGGGATTTAGGAGTGCCAATCCCTCTGCAGTCACAAATCCACATATACCTTTTGACACCCCAAAACTTAACAGCCTACTGTTCACCAGAAGCCTTACCAATAAGGTAAACAGTCAATTATTGCACATATTTATTTTGTAAGTTATTGGTATTATATATATATTCTTATAATCAAGTATGCTAGAGACAAGAAAATGTTATTACGAAAATCACAAAGAAAATACATTGACAGTATTGTAAAAAAAAAAGTCGGCATATATGTGGACTTGTGCAGCTCAAACCTGTGTTGTTCAAGGGTTAATTGTACTTACAATTGCCAAGGCTTACCAAAAAGAAACATCTTGGTAAATACTCCAAACTTTCAAGTGACAGCACAGAAGGGCTACAAACTAGGAGTGAATTTCCAGACAGCCCAGAATTCAGCCTCATGTCATATCAATCACTGATGAATTAAAGTGACCAATGTTTTTCTAACTGCCTGCCAGAGAATATTAAAACCTACCTGTAAAAAGATAACATCATTCAAACCCTCTATAATTTTTCAACATAATGTTAATAAAACATTACCAAGTATCCTAGGAAAAAGGATCAAATGATCAAAAACCAGACAACAGAAACAGGTTCACAGGTAATCTAGGTATTAGAGTCATCAGACAGGAATAGTACACCAATGATGAATGTGCTCAAGAAAATTGATGTACACACTGTGAGAACTTGTAAATTTTAGGCCTGAACATACAGAAACTGAAACTGAGAGTTTAATAATTGGGTATAAGTGAACAGTGCACAGAGAAGATACGGTAAGTGAACTTGAAATCAGTAAAAAAAAATATCCAAAATCATAGAGTAGGGTAGGGGTGAGTGGTCAGAAACTATGAAATGACCTAACATACATGTAACCGTAGTCACAGAAGGAAAGAACTGAACAGAAACAATATTTAAAGAATACCAGCTAAGAAAATCCCCAAAGTGACAAAAGATAACAAGCCACAGAGTCGAGATGCTCCACAAGCTCTACACAGAATAATTACAATAAAAGTCATATATAAGCACACAATAGTAAAATTGCTGGAAACCAAAGACAAAGATAAAATCTTAAACACTGTCAAAGAAAAACATACTGACTTCAAAGAAGCAACAGTAAAACCAAAAGCTGACTTAACAGAAACAGTGGGAGCCAGAAATTATAAAATAAGTTGAAAGTGCAAGAAAGGAAAGACCCTTTAAAAATGAAGGCAAAACAAATGCACTTTTAAGGCATATGAAGGCAGAGAATTTATTACCAGAAGATCTGCGCTGAAAGTAATACTACAGGGAACTCCTTATAACAAAGGAAAATGACCCAGAGGTCAATGCAGTAAAACCGTAAGAAATGAAGGCTTCCAAAAAGGGTAAATGTGATGATAAAGTGATGAGTAATGGCTATTTTAATAAAAACAGCAACACTATTATTACTAATTACTACTACCATTACTATTATCTCAACAGCAACAATAATGTCATCTTTGGGGGTTTACAATAAAGCAAAGCATGGAATACAGAAATGGGATTCAAATATTGTAAGGCCTTTCCATTTTCCTGGAAGCAGTAAGGAAATAACTTATGATAGACTCAAGTCAAAGATGTATATTGTAATCTTAAGGTTGCCAGTAAGGAGATAATAAAAGAATTTATAAAAAAAAAAAAAAAAGCTAAGAGGGGAAACATGGGGGGGAAAATGTTTAATCAAAAAGAAAGCAAGAAATGAGGAAAGATGTTATAAAAGATAGTACAAGTCGAAAACAAATAAAAATGGTCAATTTAAACCCCCAAATTGTGCTAAAGCAGTTACATTAAATGTGAAACAACACAGATTATCAAGTTTAAGAAAAAAAAAACAAACAACTATATGGTATGTGAAGAGATTCATCTTATCTCTAAGGACAAAGAAGCGTTTTTGTTTTTTTTTTTTTTTGAAAAGTCCTCTTTTTTTTAAACAATTTTTTTTAATGTTTATTTTTGACAGAGAGAGAGAGAGAGAGAGCGAGAGAGAGCGAGCATGAGTGGGGGAGGGGCAGAGAGAGAGAGAGGCAGACACAGAATCCGAAGCAGGCTCCAGGCTCTGAGCTGTCATCACAGAGCCCGACGCGGGGCTCGAACTCACAAACCGTGAGATCATGACCTGGGCCAAAGTCGGACGCTCAACAGACTGAGCCATACAGGCGCCAAACAGAAACCAAACAGAAACCAAAAGTATACTACATCCAATACATACATACATACATACATACATACATACATACATACATACATAAGCAAGCAAGCTTTAAGGCAAAGATTATTACTAGAGATAATGACAATAAACGGATCAATCCAGGGGTGCCTAGGTGGCTCAGTTAAGCGTCCAACTCTGGATTTCCACTCAGATCATGATCTCACAGCTGGTGAAATAACCCACGGATCAAATAAGAAACCACAATGGATATTTTAAAATATTTGGATTGAGTGATAAATAAAAACCTATCAGACTTGTGAGACCCAGCTAAAGTTGCTTTTATAGAGAAATTCCATGACTTAAATACATACATTAAAAAAAGAAGACTGGGGCACCTGGGTGGCTCAGTTGGTTAAGCGTCCGACTTCGGCTCAGGTCACAATCTAGTGGTCCGTGAGTTCAAGCCCCGCGTCGGGCTCTGGGCTGCTGGCTCGGAGCCTGGAGCCGGCTTCCGATTCTGTGTCTCCCTCTCTCTCTGCCCCTCCCCCGTTCATGCTCTGTCTCTCTCTGTCCCAAAAATAAATAAACGTTAAAAAAAAAAAATTAAAAAAAATAAATAAATAAAAATAAAAAGCTAGAAGGAAAGAAATAAAGGTAAAAGCAGGAACCAATTAGAAAATAATGTTTTAAATCTGAAAATTGGCTCTTTAAAAACTGATGGAGATCAAGAGGAAGCACAAATCACCAGTAAGCAGATTTAAAACGCAGGTATCATTACAGATATTATGAACATCAAATAAATAGACAGATAGATAGATAAAAAAGATAGCGTGTAAAATTGTAAGCCAAATCAGAAAATTTTGATAAAATGGACAAATCCCTTGAAAAGCAAAACTTGTCAAAATTGACAAAGTAACAGAAAATGTGAATAGTCCTTCATGTATGTATGTAAGAGTCAACAATCCCCATAAGAAAACTCCAGATGGCTTCACCAGTGAATTCTTCCAAACATTTATAGATGAAATAAAATCAATCCTCACAAACTCTACCGAAGAATAAAAAAACATTTCCCAGCTCATTTTATGAAGTCATCATAAGCTTGACAACTAAACCTTTACTAGTCAACCTCTTTCATGAACAAAAATGCAAACATTGTAAATGAAATATAATCTAGCATACGAACAGGGTAACGCATAAACAAAAGTTAAAGTTATTGAGTATTCCAAGGATGCTTTAAACTTATAAATATGTATCCCTCTTCCCCCCACCCCCCCAAATTTTAACACATATCTAACACACAGCAACTACATTCCTAAGAGTTTTATCCTAAGAAAATAACCAGGGGCGCGTAGGTGGCTCAGTCCATTAAGGGTCGACTTCAGCTCAGGTCATGATCTCACAGCTCGTGGGTTCGAGCCCTAACAGCTCGGAGTCTGGAGCCTGCTTCAGATTCTGTGTCTCCCTCTCTCTCTGCCCCTCCCCCACTTGTGCTCGTGTTCTCTCTTTCTCAAAAACAAACATTTTTAAAAACTAAATAAAATAATCAGACGAGGTACAGAGATATGTTTTAAAATATGCATTAGATCATTGTTTATAATAGCTTTTAAATGCCCATAGGTATGAAATTAGCTAAACAATTTATGTACATCAGAATCAGTTCAAAATTATAATACGGTTCTACACTTATTTGTATGGATAGCTCTTTATGACATATGACTAAGTGAAAAAAGCAGCATACAAAAGCAGGAATATTTCTAAGGCAAAAACACTAATTTTATATGAAAGTAAGGAAAATTGAACATGTATCATGAGAACATTTTTTCTAAACATAATGAATTACCATCTTAATTTAAGTTCATAAACAAAAGATTTAACGCCTCAGACAATTTTCATCAGCACGAAGAACATTTTCTTCTCAGAATCTAGTCATAGAAAATTGCCCACATATATATTTTATATAGACCACAAAAATGCTACTGGATTTGAACCAATCAATAGAAAACCTGCAATACAAAAGTATCTACAGTACAAAGACAAAACCAAAATACTCTGAAAGCACTGAATCCATTAAAAATCTGCGTGAGATACATAAAGCAATAATAGTTTCTACATTCAAAGTGGTGAGTTTATAGGAAAAAATTCTACTGTATAATATATATATTCTCAAAGCTCCAACGTGTTGGAGACTCAAAGCTCCAACAAGTTTAAAGAAAACTCCCTTTAATTCTAGCAATTAATAAAAGAATCCACGCTCATTACAATCATTCCAACCCAGAGGTTATACGGTATTTTGCCAAGATCTATAAAACAGGTGTCAACTCTACCTTACCACGCTATCTCAGCCCAACCAGCAGTGAACGCCAGCAGTGAGGTGTTGGTAAGGAATCTAAGGTATTCTGCTTTGGAGAATGTGCTTGAGGGATTTAGCAGGTACAGGAGGGGGAAAGGGCTTAGCTCCCTTATCACTGTTACCATCAGACCCAAATTCCGATCCCGGCTCTACTTTTTACCGGCTCTATGACCTCCTTACCCTCTCTAAACCTCGACTGTGAGAAAGTAAAAAGCAGCTCCGCTGATAATCACCCTGTGATGTCTGGACAAGACACAGCAAGGCCAAGAGAAGACCAACAGGCAACAAAACTTCTCCCACGGCCACACCAGAGTTCCAAAATGACTAACATCTGCCCCAGCCCCTTTATTTCTCCTGCCTCCTAAACAAAGACAGCTGAGAGATCACTGAGCGATTACTAACCCACCTGCACTTCGTGGCTGAGGGTATACAATCCAGAGCTAGTCTGTACTTCCCCCGGCTCCTCATTAGAATCATGCAGCAAGACCCAAACCCTACCCCAAACCTCTCCCATTTCCTGTCACTGAGGCTTGGCACGGTTCCTCGGGCAGGCGCCCTTCCTTGCTGCAGCACGTCATTAACCTAATTTGTTTCACTCCAGATGCATTCCTGGTGGTCTTACCCTGGTAGGCAGTAGCAGCTTCTTTACCTATAAACCAACTCTATTTACCCAGGGTCACTTAAAGGAAATGTTATCATGTAACACGATACATAAAATGCCAAGCAGCTGCCTGGTGTAGCAAGCACACAGCAAAGACTACCTACTCCTTGCTCTCGGCTCAAAATAAAGCTGTACGTGTAATTTTATTGTTTTAATCATGTACCTTTCACTATCAAGAATCTACATCTCTGCAAAACACAGTTAAGATCAGAAAATGAGCCCCTCAAGTGAACAGAACTCTGAGCAACCAGAATAGACATGATCAAGTCCACGAAATAAAGATCACGCACTTTGCTATAGGGCAACTCCTGAAAATCCTACTTGGACACCATTTGATATTTTTAACATACTTTAATAAACTTTGAAAATCTGTCTTCCACATCCATAGCAAATAAGAATCAGCAACTGTAAATGGTCAGAGAGACAGAGAGGTAAGCATACTGACCAAAGAAAAATAGAACTGCTCAACAAGGCAGGGGACAAAAAAACTATAAATATCAAACACAGTAACTCAAAAAGCTCAGAAATCTGCAGTCATCTTACGCAATGGTTCTAAATTCTTTTGACTGAACATCCCAGCTCTAAAATACTTGCGCATATACCTCCAATATATGTATCTTCATTTACAAATCATATTTTATGTGCATTATAAAACAAATACCAAAACAAATTTAAAGATTAAAATATTGTTTTCAATTTTAACTATTGACCATGTTAAATATTAATTTGTTTTAATCTTGCAATCACTAAACATGCTATTACTATTAACATTTTAAATGACAGCACTGTTAACATGCCTTTTTAAAAGTCTTGCTTTCCTGGGGCCTGGGTGGCTCAGTCAGTTAAGCGTCCGACTTTGGCTCAGATCCCCGCATCGGGCTCAGTGCTGACAGTCTGGAGCCTACGTTGCATTCTGTGTCTCCCTCTCTCTCTGCCCCTCCCCCACTCACACTCGGTCTCTGTCTCAAAAATAAATAAGCATTAAAAAAATTTTTTTTTGAAATCTTGCTTTCTCAATTTGTAAAGTTCAATGTATTTTGACGATTTAAGAACTGTTATAAGTCAGGGGCGCCTTGGTTAAGAGTCTGGCTCTTGATTTTGGCTCAGATCATGATCTCGGCTCAGATCATGATCTCAGGGTTCATGGGATCAGGCACTGCATTGGGCTCTGCACTGACAGCATGGAGCTTGCTTGGGATTCTGCCTCCCTCTCTCTCTGCCCGTTCCCCACTTGCTCTCCATATCTCCATGAAAATAAATAAAAACAAACTTTAAAAAAAGCACTGCTATAAATCCTAACTGAAAAACTTGGTTCACAAAGATGCATAGATATTTATGGAAAAATATGTCACTTACTGGTTTACTAAACTGTATCACTTTTCTATCACCAAATATGCACAAGTTGGTTGTTGTTGTTTTAATTTTACAGAGAAAGAGAGCATGTGCGCAGCAAGTGGGGTGTTGGTGGGGGGGGGGGAGGCGCAGGATGACAGAGGGAGAGAGAAAATCCCAAGCAGGCCCCACACGCAGAGCCCCACACAGGGCTTGATCCCAGGACCCTGGGGTCATGACCTGAACCGAAATCAAGAGCTGAACACTCAACTGACTGAGCCACCCAGGCACCCCCGCACAAGTTTTTATTAAAAGTCAGTTACTGGGGGCACCTGGGTGGCTTAGTGGGTTAAGCATCCAGCTCCTGGTTTTGGTTCAGGTCATGATGTCACTAAGGGGCACTAAGGAATCTACTCCTGAAATCATTGTTGCACTACATGCTAACTAATTTGGATGTAAATTTTAAAAAATAAAAAAATTAAAATTAAAACAAACAAAAAAAAAGGTCACGATGTCACTATTCGTGAGTTTGAGCCTGACATCAGGATCTGTGCTGACAGCATGGAGTCTGCTTGAGATTCTCTCTGTCCCTCTCTCTGCCCCTCCCCTGCTCACTTTCTCTCTCAAAACAAACTCAAAAAAGTAAAAAAGGAAAAGAAAAATTTAAAGTCAGTTACCAGATGTCAATGTTATGAACATTTTCTTTTTCCTGACGTCAGATATTTTTGCAAGCTGAGTAAAATGTGTTGCTTTTTAGGTTCAAATGGGTCCAAAGTCCACCGAAATTCTCTGTAAGATTTTTCAACAGACTGGAAATGTCTAAACATGTTTTCAAAATGCTGTCTCCATAACATTAGTTTCTTCTGAAAAGCAGATACTTTCTCACTTAATGATTAAAATGTCACTTTTGCCTTGTAGAGACAACTTACTGTTTGTTTTCTCAAAAATATCTGCTAGGTAGCATAATACTGATAGCTTCTTATCACCATGGAAAAAATCAGCATCTATAATAAAATGTGTAATTCAGGTTTAAGTTCTACAACTCCTTTTTTTTTTTTTTTTTGGCAACCCTTTTAAATACTTGGACAGTGAGCCTCTGCTCCCCATCTCAATTCAAAGTCATAGTCTTTTAAAAGGCATTTTTTAAAGTAACTATGTAATATACCACAGAAACACCACAAAACTTCTGAGAGAACTCATGCTGTTGGCTTCTACATTACACAACTCCCCTAAGTTCCCGCAGCAAACCACACTCATTGTAACCATCTGAATGTGGGCCTAGAAAAGCCTCAGAGACAATCCATATATTAATACAAAACCTCAATGCCTCCCCCTTTTTGGAGCATAAAATTAACCAATACAAATTCTAATATTATTATTCTCACATCTCAACTGACTTGCCTCATGTCACTTTGTAAATTACTGACACAGCGAAGGGGCATAAAGCTTCACGATCTATATTAGGTGTTCAGGGTGTGAAATTGTAGCTTATAGAATAATGATACGTTACACAGAGAAGCACTCAACAGGGAACGCTCACTGAACCCAATCGATATTATTCAAATGATGACTCCAGATCACCAAAAATAAGTTAAATTATGTGTAGTGTATTATGCTTAAGTAAACAGGACAGTAATCCAACTCGTTAGATTGAACTATTTCCAAAAGAGCCTTCATGTACTCAGAAAATTGACTGATTTAGAATGACTTATTCCCCAGTGTTTCCAGTTACCATATATTCTACAATCACTTTCAATTTCTTCTCCCAGAATGAGTGGAATTCTTAAAGAATATATTTAAGAAGCATGCATTTCGCTCTCCTAAAATACTTTCACTGTTCCTTATTATGAAAACTAGAGCCATTATTAGGCAACCACTAATTTAAAATCATTTCAAGCCTTAATATTAAAAATACATTTTTCATATTCAAAGTAGTAAGAGAAGACGACATCCTACACTTCATATTTAACAGCATAATTAGCAGTGGTATGGAACAATATTTACTTTTTCTATAAGTAACAACGAAAATAATGCTCCATGAGTCAAGAAAATTCACTCATTTGTTCTTAAATATCTATTCTGTTTTAAAAATCAGAAATAAGACATATCTATATAATTGTCATCGTAGAAGAAGACTCTCAAACGCACTGACAGAAGAGGATTCACACTTGAGGGCTAGAAATGAACTAAAAGCCATTTTCACAGGAGAGGAACATGAGCCGGAGGAGGATTCAGAGCTAGAAAGGAAAAGGCATTCAAAGCTGAGGTAAATTGTCTTTTGTTTTCTTAACAATAAGTGTCTCATCCAGAACACCGAATGCAAGACATATTCAAGGCAAACAATTTTAGAAGAACATTCCACTGGAGATACATTCTTCAAGCTGTTCCTCAGGTCACATACTTCTATATATAAACGTACTTATTTATCCACCCTTTAGCTTCATAAAACCTCTCCACTTATACTTGAAAGAAGACTTCCAGCAAGAGGAAGAAAACTTAAAAGGAGCTGTAGGTAAGGAGAACATGTGAGGTACTACATCCTCTTTTTCGAAGTTAAAAATGTTCTGTTCCCTGGGCCTTTTTCTAGCATGACATCGTCCCCCTGGCAGACTCTACGTCGGTCATTTTACTTCAACTTGGAAAAGTGATAGAAGTTCACTTTGAAAGGAAATTCATTTTGGTAATTTCCTGTCCACCAGAGGGCTCCCACATTTCTCCACAAATGGAAGAGATACGTTACAATAAAAATAGTCCTTAAGCACTGAAAAAACTCAAATTATCATGATCTTATTTAACCTCAGACTAAAAATTGTTCTATCTGTTACAATTTCTACATGAACAGCTTAAAAAGATAGAGCTTTTCTCCAAGAGTTTCATCACCGAAAAATGTTTCAAATACCAAAATTGCTTTGCTGTTACCCTCACACGGCCAATTTCTTTCTTAAGTAGGGCTTTCAATTTTATAGATATCATAAAATATAATTTTAGTCCAAAGCTCTAAATAGTAGCTCAAATGTTTTATGTAATACTTTCATAAATACAGTAATTTATTTCTTGATAGCTTTCCCAGTCCAGAAAACAAAATCATCACCTTATCTACCCAGCCTTAGGCCTTACTATTAACAGAAAGAGTAAATATCCTCTTTCAGAAAACCTAAACTCATTATAACATAATCCATCCTACAATTATTAACGACGAATACTGCCCCATCATGAATTATGATTTGGGCTGGGAAAACAAACATAAAGGAAATGAATCATTTAAACACAATGCATTACGATGATATTCTGTTCAGGTATTTTTAGACTTTTTTTCACAAATAAGTTATTACACTAGAATGTTAGTAAATCTCTTAGTTCAAACCCAATCACTCTTAGCAAAAGAAAAACCAGTATTTTATGTAAATACACTTATTTATAGATCACATTTACAGAATGTTAATTGCTAAAGTACCAACTGTAAATTTTACAAATCCATTCACTAGGGGTGCCACTCCCCCTCCAAAAAAGATGGATTTGCTAAATTTGGATTATAAAAAAAGAGACTCCTTATGGTAAACACAAAAATTTATTGAATGTTTCGAAAGAAATTTGAAATGTGAGTTATATTTATAAAACAAAAAACGATGCTAAAAAACCATTTTAAAGTCAGTCACAATCATTGTCATATAAAGACTTTATCAAAAACATCAATTGATTTAGCAATTACTGTAGCTCAAGAATGAATTATCTTTAATGAAAACATGATAGAGGTTATAATTTCACTGCCCCACCTCATCTCCCAACTACGAATTTTCCTTTACAACAGACAAGCATCATTAACATGTAAAAGCGTAACATTTGTTTCTACACGGCACATACTAGCTGTCACCACTTAGAAACTCGAAAATTTTACTGCACCTAGCAAAAATGTATGTATTCATACGTATCCTGATCAGTTGGGAGTTTATGCTGCAAAAAAAAGGTCAGACTGTGGAAAGCGGTGGGGGTAGGGTAGGATTCGAAGTGGTAAAACTGTTCTGAAAGTAAATGCAAACTATCAGTTATTGATACGAAGAGTTTAACAAATACAAAACATTTTAATCAACAACCTCTAACCAGTATTTGTCATGTTACGTTTCAAAAAGTTGAGAATTCTAGGCACGTATCTAATGAAGGCACTTTTTAAGCAAAAATGCAATGTTAAGGAAGTAACAGCAAATGAAGGTGTAAGAGGTTGTGACATAGGAGGAAAAAAGCCTCAAGACTTCCAACAAGTTGAGCAACTTCAAAACTAGACATGAAAAATACTCAGAACAATCTAATCTGAGGTGTAGATTAGGCACACTCTGAAACAGCATCATCAGGGCATTATATGTTTATTACATAATACTGCTTTGCCCTTGCCTATCACCTTTAATCAAGGGATCTCAAAGCACCACCGAATCAAGGCCTTAAAATACAGTCTAAAACAGAAATAGTTACATTTTATAACTGCACCTATTAATAAAACCTTGCCACTAGTTCCCGTCCCCCTGATCCGAGCATTAGCTTCCGAACCTTCTCTCTCTCTGACTTGGAAACCGTATTCCCCAAATCATTTCAATTTGTAACTGATGCTACGCACATTCCAGCTTGTCTTCAGCACTGGGCCTAAAGAAAGTAGTGGCACTGTTTTAATGACACAAATCTATTTCATTACAATTTCTGTGGCAGAATGAACAGTACTTAGAGTGGACGTACCTTGCACTGATATAAAATGGAGGCTTTAGAGAACCAATCTTTGCTGGGGGTGATGAGCCCAAAAAACACTCAACTAACAGGCAAATAGCACTTTCCGGCTCAGTCCAGAGACCTATCTAGGCAACTTCGAGAGTGGAGTGGAGGAAACCATATCATATCCAGCTACCATTAATGGGGCAGGCAGGAGACCATTCAGGGGTGTGCACACCAGGAGGGAAAGGAAAACTAAAGGGACGATGCACGAGTTTTAAGACTCAGGAAAGAGAGTGTAAGTTGCTGTGTGGCCACACAAGAGACAGAACATTGCGGTTCCTATACATTAAAATAGCATGTTAAATGGCAAATCAAACGTAAGCAAAATGGCTTTAAACCAAGGTCAAAGATGCCATTTACAGCCATTTAGGTGGGTGGTTTTTTTGAGTCTGTAAATGAGGTTCGATTCTATAGAAACATCTGACATTTTAAAATTTAACCAGCAAAGTTCAATTTTGTTTTTTCACTGGAATACACGAACACTCAAATGTTAATGTTATGTTAACTTCAAGTCTTTCATAAACAAGATCATTCATCTTCCTGTTAATTGCATTATGTTCGTCCCTAAGACTGCGAAGTGTAATTTCAATCCGCACAAACCCACCCCCTCCCAGCACTGTAAGCCTGCACGGTTACTGTTAGCCAACACACTCACAGTATTAACAAACATGAACCTTTAGAAACACAAAGAAAAGCATCAATAAGCAAGAGGACTTTTTGTTTCAAGTTCTCAAAATTCAAGGATCAAGGCTCAATAATTTGCTTTATTAGCTTTGAAAAGTCCAATGATGTAATACGAGTAAATATTTGCTACTGCAAGTCCTGAAAATCCGTAAGAAGCACCAATATGCGGTCAGTCTCGATCTGTAAAAATTCCAAAACATCTTAACATTTCTGTTGCCGTACTTGGTTCACCCAGACATACTGAAAAGCTCCCAGCGAATTCTAGTAGACTTTTTCTTGCAGACCTACACGTCCCTGCGCTTGAAAACATCAAGTTTGTATCTACTGCATTAATGATCCCGTCAGTGTCACAGAACAAGATTCCCGTTTTCCTGTCTATCTCTGTATCTCGTAAGGACACCCGTCCTCAGCTCTGCCCACTGTCACTGACGTTTTCAGAAGCTCTAAGATCAAGTGTTCAAAGGCTTCTAACAGACAGGGGGGAGATTTTCTCCACTTCAAGCTACATTGCCACATCTTCCCTACTTCTCCATCGTCTTAAATGATTCAGAAAACACAACCACATGAGAAAAGCCATATTAAAAGCGGGACTTCCTAAGACGGGGACACCAGAACCTCCAACTTCTCCAAATCTCCCAGCACCGTGGCGTTTCAACAGTCCCCCGCAGACCTTCACCCCACGCCTGCATCCTTTCTGATTAAATAAGATTGGAAACCACAATTAAATCAGTGTCGTAACTTATCCTTCACTTACCATATCCGCCGGGACATTGCTGGACATCTTGCCGTTTGATATACACCCAGATGTTTACCGGGGGGGGGGGGGGGGGAAATTACAACAAACAATAAAGAGCAGAAGTCTTCAAGCTACAGAAATCAACCTTAACGATCTCGATCGGTTCGTGATGTGCTTTCCAAAAAATAAGTTATTTCGGAGTCACAGTGCCGGCCTGGCCGAGGTTCCGAGCGAAGAGGAACAATCCCCAGGAACTGGGTGGCCGGAGCCGGAGGGAACTCCCGGGCGGACAGCAGCAGCCCCCGTCGTCGTCGTCGTCGTCAGCAGCAGCAGCAGCAGCAGCAGCAGCTCCAGGACCGGCCGCGCCAGGTAGACCGAGCCGAGTGACACACGGACATGGAGCGGGGTGGGAGGGGGTTAAATCCGCCTTCCTCCTTTCCCAGCCCGGCAGTGATTCACACTTGCTCCCGAGTCAAGTCCTCATTAAGCAGGAGGAAAATGCCCCGGCGTGGATGTACATAGATAACTATGTGGCTACACATGGACGCGTGAGCAGTGAGTGGCGGCCGCGCAGGAACCGGCGCCGGCGGTCGGCTCGGGGAAACGGCTCAACTCGCGCTGCCGGGGCTGAGAGCCGGGCCGCGGAAACCCGCGCTCAAGGGCATTTAACTAGTTGGGGGCCGAAGCGAAAGCCCGGGGCGGCGAGCGCGGGGAGGGAGCTGGGGGCGCGGGGAGCTCGGGCCGGGCGGGAGACCCCACGGCCCCTCGGGGCTCAGGCCGCGGGCGCCTCCGGGCAGCGGCGGGTCTCGGGGCGCATCGTCTCCGGCTTCTCGGCGCTCCTCTCCTGCCTCCGCCACCCCCCGTCGCCGCCTTCCCCTCCCCTCCGACGCCGACTTCGGCTGGTCCCCGGAAGAGGCCGGGTCCTCCCTCTCCTCAGCCCGGGAATGGTTTCCTCTCGGAGCTTTGTCTCTCCTCCTCCACCGCCTCCACTTTTCAGTCTCAAACGCCGCAGCCGCCTCCTGTCATCGCCTCTCAAGCCAACATGGCGGCGGCGGCGGCAGCCGCCTGAGCGCAAGTCGGGGACACGGGGAGAGCACGGCCCCTCCTCGCAGCCGCCGCCACCGCCCCCGCCTTCCTTTCTTCCCCGCCCCCCCCCCCCCCCACCGCTCCGCGGACACCCAGTGCGTCACTACGGAGACCACCCTCGAGCATCATGGGAAATGTAGTCTACGCCGGGGGGCGGCGGGGCGGGGGGGGGGCGGCCTAAGGCGGCCTCTCGGGACTCCGAAGCCACGCCCCTCCTAGCAACAGTTGCTAGGAAAGGAAAGCTCGCTTTAGCTCAGCTGCCCTCTAGGAGTTAGGTGATACCTGCTACCAGGAGTGCTGTGAGCGTGCGAATTATTTGGAGAAAATAATTCTGCACAGAGAAATCCCCTCAAGCACAATAGACGCACAGACTAAAAATACGGTTTACCTCCAAGAAGAATCATTCATTTTAATGACAGCGCGCTCTCCACATCCTGCAATCTCAAAGCATTTTGTATAGTGATTTCATCTAGGTCTTTTCAGCATTGCATTTGGAAGATCAGAAGCAATCATTGATTTCCAATAAGGTCGTAGAAGTTCAACAGGAACAAGGATCTCATTAAGCGGGGAGAATGTTTGAACATGTGTTTCTTGAAGACCTAGGGCCATAAAGCTGCAATCCAGTTAATTGAAATTACCAAAACCTGTATGAGGTACAGTAGTATATCAGGCCAAATGTATATCAATAGGAAATAGCTGCTACAAACTACATGGGGATTCACCAGTTTACCAGGCCAGCCCCCAAATTTTATTTAACTCAAATGTAATAAAAAACCTACACACCCACAGTGATTAGCAAATAGCACAAAATCATACCATTAGGGAGAAACTTAGAGGAAGACTACGGCTACTCCAGATTTAGGAACAAAATTCAGAAACCACCACCGTCTGTCTGAATCCCTGTTCAGATCTCTCAGTGCTTTGGCAGAGTATTTTAGCAAGGGCAGTCTCAGTAAGACACTTATAAAAGAATGTCAACAGATTTAGAGTCTGAAAGTCACCTCTCCAACCTACAGCGATGTGACCTCATCTGTAAAACAGTCTTGCCTACCATCCAGTTGTGCGGATGAGTTAATGCATGGGAAATAAATCACTTTGTAAATAATAAGGCGTCATTTGATGTGAAATGTTACTACTCATTCATTCAGCAAACACACGATCCAGGCTCTCTGCTAGGCACCAGGAGTTTAAAAATGAATAATCTAGGCACTGTCCTCAGGGAACTCATTGTTGAGAAGCCTATGTCATTCCCCACAGCAATCTCCGCAGTCAGGTTTGTCTCATTAAGGATGGAAACTCACAGGACGCTGGGAGTATTTGCCTCCTGTGTAGCCCGGCTGGAGAAATTCCAGGCACTCCTAGGGACCCACATCAGCCTGGGGTGAGTTAGGGTGGTAACCAGGAGGGAGGGTGGCTCCCATCCACAGAGAAACCGAAGGACGGAAGAAAAAAGAGGCCCAAATCTCACCACAATTAGGCTTCAGGCCTTGGTCTAGAAATTCCTAATTCTCTAGCCATGTGATTTTCCAGGGCCTCTGGTCGTTGGTTGCTCCTTCTTCATGGTTAGCCACCACAGAGCTGTGCCCACCAGGCCTCCCGGAATGAGAGCCATTGAAAATGCTTCAATTGACCAATGAGTTCAGAAGGAGCATGAAACACATTTCGAACTAACTCACAAAGTTAGTTATCCACCGCTCCCCTAACTCCAACCTTTATCCAATGACCGCCCTGGCCCAGGCTGTGCTAGGCCTAAACGCAAGTGGAGGTAGAAAGGCAGGAGGCAGAGGATGGCAGGACCTACAGAAACCCTGGCTCACACTTCCTCTGCGGCTTTCTAGTAGCCATACGGCAACGGACGTAGTGACCGCCACTGCCAGCCCAAGACCCTGGCATTTCTGACACATGATGTTGCTACTCATTGCCAGGTACCTCTACCACCGCTAAAAAAGGCCACATCTTTCAAAAGGAAAACCACTGCACCTAGCTGCGTTTCGGATCGCTCTTCTAAGAGAGGTGGAGACATCATTCTCAGTAAAACTCGTTATAACTCTTTCCTAACAGAATCCAAGGCATAAGGGAGCATGAATGAACAGTTTCAAATTCTCCCACTTTTCTCCTCTTACTCTCGGCTTCCTAACTCAGGCAGACGAGAAGGGAGGCTGAAGAAAGAGCCCGGTCGTCCCCGACCGGGAGCAGTGGTACCTCCTGAGACTATTCATCCACTGTAAGCATCAGTTTGAAAGAACGCGAGAGACAGCAATTTTGTACCAGCAAAAATAACTTCCCAGGAAATGAAACGGCCTGACGCTGTCATGAATTAGCTATGAGACCTTTGCCAAGACGCTTTGCCTACCTGACCCTCGATGTCTTCATCTGAGGAGGTAGGACTAAATCTCTAAGGTCCCTTCTCTAAGAGTCTATGAGTGTTGAGTAACACCTGTGGCCTGTTAAAAAGATCTTCCCCAAATGTTTGCTCGGGGGCACGAGGAGGGGCTTTTGGGAGAGGAGGGAAAGTTTTAAAATTAGATTATTGCAATGGTTGCACAACTCTATATGTACTAAAAACCATTAAATTGTACACTTTAAATGGGTGAATTTATTATTTTTGTAATTATGCTAAAATACATGTAATATAAAATTTACCGTCTTCACCGTCTTCAGGGGCACAATTCAGCGGCTCCAAACCCATCGAACAAGCCCCCATTTCCTCCTCCCCCCAGCCCCTAGCAACCACCATTCTACTTTTTGTCTCTATTAATGTGACTACTCTTGGTACCTTATGTAAGCAGAATCGGATACTAATTGTCCTTTTGTGACTGGCTTATTTCACTTAACATAATGTCTTCAAGGTTCATGCATGGTACAGCATGGGTCAGAACTCCCTTTTTAAAACTGAATAAATCTTCCGTGGTATATATACACCACATGTCGTTTATCCATTCATCCATTGATGGACATTTGAGTTGCTGCCACCTTTTGGCTATTGCAAAATGGGCGAATTTTATGATATGTAAATTGTATACCAATGAAATTGTTAAGAATATATCTTCCCCCATCTGCCATTAGGGATCTGAAATGATTCCCATCTTAGGATCTTTCCTTAAGGGCCTTCTCAAGGAAACTCATGAATTTTAACTAGACAGAAGTATTCCTTTCTATGAGACCAATAACCTTTAATCAAGTATTACTTTGGTTGATTATCTCATTATACCATTCGTTGTCAGTTATTAAAGCTCTGAGAGTAGGAAAATGCCACAAGAGGCAGAGAAAGGTGTCCCACAATGCCTGGGGGGTGGGGGAGGGAGAGGGCAAGGAACCTTAGTACGGCCAGAAAATAGAAGAGCCCCAAAGACACCCTTTGCCACATCTGTCCAATTTTGCCCAAGGCTGGCCCGGTCCTCTTTAGCTCCCGTGGAAGAATCATTTCACAGGGTCACTTTGTAAGATTCTACATTTCTTTCTCTTGAGAAAGTCTATAGGAAGCCCCCTAATGCCAATATAAAGATTCCTAACATACAAGGGGTCTCAAGAAATGTTAATTCCCTGGCACAACCGGCCAAGGTCTTTTCTCTGAAATTAGAGATAATTTGCTTACTGATTTAGTCATGGACTTGTCCCCTGTAGTCTTTACTCTTGCAGGAGCAGAATGAATGCGTGAGTGCTTCTGGTTTGAGAATTGCGATCTGAAGGAGTTTGGGATAAGAAGAATGGAATTAAGTTGTATAAGTCATAGATGGGACACTGGGGCTGACTTAATTTTACTCCCAGGAGCCCCCATACACACACACTGCAAACATGGCCAGCCCTTTTCACCCTATACCTCCCTGACCAGAGATTCTCAACTTGGTCCTCATCAGAGTCACTAGGAGCCATTTAAAAAAAAATTTTTTTTTAACGTTTATTTATTTTTGAGACAGAGAGAGACAGAGCATGAACGGGGGAGGGGCAGAGAGAGAGGGAGACACAGCATCGGAAACAGGCTCCAGGCTCTGAGCCATCAGCCCAGAGCCCGACGCGGGGCTCGAACCTACGGACCGTGAGATCGTGACCTGGCTGAAGTCGGACGCTTAACCGACTGCGCCACCCAGGCGCCCCTCTCTCGAACTCTTTTTTTTTTTTTTTTTCCAATGTTTGTTTATTTTTGGGACAGAGAGAGACAGAGCATGAACGGGGGAGGGGCAGAGAGAGAGGGAGACACAGAATCGGAAGCAGGCTCCAGGCTCTGAGCCATCAGCACAGAGCCCGACGCGGGGCTGGAACTCACGGACCGGACCGCGAGATCGTGACCTGAGCCGAAGTCGGACGCTCAACCGACTGAGCCACCCAGGCGCCCCACTAGGAGCCATTTAAAAAGACAGATAGATGCCTGAGCCATAGCCCAGAACAACTACATCAGATTTTCTGGCGTCAGGGCCTGGACCTGGTATTGTTCAAAGTTCCCCCTTGTAATTCTCACATGCAGCCATGGTTTAGAAACACTATGTAAGCTAAATACCTTCAAGTTCAATTCCCTCTTTTTCCCCCATCAAGGTTCCTTTCTAGGACTGATAACCTGAAGGTACTGTGATTTGTCAAGGTGACCTTTGGCCACAGTCACAGTGGTTTAAGGAACAAGCTTTCACACTTGTCCCCCGCCCCCACCCCCCACCCCATTGCACTCATTTAGCCACCAGGGCATTGACCTCACCTCTGATATAACCCAAGTCTCTCTATCTTAAGGCATTTCTCTCCTTTGCTCAGAGTCCAGGAAGAGGTAGAGACAGATAAAGTGAAAATGAAAATGCCACGCGATGAGTTGATAAATGCCACCATAGGAATAAGCACACAGGAGATAAGGCAACTTTGGCATTGAGGTGTCTGGAGTCGAACCAGGCAAAAGCCAGTGGAGCAGGCAGAGTGGTCAGGAAGAGAACACTTGGGTCAAGACCCAGACTAGAAGCTAAGGGGTGCAGGAAGGGGAGGTAACTGAAGTTCAGGTTCCTGCTTGGGAGTAGGGACAGGGGTGGGATAAGCAAATGGCAACAGAGAGAAACGGAGGCCGGTCCCCCAGGGCTCTACGGTTTAGACACTAAATCAGATTTTCCAGGGCAGTTTGGATTTACCGTGAGAGCAAATGGAACCAACGGGAAGCGTCATGAGAAGATTTGTTTTCATAGAAAGATGGAAAAGGCCTCAAACTCTAATGACACCTGTTCTCTGTGTATTTTGGGTGAGTTGTCCTGTTGTGTGACCTCTTGGAGCCACATAATTGAAAACCTCTTAAGGGGTCTCGGGGACTGTCAAACTCCCCACTCTGCATTTCACAGATCAGGAAGCCACCTGATCATGAGGACTGACTCCGCAATACAATACTTATTCCTCTACTCCCTGTCCTGCCAACAGAGTCCCGCAAAAACAGGGACTTTTACTCATTCTACTACATGACATATATTCATCCCAAGATCTATTTTCTCTCTCTCTTTTTTTTTTTTTTTGGTTCCACATATGTGAGGTTCACACAGTATTAGTGTTTCTTTTGACACTTTTTTTTTTTAAGTTTATTTATTTATTTTGAGAGAGAGAGAGAGAGAATGAGTTGGGGAGGGGCAGAGAGGGAGGTGGGAACAGAGAATGCGAAGTGGGCTCTGTGCTGACAGCAGAGAACCCGTTGCGGGGCTCAAACACATGAGCTGTGAGAGCATGACCTGAGATGAAGCGGACGCTTAACCAACTGAGCCACCCAGGTGCCCCTTGACACTTTTTTTTTTTTCACTCCATTGTGGGTATTCTGGAAATAAGTCCTTTGCGAATATATTCCCCAGGCTGTAGCTTGTCTTCTCATTTTGTGAACAGTATCTTTTGGGAAGCATAGTTGTAGCAGTCTGATGAAGTCTTAGTTACAAATATTTTTCTTTAATGGTGTTCCGTCTCCCTGCTTGCCACCAGGTCATGAAGATATTATCCTGTGTTTTCTACTTTGTTTTAGCTCTTCTATTTATATCATTATATACTTTTAGGGTTGTTCCACACCACTTGGTGAAATAACTTTTTTTTTTTCCCATGGAATTTATGTGACGTCTTGGTTCAAAATCAACTGACTGGGGCGCCTGGGTGGCTCAGTTGGTTAAGCATCCGACTTCAGTCAGGTCATGATCTCACGGTTTGTGAGTTCAAGCCCCGCGTCAGGCTCTGTGCTGACAGTTCAGAGCCTGGAGCCTGCTTTGGATTCTGTGTCTCGCTCTCTCTCTCTGCCCCTCCCCTGCTCACGCTCTGTCTCTCTCTGCCTCAAAAATAAATAAAACATTTAAAAAATTTTTAGAAAAAAATAGATAGATAGATAGATAGATAGATAGATAGATAGATAGATAGATAAAATCAACTGTATGAAAATAGGTCTATTCTTGGACTCGGCTGCCATAGTCTATCCCATTGATCTCTTCAAGTCTTGAAGTCAGGCAGCCTATGTCCAGTAGATCTGTTCTTCTCTTCCAAGATTGTTCTGGCATTCTAGATGCCTTGCATTTCCATATAAGTTTAAGAGTGAACTTGTCAATATCTATTTTTAAAAGACAGCCTGCTGGTGTTTGAGGTTCCATTGGTTCTGGAAGTTAATATGGGAAGAATTGACATCTTAACACTATTGAGTTTCTGCTCCGTGAACATGATATACCTCTTCATTTTTTAGGTCTTCTTTACTTTGTCTCAGTCATGTTTTATAGTTTTCAACATAGGCATTTTACATGTCTTTTGTGAAGTTTATTCTTCAGTATGTTATTATTATTAACACTGTTAGCAATGAATTAAAATGTTTCCCAATTATTTACTGCTCGCATAGAGAGATACAACTGGTTTTTATATGTTGACCTTGTATTCTGATACCTACCTTGCTAAACTTATGTTTTAGTTCTAGTTGTGTTTGTTTGTTTTAATTCCTTAAGACTTTCCACAGAAACAATCGAGTTGTCTGGTATTTCTGAAACAAAGAGGAATATCAATATTCTGGAAATTCAGGAATTTAGAAAAACCATTTTCATTTTCTGTATATTTCCGTCTAGGTTTTTTGTGCACGAATCTTCACATATTTATGGGATACATAATTTTTTCATTTAAATATTAAATGAAAACTCCTTTTTTGAACGTTATAAAAATATGCATGTTTACAAATGGCTACGTAAACTTCCTATTCCTCACTTTTAAATGCTGCATGCTGGGGCACCTGGGTGGCTCAGTCAATTAAGCATCTAACTCTTTGTTTCAGCTCAGGTCATGATCTCACAGTTCCATGAGTTCAAGCCCCACATCAAGGTCTGTGCCAACAGGGTGGAGCCTGCTTGAAATTCTCTCTCTCTCTCTCTCTCTCTCTCTCTCTCTCTCTCTCAAAATAAATAAATTTTTAAAAATACAAATAGAATAAAAATAAATGCTGCATACTATTCTGTTGCATCAATGTGCTACAACTTAGGAAATCGCTTTCTATTTGGAGGACATAAAGATTTGCTCACAATTGTCTGGTTTTCACACATATGGTTTTTGCAACAATTGTTTGGTTTCTGCATTTTGAACTACTTGTTTAGGCAACAGTCCAGAAACGGTTATCACTGAGTCCAAGTCTGTGAGCATTCCTGGGGTTCTTAAACCGCACAGCCATGTTATTTTCCTGCTTAGGATGATACTTTTGGAGGCTCCTGGGTGGCTCACTCGGATGAACATCCAACCCTTGGTTTTGGCTCAGGTCATGATCCCAGGATCATGGGATTGAGCCCCGCATTGGGTTCTATGTTGACTGTGGAAGCTGCTTAGGATCCTCTCTCTTTCTCTCTGTCTCTGACTGTCTGTCTCTCTCTCTCTCTCCTCCCTCTATCTCTCTCCCCTGCTCATGCTGTCTCTCTCAAATAAAATTAATCTTTACAAAAAAGAATGCTACCAATGAACGAGAATACCAATGTTAGCACCCTACCTCCAGCCATCATATGTACCTACAGCTGTATCTACACGTTTATGATACATACGTATTCTGTTGACACAGCATCAGTGTTCGGTGGTAAGAGAGAGGGGTGTGAGCCCCTCTTAGATCATCTCATCCATTCCTCCCCACTCCAACGAAAGATACACTCCAAGTAAAAACAAGTGTGTGCTTTGCAAGCTCAGCTTCATACTCACACCCACATCCATACACACACACACACACACACACACACACACACACACACACACACACACCATATAGAAAAACCTCTTCTATTTAGACTTTTGGGAGCTGTCCCTGCCCGTGTATGCTCATTTATTATACTAAGAAAAAAAAATACCCTGTGCTTTGTGGTTGACCTGCCAGTTCCCCCAGAGGGCCACTCATCTGGGAGCTTGCTTTTGGACTGTAGACTCACTGTCTCCGCCCTGAAGGGTCATTTTAGGACAAATATCAATTTGCTAAAATTCCGAAGTTATTTCCAGATTTACAAAAAGTTACTGACGTAATACAGTCTCTGGGCTACCACCTCAGGGACGGAGGAGGGAGCACCAAGTTTTGCTACAGCTTGGCAGCTCTGCTATTTATCACATAGACCGCATCCACCTATGGGTCCATGGGTGCCATGGGTCTCCGCCTACTCCAGCTACCAACTCCTGAATGGCTAGAGCTGACTTTTACTCATCTTTGTATCCCTAGAGCCTACCAGTGAATAAACAGCATCCCCCAAAACTTGTCCATGAAGGCATTGAAGAGTTGAACTTCTAAAATGCCTTTCCTACTTCTGTGATTTCTGTAAAGCCAGGGATTACCCTCGTATTATCTTCGGGCCTAGAGGCGTGTCTCATTCACACAGAAATGATATACAAGGCTTCGCTCAATGGCTCTCCCGCGACTAAGAGAATATGCCAACAGAAAAGAAGACAATTTCTGTGTGAAGGCTGGGTCCTTTTTTGAAAAACAAACGTTGCATCTTTTAGCAGTAGCCTGTTTTTAGCTGGTTTTTTTGTTGTTGTTGTTGTTGTTTTTTGGAATTGTCTAAGACTTCGTAAGCCGCCAGAATGGTAGTTCTTGTGTTTTGCTCCCTACAGATGTCCCACAATGCCTTTCTTCCTGACCTGACCCTACTGTTGCTCACACTATTGAAGCATCCGATGCTAAAGCTGGAAGGGACCTAGAGATAGTATCATCTCCATCTTTTCTAACAAATGAAGAAATATGGGGTGCCTGGGTGGCTCAGTTGGCCGAGCGTCTGACTTCGGCTCAGATCATGATCTCACAGTTGATGAGTTGGAGCCCACGTCGGGCTCTGTGCTGCCAGCTTAGAGCCTGGAGCCTGCTTCAGATTCTGTCTCTGTCTCTCTCTCTCTCTCTCTCTGCCCCTCCCCTCTGTCTCAAAAATAAAATAAACCTTAAAAAAATTTAAAACAAAAACAAAAACAAATGAAGAAATAGACCCATCTTGAGAAGCAGCCACATTTTGTCTGTAATTTTCAAATGTGCATAAGAATGAGTTTCCTCTAAATATACTTACTACTTAGGGAGTGAGATTTAAAAAAAAAAAAAAAAGAATGCGTTTCCTCTAATATGTTCCAAGAAACAAAGAGGCAAAATGGTTCCTAGTGACATTATGCAATTGTTGAATTATTTTATAGTTTTGTGTTAGGTCATGACAAATACGACAAATAAATATAAGATATAGTATCAAATTGATATTATTATATACAACATTATTCTTGGTTTTCATTGTCATAGGAATCAGCCGACCATAATAGGGTTATTCAATGAAAAACAAATTTTTTTTTTAATTTTTTTCAACGTTTTTTATTTATTTTTGGGACAGAGAGAGACAGAGCATGAGAGAGAGAGGGAGACACAGAATCAGAAACAGGCTCCAGGCTCCGAGCCATCAGCCCAGAGCCTGACGCGGGGCTCGAACTCACGGGACGCGGGGCTCGAACTCACGGACCGCGAGATCGTGACCTGGCTGAAGTCGGACGCTTAACCGACTGCGCCACCCAGGCGCCCCTGAAAAACAAAATTTTTAATGCCAAAAGTAATAAAACCTTAGACAATTTTTAAAAATTCCTAAATCAGCATTGTATCCCCATCACTGTAGTCAAGAGAACTGTTCTGATCACTAATCTTGTGACACGAACTATAAATTCTATTTCGTTTGTGTCCCAACAATCTCTACCGTAGTCATTTTTTGACACTAGTTTTTTGATCGATTGAGCCATAATTATCCCACACTGTCCACATTGTTTTTCTAGTCCCCAAAGGAGATAGTGGCATAATCAACAAACATGTTGCATACTATATTAATGTTTAAAAGAGCAGAATAAAGAATCAAAGAGATTTCTCCAAAGCCTTATGCTTGTTCTTGAAAGCTTCCAATGTATTAACATCGACAGGGAGGTCACTACAGCTGGAGAACCACTGGACACAGAGAGTGGCCTCTGTCACTGCTGATTCAGTCGTTCAGTCCTTTTACTGGGCGACTGCCCCCATGGCTGACTTTTGTGACCGTGTTTCTCAAACTGAGTAATCCAGCCAGCATAGCGTCGCCCAGCATGCCCCTTAGAGCCTTCACATGGCGGCCAAGACCGAACTGTCCCATAGGGGCAGCAACAATCAAAGGACCGATACCCTGTTTAACCGGGGGTCTGGTCCCAGGCGCCAGAAGCCTACGTATCAGATTCCTGCATCATCTCTTTCAAGGGGGGATTCAGTGGTCATTTTATCGTAAGGACAACTTTGATTAACGCCACAGATAAAGGAGAAGACCTGAAATGAACTGAAATCAACAGATTATAGTGAGAGAGGGGGAGGGGATGATAACATACTGGTTATGAGTGTGAGCCTTGAATTTAAATGTTGGTTCTGCCATTTACTAGGTATGTGAACTTGGGTGAGTTACTTACTTGATTTTCCCACCAATTATAAAAAAAAAGGGGGGATCATAAAAATAGAAAAGCGCATACGTTTAGACTATTATATTAAAATATAGATTTAAAGTAGAATTCTTTCTAGAACATAATAAGCTTTCAATAATAAGCTACTATTATAATTACAATGAAATTGGAGAGGCGCTTCAAGCATTAGTGGTGTAGATTTGTCTCATTCTACTATTCTGTGCTAACATTTTCATAGTAACACGACTAAATCACCTTCTCTTAGGGCATGTATTTTCATCGATTTGTTCAGGCTCAGCTCGGATCTCCCACACTGTGTGCCTTTTGTTATAGAGAACCGTGGAAACACCTAAGTGAAAAGGTTGGCTTCATGGCTAACAAACTAAAAAGCTAATTGAACATGAAATTTGAACGCTAAACTGTGACCCCATGGCCACTGGTTTCACAGAGAAAAGGGGTCAGGCAAGAGATCTCACAAACTTGTATCCAGCCCCTGACCCATTAGCATCCACACTTCCTCTGACCTCATGGCTCTCTTCTTCAGGGGAAGCCCTGTGGCCCTCCTTCCAAGACAACCCTCTACCTGCCCAGGAGCTCTCCCCTCTATCTCCAGAACCTCGTTCCAACAAACAGCCCTTCTCTCTTACATCTTCCGTTTCTCCCCCTCCCAAGATTCTTCTACTTAGAACGACCATATAATATGTTGTCCTCACCAGGAAAAGCTGGAGGAAAGGGGACACTGTTGACAATTTTACAGGGAGGCTGGGACCATCCCAGGCAACCTCTTCTTTACCATTATAATATGCTTATATATCTCTCATCTTAAAAAAAAGGGGGGGGTCTCTTTCTTTTCTTACTACTCTTTCTAACTCCTGACTTACGTGGTTCCTCTCTCTTTTTTTTCTTTCAAGCTTATTTATTTATTTTGAGAGAGAGAGCCTGGGAGGGGCAGAGAGAGAGGTGGAGAGAGAATCCCAGTCGGGCTCTGCACCATCACCGTGGAGCCCGATGCGGGGCCCAAACCCACAAACCGTGAGGTCGTGATCTGGGCCCAAACCAAGAGTTAGAAGCGTAACTGACTGAGCCACCTAGGCGCCCCCCTCCCTCGTGTCTCCTTTAACATCAGTTTCTTTAAAGTGTATAAGAGGGTGTCCCGGGTACTCCATCTAACCCTCACGCCGGGCTGCTGCTTGGAGCTGTGCAGGCTGCACCCCTGTCAAACGCGGGAGGAGTGACCCTGCTCATAACAGAGGCGACGCACATTTTTCAAGACCATACGTGGCAGCCGTATCCGCTTCAATGTGACATTCATGCTTTTTGCTTTCCTCACACTTCACCCGGACTCTCGAGCTAAGATTTTGAGCTACCAAATGCCACGGACATGTTTCGGGCCTGGTCATCCTTGACCAGTTCTCTGAGCCCTTGACGTAACTGACCGCTCCCTTGCCCTTGGATGGATCTGCTGTCAGACCTTCTGGGACTGGATTCCAACTCTACCACTCACAGCACTGTGAACAAGTTTACTTAATCGGTGTCAAATGTGCGCGTCTCGACTGTAAAATACGGTTAATAATAGTATCTCCTTCAGAGGGTTGCTTCGGGGGCCAAATGAAATAGTTTATGAAGCACTTAGCACAATGTCCGGTAGATAAAAGGCACTCTAGAAAAGTTCACTGTCATTATCTTTTAAAAAATGACACACAGTTTGCTACACTCTCCCCCTTTGCAGGTTTTCCAACTACTATCTTGCTCCTTTTCCATCTTCTTCCCTAATCTGTGTGCGATATCTGATCCTTAAATGTTGGTTTTGGCCTCTGCTTCCTTACCTGGGTGTACTTCTTAGCTAAAAGGATGACTGCAAACATTCAGTAAGGCATTAGATGCAAAAGAATTGTAGGACCTTTAAACCCCTCTATAAATATGAGGGGATCCTATCAAAGGTTAGTAGCTTACCTGCTTCCTTCTATGGTGCTTTGCACTCCTAGCTGCTCATTAAAGTTCTCTGGTTGGGGTGGGGAGCTTAAGAAAATACCAATGGCTCTTCTTCCCCCGATCTTCCCCTCCTCCCCTTCTGCACACGCTCTACTCTAGGTGTTTGAAACCTTCACTAAAGCTGATGGTGTCCAATTTTGTATCTCAAGCATAGACTGCTCTCCTGGGCTCCAGATCCAGGCATCCCAACTGCCCATTAGACCTTGCTACTAGGATGCCCCATGGAAACCCCTGAGCAAAGGATCACTGGCTTCTCCACCAAACTTCCTTCTCCTCCTATGTTGGATCTCCTTCTCCCCATGGTTCATCCTTGATTTTCTCCATCTTTCACCTCCAACATCCGACGCCTACTGATTCTGCCTTCTTAGTATTTCTTGAATCTGTCGCCCCATCTCCATACCCATTCCCATAACCTTGGTCCATTTCTTACTGGGACCAACTGCCCCCCAGATTGCCCCCCTGCATCCAGGCTCATACCCTCTAAGGAAGTCTGAATGTCAGAGGTTCCAAACAGCAACGCAGCATAGAGTTCTCATTGATCTGTGGGAAAATGTTGAAAATAATGTGGTACATTTTTCCATAAAGTGATATTGTCCACTTTGAACATGAGCCCTTTGTTTATAGATAATGTTCTCCCTACTTACTTTTGGCATTAAAACAACTTCTTTTGAAATGGTTTACAGTAGGTCATCGCTGTCATGTATTTTTTAATAAGTTTGTTTGCCTATGTTGGTCTCCAGATATTCTTAAAATGTTTTGTCAAATCAGCTACTTGAAAACAGGCTGTTTATTGTGCGGCGACTACACTTCAATGAAGTTGGAAACAAAGAAACAAACGAACTGTTTTTTCAGGTCATGCTTTCTGGAAGCTTATCACATCTGTTCCGCACTGATTCCAGAGGGCTCTTTCTAAAATGCACAAACAATTTTGTTGTCCCCAGTACTCATCACCCAAGCATAGAGCGATTGCACACTTTCACACGCCTAGCACAGGGCAAGGTGACTTTGCAGGCATTCGCCTTCACAACAAGTGTGCAAAGTGGGTTTTGTTCTTATTCCACGTTACAAATGGCACAGACAGCGGGTCACACGACTTGTAAGCGGTACAACTGGGGTTTGGACGCAGGTTGGACTCACTGAAAAGCCACTGGTCAGTCTTCACCACGATATTTTTTGCTTCTTGGCTTAAAAATCTTCCGATCACATCTCCAAACCCCTACTTTGTCTCCCTGGGTATTTTGCCTCTGCTTTCTTGATTTTCCTCTTTCTCTCCCCGCGTTCACTTTTTCCCTGTCTGCACCCTTCAAGGCCTGCTTCTGTTGCACAGAAAAGTGGCAAATCTGAGAGTTTGTTCATTCAGGAGTCCGCATCCCTGTGTGAGCTGTCTCTTCTGCCTGGCGTATCTTTCCCCTATCATCACCGGGCTAACTCCTACCCATCCTCTGAAACTCAGTTGCCTTCCCGGAAGGAGTCCCTGACATTTCCCCAACCTCAATCATAGTGTCAGTCTCAGAAGGAGCAAAGGGAATACACTGAGGACCCCCTTGTCTGAGTGGCATCCCTTGAACGATACTGCCTTTGTAGGTATGTACTTGGCTTTTGCCTTCATTTACCTATGAGTGCCAGGTACCCAGAGAGTACATGGTCAGGATGGAAAAGGGCCAGCTCTTACGCATCTCATATTTTAGTCGAGGACACAGCTAATATACCCAACAAGTAAAACACGTGAGCATACAAGATAATTTTAGGTAGTCGTAAATGTTTAAAGAAAATAAAAGCAAAATGAGGTGATGCAATGAAGAGTGACGGGTGCAGGGGACCGAGGGCAGCTCTAGGACGGATGGTCAGAGGCCTTGGAGACAATGATATTTGATCTGAGAACCATATAAAAAGAAGGAGCCAGCCAAGTGCAGAAGGTTGTAGGTATTCCTCACTTAAAGGAAACATCATAAACATCTGAATTCCTGACGTTACCCGCTATGCCGTCACAATCTGGCACATAATAGTTGCTCAATAAATGCTATGAGTTGGATTGTGAAGTCCAAGAAACTAGGAAGTCTACGTAGCTGGGCTCTGCATCTCTTAGGACTCTGCTAGCTTCACCTGTTGGGAACATCTTGCTTTACAAGATGCGTTGGGTTGTCTCGGGTAGGCAAAGACAATGGAGTCAGGGGGGAATTACTGTTTCTAACTTGTACACAAAGCTGCCTTTGGCTCCTGGGTCTGACCAGTTCCGACAGTTTCGAAATTCTATGGGGATTTGGAGATGAATTTTGCCTTTGTGCGTAGGTTTCTCACAAAATGCTTCTCTGTATGTTTCCTGCTGTTATTTCCTTCTTCGTCCCTTTTCCATCCCTGATCTTTTACCCAAAAGTCACATGAGATCAGGACTCCATGGAGGAGAAACACAGCCCCGTTGACCATTTGTGAGAAGCCCCAGAAGGGCACTTCATAAATCTACTTAGTGGAGTTTGTGTCTTGCCATCTTTCAACAGAACGGAAAGCGTAACCGCTCAGATTGAGCCGGAAAATAAAATAGGCATAGGTTTTAAATCACCTTCAAGGCTGAGAAAAAAAAAGATTATATCCTACTGATAGAAACTCTAACAGGGGATTTCTCTAAAATACTAGACTTCGTAAGTACTTCGAAACGCTGCCGCACTTAGAACAAAGATGCACTTGGTGATGGCCACGCTGTACATGAAGGCAGTTTTCGCTTTTGAGAAGCTCCATTATTCATTATCTTTTAGCCAAGTCGTCTTTTCCCTAGATGCTAGGGAACTCAGAGCATACTTCCCCACCAAATACTTCTATGTGCGACATTAAAAAAAAAAAAAAAAAAAAAAGCAGCTGGGGCGCCTGGGTGGCGCAGTCGGTTAAGCGTCCGACTTCAGCCAGGTCACGATCTCGCGGTCCGGGAGTTCGAGCCCCGCGTCAGGCTCTGGGCTGATGGCTCAGAGCCTGGAGCCTGTTTCCGATTCTGTGTCTCCCTCTCTCTCTGCCCCTCCCCCGTTCATGCTCTGTCTCAAAAATAAACGTTAAAAAAAAAAATTAAAAAAAAAAGTCAAATATAAACAGGAGAGAAAATCGAAGAAACAGAGCTCTACACCCAGACATAAAGTTTTCAGAAGAGCGAGTTAACCAGGAGCAACAAATACAGATGCCGTGCCCTGCGCAGGAGTCAGAGGACGGCAGTCACCTGCTTTGGCGGTTCTGCTTCTCCCCTGAGGAGCCAGGGCAAGTGTCCGACCGACCCTCTCCATCTCCTCCTGGCTCTTAACACTCGGTGTTTGTAAATTATGCCTGGGCTGCTTTGTTAACGTGCCCAAGGGGATTCACACCAATTACAAAGTCATGGACGTGAATGAATTTGCGAAGTTCTTTTACTTGCGATTTTTCATACTGCGTGGGGCCTTAATCAGGTGGCAGAATAGGCCAAGAATATGGAATAACCACCCATGTGGAATCTACCCCATATCCGCCTGTCTTAAAGATACAGAAGGCAAGGACAAGAGAAGGAAAAGACAAGAGGAGAACAGAGAGAAAAAGGAACAGTGACAGAAGGGTACCTGTATGGTGCTGGCCCTCCCCAGATGACCTCCGTGTGTCAGGCATCATGTAGGGCTTTAAGAACTTTATTTTTGGAGTGTGTGGGTGGCTCGGTTGGTTAAGTGTCTGAGTTTGGTTTGGCCCAGGTCATGATCTCACGGTTCGAGGGGTCAAGCCCCGCGTCGGGCTCCGTGCTGGCAGCTCAGAGCCCGGATCCTGCTTCAGATTCTGTGTCTCCCTCTCTCTCTGCCCCTCCCCTGCTCGCACTTTGTCTCTGTCTCTCAAAATAAATAAACAATAAAAAAATTTTATTTTTTGTAATCTTGATGACAACCTTGTGAAGTCACATCATTGTGCCCATTTTTACAGATGAAGAAAGGAGCTCAGAAGTTAAATAACTTTTCCAAGGTCACTGGGATTCATACTTAAGTCTGTTTAATTCTGAGAAGGATAAGGAGAAGAGCGGGTAACAATTAGAAAAGGTCCCATGAGGGGCGCCTGGGTGGCACAGTCGGTTAAGCGTCCGACTTCAGCCAGGTCATGATCTCGCGGTCCCGGTCCGTGAGTTCGAGCCCCGCGTCGGGCTCTGGGCTGATGGCTCGGAGCCTGGAGCCTGTTTCCGATGCTGTGTCTCCCTCTCTCTCTGCCCCTCCCCCGTTCATGCTCTGTCTCTCTCTGTCCCAAAAATAAATAAAAACGTTGAAAAAAAATTAAAAAAATTATAAAAAAAAAAAGAAAAAGAAAAAAAAAAAAAGAAAAGGTCCCATGAGACCGTTTGCACTAACTCACTAAGGGCAGAGTGAAGCTAAAATCTTAGAACGTCAACTCCACTCTCCTTAGTTCACGCATATACGCTTTTCTTCCATAAACTCCCAAAGCAGATAAGTCCTTTTAGGGACCCAGAAATAAGTCATTGGCTTAATAAAATGCTGGACTTTGAGTTTGAGTTTACTTTCTTTTGAGGATATAGTTTATCCGTCAAATCCACTCTTGAGTGTATCTTATTCCTGGAAGGGTGTTCCTACAGATACGATTACAGGTAGCTGTGCATCGGGAAGCAGTAGAGGGGATCAAATGCACCGTTTATTTAAAACCGAATCCCAGCACTAGCATTTACTAGTACAAGATGGCCACACGCTTACGTCCATCTGCTGACCCTGTAAAATGCTTGAAGGCCTGGACAGACCTTGTGACTCTTTGTCCTTTCTCTTGCAAGCGCTGTCTTGCCAGGACGGAAGCAAGTGGCCCAAAACTCGTCTCTTAAAGTGTTCTAGAGAAGTGCTTGTCAAATTTCAAACTCAAGTTTTCTTCCAGGCTGCACCGTGAGCGAGGCGAAAGATGATTCTGTTGGAAGCCTGAAGCTTTAACCCGTCAACGGCTGGTTCTTTGGGGCTTATGCTGTATGGTCACTAAAGTAACAGATTAGTTTCCTCTGAATAAAATGATCCCTTTGGAATACGCCAAATAACCATTCTAGTAACACACTCGCGTTGATGTGGTTCAGAGAGTTCTGTCGTAGGGATCTTTTTTCCCCGAAATTTAAACTCCAGTTATAGTCGAGTACGTGTATGTTCTTTTTACGTGGGCGGGTGCTATTTTGTCCTAGTTCCTGTGGCAATCAAATGTGTGAAGGCTCAAGTTTACAAATTGCTGTAGCAACGATTATTGTGAGGATAAGCATACAATTAAAATTTTTAATTATAAACCATGGGTACCTCCACTGTCAGGGGGGTGCTGTGGTTCTTGGAACAGCTGCCTGGTGACCCCCCCCCCCGGGCTTGAGTGAGTTGGTATGCCTTTGAGCTGGCTCCCAATTCACCCGTTATTTACAGCACCATGGGTGAGTTGATTTTCATTCTTGTAAAAACTTTTTGCTGCCTGCGAGATATGACAAAGCATTCAAAGAATAGGGACCTACCGTTTTTGAAATGGACCATTTTTTATGGGGCGACTCCCCATGGGTTCTGAAGCTGAGTGGATGATCTCCTTTCAGCCTTTGTTTCTAGCTCTGCTAACCTGACTGGCTGGGGTTCTGGAATTCACTTTAACTGCCTAGACACAGGAAAACATGGTCTTGGTAGAGGGTGACATTTTTAGGCTTTGGTCAACTGACGTAATCTATCAGAGAAACTTAAAGTGGCAAAACCCAGAAGGATTGATCCCCTGGAGAAATTTCTAGCTCGGGTTTCTTCATGCCAAGGATCTGAAAAGATGGTGATGGGGAAGAGAGGAGGGAGGAATCCTTGAGATACTTTCAACACTTTAAAAAAGTTAACAGGAATTGTAAATTTATGACTGATAAGGCTGCTCAGGGGACTCAAATGTCAGATTTCTTGGATCTGGGCTGGAACGTGATGGCATTGATTATCCCATGGGAAAAATCTATTAATAAAAACTTAACAAATGCATTTTAGGAGATAAAAAGCTTTCAGAAAATGGGGTACATTGGGGAAAGGTAATATAAAATTATGCAAAACCGCCGACTGTTCGCTGCTTTAGTACAAACGCTTAGCACTTTCCGTGAAATGACATGGTGTTAGCATCATGGCTACAGCTGTGAACAAAAGACAAATCTCTGTTCTTGCGATATGGAAACTCTAGTATGGGGAGATAAAAGAAAACAGGTAAGCCAAAAAGCAAATAAATAATTGTTAAAGGCTGAATCGTGTTCTTCTCAAAATGCGTATGCGGAAGACCTAACCCCTGGTACCTCAGAATGTGACTGGATTTGGTGACAGGGTCTTTAAGAAAGCGGTAATTATGTTAAAATGGAGGTTTTAGCAGGGGGCCCTATTATAATATGACGGGTGACCTTGTGAGACGAGGAAACTAGGACCCACAGAAAGACAGAAGGGATGCCTGTGTGGTTGGGGTGACCATGCGAAGAAGGTAGCCATCTCCTCGCCGAGGAGATAACCGTGAATCTGTGATACATAGAAGTCAAATCATTATGCTGTATCCTTAATCTTATGCGGCGTGTGTGTGAGTTATAGCTCAATACAACTGGGGGAAAAAATTGTCTGTTGTTTAAGCCACCCAGTCTGCGGTAGTTCATTATGGCATCCCTTGAAAATGAAGCAATAACTCAGTAAGTGCGGCCACGTCAGGTTGCGTTAAGTGCTATGAGTAAGATAACAGGGGAGACGGGACAGAATGATGGGAGGAAGTGAACTTGGACTGAGTGGCTGAGAAGGCCTCTCTCCCTGAGGAGAGACCACTGTGATGGCAAGAAGAAAAGCCACAAAAAGAAGAGAGGGAAAACTGAAGTCCAGAATCTGGATTTTGGCAAAGTTGCCAAGGAAAGGTCACCACAGAGGCCTCTTGAGGGGCCAGCCAGCTGTGTTCCTTCCCCGTCGAATTCCCTGAGCAGGGCGCCCCCTCTCTGCCCACCTCACTGTGCTCTCTGGCCCACTTTGACATGGCTGCAAGGTACTGTGGTCACTCCGCCCAGTAGAATGTTATGATTTTCCACAGTATCTCCAAATGATAATTGTATCTGAGAACACAGTTCGTAAAAAATATCTGTGATATGGGGCGCCTGGGTGGCTCAGTTGGTTAAGCATCCAACTTCGGCTCAAATCACGATCTTGCAGGTTTGCAAGTTCAAGGCCTACCTTGGGGTCTCCACTGTCAGCACAGAGTCTGCTTCAGATCCCCTATCCCCGTCTCTATCTGCCCCTCCCCCACTTCTCTCTCTCTCTCTCTCTCTCTCTCTCTCTCTCTCTCTCTCTCTCTGTCTCTGTCTTTCTCAAAAATAAAATAAACATTAAAAAAAAATCTGTGATCGGACGCCTGGCTCATTTGGTGGAGTGTGAGACTCTTGATCTTGGGGTTGTGAGCTTGAGCCCTATGTTGGGTGTAGCAATTACTTAAAAAAAAAATCTTGGGGCGCCTGGGTGGCGCAGTTGGTTAAGCGTCCGACTTCAGCCAGGTCACGATCTTGCGGTCCGTGAGTTCGAGCCCCGCGTCAGGCTCTGGGCTGATGGCTCAGAGCCTGGAGCCTGTTTCCGATTCTGTGTCTCCCTCTCTCTCTGCGCCTCCCCCGTTCATGCTCTGTCTCTCCCTGTCCCAAAAATAAATAAACGTTGAAAAAAAAAATTTTTTTTTAAAAATCTTAAAAAGTATATATCTGTGGGGCGCCTGAGTGGCTCAGTCGGGTGAGCATCAGACTTCGGGTCAGGTCATGATTTCACTCTGTGAGTTCGAGCCCCGCGCTGGGCTCTGTGCTGACAGCTCAGAGCCTGGAACCGGCTTCGGCTTCTGTGTCTCCCTCTCTCTGCTCCTCCCCTGCTTGCGCTCTGTCTCTCTGTCTCTCTCTGTCTCAAAAATAAATAAACATTAAAAAAATAAAATAAAAATACATATCTGTGACAAAATCCAACAAACAAAAGAGGGAGAGAGTAGAAGAACTTTTTAAGCAAAGGCATCAGGAAGTGCCACGACCTTGAGATGGGGACAGGCGTGGTGAGTTCAAGAAACAGGGAGACAGGTGGAGCCTGAGTTTGAGACAGGCAGGGTGGGAGAGACAGCAGAGGAAGACATCCCAAGCTCATGCAGGTTTTCGGAGACCCAGCGAAGAGCGTGGCTTGATGTTAATGCACAGGGAAACCACAGAGGACTTCAGCAGGACAGTGTCCATGCTTGGCTTAGTTTCTATATAAATTGCTCCGACTACTATGTAGAGAATGGATTATAGGGGGCACAAGAAGCAGAGATATCCATCTGGAGATTTTTTTTTTTTTTTTTTTTTTTTTTACCATAACCTGGGTAAGAAAAGATAATGATTTGAACTATCTGGGTGGGAGGGAGCAGAAGAGGACATGTGGTTGGATTCTGGATATGTTTTCAGGTAGGGTCTATGGGACCAGCCAAATGTTCCCCGTTAGCCGCCATGGCAAGCGGTCATGTAGGGGAAAGGATTATTTAAAAAGACCGTGATATTATCTTCTTTTAATTTTTTTTAAGTCGGTTTATTTATTTTGAGAGAGAGAGAGAGAGAGACAGAGCAAGCAGGGGAGGGGCAGAAAGGGAGGGAAAGAGACGATCCCAAGCCGGCCGTACACATGAGTTGGGGCCCCAACTCATGAACCATGAGATCAAGACCCGAGCCGAAACCAAGAGGTGGACTCTTAAGAGACTCAGCCACCCAGGCGCCCCTGAAAAGACAGTGATATTATTACAGAGACAAACTTATATGTCAAAATATGAATGTTCTCGAGACACTAACAGCAGTGGCTGTAAGGAATGCCAACTTACTGAGCAATTCTGCTTGTGGCCAGAAAATCCGGGAGCCTGGTGCAATAGCACAGACCTCTGTGTCCTTGCTTTAACCTCCCGAAGACCTTGAAGTCCTTCCTTCTGCCTCTGGCCCACAGTCTATCAGCCTGCCTGTACTTTTCTCCTGGAAGGTCACGGCCATGCTAGCAACACACATGCCCATGTTTGTGAGCCTGGTGGTGAGAACAACTTTCCTCCAGATGGTGGTTGACAGGAGTGCAATCTGTCCATGGGTGGGCGGTTCTAGGTAATAAAACAGAGCCTAGTTCGGTTCAGGTGACTCAGAAACCGGGATGTGGAGAGCGCTGTCCAGCCTCACAAGTCAGGTCTGTTTTCATCCACCGACATCCTGATTTCCGCCCAACTCCAGCGAAGCCCCGCCTTCTTCGTTCACTCCCACGGAGGCCGAGCTGTTCTCCCTGCATGCCAAAGCAGGGTTTCTGCTGGGCCCTTGAGTCTGGTCCCAGATTGGGCTGAGTTCCCACTTAAACTCTGACCCCAAAAAAGAAGCCTCTCCTCTGATTCTCGGCTTCCATTGAAATGAACACCAAGACTTTCTTTTGGAAGCGTCCTCGTTCTCTGCCTTTGAAGCTGTGGCTTGCTAGACCCTAAGCCATCTGGTTTTTCCTAGAGGAATAAAAAGAGGATCTTTTGCTTACCCATTGAAAGGTAATCCTTAATAATCATGAAGGCCATTTAACAGAAATGCACGGTACCGTGTACTGCATCTAGACAGACCCTGTCCAAGTAAGCCTTCTGATCCACACTGTTGGGGAACCTGGGTCATGCCCACGATGGTCCTTTGGAGTCTGTATTTGAATCAGTGCCTAAAGGCCTTCTTTAACTCCAGTCTTTGCAAAAATGACAAGATTTAATTAAGAACGACCGGGTCCAAGGGCACCTGGGTGGCTCAGTCAGGTAATCATCAGCCTTCGGCTCAGGTGATGATCTCACGGTTCATAGGTTCCAGCCCCACATCGGGCTCTGCGCTGACATCTCAGAGCCTGGAGCCTGCTTCGATTCCCTCTCTCTCTGCCTCTCCCCAGCTTGTGTTCTCTCTCTCTCTCTCTCTCTCTCTCTCTCTCTCTCTCTCTCAAAAATAAATATAGGGGCGCCTGGGTGGCTCAGTCGGTTAAGCGTCCGACTTCGGCTCAGGTCATGAGCTCGCGGTCCATGGGTTCAAGCCCCGTGTCGGGCTCTGTGCTGACAGCTCAGAGCCTGGAGCCTGTTTCGGATTCTGTGTCTCCCTCTCTCTCTGACCCTCCCCCGTTCATGCTCTGTCTCTCTCTGTCTCAAAAATAAAATAAAACGTTAAAAAAAAATTTTAAAAATAAATAAATACATAAACATTAAAAAAAAAAAAAAGAATGGCTGAGTGCAGAAAAGGCAGACATGACTTTGTCCTGTACAGTTTTGTTACACATCACAAATACCAAAGGCATACATCCTCATTAAAAAAAAAAAAATCTGAAAAGCCATAAAGCCAGAAAAACAAAGTCCACCACAACCCAAATCCTCACCCTTACTTCTTCCTCCCCCATTAGTTTTGTTTTCTACATTTCTTTTCAACGTTTGGACTTCTACTCTATGTGAAATTTGGACTCTTGCCTGTTTTTATTTACTTCCTTAAACACTTTGTCAGTATTACACCTCGCCACCAATATTACAGTGAAAGACTGCATATTGTTCCATTCGAAGGCCATGTCACCACATACGTATGTTTTTATTTATTCATTTTTTATTTTTTTTTTAAGTTCATTTATTTATTTTGAGCCCACGGGCGAGAGAGAGCAAGGAGGGGAGGGGCAGAAAGGAAGGTGGACGGAGGATCCGAAGCGGCCTCTGTGCTGACAGCAGATTGCCCAATGCGGGGCTCAAACTCATAAACTGTGAGATCATGACCTGAGCCAAAGCCAGAGGCTTAACCAACTGAGCCATCCAGGTACGCCTGTGTGTTTTTTTATATTTGTATTTCCTTTTAACATTTGTCCCCGAGCTGAAACAGTTACCTGAATGTGAACTTTCGTATCCTCTCTCTTGCCAAACCCAGCATGTTGGGACATCATGGAACCTAAGGAACAATGGCCTAAGTTCCAGGTATCATCAGGAGGGAGACTAGAAGGTCTATAGATTACATAATTAACTCTTACCTGGTCAAATTTGAATGTGTTTCAAATGTTCATTTATTTTCTTAGTTTTCTTTTTTTTTTTTTTAATATATGAAATTTATTGTCAAATTGGTTTCCATACAACACCCAGTGCTCATCCCAACAGGTGCCCTCCTCAATACCCATCACCCACCCTCCCCACCCTCCCACCCCCCATCAACCCTCAGTTTGTTCTCAGTTTTTAACAGTCTCTTATGCTTTGGCTCTCTCCCACTCTAATCTCTTTTTTTTTTTTTTTCCTTCCCCTCCCCCATGGGTTTCTGTTAAGTTTCTCAGGATCCATTTTCTTAGTTTTCGATACTTAAAGCTCAATCTAGCATCCTGTAGATGCCAGGCCTTCGGGGCTCTTGGCAAGTGGCAGATTTTTATTTAGACTATGTACACGGTAGAACAAATATATTCATGGCATTGGTAATTGACATCACTACCTCCCCAAACCCTTCATGCCTCCTGTGTATCTTTTCAACTGACGTGTATTAAACTTCATTTAGTGTTTTCTTTTCTTTTGTTTCGGGACTTCACAATAACCTTGAAGTGGCTGGAGTTGCCCTGGAATATTACATAACCAGGCGCTCGGAGCTCTGGAAAGTTATGTCAATAACATGTCTGACATGCCAGGACCAACATTCCTCTTGTGTTTTCAGGAGCCAACAGGAGAAAAAACTGCCCCTGTTTGCCCGGCCGATTTTAAAGTCTCATTTCATGCAATGAAATTCATTTCAATTTCATTATAAGGCAGTTTTTAGTTATTACATTCTAGCAATGGAGGAGTTTGTAATATATGCATAGAAATAATGAAATGCTCATAATGGTGTTCTTGTTCACGATTTCTGAAAACAGCATTCTTTTAAACTATAAGAGCTCAGAACCCTCCTGTTATCTTTGATTGATCCCCTGAAATGCCCTCTCGCTCAATTTCAAGCAGTAAAGCACACTGAGGATTTAGAGAACCCAAAAGGGAAGTTCGAAGGGGTTGATTGAGCTGAGCAGCCAGAATTAGAGGTTTCCTTTTGAAAATGCATCACCTTGAAGAACATTCAGCTTAAAGTCTTGAGAAAAATGTAGACAGCCACAGAGAGGGATAGCATTTAGGCGGAATAGATTTTTTTTTTTTTTTCTAATTCTCACACTGCTTGGCATAGAGTCCGAGAAAGGGATCCTTAAAGCATGTAGGGTCTAGGCCACCAACACATCAGTATTTATCCCAGAGGAGGTGACTTTAAATGTATCCTGTCTCGGTTGCAGGAAGAAAGTTCTTTTTCTGCAAAACCTGCCTCTACTCCTACCATCAGATTTCCTCTGATTCGTGGAAACTGTATCAGCATTTCGTGAAGGTGAAAGAGCTCTGAAAACAAAGGGCTACGTTTGCTTTGAAGGTCTGGCGGGGACAAAGCAAGATTCTTTTTCTCCCTGGAGGACTGCAGGGCGGTAACTGAAGACAGAAGCATGTGAGTGGGGGGCACAAAGGAGAAATGAAAAGGACGTGGCCCGGCCTTTTTCCATAGGCGGAAGGTCTTACTTTTTTTGTTTTCTGGTCTCCAGCTTAGAAAAACATACTTCTGCAACTAATTCTGTCCCTTCCCATCTCTCTGGTTTTGTTTTACAACAGCAACTTAGATATTTCCTTGCTGTACTTACACATCTTTTTTTAAAATGAATTTTTAATTTACATCCAGGTGAGTTAGCGTCTAGTGCAATAATGATTTCAGGAGTAGATTCTGGTGATTCATTCCCTACGTGTTACACCCAGCGCTCATCCCCACAAGTGTCCTCCCTAATGCCCTTTACCCGTTTAGCCCGTCTCCCCACCCGCGACCCCTCCAGCAACCCTCAGTTTGTTCTCTGTATTTAAGAGTCTCTTCTGTTTTGTCCCCCTCCCTGTTTTTAAATTATTTTTGCTTCCCTTCCCTTATGTTCATCTGTTTTGTCTCTTAAAGTCCTCATATGAGTGAAGTCATATGATTTTTGTCTTTCTCTGACTAATTTCACTTAGCATAATACCCTCCAGTTCCATCCACATAGTTGCAAATGGCAAGATTTCATTCTTTTTGATTGCAGAGTAATACTCCATTGTATATATATACCACATCTTCTTTATCCATTCATTCATCGATGGACATTGGGGCTCTTTTCATACTTTGGCTATTGTTGATAGTGCTGCTATAAACACTGGGGTGCATGCGTCCCTTCGAAACAGCACACCTGTATCCCTTGGATAGATACCTAGTAGTGCAATTTTTGGGTCGTAGGGTAGTTCTATTTTTAGTTTTTTGAGGCACCTCATTACTATTTCCCAGAGTGGCTGCACCAGCTTGCATTTTTCATTCATTTGTTTGCTTTTGTAGGAGACAATTTCCCAAACAGTCTGGTAAATTTAAAAACAGAATCAGGGGCGCCTGGGTGGCGCAGTCGGTTGAGCGTCTGACTTCAGCCAGGTCACGATCTCGCGGTCCGTGAGTTCGAGCCCCGCGTCAGGCTCTGGGCTGATGGCTCGGAGCCTGGAGCCTGTTTCCGATTCTGTGTCTCCCTCTCTGTCTGCCCCTCCCCCGTTCATGCTCTGTCTCTCTCTGTCCCAAAAATAAATAAAAACGTTGAAAAAAAATTTAAAAAAAAATAAAAAGAGAAAGGTGTTTAAACTTTGACCTTACTGTTCTGGGGAACGGTCCCCTCCCCTCCCCCCACCAGCCCACCTCTGTACCTTACGTTCCCTTCCGTGTACCCCAAATTACTACCCTTTGCACGTGAATAATCAATCCTGCCCAGACCAGAGCATGCTTGGAGCAATCTGGCCTTGATTCTTTTATTCCTTAAATTATAATTAAGCCAAAAGACCAACTTGCAGAGTAGCAAATAAAGAAGGATCTACCTGTTTTAAGTCAAACTGAGGGATTAAATTCCAGATTTGCAAAACCCATGCATTAGGAAGTGATTACTGGCTTTGTAAAAGAATCCTTCCCTTTGCAAAGGGACAACTAGAGGATTTGTTTGAAAGCTCTATTGCATTTAAAGTAGTTTGGTTACCTACGTTTAATTTATACCCCCGAGTCCTTCTGTTGGGGGAAGCCAGCAATGCCAAAGATGTAACCGCTCACGAAAGAAAGTCTGGAAGGTAACAGCTGTTGAAACCACTACACAGATCTACCGGGTAAGCAGCCGTTTCTTTAAATACGAATGGCCCACGGACATCCACTAAAACGCACTAAAATACGCACTAAAACGTCCCCACTTTGGAGAAGCAGAATGGTTTCGTCAGTCAGTGAAGACCTGTTTGATGCCATGATACAATTACAAATTGCAACTTTGAGTTCTTGGCTGAGAGAGAGTGCTTACAAAAGCACGCAAAGAAACTTCTAACACAGAATCTCCAGCTAAGAGTTTTAGGGAGGGTCTGGTCTACTCTAAACACTATGCACATTTTCAAACATTTTCCACCATGTACTTTAATTTTTATTTTTAATGTTTATTCATTTTTGAGAGACAGAGTGTGAGCAGAGAGGTTGATAAGAGAGGAGGACACAGGATCCAAAGCAGGCTCCAGGGTCTAAGCTGTCAGCACAGAGCCCGCTGCGGGGCTTGAACTCACAAGCCGTGAGATCATGACCTGAGCCAAAGTCAGGCGCTCAACCGGCTGAGCCACCCAGGCGCCCCTCCACTGTGCCCTTTAAATTCATCTAAGTGGAGGGGCGCTTGGGTGGCGCAGTCGGTTAAGCGTCCGACTTCAGCCAGGTCACGATCTCGCGGTCCGTGAGTTCGAGCCCCGCGTCGGGCTCTGGGCTGACAGCTCAGAGCCTGGAGCCTGCTTCCGATTCTGTGTCTCCCTCTCTCTCTGACCCTCCCCTGTTCATGCTCTGTCTCTCTCTGTCCCAAAAATAAATAAACGTTGGAAAAAAAAATTTTAATTCATCTAAATGGAAAAACACAAGGTGAGCTAATGACAAATTTGGAACGCTCAATAAATCTGTGTTATTGCAGATTATAGTTTTTACAGTTTTGTTAAAAATAATAAATTTAACGTTTATGGAGCACCACCCAGCACGGCCAGTGTGCTAGGCATTTTTTCTCTGTCTCATTTCACACGGAGTCATAAATTGATGAACACAACAATTTAAACCGTGTCTAAATGAAACCTTTAGTTAAATGTAGAATTAGAAGCAACATCTCACTCACTTTAGACTGGATTTTTCTTCCTAATGGCAAGACTTTTACATTTGCAAAAGGACACCTTATGTGGACCTCATGGGTAATTAAATGTTGACTTTAGTGCCTCCAAATTATTGCTTCTATTACAAAAAGATTAGAATGAAACATTGCGTATGCGTAATCTGGCTTAGAAGCAAGATTAAGCCCTCACTTCGTTTTTGCTTATTTTTCCGTAACAGCCTTTTAGTGGCTGTTTTAGTGGCTGTTTTAGTGGCTGTTTCGCTTTCCTTCCTTTCCTTGCATCCCAAAGGATTTTGCTGAAGAGGAAAACCAAGCTCTCCTGCCGATGGGTACAGAAGAGAGCTAAGGGTCACTCCCATGCAGTAACCCAAGTGGCTTTGCCACTAGTAGACAAGAAAAAGGGGCATGCATAAGAATCCTTTTCCTTTTAACCAGGGCTGAGTGCCTCAAAACTGAAAATTCTCTTTAGACTTACTAAAAAAAAAAAAAAGAAAAGAAAAGAAAAAAAGAAAGAAAGAAAAAAAAAACCCTGGAAATTCACAAAGACCTTCACAGGATCAAGTTCTGACCAAAACAATTGCCTTCAGCAGTGCCGAAAACTCTCTCTGAACTTAGCGTGGCTCGCATTGCCCTCACTGGACCTTTCCAGGTCTTACACCTCTCCACCCGCCTCATTCCGGACTCACCTGAGCTCTATTTTTAGGCCTGCACCTTGTTTCAAGGACTGATTTATAATATGACATCATTGTTCATTGTCTTCAGCTGACATTGTTTTCTGACTGTTTCATCCATTCTGTCTTGTCTCCCACAAGACAACCAGCTAATGGGGGCGGTGGTGTCCCAGATGACCTGTATGCCCCCACAATGCCTAGCAGGGTGTGGGTGGGTCGGAAGGGGTGCCCCCAGTGGGCCCCTTTGTGTCGGGGTCTTAGGAGTTAAGGGCCTAAAAAACAAATAACAACAATTAGAGAGTCAGAGACATTTCTTAAAGTGCAGATAAGAGGAGGAGACAGTCACTTAAGAATTTTTTTCTATTGTGGGTAATGAGATATTTTGATAGTTGTTTTTTTTTTTAGACTCATTTCCTGCCAGGGGTCCACGGTTGTAAACAGTAGTGGGCTGAAAGGCAGGACGGGGGGAGAGGACTGCAAGATAAGGGGCGCTGAAAGGAAAGATAAGAGGTTACCAGGAGGTTACTTGCTTCCATACTTTCCGAGGCTGGCCTCGCATTTCAGTGCTATCTTCAAGGAAGCTGGTTTACAATTACACGTTGGTCATTAGCTGTTGCTGTGGGGTCTAAGGCACAGGCTCCGATTACTGTATTTCTACTGGAAGTGATGCCAACGGAGGCTAAGAGTGGATATTTACTCAGGCAGCGTTTGATGACTCAGGTGGTCCTCTGCATTTCCTCATTATATATTTCCCTGTCAGCTAGCTCTGAGTTCTAAGAAGCTGAGGAAAAGCCCGTTAGTACAAATACGGAAACAACTACAAATCATCACTGTGTCGCACATAATTAGATTTGCCTTGGATGGCTTGACGAAGTAAAAAACGACATCGTATTGTCCGGCGGTAGCCCTCTCTTTCCCAAACGGGAGGGTGTTGGGGAGTCGCACTTTTCTTGGAAGGACTGGATTTGTCTCGGAGTGATGTTTTCATCTGGCACATGTTTGCACTTAGATCGTATGCCTATTTGGGTGGTTGAGGGCTAGGGGATGGAGATTAGGGGTGGGGGCGGGGAGGAGCCCGGGACTTTGCACCGCACGTTATTCTGTTGGACGCGGGGGTCTTTTTCAAACAGTTTCTGATTTCCGAGGTAGGAAAAATCAAAAGAATGTCATTACCGAAAACTTGGAAAGTTTTCCAACTGTTAACTTCCACAATTCACCTCACCTAGGCTGCATGTATCTTATTTTGAACGCCACTGGTGTGGTTTTATACGGCCAAGTAGTACGAGAAGAAAGTTGAGATGAATATCTGGGAATCCTAATTGAATCTGACATGCTATGTAAACGTGTAGCTGTCTGACAGTTTGCACAGGGGTATTTCTTATATCACATGTCAAAAAGTCTGCCTGCCTGAAAATACCTAACATAATTACCTGCTAGGGTATCCACGTTAGTCATTCCTCGGGTCTAGTCACCCAAACCCCTGTCGGAACACTATCCTAGAATAAAAACACTCACTACTGCACGTGAATAACTTAGTATAAGTTTAATTGTCACATTACTTAGTCACCCGCCAGTTCCCAAAAGAACGGGATGTAGGATTGGTAAATCTGGATAGAAAAAGAATGATTGGAAGAATTTACAGAGTATGAGCTCTTCGTTGGAGGGCATTAGTGCAGAGGCACACAGAGGGCCTCAGGGAACAGTGGGCTCTGGGAGAAAAATCATAAAGGAGGGCCCAGAAAGGGAAAAACCAGCTCACCTTGTCCCTGTTTTGAGTATGGCTAGCTTTTATTTGTAGGATATAAGTAGGATTAAATTTGGCTGCAAGTAACATGAAACAGGGATGTAAGCAAAATAGAATGCTTTTCTCGTATGTTCTGCTACTCCGAGACAGTTACTTCTGAGACAGATTTTACTTCATAGTGTCGAGAGAACCCAGAGTCCTTTTTTTGTTTGTTTGGTTGTCTCTGCATGCACAGTTTCCATTCTCCAGGTCATCTCACGGCTCAAGATTGTTGCTGGAGCTCCAGCCATTGCATTTACAATCTCACCAACAGATAGGAAGAAGGGAAAAAGGGGAGCATGACTCCTTTCTTCCATGTTCACTTTTATGTTTTGGGGTGCTCTTACATTTAATCGCAGAAGAAGCTAAAGGGTATGGTCTTTATTTTGCATTGTGAAAATTATGGATTCTATTACTGCAGAAATGGGAGGCAGGGAGGGACAGGATACAGGGAGACAAGAGCCTGCCACAGGATTACAGCTCCCGTGTATGCTCGTCCCATGGCTGGGTTTCAGTCATGCCGTAGCTTTCTACTGATGTCGTAGCTAGTACTGGCCAGGAGTCTATGATTTGTGGCAGTGAGGTGGGACCAGCAGACCTGGCAAGGTGCTGGGGCAGCCACAGCCCTCATGGACATGACCACCAGCCACTGGCCTATAGGTGTGGCAGTCAGGGTCAGGATACCAGGGAGCCTGAAAACAAAACAAAACAAAACAAAACAAAACAAAACAAAACAAAACAAAACAAAACACCACAGCTGCCTCTTGAAATTCATCCAGGCTTTTCCACAAGCCAATGGAGAAAGTCTCAGAAACACTTGGCGGTGGAGAGGGGGACTTTGTTCTGGACAGGGATCTGACAGTAACCACTGGAGCAAAAGCAAATGAAGCATGGGCTACACACAGTTAAAACCTCCAATAAATCACAGTTCTTTCAGTGTACTTAGGGGATGGTTTGAACAGAACTTAGAGAAGCACCCTTCTTCACCTAAGAAAATGTGTTTCTTCTCTGCTTCAGAAACTTGCCGGTAGTTTAATTATCCCCAATTGAATAGCAGCCTCAGGTAAGGTCTGATCTGGCCCCCTCCTTTTTTTTTTTAAACTCTGTCAGATATTAACATCAAAGCCACCATGGGCTTTGTCACTGTATTCTACAGGCTCCTGTTTTCCACTGTGCTCTGTTTCTTTTATGCATGAAAACTGAAGACGTGGAGTTATTTCAAAGTTATGGTCTCAAAAATTAGGGTTCTCATGGTAACACTAATTTACTTCCCCATTTTCCATGTCCTATTCTAAGATATTGCAATTAGCAGGATAATTGGAAATTTAAAACACCATGGTCAATATGACCAATTTAATGTTTTGTTTTTTTTTATATAAAAAACTTAGATGTTCTAATTTTATAGCTCTTAGTGTTTGATGGCTTTGTTATTGCCTCTGCAAGGGTTTTGTCTTAATATATATGAAAGTTTTTAATAGTTGTGTCCGCTGACATCTCAACATCTCTTTTACTCCTATTTTACAGCAGCAAGTAAGCGTGCAAAAGATGAGATTAGAATTTTGCAATATACACAATTCAACCAACGCGGGTGATGTGAGTATCATTCAAGGTTAACGACTTTTGTTTCCATCACCAGAGGGCATGGGTTATTGCCTTTGCATCTGAAGGCTGTGTGCTTAGAGTGAGCACAGTGTGTGACAGATGGCAGAGACTGTTAGGTGCCTACCCTATCACCCATTCTATTTATTATTATTTTTTTAAGTAAACTCTACACCCAATGCGGGGCTTGAATTTATGACCCTGAGAATGACTGAGCTAGACAGGAGCCCCGCCCCCCCCTCCCCCGTCATCCACTGTAGATATTCTCTTTTGGATCCGAAGCCCCGTGGTAAAAAGATGAAACTTCTCATTCTCTTCCATAGCAAGGTGCAGCCATGGGATTAAATTCTGCCCAATGAGATTAAGAGGAAGCCTCTCCCTGAAAAGGGTGGAGGGATGATCTTCTGTTTCTCTTCTCTCTGTCACATGGAATGTAGATCTTAGATCATGAAAGGGTGGAATAAACTGGTTGCAACAAGGGGACAAGAGCCTGCATTCCAGAAGAGCCACCGTGTTAGTCTTGAAGTCTAACTCTGTTTGTTTGCTTGGGTTGGTTTTTGTTTGTTTGTTTAAAGTTGGGCACCCAAGCTGAATTGGAGCTGATAGACTGGGATTCAGGAAACTGGGGCTGGAGGATACAAAACCCAGATAGTCAAGCCAGGAATCTTCCACTCTAGAAGTTGCAGATCCAAACTGGGATTGTATAGATCGGTCAAGTTTGTACGACAGCTGGTACTCTCCAACTTTGTATCCTTGCAGAGACAGGACGGTGCTCGAGTAGGTACAGAAAATAGCAGTTGAATGAATAAATAAACCAATGAGTGAATCAAATGAAGTTTTGTTTGGGGTAGGGATGTGGAAGGGATCATTTTTGCTCATGAGACCAAAAATGCATGAGAAAACTTACTTTGGGTACTTAAGAAATTAGCTTAAATGCTTCAGAATGATTCTAATGCTAAAGTAATCTTTTTTTTTTTTTTTAATGCTTATTTATTTTTGAGAGAAGGAGAGAGTAGGAACTGGGAGGGGAAGAGAGAGGGAGAGACAGAGGATCTGAAATGGGCTCTGCACGGACAGCAAATAGAGAATCTGATGCGGGGCTTGAACTCACGAACCCTGAGATCACGACCTGAGCCAATCTCAGATACTTAACCGTCTGGGTTACCACCCAGTCACCCCAATGCTAAAGTAATCTTGACACTGTTCTTAAAATTGAATATCTATCAGGTATGTGTTGAATACCTATGGGCCCAACACTATGCGGAGTGTGTTAACAAGTAACATCAAAACATAATTTCTGACGTCTGATATATGATATATGATGAGGCCCCCTTGGTCTTTATCTTCACTCTCTCTCTCACCTGTAGGGCTGTTTCTAGGGAAGTCAAGAGAACATGAATAGCTACCCTTATTGCCCTATCGTTCTGCCTCTTTCTCTCCTGCCCACCAGTGTAGTCCATGCACCCTGTCGTAGTCGAGACTAAAGAAGATACCCATAAAACCCAGAGGAGTAAAACTCGAACACTGGAATGTCAGGTACCTTGCCAAATGAATAAACAAATAAGCAGCAAACTAATATAGTCTGGCTCTGCCCATATGTATTGTAATAAATGCGGTATTCTGCTGTTCCTCGAGTCACCTTTTCCACGCTGATGAGGTTTTCAGGGTGATGGTGGGGGGTCCGGAGCCGACGGCCAAGAAAGAATTCTTAAGACGTCTTTGGTGCAAAAAGGTGATTTTAGTAAAGCGCGGGGACAGGACCCGTGGGCAGCTGCCCCAGGACCCTGTGGAGAGACTGGTTATACTTTTGGGTGTTGGGGGAGGTCAAGTCCAGCAGAATTTCCAATGAGATTTTCATATGCTAAAGAAGACCCAGGGGATACTGGAAGCTGCTTATTGTCAAGCTTAGGTGGTTTTTCCCTCTAGCAAAGCATTAGCATTAAAACAGTAAGGGAGTTCCTGACAGCCTCAGGTTATTTGTCAATGGGCTGCAGTTTATAAGGAAATTGAATTTTATCTGCCATTTCCTTCTGTCTTTGTTTCCCACATCCCTGTGGAGCGGTGATTTTGGGGCTCCAGGAAACCGAGTCTGTGGGTTTCTGGAGATTAGGCTATTGATAAGAATGCCTTTTTCTTGTAACTTACTAAGATATTTACTTGTAATTTATTTCTTGTAATTTACTAAGATATCGTCAACTCAGGTCCTGCATGACTGTGATCTCTATCAGTTGGCCTTTTGTTTTTCCCCTTTCCTTTGTTTTTGGGCAGCATGGAGTGCCCGAAGAATATCACACATATCCCCCCCTGGGGGTGGGGGGTGTTTGCAGCCTTTATGCCCCCTCATCACATGCTGCTCCGAGTTCCTCAACCAAAGTCTTCTTCGCTGATGATCTAGCTACCCTGTATTTGATATTTTTCAGTATGTAGATGGTCAAAATGGTGCTGCAGGCATTCCAGAATCATCTGAAGGAACTCTAAACCGCTGCTGGAACTATCTCAGGAGGATACTAACAACATTATTCTAGACTCTAGTGGTATCACTTCCATATTACTTGGATTAGGGGGAATTGGGGAAGACCCTAACTAATGTCAAATTGGTCAGCTCCTTTCATTTGGGATGAAAGTAGGAATATTTATTTTTTTTATTAAAAAAAATTTTTTTTTTTAATTTTTTTTTCAACGTTTATTTTTGGGACAGAGAGAGACAGAGCATGAACAGGGGAGGGGCAGAGAGAGAGGGAGACACAGAATCAGAAACAGGCTCCAGGCTCTGAGCCATCAGCCCAGAGCCCGACGCGGGGCTCGAACTCACGGACCGCGAGATCGTGACCTGGCTGAAGTCGGACGCTTAACCGACTGCGCCACCCAGGCGCCCCCCCAAAAATTTTTTTTTAATGTTTACTTATTTTTGAGAGAGAGACACAGAGCGTGAGCAGGGGGAGGGGTAGAGAGAGGGGAGACACAGAATCCGAAGCAGGCTCCAGGCTGCCAGCTGTCAGCACAGAGCCCAATGTGGGGCTCGACCTCACAATCCGCGAGATCATGACCCGAGCCAAAGTCGGACACTCAACCGACGGAGCCACCCAGGCGCCCCCCAGGCGCCCCGAAAGTAGAAATATTTCTAAATCCACACTGTTCAATACAACTTTCTGCAGGGAAGGGAATGTGGCTATTGGGCCCTTGAAATGTGCCTAGTGTGACTGAGGACCTGGATTTTTACATTTTATTTAATTTTAAGTTATTTAAATAGACACACATGATTAGTGGCTACCATCTTGGATAGCATAGCTCTAGAAGTTTTTATTCCTAGTCATCATAAATGTGTCTGCAGAGCAAGGATTTAAAGTTATATCCAGGGGTGTCTGGATGGTTCAGTCCATTAAGCATAGGAATTCAGCTCAGGTCATGATCTCACAGTTCCTGAGTTTGAACCCTGCATCAGGCTCTCTGCTATCAGCACAGAGCCTGCTTCAGATCCTCTGTCCCCTTCTCTCTGTGCCTCTCCCCCCTCCTCTCTCAAAATTAAATAAACATTAAAATATATATATATTATATCCAAAAGAGACTTTTGAGGTCAGCCAAGAAAAATGCCGTCAAAAAGGGTGGTCATGCACAAGAGGTCATGGCGAGGATTCAAAGCTGAGTGCAGAGGACCAGCTGAGGCCAGACTGAGAGACTGGGGACGGAGTGTCCAACAGGATGTAGTCTTGCTTTGCCCTCCACAGGGCTCAGGGCCCTTGGCCTACAGCCGTATTTTAAGAGCTCCTCACTTGTACCTGATTGTTTCAGCCTTCCTAGAAGATCCAAGCCTGATGTCCAGAGCGAAGTGAAATGGTTTGGCAATAGAGATTTTAAGACCACATCTCACTACGTTGCCATTTTTTTTTTTTTTTGCTAATATGTTGCTTTTGGGGTTTTCATGGGGTCTTTCTTTCCTTCTGATCTGAGAAATTTTATTTTGCCACAAATCAACAAAATACCAAAAAGCAAAATTTGGGATTAAAGCAAAGATATATTTTTGGTTCAAAGTATTTTTAACTTTATTTAAATACTTATGAAATTAATTTTCCCATATTAAAAATAACAAAAGTACGTGAAAGTCCATTTTAAAAGATTCATCAGAAAGCCCACCTGACGGTGACTGGCATTTTCTGTTGCCCTGGAGATAGACTGGAGACTCTGCTCCATTGTTTCAACTTAATGGAACAGCACAATCATCTAGTGTCTTTGGGATCCTGCTGCTTCGTGTGTCTTTAAATTTATCACTATAGATACAGGGCACAATTAACAAAGACTTTGGAAGGAGGAATCCTGAGAGCATTTGACATCACTGAATCATGCCTTTCTAGTTTTCCTCAATGTGAGGCTTTCTTTGGAACTGTAGAAAAAAAAGGTCAGGGGAAAACATAATCATGTAAGGAGCTGGTCTTTGAAAATCCTTAAAGAGAAAGGACTCGTCTTGAAGAGTTCTTGTTTCTGAGGCCAAGACTCAGAACAGCTAGATGACTGGGCTCAGGGCTTAAAGGGAGAGAGGAAAACCATCCATGCTCCTTCAGTCTTAGGCTTGTCAGGTCAGAAGTGATTTTGATCCTTTCCAGAAGGGCTCAGTGTTATGCCTATTGGCTAAGCTGATGTGGGGCAGGAGAATGAAGTCTGCGGTTAGAGAGTTGAGGCACAGGGGAGGAGGAAGTGGGAGCATCAATCCATGCCTAGCACTGGGGGATTGGCAGAGAAGTGGACCTATCTTAGTGCTATCGGGAAGAGGAAGCTTTCAGAAAGAGTATTCACCACCCAGGAGAATTCGGATTTTCCTAGCCACTTCCTGGGTGTTGTTATGTAGGTGACTTGAAAGGGTAAGAGAAAGGATAGGTTGGTTTATACCAGAAACAGCAGGGAATCTCTCTGTTCTTACCCCTCGCCCCACCCCTAATATCCTGGATCAGACTGTCTGCAATTGACAGGAGAGGGTGTTCGTGTTGAAAGAGCTCCCCAAATGATTATTATATTCATTTTTGGTGAGGGGCCATCGTCCTAATGAATGCAACCATAGAATAGCTACAGATTTGGAGAGAAGGGTACCCTTAGGAGTGGGCGTGCCAGTAGTGTGTGTGGGAGGGGACAAGGGATTTTGGCAACCAGAGATGAATCAATGAATTCTGGCAGTCAGATAACAATAACACGTAGCTGGAGCACAGAGCGTCATCACTCCCAGCAGCTGCCTGTGGGCCGTCAGCATCGCGTCATCTGAGAGCTTGTTTAAAAAAATGCAGAACCGTGGGCCATCCCCTCGACCCACGAGATCGGAATCTGCCTTCAACAAGACACCACCCCCGCCCCGAGCAGTGGGAAAGGCTGTCTAGGACACACACAAAGAGCCGGGGCTCTGAAGCCAGACCGCCTGGTTCCCCGGATGGATACTGACGTCCCACGAATGCCGAGTCCGCGGGCAGGACGCGTGGGTGCTCTCTGTGCCTCGGCTTCCCCGTCTGCAAACTGGGACGAGAACACCCCTGCCACACCCTCGACTGAGCCGTTTTCTCATCAGGTGGTGTGATGCTGAACACGTCTCTTAACCCGTCTGGAGCTCAGGTTCCACGCTGCGAGAGGAGGACAGTAGCCAGCCACTGGCGTGGGGTGAGGGCTAACAGGTACACGAGTGTTCCGCGCTCTGTAAACGCTGCCCCAGATGCGAGGGTGCTGTCCGTCAGCAAGCTGTTGGAGGAAGAAGGACAGGTACAAAGACGATGCTTCCAGCCACCCCTGGCAAGAAGGCAGGGCCTCCTCCCGGGAGGAAGGGGTCCACTGTGGTTTCTCTGAAGCCCAGTGAGAACCAGACCGCCCTAGGACACACGACAAGGGGACCACATCTTTGTACAAACCACATCTTTGTACGATGCCGGCTGGTGAGAAGCAAACAGCAACAGCTCCACCCTGGAGCTCGGTCCTAGCCCGCCCCCCACCCCCCGAATTCCCTTTCTTGTCCCAGACAATCCTCGAGGAGGCTGACCGCTCAGACTTCTCACTCCTCTCTTCTGACACCTCCGTCCCTTTTGTAATTCTGATTTTCCTCCGGGGGGGGGGGGGGTTGCAGCTAGGCGTACTGGGATACACTTCATTATTTGCCTGGCCAGGAGACTTCTGCACTCACTTCCTGTAGCTTGCTTAATGTCTAAGGGTCAGAAAAGCTGACCCCAGATTTACTACCACTGATCGGAGACCGTTGAAGGTTTCTGCAGGAAACATCACTTTTTTTTCTCCCCCCACTATGTCTCTACTGGGCAGACACACAGTGAGTCTCAGCCCAAGTGCCTTGGGACATCGTCAGGGCCAACATGGTAATGCAATCATTACAGGGGCCCTTAGAAGCCTCCCCAAAAGTCTGTCTGGAAAGATGCCCCGGTCGGGAAGGAAAAGAATCCATGCCTATTCATACCCCCCTAACTGATCCAGTTTGGTGCTTTGCCCCTTGTGTTACCACCCGCCTTCAGCGAGGACCCAGTCCAGAACGATACTCCTCTCGTCTCCCTTTACCTCCAAGGCAGCTTCTGTGCGTGTCCCGCATTGTCTAAAATTACAGTCGCAAAATTTAAAACCCAGGTCAACACTTGAGAAGTGTAAGCTCTGCCAAGCAAGTCGTTTGCTTTTCCCTTTACTAATCTGTTGCCACATCTAGAACCATCTGTAAAACCTTTGATAGCAGAAGCCCCCCCCCCCCCCGGAGACAGTATAAAACTGGAGGTTAAGCCAAGCAGAGATGCCCGTCCTGACCGTCTTCCGTCATCCAGCCTCCCGAAGGAAACCCCCACCCCGCCCGGTCGAGCTGTCCTAATGTGTCTTTTGAGTTGGGCAAAGGACTTTCTGTCTCGGGAACAATGTTAGTGATTGTTCAGAATAATGCACATTTGTGATGCTCTAAGATATTAAATAATAAGGCCCTGCTTCTCCTGATGCTCCTGAAGACAGAGCTCCCAAGACTGACCCAACTGTTTACTAGTTAATGTGCAGAGCACTCATGGTTTGCCGTAGAGCAGCGGCACCCCCCTGGTCTCCACCATGGAGTCTCATTGGCGCCTCCTGGCTGAGCACCCTCAGATCCTCTTACTTTTCACAAACAAATGGCACAGGGGTGCTTGGGTGGCTCGGTCACCAGGGTCGCTCAGCCGGTTGGGCGTCCAACTCTCGATTTCGGTCTGGATCACGATCTCATGGTTCGTGAGTTCGAGCCCCATATCGGGCTCTGCGATGGCAGTGTGGAGCCTGCTTGGGATGCTCTCTCCTTTCTCTCCCCACTCACGCTGTCTCTGTCTCTCTCAAAATAATAAGTAAAAACTTAAAAACAAATGGCACGTTAGGAGAGTTCGCTCTGTGGCAGGGCTTTCGTTTGTGTGGGTAGGTCTATGGCAGTAACTAGGAGGAGTCCACCTCAGGGGGTGAGCTCTCAGAAGAAAGGAGGTACCCGTGGCCTTGGGTCCAAGTCACCGACCCAGAGCAACCGACTGACCCCCATTGCCCAGGGAGGTGCAGCTTCAGGATCCTTCCAGGGTATTGGGAACACTGATCCTGGCCAGTGGGGGGGTGGGGGCTACAGATCTGATCAAAGTGGAAAAGGACACTGGGACTCCTTCCCACGGCAGCACTCGGGCCGCTCTGAGACGGTTTCATTTTGTCCTTCAAAACAAGTGTCCCTTGATTTAAAAGAAAATGCTGGTCCCAACTTTTTAGTTTACTCTTTGTGGGTCACGAGCTTCCCGTTCACTTTCCAGAGGGTCTTTCTCCTCAGAGAGGGCCTCATTGTTAGGAGGCTGGAAATTGGAAATGTAGGCCGGTGAGGCGCCATGCTGTGAGCTCGCGTGGCACTCGACTACTTGGGAACAAACCCCTCCCTCTTCTTTCAGATAGAGCCCGGTCCAGGTTGGAGATTCAGAAACTTTCTCTTTTGTGATGTAGACTCTTTTGATCTACCAATTGTGTCATTAATTTTGTTTTGTTTTCCCTTAGACCAGGTGAAAAATGACTACAATAAAAACAGACTTAGTCTTCCTTATTTACGATACATCTCTCATCTGGACACAAGCAATTAAGCCTTCCAGTCCCCCAGACATAATTATATAAAGAATACAAGAATCATTTGAAGACTGGTTCCTCGAAAGGGAAAAGAATGTGTTATTTGCATAAAAGTGCACTAGTCCTCTTCTGCTGGGGGAAAAAAGGCTCCGGGTTAACATCTCTTTAAATCACTAAAGCCAGCAACCAGGAACACTGGTACAAAAAAGAAACCCATTTTTGAAAGGAATGAAAGCACTAACTTTGAACTCTACCTTCCCAGTCCTGTTCTTTCAACTATCATCTCTCTGTAGGTGACTCTAATACCTGTGTCTGGATACTTCTCTCCGGAGCTCCAGATCTACCTTTACAATGGCCTGTTGGCACCTAATGTGTGCTTTGCTGTGTCCCCAGTGGAGTGTGTCCCAGGCAGGACCCAACCCTCCCCTCCAGAACATCACCTCCTCTTGACTTCCCTATTCTTGTGGATGGCCTCAACTCTCATTGCTAAAGGTTGTCGATTCTATCTCTCCAGAGATTCCAGACTCTTCCCCCTCTCTTGTGCTCCCATCACTAACGTTGTCACGCAAGATAGTATTCATGCTTCCTTTGACAACTGCCAACGGTATCCCAACTTGTCTTCGTGTCCCACCTTTTCACACTCCAATCCTTCTACACAAATCATCCCGAATCAATTCTTCTCAAGCACAGCTATGGTCATCTCATCGCTGTAGTGGATATTTGTCATTAGTGGCTACCCAGTGTTTTTGAACATCCACCCACCTTTTTCGTCAACAACTTCCTAAAGTAACCTCACATCCCAGATGCCCTTGCAGCTAGGGTTCCGGTTTACGATTTCAGTTCTGTGAATCCCAAGTGCCTCAGGTTCCTGCAAGAGAAGTGAAACCAACCATAAGGGACACGAGGAGGTGGCTGCATCTTGGGATCCATCCTTCTGTCAAAGGCAGGGTGGGAGGTTTCTGGATCTTCAAGAGTGTCGGTGGTGTTTTCAGGACAGTAACTCCTATTATCTAGTTTTGGAGTCAGATTGCTTAGCTGACTTGAAGATTCTGTGAGCTACCTAATATTGTTTGAGAGATTCTCTTTCAACTTGGATGAGGCAGAGTGGATTTTACTATTGGCAACTTATAAACAAAAAATGAAAAATAAATATTAACTGGCTCCCCAGAGCTCCCTGGCGTGGCATTCAAATGTCTGTATGACAAGGGCCTCAAACCCATGGACCTTTCCAGGACATCATGGTTGTGTGTCTCTATTTTTCTGCTTCTGCTATACACATTTCCTTCGACCTTGTGATTTTTCCCCCCTTAATCTTTGTTTTCCTGCATTAGCTACGACTTTAGTTGAATGGCTTACTTTCTAAAATAACCAGGAGCAAGCTTTTTACGATGAGGACATTCCAAGATTCTGTCTGTGACTCTCCCCTTTTTGATTTTTAGACATTGAGATCAACTGTTCCTAAAGGCCAAGAAACATGCTAATATATGTCCTATATAAAAATACAACCCATCAAATCTTGCTTGGAAGAAAACTTTAAAACATTAAAGCGGAATTTTATTATCATCAAAAAGCATTTTTGATGATGTATTTCTGCACACCTTTCATTTTCTTCTCATAGTCTCCTCTCTGTGACTTTGTCTATAGAACATCAAACACATGAATAACAGTGAAAAATTCAATCAAAGAAGTTTTTCATGTTATGCAGATAAAACATCTGGAAGACATAATATCTTCTTTTCCGCTATACGGTTGGTCTCGTATAGACATAGTGTGTGTGTCATTTACCAAGGTAAGTACTTCCTTGTCTCAGTCCATTCTTCACCTTCACATGAATTTCTAAAAATCTTTAATTTTTGAGAAGCTCTCTACCACCCTTGAAAGACAAAGGTTCCCCCAAACCTTTGAGGAGGCCGACAGGAAGAGATACAATGTTGACTGCTAGCCTGCCTCTTGCCAGCGTTGCTTTAATAATGTTGGAAATCATACATTGAAGAAAAGGATGTTTGGATCAGGACAGGATGCTCTTGACTTGCTAAGCCCCATGAATATGGAAGCAATTGTTCAAAATAAGTCCTGGACCCTCTGCTGAATGTGGTTTATGTGAAGCCTCCATGGGCGTCACTGTCCATTATCTGCTTAAAGGGCCTAATGCTGCCCGCGACCATGGTCTTGGACCTGGCTGATGGTGTACTGCTCACGTTGACTCTGAACCACACTGTTCTCGCTCGTAAGCATGGTCGCCCAACTGCTGCCGTTGCACTGCCCACTTCAAGCTGATTTTGCACACTCTGTCTGACATCTATTTGCAGTTTAATAGCTTCCCTTTTCTTGGCAAAGGAAACATTTTTCTAAGATCTATAGCCATCATTGATGCCAAGTTCATTTAAGCTCATTATCCTTATTTTTCTCCCACTCTCACTCCCCGCGTATGCCACAAATATCACTGGGAACGGGCACCATCAACAACACAATTGATAACCTAAGTGTACCAGAGGGTGTATGATGAAAACCAGGAGCTTTTACACACTCAGGTGACGGCTTTTTGGATTACGTTAAACATTTCTAGACTGTATCAACCTTGTTATATAAATGGCAAACGGCACAAAATTCTACTGCCAACATGTTGGATGTTGTCTTTAGTGATTGAATTTAAAAAAAATTTTTTTTTTTCAACGTTTATTTATTTTTGGGACAGAGAGAGACAGAGCATGAACGGGGGAGGGGCAGAGAGAGAGGGAGACACAGAATCGGAAACAGGCTCCAGGCTCCAAGCCATCAGCCCAGAGCCCGACGCGGGGCTCGAACCCACGGACCGCGAGATCGTGACCTGGCTGAAGTCGGACGCTTAACCGACTGCGCCACCCAGGCGCCCCTTTAGTGATTGAATTTTAAAGGGAAAATGAAAACCATTTTTGGTTTGTTTTCCCTAAATGAATTCAACTTTTCTTTGTTTTGCCTAGATTAACTGCCATTGCCATAAACAGATCGTTGGGTTTTGTCTTCATGAAACTTCGCTGAGCATATTAAGGGGATGGTATTTTATATAATTATATAATAATTGCATATAATAAATATTACATACATAGGCGCACTTATATATTTATAACTATACTTACAAGTATATATTATAAACTAAATTATATTAATTATACATTAAATACATCAAATACACATTTTATATGTATTTACGTAGAAAAACCACTTAACACTCCCTTCCCAGTGTGGTAAATGAAATGTTCATCACCAAGCCTTATGGAAAAAATTATGTATTGGGTGGGAGAGAGTAATATTTGCATCCACTCCAAACTTCACTAATCCTGTGTCTCATGATTACCAACGAGCTAAGCATGATAATTTAGGGTCTAGTAGAGTCAATGAGATTGTACAAAAGAGGTGCTCACCTTCTTCAAACACACTTCAGGGATGATCGGGCTTGACCACACGACTTGGACAACCATGTCGCTGGGGCAGATTGAATTTGTTGCCTGGTTAATGATCAATCTCATACATACTTGGACAAAACTGGACAATCTTGTCATCTGGCTGTCAGATGCTCTAGAGAAAATTGAAATGAAAACACGGAGGTTCAGTTAATACTTTACTATTTTTAGTTCTATTATTTAACAAAGCTTTCTCAGATAGGGATCAAGCATGCAGTATATATATTTTCTGACTCCCTCTTTAAAACTTTATTAGAATACAAGTTCTATCACTTTAAGGGACTAGACTACTACTCAAGATGCTGTCTCTTGCAGCCCTCTGACAATGTGCAGGAATGAAGGAACTCTTAGCATAGCCCTTTAGTATTAGAGATTCTGTTGGGCTGATCTCAAAGGTATCATAAGTATCAAAAGATTGAGGAGTAACCTGGGGTGAACTCTATGTATACAACCATTTGTACCCTTATCATGAAGCTGAGTTACATCAGAGATCGACTGTCAGGGTTGAGGTCCTAGGGCAGGACAGGCGCTCTTGATCCCGCTCTGGGGGAGATTATGAGCCATCTGTAAGCTGGAACTCTTGGTGAGGTGCGTGCATCTTCTTCCTTTATCAGGCTATCACGAGCTTTTTAGTACCTGGTAAGTAAAGACCATGCTGACACAGTGAAGGCCCTTCGACTGGACATCTCCCGTGTGAAAATGAGCAATAGGATGGAATGGGCTCGGATCACCTGGCTGGAGGGCCTGGACTTGGATGCCGGCCTCTGCTTATGAGTACTTTGATATTGGACAGATCTCTCGATCTCTCTTATTTCCATCTACGAAATGGAAATAATCACATGTTCTTTTCAGGCTTATTGAAAGAACGAAATAATATATATGAGTACATCTGGCACCTGGTAGGCCTTAATAGCTATTAATTGGATTAGGGTCTAGACTCAAAATCACCAAACACTGGACCAATGTCACTGTTGGCAACGCTGAACCAAAGGAGTATGCCCATATCCCGGAAAATGCAGGAACTCTCTTGATTCCTGGTTTACTTTGGACATTCCAGTGGCAAGACCTGAGGCATCAAGTTTTAGGGCAACACAATTTGGTTTGCAAGTCTCTGGGAAAGCTTAGAAGAGGAAGTTGCTCAGCTTTCTAGAATACCCTTCAGAGGGGACCGGGGACACCTCATACTGCCCTTCCAGAGGTCCTTCTGGATTGGAGGACTCAAATCCCTTGGCGTAGCTTCAGACTGGCATGAACTTCCAAGGCCAAGAAATGTTCTTTGGCCTAAAATTCCTGGAGTAGCACACATCCAATCACACAAGAGCATCTCCTGTTCACCGAACATCAGGGAACATGCTTCTTACTCCTTAGTAGGTCACTACCTCCCTAGTCCAAAAGCCCCATTGTGATCTGGGAAGGAGGGGCTGGGAGTGGAAGGTCCGGTGGAGATTGTCACTGCTTTGGCAGAGGGTCACTGACCTCATGGAGCGGAAGGAGCATGGACTTCACAGTTACGCAGGGGCAAGGACTTGTATTGCTGTTCGCCCTGACCAAGGTCTTGAACATGAATACGCCTCAACTTCCGCGTATGGTTTCCCACCTAGTTTTGATATCTCTGCTTCTTGAGGTGCTCCTCTACTAGTGTCTCTTTCCTCCTGGGCACTTCCCACCCCAGTGTTTTCATGGGCCGTCATTCTATGACGTTTCTGCTCTTTCCTTCGGGTACCCAGTGAGCCTCTTGTAGAGCTGGGATATCTGGCCTTGTTGGTCCTCGGTAAGCAAGTGGGCAGTTCTAGGCAGAATGTCAACGATCACGTTAAGTGTGGTGTGGACCCACTGCCCTTCTGGCCAGGCAGGGAGGACGGCGCTTCCTGTCACTGGCTGTCTATACCTTGTGGGTGTGTAGGTTCTACTAGCTGTCTGTGTGTAAGTGGTCTTCTGACAGCAGGAGGAGGAGAAGGTGTAAGCCGGCTGGTGCCTACAGAGTACCTTCATACTATGACCGTGCAAAGCAGGTAAAGGCGGGAGAAGCGGAACCGAGTGAACCATATAACATCAAGAGGGAAAAAACCATATAAAATCAAGAGGGAAAAAACTCCACTGTGTGAGTGTCAGAATGTCGTCGCAATGAGAGCCAGGCAGCAACTTTAAAGAAATCCAGGGTGGAGTAAGAAAGCACCATTTAATACTGTGTGCCTTTCCTTCCACGAGGCAATTTGTGTGCTTGGGAGGGATGCTGAGTTATGTCTGTCTTAGCACCATTCTTCAAACTGCAATTCCCAACCCATTAGACGATCCTGCAATCAATTTAGGGTCTGAGAACCAATATTTTTAAAAACTTTTTTATTGCAATACATATATATATATATGATAAATTACACAAATCTTACATGTATAGCTCAGTAAGTCTTTTCCACCCATAAAACCCATACCTTAATCAAGAGATAGAACATTTCCAGCACCCCAGGAATTTCTTCCATGTGACTTGCCCATCGATACTCATGCCCTTCCAGAGACAACCACTGTTCGACTTGGATAACCAGAGGTTAGTCTTCACGACTCTCAGTTATCATGTAAGCAGAATCGCACACACAACTTTACTTTTCTGCTGGCTTCTTTCATCCACACATTAGGTCCATTTTTTTTTTCCGTAGCTATATAGTATTTTATTGTATGAGTACACTACACCTAAACAATTTTATTGGTGATGCACATTGGCCTTATTTCTGGTTTTGTGCTGTGATTTTACAGGTTGATTATATGTCCTTTGGTGGACATAATCACCCATTTTCCTTGGCTATATTCCTAGGACTGGAATTGCTTTAGTAAATATTTAGCCTTAACAAGTGCTGTCAAACATGGAGTACGACAGCCACTGGGCATAGGCTATCCTCATGGCTATTTAAATTTAAATGTGGCTATTTAAAAAAAAAATTTTTTTTTTTAACGTTTATTTATTTTTGGGACAGAGAGAGACAGAGCATGAACGGGGGAGGAGCAGAGAGAGAGGGAGACACGGAATCGGAAACAGGCTCCAGGCTCTGAGCCATCAGCCCAGAGCCCGACGCGGGGCTCGAACTCACGGACCGCGAGATCGTGACCTGGCTGAAGTCGGACGCTTAACCGACTGCGCCACCCAGGCACCCCTAAATGTGGCTATTTAAATTTTACTTGAAATAACATGTAAATTTCAGCTCTTCAGCCACACCAGCCATTCCAAGTGCTCAATAGCCACGTGTGGCCAGTGGCCACCATATGGACAGTGTAGATACAGAACATTGCCATCATGTTCCCTCTTTGATGTTTCAGACTGCCAGCACTTTTTCAAAATAAATGAAATCAGAAAGTGTCAGAGTACATTCTATAGAGTAAGGGTAACTACTGTTTCGTGGGTCTTTTGTTTCCATACATATGCATGTGGATGCATGTAGTTGGTCATAGCATAAAATGTATTTCTCATTGTATGTCACGGTAAAGCCTCTGAAAAAGACAGGTTCTTTTCTCTGGGTAGAGAGGTGGAGAGCAGAAAAGGAAAGGAATATTGTTAGGGGAAGGATAAATATGGCCTTTTGTGGACCCGATGGGATTAAAACAAAATTTTTTTTTAACATTTATTTGGTTTTGAGAGACAGAGAGAGACAGAGCACAAGCAGGGGAGGGGCAGAGACACAGATCCGAAGCAGGCTCCAGGCTTTGAGCTGTCGGCACAGAGCCCGATGCAGGGCTGGAACCCACGAACCGTGAGATCATGACTGGAGCTGAAGGCGGACGCTTAACCGACTGAGCCACCCGGGCGCCCCCCAAATGGGATTTTTGTAAACCTAATGCTTCTTGGTATTTTGTGCGAGATCACATAGAGCACAAATTAATTGCTATAGGTTCATATAGCTGTCCTGGAGCTTTATTCTTCTAAATGAGTAGGAGAGACCAGTGCTGTATAGCTATGGATGTTCCCAGCTTTCCGTACCCAGCCCAGCCCATCGCATCTACCCTCTCCGTGACAGTTTCCTGGCCTGCGTGGGGCCGGCTCAGAGGATTACTACAGTGATCCACTGGGCACATCCAGGATGTTATGAAATACCAGTTACCCAGAAGAGAACTGCCTCTGGAAAATCAATATCAATGATCAGTGAAATGTCAAATTAGCTTTGCAGGCTTTCAAACTCCCATTGTGTGCCATGTGGTCACCTCGTCTCTGGGTAGTCAAGTGCATTGCAGATGTACTTTGAAAGCTCATTAAATATAAACAGTACCCCAAATAATTTTGAATGTACAAGATGTTCTCAACAGGAAATTATTTCCTTAATCAGTGAACAGTAACTCTTGCATAGTTGTAACCGTGGAAAGTATTCAACAGAGACAGAAACGGATAGAAAATGAAGCTGTTTTCCGCAAGTATTCTGAGCAAAGTTACACAAAACTCTTGTAAATTCCAGCATGCTTACATGGAGAGTGGCGAATTCCAGTTTGGTCCCTGACAGCCCGTCTCGGGTGATGGCCCCATATGGGTTCGGGAGGTCCCGGTGGTGTGGGGCAAGCCTTCCACTCTGGGTCACCCTCAGCCCCAAAGCCCATGGGGGCCCTGAGTTGATTCCAAAAGCAGGGTTGCCGCACACGGGTCAACATGCCCTGGAGATGCTGGGTTACACCGGAGACGGACGGCATCATCCTTTATGAGCGCATGTTGTGAAGGTCAGCCTAACCGAACGGACTACGAGGATTTGGTTTCAGGACCTTTCCTCATCCCCGACATTTTCCTCCTCTTCAAGAATATTGATAGCTAAGCCTTTCTTTGACAGACGTGTTCTTGAAGAGTCATGTCCATTAAATCTGGATGCACTGAATCGTGGTTCCTCTTCTCTAACACTCCAGTCTCCATTTTATAAATGCTCATTCTCGCCCGCTCTCCAGTGAGGAGCGTCTTCCGACAGTTAAACTTCTCAGCCTGCCTCCCTCTCCGGTCACAGAAGGGATCGTAAAGAACCCCGTGCAAGTGTTGGGAGGGCAGCAGGATGCTACAATTTAAAAGCATCCCAGCGATCCTTTTGGAAAATGGAGACGCTTACCGTTTATTATTTCGTGAGTTCAGGTTTTCACAAGTAGGTTTCTCTGAAATGAGGCATGCCTGTATCATTAATCTCAATCTGTTCTCCTGTGGTGTTCCATTGTCCCCAGGTCACACAGAACTGGTGAACACCACATTTTATTGAGCTCCTGTTCATAGTGCTTAGTTAGGAATTAAGTATTATTGACTCAGGATATAATCTAAATTCAAGGGCCGAGCCTACATTTTAAGACTCCCGGCATCCGACAGGATACATCAAAGATAGGAAGTACATTGCAGCAGATTCATTGTGGTTGCCTTTCTTAAGGCCAGCACAGATATCCCTCATGCATTGTAGCATTCCTTGGCCCTGGGCTCACGTCTGGCCTCTGACTCTTTCTCAACACAGCAGGCCAGGAACCAACTAACAGATAATCAAAATTCGTGAGATGAAAATTACTTGCCAGCTCTGGAATCCATCGTTCATCGGTGAATTCCGCTTTAATTAATCTTAGGCTGATAAGAAATCCCAGAGATGTGGTCATTAGTTTAGACTGCTTTGTCTGAGCCCCGGCCAGAGCGTATTTACAGAACAGAGAATCATGTGTTCGTCGGCCAAATGACTCATCACGTTCCACCCTTTCCCTGTAGGCATATCAGAGGGGCACAAGGGAATGTGAATTCAAATCCCGGTCTTGGGCCTTCCTTGTTGTATAACCTTGAACGGATTATTTAACCTCTCTGGACTTCAGTTTCCATAACTGTAAAGTGGGATAATGACGTCTACCTCAGAGCGTTGTTGCGAGGTCACGTGAGAAATTGTTAGCATAATACCTAGTCCATTGCAAGCGCCCAGTTAAGTGGTCGTAATTATATTATTTTCAACCGCTGGGACTAGTTGTAGGTACTAAGTTCTCCTGTGGTGAGATTCGAATAAAGACGTGCGCTGGTAGCTGGAAGCACGACCTCGAGCCTCCAGCTGAAACCTACGAGGAGGATGTCCATCGTATAAGGCAACTAAAGCGACTTCGGTTGGATTGTTTTGCACTCTCTGCCCCAAACATGGCTATTTGGACAGAGTCCAAAATCAAGCCCTTAGGAGGCCATCAGGTAAGGAGCCAGCTGCCACTGCATAGCTTTCTTAACCTCGCAGCCACACCCCTTCGGACGGAGGAGGAGAAAACACATGAGACACAGCTGATTCTGCAGCAGAACAAGTCCTTTTGAGCCGGGGGGAGATCGATCGGCGTGGCTCACATCACAGGCAGCCTTGCTTCCCACACAACTGTGCCTGGCCTGTTCAATTTGATAGGAGGGCTGGTTTGTAGAATTACTACTTTCTCGACCTAGGATGGTACAGCAAGGAGGAAAGAAGACAGGATGAAAAGAGAGAATGAGCGGATGTCATTGTAGGTGGAAAGCGTTTGTTCTAAGTGAGTCACGTGGCTCTGGCCACCTATCAAGTGACATCTCTGAGAGCCATTTAGGATTCCCAGAATACCTTTTGGCAAACTTCCGCTGGGCCACGAGGGCTGGCCTATAGCCATTCCATAAAAGCACAATCTGATCGGAGGACATCAGCAAGAAAAGGTAGAGATATTTTTAATTCGGGTCCTTTGACTTCATTCTAGAAGGAAGTTGGAAAAAAAACCCGCTTCAGATCAATACCATATTGGATTGAGAATATTGTCTGACATGTCGCATAGTGTCTGACATTTTAAGAGAGCAATATTACCGAATCTCACAGAAATAAACACTGCAGCTGCCCCCTAATCGGGCGTTCAGTGCAACAAAACAACTTTTGGAAAGCCCTGGCCACGGGGGAGAGGACTGCCTCCCATACTGTGCCTCTCGAGAACGGTGAGCTCCCTCCATGTGCCATCCGTGTCCCGTTTACGTGAAATACTTGTTAGTGATTCCTCCCCACCCTACTGTAACCCACCCAGACGCAAGGCCACTGGTCCTCAAACTTCAGTGCCCATGGGATCATGTGGAGGGCTTGTGACAGCACAGATTGCTGGGCCCACCCCCCACGACTGTACTTCAATAGTCCTGGGGTTGAGTCTGAGAATTTGCATTTTTAAAAATTATCTGTCTATCTATTTTGAGAGAGAGAGACAGAGAGAGACAGAGCATGAGCAGGGGAGGGGCAGAGAGAGAGGGAGACACAGAATCCGAAGCAGTTTTGTTTTGTTTTATTTTTTTTTTAACGTTTTATTTCTTTTTGAGACACAGAGAGACAGAGCATGAATGGGGGAGGGGCAGAGACAGAGGGAGACACAGAATCAGAAGCAGGCTCCAGGCTCTGAGCCATCAGCCCAGAGCCCGATGCGGGGCTCGAACTCACGGACTGCGAGATCGTGACCTGAGCTGAAGTCGGACGCTCAACCGACTGAGCCACCCAGGCGCCCCTTGTTTTGTTTTGTTTTAATGAGAATTTGCATTTCTAACAAGATCTCAGATGATGCTGATGATGCTGGTTCTGCGTCGGCACTTTGAGAATCTCTGCTTTAAGGACTTGGGCACACACACGGCTTGTGTTAATAATTGTTGCATGAATGAATGAGTGAGTGAGTGAGGAATGAATGAATGGATGGATAAAAGTCTTCCTTAGCAGCATCTTTAATATCCTCAGGATTAATGTTTCTGCCTATAGGTATATCTTCTACAAAACATACTTCCTACAGTAAGGGAAAGCCATTTTTCTTTTTTTTTCTCCTTGAAGACAATCTTTTTTCATCCTGCCAGGCCAAATACCCTATGATAAATAGTTTAGTCTCTCTTGCTAATACCAGGGCACATGAAGTTCTCAACTGTGAAGGTGCCAGAAGTTCTCTGGATTCAAAGTGTGTCTATCCAGATGGACGGATTGGGGAGCCAGACTCTTCATCGCTTTCTCTGCTCTAAAAATTCTCAGCATTTCGTCTGAACACATCAAAGCAGGCTGGGCTTAAAGATGAAATGAGCTTGATGCCACAAACACGGTGCCAATTGGACGCCGTAACACTCCAGCCTGGAGAAGGCTGGTCTTGGGCCATTGGCCAGCTGGGACTTCACCTGGACGGCCTGCTGCTGCTGGCCTGTCTGTTGGCCTTGGTGGGAGCATTTTTCACCCAAATTGGGCCACTCCTCATCCTTGAAAACAGTGGAACAGCAGGTTCCGTCAACTGTGGTTGTTTCCCGGCTGTCCGTAGACATGTTTCGTAGCATCAGATTCGCCCTTAGATCATTTGAACAATTAATTATATTTCGCCATTGTAATCGGATGACATGTATCTATAGAAAATACAGGAGAGTGGATAAAAGGGGACAAAAGGGGAAATCACTCCTATTCCCACCACCCTAAAATAACCCTGTTGACATTGACATATATATATTTAATTCAGTTTCTAGGCTCAGGATTATTCTTTATATAGAGATGTGATAAATATGTATTGTATCTTCAGGAAAGCACCCTTTCTACAGAAAAAGAAAGCTATTTTGTTTTTAAAGACTATCTTTTTCATTCTGCCAGGCCAACTGACCCGCAATGAGTAGGTTAGTTTCTCTTGTTAATTCCGGGGCACATAAAGTCCTCAACTGTGAAAATGCCAGAAGCTCTCTCTTCCTAGTTCAAAAATGATCTTTAGAAGTATATTTGAAAGTCTCCCATTTTAAAAAGCTGATTTAGAATACGTTTACTCAGAATCACAAACTGATTTTGTATTCTACTTGTTTCATTTCAAGGAATCAATTGTATGTATTTCCCAGTGATAATATAAACTCTTGTAGAATTACTTTTAAAATCTCCCTATTACTCTTCTCATTTAGATCAGTTGTAGCCAGAAAAACAAACAAACAAACGAACGAACGAACGAACACAAACAACACCAGAAAGCCAGAAACAATGAAACTCCAAGGGAGTGTGGAAAGCAGGATTGAATTCTGGGTAGTGCACAACTCCATGGCTCCTCCAATGACCAGTGAAAAATAACATCATGACCGTGAAGATCAGACCCATCACTTACATACTTAATCCTGAAGCCTGATAATTAAGTTTAAAATGAAATTGACTTTGAGATCCAAGTGATCAAGTTGGGTGAGTCTTTGTCGTTGGTGCAGATCACCACATCGTCATTAGGTGTCTACATCTTTTGGGGTGGCATAAACCAAGATGAGTGAGTGTGTCCCCTGGTTTCGGTAGAGAGGTCCGATTTCCACTGGATCTGGATCCAAATCTTAAGTCCCCTACACAGGGAATAACTCTTCCTCAAATTACCCTTAAGTAGAGTGATGCCTCACCAGTTGGGCGTTGGCTAGTGCACCAGAGCCGTTAAATATGATCTTACAAATGTGACACGGGTCACCCTTTTGCGAAAATATGTATTATTTAATTTCCTAATACAAGAAAACCCCTAGATATATGTATTTTGGAGATGAAATACAACCTAGTAGACGAATGCCTGTGTGTGTGCACATCCAGGCTTAACCCTTTTAAAAACATAGAATGAATATGCATCCCCCAAACTTTACAAAAGTAAAGAATGTCAAGGGCAATCATCCTATCAAAATAAAGTCGCCATGGGGCGACGGGGTGGCTCAGCCACCCAGTCTGAGAGTCTGACTTCAGCTCGGGTCATGATCTCGCGGTTTGCGAGTTCGAGCCCAGCATCTGTCAGCACAGAGCCTGCTTTGGATCCTCTGTCCCTCCCTCTCTCTGCTCCTCCACCCCCCGCCCCCCGTAAATAAACATTTAAAAAAATACTTGAAACAAAAAAGTTGCCGTGGAAACCAAAAAGTGTTCCCCTGACACGTAAAGGATCTACTAAAGCTTGTTCCACTTACGTGGCCTTTGCGCCCGATGACCGTGGCGCCATGGGCTGGGTGGCTCACGCGACAGAAATCTGTTCTCTCACAGTTCTGGCAGCCAGAGGTCTGAAATCAAGGTGTTGCTCCTGGGATGACACGGGGTTCCCTTCAACAGGAATGGCAGGTTTGGTTCCTTCTGGAGCCTCTGAGGAGGAATTCATTCTACGCCCCGTTTTCTAGCTTCTGGAGGTTGCCAACGACCTTTGCTCTTCCTCAGCTTGTAGACGCGTCGCCCTGATGCCCTGATCGCTGCCTCATCTGCCTCCACTGTCACATGGCCTTCTCTCTGCCTGTGTCTGTGTCCAGATTGCCCTCTCCTTATAAAGACACCGGCGATCAGATGAAGGTCCGCTTTAATGCCACATGACCTCACCTTAACTTGATTATACCTGCAAAGATTCTAGCTCCAAAAAAACATCACGTTTACAGGTCCCTGGGGTTAGAACTTGAGCATATCTTTTGGGGGATACAATTCAACCCCAAATGACTCCTTACTATACCCAGCCATCAAAGGCTATATAGCAGATGGAATGGGGCAAAGCTGATTTCTAAGCAGGTGACGGTCACTTTAAAAATCAGAGGCTAACAGACCCTTGCGGAGGGGCCAGCCCTGCTTGGGGAGGAGACACACACAGCGCTCGCTGTTCATCCAGAGCGTTCCCAGCACGCCCTGCCACCTTCCCCAATCTTTGAGCCGACGCAGAAGCAATGCTAGCGAACACTATGAGAATGAAGAAGAAAACCAAACACATACCTTTTCAAAACTGTAAGCAAATGATGTTTTCCCAGACTCACCCATTGGTCCTTATTCTGATCTCTCCTTAACTACAATGGGTTGCTCCTTCAAACTTAGACCTTAACCCCCGCTGGACTGGTGACTGTTCCCAAACACATTTCACACATATTCCACCTTCCCCGGGAGTGGCAAACCCAGATCAAACCGTGTGACAAATACGAGGCAAAATTCCCATAGCAGTCCCAACGGAACAGGTTTACATTAATCCTACACTCTGACTTTGTCCCAGACCGCTATCTAAAAGACCCTAGAAGCTCATATTGACTGAATCTACTTTACATTTGGATTTCTTAATTTTTTTATATATTAAAAAAATTTTTTTTTATGTTTTATGACACTTCTCTGGCATATTCTTATTTTTTTTAAATTTTTTTTTTACATGTTTATTTATTTTTGAGAGAGACAGAGACAGAATGAGAGTGGGTTAGGGGCAGAGAGAGAGGGAGACACAGAATCCGAAGCAGGCTCCGGGCTCCGAGCTGTCAGCACAGAGCCTGATGCGGGGCTCGAACTCAGGAGCTGTGAGATCATGACCTGAGCCAAAGTCGGATGCTCAACCGACTGAGCCACCCAGGCGCCCCTGGCATATTCTTTTTTTTTTTTTTTTTTTTTAATTTTTTTTTTCAACGTTTATTTATTTTTGGGACAGAGAGAGACAGAGCATGAACGGGGGAGGGGCAGAGAGAGAGGGAGACACAGAATCGGAAACAGGCTCCAGGCTCTGAGCCATCAGCCCAGAGCCCGACATGGGGCTCGAACTAACGGACCGCGAGATCGTGACCTGGCTGAAGTCGGACGCTTAACCGACTGCGCCACCCAGGCGCCCCTGGCATATTCTTGATGTATACAATGGAGAGTATGTTTTGGTCTCACTCTCATCTCACTAGTTCCATGTTATCTAACATAAATAGGTATGTCTGGGAGGTGGTGGGTGGACGCTTAGTAATTAGCTTCTGATGGAGATTGATCTGGAGAATAATAGTCGCGATCCTTTAAAAAACGTCCCCCAAAGAGGGGGCGCCTGGGTGGCTCAGTCAGTTAAGCGTCTGACTCTTGATCTCAGCTCAGGTCATGATCTCACGGTCTGTGGGTTTGAGCCCCACATCGGGTTCTGCGCTGATGGCACGGAGCCTGCTTGGAATTCTTTCTCCCTCTCTCTCTGCCCTACCCCACTTGTGAGCTCGCTCTCTCAAAATAAATAAACGTAAAAAACAAAACAAAACAAAAACGTCCCCCAAAGAGAGAGGCCTTTCTACAAGCTGTGCGGCATGAGCCTAAATCACCTGCCTTTCTGCTAACTCGTAGAGATACACCTTCCTGCATTCTCGAATCTGAACCGTGAGCAAGAACAGCCCCGGCAGCTGTCCTCTCTCTCGCTTCCAGAGCTGTGGTCAAAAGGTAGCGGAAAAAAGCACACCCAGGCTTATGACACCATGACTGAGGACCTAAGTGTAAAAAGTGGGGGGATATTTCTTCAAGCTAATATACCCGACACCCTGAACTGTCAGAGTAAAACAAACAAAAATGGCTTCAGGTGAAAAAATAAATAAATTCTCAGAATCTGCATATGCCTAAAGGCTTCAAGCTCAGTATGTACGATCAGAAGAAAATTTCCCCGGGGAAATCAATATCTTTATTGGTACTACCTCTGAGCCAGTCAGAATTGTTAAACGAGAAAATAAACTGGCAACCTTGTCCAAATGCTTCCTGCTAGGGGATGCGCGTGATCGAGTTATGTAGAGAGACTATCAATCATATATTTATTTGGCTTATCGGGATCAAATCTAGCGTTTGGGGTAAATCAGAGTGACATCATGACCCCCAGAGTTCCATGATTGAGATGATTAAGTCACCCCCATCCTTGGGGGGGGGTTTCTGAGTCGCCTCCATGAGATTGAAGCCCGTTTCGCATTCAGCGCGACACATTCCCCCCTTGGAACAAGGCCGGGAACAAACATACGTTTAAATGGTTGGCCCGGTGTTCAAACGTGGGGCAGCCAAAACCCGCAAAGCAAAGAATGCACAGAGAGGAGCAGCGTGAACACCTTTAGTTGGCCCAGCCTTGGGAAGTGAGGTCCCAGGAAGGGAGGGAGGCTGTGGTGGGTGGGGACCCGGAGCCAGGCCCCTCCCCGCGGGGGCGCCAGGCAGGGGCTCCCCTCCCCCACCGCAGGCCCTCCCACCGGGTCACAAACCGGCCGACTTTCCAAGGGGAGGCGATGCTTTTGTGCTTCCCCAGCACAGCATCCTGAGGGAGGACGGAGGCAGGTGGCCTTTCACATTAGATTCTGTGGCCTGATGAATGACCACTTGCCCCGACTTCCGTTCATGTTTCCTCATTACCTTCTTTGTGCTCGCCACGGATTTGCTCTGGGTGAACCCGTGGGGCGTCGGGCTGGGAGTTTGTCAGGGCTAGTGGTCGCAAAGCGGAGCGAGGGGAGAAGTCAAGCCCCCTGTCCTGCTGGTGCAGGACTGGCAAGGGACATGAGCTTTGTCATCAAGGGGAGCACCGCGTCTCTTAGAGCTTTAGGGATCCGTGTCTAGCTATGGGCCAAGGTGCGAGGCCAGATTCATCTGTAACGTCCTCATTTCTTCCTGGCCCCCTCTTCTGTCTTAGTGACCCTTGACTACTACCATTGCCCTCGGCTACGCCCAGTTTGGTTATCTCCAAACTGTAGCATAAATCCCTGCAGCCTTCCACATTCCAGCCTTTTCCTGATTCCCTGGCCCTATTAAAACGTGCTTCCTCTGCTGTCCGGTAGTAGGGTTTTGCGTTGTCTCCGTGTTATGACATAGGCATGCTTCGTGGGGGCTCTTCGTTCTTGGGAGGTGGGCATGGGGGAGAGAAGGGCATTCTACCTTCTGTGTGCTTTGTGAGATCTTTATATATAATAGATCAGTGAGTAGCTTTGAGCTTCCTGGGAGGCAGAGACTATGAGCCTCATACTCCAGAAAAGATTCACAGAGGTCAAGAAACTTGCTGAAAATCTCGCAGCCAGTCCAGAGTGGACCTGGGATTCTAGCTCAGTTGGTTCAGAATAATCTGTGCTCTTTTCCCTACCTGGACGAGCCGCGGGCCGGTGGGCTCACGGCTGGCCCAGAGGGCCTTTTGCAGGCCCCCGTTTCACACCGTGGGCTGCCCGCTGATACGGTGCAACATCTCCAGGCCACTGGAGAGGCGGCGAAGTCCCCGACCCTGAATCTTCACCTGCTTCCCTCAAGTAGCTACTGGTAACTGCCTTTGCTCCCTCTCGGGAGCCTTCAAGTATCACGAGTGTGGGGTTTATGTCCCTCGTGCCTGGCACATGCTTGAGGAATAAAGTAAATCCGATGGGGATGATGCATTGCTATGAAATGTGCTGGCCCGTGGGCTGGTTCTGGGAAGAGGACCTAGATCGGTGGCCTTGTCACCGGAAGAAGATTGGGCTCTATTCTGTCACTGTAACCAACATGTGAACGGGACCTCTCCGAGCAGCACGGTCAGATCAGAAACATGGCGTGACTTGAGGGGCGATCGCGTCCTTATTTCTGTAGACTAAACAGCCTGGAGAGTTAAAAGAGGAAGTGAAAACACATCTGTTAGGTTGACGATGCAAGGGCTACAAATTTAAAAAGAAACATCATTTAAAATGTGAAAAGTCTGGGGGCGCCTGGGTGGCGCAGTCGGTTGAGCGTCCGACTTCAGCCAGGTCACGATCTCGCGGTCCGTGAGTTCGAGCCCCGCGTCAGGCTCTGGGCTGATGGCTCGGAGCCTGGAGCCTGTTTCCGATTCTGTGTCTCCCTCTCTCTCTGCCCCTCCCCCGTTCATGCTCTGTCTCTCTCTGTCCCAAAAATAAATAAACGTTGAAAAAAAAATTTAAAAAAATAAAATGTGAAAAGTCTGGAAAATATTCTTTTTTATTCTATTCTATTCTATTTCATGGATAACATTCTTAATCTTCTGGTCCATGATAGGAATTAAAAAAAGAAAATCTCAGTCCCACAGACAAACAATGAAGTTCTTCTTTTTTCTTTTAATGTTTTGTTTATTTTTGAGACACACACACACACACACACACACACACACATAGTGTGAGGAAGGGAGGAGCAGAGAGAGCATTAGACACAGAATTGGAAGTGGGCTCCAGGCTCTGAGCTGTCAGCACGGAGCCCGACGTGGGGCTCCAACTCAGGAGCTGTGAGATCATGACCTGAGCCGAAGTCGGACCTTTAACCGAAGGAGCCACTCAGGTGCCCCACGAAGTTATTCTTAAAGCCAATTATCAGTTGTTGCAATAAGAAGTCATAGAGCTAGGACCCATGCCTTATTCTCCAATACCATAATAGTAACACCAGGAGGAATAAATCGTTTTTTTCAGTCTCTGCCCTGGGATACGATCTAGAGGCAATGGCCGTTCCAAACTGAGGTCCGGGAACGTTGTAGATAGGTAGCTTCCATAATCTATGCTTGTTGATGATGAATTAGTGAATCCTTTTATTTAACAGCTATTTATGTAGAGTTTACCACGTGGCCCTTTCTCTGTTATGATTTCTCTTTAATAATGGATGTGCTTGCAAAATGACCCAGGGAACTGGTTATGCCCCTGGCCTTCAAGGAGCTCCCACTGGGGGACTAGTAAAAGAGTTAATAAGGCATGGAAGGAAAGAGGAATGGAAAAACACGGGCCTTTTGCTTCTGGGTCACAGTTATGAGATCCGAGTGTGGGGTTGAGGATTTCCCCGAAGGGTAAAAGAGAATCATCGTGAAAAATAGCAACTCACATGGCTTCTTGTCATGCCTTAGTCCCTCAAATTCAAGCTAGTCCTAGAGCAAGCAAAGGATCCTCCCAACTTGTGCGACTATGTGTGTGTGAAGAGGAGGGAGAGGGGTTAGGGAGGACAGAGGAGGGGCAAAGGTTAGCTGCGTCTGAGGACCCCACTCCCTCCCGACCTCCTGGTTTTCTGTGCCCCCACCAGGGTACTGTTCGTTACTGCCTGGGTGAGTCTGGTTTGAAGCCTCTGGACTGCCCCTAGGCTGGCCGATGGGGCGTCCCAGAGGTGCGCAGCAACACCAAGTGTCCCTGGTGGTGACAAACTGCCTGCTAGAGCCACTGCTGACGGGTGCGGCCCTTTGGGGCTGGCTCGGGGGTGACCGGTGCCGACCAGTCAGCCGGTTGCCTCACCACATTCTGCTCCCTGTCAGTCACCTAGAAGGAAGGGCTGGGCAAACTTGACCTCTCCCCCAGGTATCTGCTTGGGACTGTCTTGTTATCAGCTGCCTCCATTCCTGCCTGGAACCTCCCACTTATTCCCCAAGTCGAGGACAGCAGACTGGGGTCATTTCTTTTTCTTTTCTTTCTTTTTCTTTTCTTTTTTTTTGGTGGTGTGTGTGTGCGGGGGCGGGGGGGCAGGATCGTTTCTATTAGAAACAGTTGTTAACGTCATGCTTTCGTTCATTCGTTTCATGAACCGGTACAGGGCCCTATCATGGACCCCACACTGTGCTTGGGAAAGAGGAATCAGGCAAGGTCCCTGTCCAGAACAAGGGACAAATATATAAATAAAAAATAATCCCAACAACCACGATACCTACGGTATGCTTTCATGTCTATGACATTCTGGAAAAGGCCAAACTAGCGAGACCAAGAACCTATTAGTATTTGTCAGGGGCTGGGGGAGGGGCGCGGTGGGTAACATAACCTTGCCGGTGTTGGTTATGCTACTACCTGTGCATTGGTTAAAACTGGCAGAAATGTACCCTGAAGTTTACTGTCCATGTTATTAGTTGATGTTTAGAAAAAGGAAATAAATCACGACGGAATGTGGTTAAGTGCTGCAGCGGCCTGGTGCACAGAAAGACAGCAAGGAGGAAGTAACCGGCTTCCTGGTGGGGGGGGGTGGGGTGCGGGGCGGGGGTCAGAGGAGGCTGGACAGAGGAGGGAGCAGCTGACTTGTAGTTTTGAAAGGTGATCCAGTCTGCCAGAGAGACAGAAAGGTGTATTTCAGGGAGAGGGAACCGCATGGGCAAAGGTGTGGGGAGGCCGGACAGCAAGCACCTTGCGTCCCATGAGCTACTTGTCATGTGGGGTTACTGGCCCATTGGCAGAGTCCTAGCATGGCAGTTCGATACATGGGGCTCAGGAGTGGGGAACAATGAAACCCTGCACCCACAAAGCGTTAACTCCCCACTCCTGGTAACCTCTAACCTATTTTCCGTCTCCATGAATTTGTTTATTCTAAATATTTCATGGAAGACTTTGAAATCATACAAAATTTGCCCTTTTGTGTCTGGCTTAATTTGCTGAGCCTATTTTTGTTTTGTTTTTTAATGAGGCCTTTGGATTAACAAGTGGGCCCCGAGAAAATGCTCTCATTGGAGAGTCAGGGGAGAGGGGATAAGGACGTCTCCTCTGAAACAGGAGAACTCAGTACCGGGCGGGGGTGACTTTCTGCGGGAGTCCCGCACATACTGTGGCTCCCCTCTTCATTCCGAGGTCAGACTTGAACACGGACACCCCTGCGTACCTGCAACTCACCTGCACCTCCGTAGGGCCCTGGTGTGGGAGACAGTCCTGCCACGAATCTGTTGCACACACCCTCCTCGCCTCCTACAAAACTGTAAGAGGAATTTTTAAAAAGACGTAAGAAAATAAGTGACCAAGAATTGCAAATGAGGCAGCCCAAGAAGCAGGGTCTGGAGCTAATTAGCCCTTGAGCTGTCAAGCCCACTGGCTTCCAGTGACTTCTGACATTTCTAAGAACAATTAAGAACTCCGCTGTCACATTTCACAAAGGCCCAACCACGATGCCAACAAGTTCTACCTGCTCTCCCCACACGATGTCCAGACACAGAGAGAATTATACTCAGTGTAATTGTACGCCCTCGGGTAGAAATGTCATGTTTTGAAGAACTTTTTATATTTATGCACCACAACATAACGCTCCTCATTTAAGGGGTGGATTAGAGTTGCAGAAGGGGGGCCTCTTTAAAAACATCTGAAATCACTGATGATAACGTTTATTTATTTTTGAGACAGAGAGAGACAAAGCGCGAACGGGGGAGGGTCAGAGAGAGGGAGGCACAGAATCCGAAACAGGCTCCAGGCTCTGAGCGGTCGGCACAGAGCCCGACGCGGGGCTCGAACTCACGGACCGCGAGATCGTGACTTGAGCCGAAGTCGGCCGCTTAACAGACTGAGCCACCCAGGCGCCCCTGAAATCGCTGATGATAATAGCAAACATTTGCAAGTGTATACTCTGTGCCAGATGCTATTCCAAGTGCCACACCGGAGCCTATGAGGTGGAGATGTATATAATAATCGTGACCATTTTATACAATATATACGAATATTTAAATATTACATAAATATTTAAATAAGTATATAGAGGGAGAATCCTCCATTAACAGGTGAGCAAAATGAGGCACAGAATGGCTTCACAAGTTTTTCAGGGTCACAGAGTCAAGGCCAAAAGCCAGGCAGGCTAGCTCCAGAACAGGTGCTCTCAACAGTTGTATTCACATCTCTTGTCTCTAAACCACCCTGAGTTTCGCTGCCACGGGACCAGTCAGCTTTGCTGGTATATGCTTCATGAGTCTTGTCAGAAAGCATTTATTAATCACACACCTGCACGTGCTTCTGGTTCCTTGCCCTCTAACAACTGTTTTTCAAGAGAGAAATAAATTCATCTATGATGCATTCAGCCCATCTCATTCTCAGGTGGCTACCTCATAGTTATTTTCTATCGTCTTCATTCAGTCATCAGATACTTATCGAGCATCTACTCATGTTCAAGGCACTGTATCGAGGCGTGTGAGGGAGACACAGATCGGTGAGAAAGAGAGTCTGTCCAGGAGGAGCTTACCTTCCAGGTGAGGAAATAACCCATAGAACACCTGTCATAAGACAAGGTAGTATAATACAAGATAAAATATAATACAGGGGGATGTAATTCAAGGTGAAAAATGACAAGAGCCATCGCTAGAAAGAAAGATATTTATTGCTACGGTTGTTCAGAAGAGAAACGACTTTAGAACGTCTGACGTGTGTCGTACAAGGTGGGGAAATTTGGTGGAGAGAAAGTGGAAGGGGGAAGGGGAGGAAAGGACACAAATGGGGGATTTTACGAAGAAAGTGATGAGACTGGCCTGCGATATGGACTGCGATGTGTCTCTGTTTGGAGATAGGGCCTTTAAGGAGATAATCAAGTTACCATGAGGCTGCTCGTGTGGGCCGTGATCCAATATGGCGGGTGAACTTATAAGAGCAAATCTGGACACCAACACAGAAAGGTGACCAGGTGAAGACCTATGCAGAAGACAGCTGTCTGTAAACCAAGGGTGTGGGGTGGGGGGTTTCTCCCTCAGGAGAAACCGTGCCTGTTGACGCCTCGACATCCAACTTCCAGCCTCCAGGACGGTGGAGAAAAGAAATTTCTATCGCTGAAGCTACCCCGTCCGTGGTACCTTGCTACCTCCACCCTACCAAATGAATGCAACCTAAACTCTTAAAAAAGAGAGGATTTGGACATGTGGAGATAAGGACGGAAGGAAAGGAACTGGGGGTGGGGGAGGGACCATTTAGAACAACCAGATTTTATTCAGTGGATCATAGGGAGACATGGCAGGTTTGTGAGCAGGAGTGACTCGAACAGCAGTCATTCAATTTATTTGATTCATTCAGCAAACATTTATTGAGGATCTGCCACATGCCAGGCACAGCCAATAACCACCCGGGAGCTTTAAAATGAATAAGCTGCCTCGGCACAGGGCTCTTCATAGGAGTGCACATCTGGGTGGGGAAAAAAAATGGAAAATGGGCTAGACTGAGGAAAGCATGGGGGTGGAGAGACTAGTGAGAAGCCTTTTATCCTGGCCTAATTCAGTGCTTTTCAATCTTCTTTGAAAGAGTCTAATACAACCCTCAGGGAAGTGTCCACCCCACCCCTCCTGGCCCTCCCGATCACAGATAACAGAGGCGGTGCATTCCTTCTGCTCTATGGGCCAAGAAAATATAGTTGAGCTTTACCTTCTGTACTTTGCATTATGGGAACATGACTTTTAAACATTTCTTTCAAATATAAATGTAAAGCTGGATTATCCTTTCCAAACTCCACATTCTACCAGGAGATTTTGAAACAACCCCCCTCTTGGTTCCATCCAGTATATCTCTGAATCTACCCCTGCAGATAATCAATCGTCTTTTGATCTCAGACAGCCTCTCCAAGGGATAATGCTTGAAAAAACAGAAACAAAAAGCAATTCAAAGCAAAATAAATACATAGGATATCTATAGTGACGGGTCTTTCCCCAGGGTAGTAGGTAGAACAATGGTCCTCCAAAAATGTGCAAGTCTGAATCCTTAGAACCTGTGAACATATTACCGTTCATGGCCTTGAGATGATGAGATTAGCCTGGATTATCCATGTGGGTTTAATCTAATCCCATGGGTTCTTAAAAAGAGAGAAACTTGCAGCACCTGGGTGGCTCAGTCAGTGAAGCGTCTGACTCTTGATTTCAGTTCAGGTCATGATTTCGTGGTTCGTGAGTTGGAGCCTCGTGTCAGGCTCTATGCTGCCAGCACGGAGGCTGCTTGGGATTCTCTATCTCCCTCTCCCTCTCTCTGCCCCTCCCCTGTTCTCGCTCAAAAATAAATAAATAAACATTAAAAAAAAAAGAGAGAGAGAGAGAGAAACTTTCCCAGCTATGGTCAGAGAGAGACGTGACTATGGGAGAACACTCAGAGAGATGCAATGTTGGTGGCTTTGAAGATGGAAGAAAAGGGCCATGAGCCAAGGAATGTGGGCAGCTTCTAGAAGCTAGAAAGGTAAGGGAACGGATTCTCTCCTGAGCCTCCAAAAATGGAACATAGCTCTGCCAACATTTCGCGTTTCGCCCGTTGAGACCCATGTTGGAATTCTAACGTATAAAGCTGTAAGACAATTAGTCTGTACTGTTTTCAGCCACTCATGTTGTGATAGCAGCCATAGGACACGAATGCCCTCCATTTGCTGTAACTCCAGCCAGACCTGCTTACGTAGACAGGGTCACCTTCCAACGTTGGCCTTTGTAGGGCCTCGCAATTGAGGATGTCCTTCCCGGTAGGGTAGACTGCATGGGCTCACTTCCCCACCAGATTTTAGGCTCCCTCAGGGCAGACACTGACTTTTCTACTTCAGTGCCAGCATAGTATCTGCCACATAGCAGCTTTGAAAAACTCTGACTTAAATGGTCGTATGAAAGCCCAAAGCAGGCTAGCGTTTCCTGATGCCCCAATGGGACCTCCAGCGGGAGGCATCGGTGCTTTTCAGACGTAAAGGGGTCAAGTCTGATGTCACCACTGATGTGCATGTATGTCGTTCCACTGAAACGAACTGCCATTAGCTGTCACCAAGACAACAAACCCCATTCACGTGTAGAGAATGGTGAGTCATTCAGACCAGCGTCGGCGAAGGCCCGGCTTCCCGAGACAATCGTTGTACAATGTCACTCCAGGCCCCTTTTCATGAAGAGCGTTTATCAACGGGGCCTGTTCTAAAGGGCTCTCCCTGTGCGATTCATTTAACGGGTCCATCCAGGGAAGGCATGGAACTCAGATACAAAGCCTCGTTAGTTTGGATACACTCCTCCTGAAATTACGTTTATTTTTGGAAAGAGACGACCATTCACAATTTTTCATCGTTGGGTACGAAGCTTTGAAGTTGCTCTCTACCAAAGCTGGCAGTGGGCAGCCACAGTATAAATAACGCAGCCTCCTCCCCATCATAGCTTTGGTAACCGTTTTCGACTGTCGTTGGCAGAAAACTTGGCGCGGGTGGGGAACAGAGTCTTAGGGAAAGCCCTACTGGGCCAGGACCTGCTCTGTTGCACTTCTCTCCTCAATGAGGTCGCCCCGCTGTCCCTGCCGTTGCCATCATGGGTGCGCTGCAAAAACTCTCTGCTGTTGTTTGAGCCTGATGGTTGGGCCCGTGGTGAGGTCGTGCTGCTGGTATGGCTTCCATTCCTTCCGCAGAGCATCGAAGGGCTTAGCCAGAGTACAGCGCCAGACCCCAGCCTGCCTAAGATTTGGGGCTGTGAGGTGACCTGGAGAGTTTCCGTCTCCTTCCCTTTCTCCCCATGGCCCGAGCTCCTCTCATTGGAGACTAGTGTTTTCCCTCTTGCTTCTGGCTCGTCTCCTCAGCCATTCTCCTCTCTCCAACCCTGACGTTAGGCAACGGATCCAGCTATGGCTTCGGCTGTCCTCAAGGTGGTCCCTGAAGGGGTCCTGCCTTCAGGACGATTCATTACGCTCAGGAAATTCCAGCCGGTGGCACCTGTCTTTAGCGATACTTCCTTTGCTGTAAACCTTTGTGTTAAGAGACCGTGTTTCCCTGCCTCCTAGCCAGTTCCCAACTCCCTCAGCCAGGACGTGACCCTGGAGGGTGATGGTCCTAAATTTGTCCCTTAGGTCGGAAGAGGAGCAATCCTGCTCCTCCTTATCAAAAGAGCCATTTAGCAGGAGTTTTGGTGACTGCAGTGTGCCCTGGGCCATAGTGCATACAGGTTCATCAAGTCGTCAGCAGTAAACAGGAAGTAGATGACAGGATATTAAAGTTGGGTGCTTGCCACACAATTTTTTTCTTCTTGGCTCACGCTTGAGTGTTTCTTGGACTACGGTGCTCTGATAGAAGCATATCAAAATCAAGAAATATTTAATGAGTGACCAATGTATTTTATCTGCCACAACTTAGCCTGACCAGGAAAGAAAATGGGGGAGCTGGCAACTGGAACATGGGGAATGCACCGTCAATGTTACCCAAACATTCTAAATCCTAAACCAATGCCAACCATGGTGTTTCCATGCTATTTGGCCATGGGAAGAGCTGTACCGGGATCTGAGTGGGACTCCTGAGCAGATTCTGTGGCAGGAAGAGCCGGGAAGGTGCGGGTGCTCTCTGGCAGGCGGGCTCTAACCTCAGGTTGGCCCTGCCACACACAACCTTCCTATGGAGAGGCGAGCCAGCTGCCAGGAACTGGTGAGTCCCAGTGAACAAAGGGTCAGGACTTCAGGGAAAATCGGACATCAATACTCCATTAAAGAGACAACGTCTCTGGAGAAAACCAGGAAGTGACAGATGGGATGGGAGGGTGGACTCTTCTTAGCTCCTTCATCCAGATGAGCTGAAAAGAATGTGTTAGATATCAGAAGCTGAAGATCCGAGAGGAAGCCAGGACCTTGGGAAAGGAGAGGAACAACTCAGAGCCTACCTCAAGGTCATAGCCATTGGAGCAAGAGGTGTTGCTGTGGATCAGGGAGTAGCTCTAAAGACTGAACCCCTTTTCCACAAAGCCGTTCAGCCAAGGATGGTTTCCCCGCTGCCAACCTGTGTCAGTGAAATAACCGGGTCCCCTGTTCGACTTTTCTTCCCTCCTCAGAGTCCCCACCGTGTAGGTTTTGCACTGGGGAAAAGTCGGTGATTCAACTTTAGTATCGATTTACCGCTATGGAACTTGCTGTAAACAGAAGGATCTTTAATGAAAGCATTTTGCCACAAAGTGGTTACCATGACATAGGTTAAAATCCGCCAACTGCTAACCTAGGCCGTAAAAAAAAAATTTTTTTTTTGAAACAAGGAAGATTTGTAAGCTACTTTCTTTGATCATAGTGAAAGAGATAGCTTAAAGCTGTCTTTCAAGTGACTCATGTCTAAATCAATAATCCAGTCCTGGACAGAACAATGGTGTTGCAAACCAGAGGTTTGCAAAGCCACAGCATTTGTACAGCATAACATGAAGAGATGGATATGTTACGGGAATGCAAAATTTACATGAAATTTTAAGATATAACGCAAAACTGCAAAGAAAGGTATGCTTTCATTTGGCCACCGCTGGCCACACCCCAAAATCCTAAGTCCCAACAGCAGTTCTCCAGTGGAAGCTTTGAAAAGTTCTGCCTTTGGGGCGCCCGGGTGCCTCAGACCATAGAGTGTCTGACTCTTGGTTTCGGCTCAGGTCATGATCTCACGGTTCACGAGATCGAACCCCGTGTCAGGCTCTGTGCCGACAGGGCGGAGCCTGCTAGGGTCATTTTCTCTTCTCTCTCTGCCTCTCCCCCTGCTCGCCCGCTCTCTCAAACACATAAATAAACAGAAAAAAAATTTAAAAAGGAAAAGCTCTGCTTCTGGAAATATAAGGAAGTCCCACCTAGCCCGGCATCCCGGGTTCTCAAGTTCCTTGCTTCTTCCTTGATAGGAAAATCAAGTATCACAAACCATCACAGGCATTGAGAAAGCATACGATGTCTAAGTAAACACATGAGCAACAACCCAAAAATCTGTAGAGAAGATACCAGGGTCCCTCTCTTTCACGTCAAACACCTGTAACAGCAGCCATCGCTAGCAAAGAGTAAGTGACACCTCGGGACCCTGATGTGCTCAGCCAGGGATGTGGTTCCTGACAATAAGGTAGGGTCTGTGGAAGAGAACACAGTAGTTCAAGGCTGGCAGGATAAAACAGGGCTCAATGCCAAAGCATCCAGGGACTTCCCGAGGAGATAGTTGACTTAACTTCGTGTCCTCTTGTCCTGGACTTAAACAAACAGACAAACAAACAAAACCCCCACGGGATTGTATGCTAACTACCTCCCCGGGTGCCTCTGACATTCTTTCTTGGATCCACCGAGAGCCCACTGGCACAGGCCTGGTTCACATTCCTATATGGGGCCTGTCCAAGGCTCCTGAGGGCTCCCAGGCTACCCGGCAGTTCTGATCCGCTTTCTTGGATTTCTGTGCACTCTGCTTCCTCTCCGGGCTCTCCTCTTCCTGCTGTCACTCCCAGGCCCACACCGTGAATCAGCATCCGGGGCTCATTCTTCAGAGCACAGTGGAACTCCTCGAGGAAGCCTTTTCAAATCTCCTCTCTCTCTCTCTCTCTCTCTCTCTCTCTTGCCCGTGGTTGTATCACATGTCGCGGCTTCTGCACAGCCGTCACCTCCTGCTCCCGACTTTTAGTCACTTGTGTGGGTGGCTCCACTCCTCTGCTCAAAGGCAGCAGCTTGAGGATCCGACCTACGTCTTACCCGTCTTCCAATTTTCCACGCTACCGCTTACCGCACGCCTTGCACACACTAGATCTCGTTGGGTTGGCCTGGGGCAAGTGACGGCATCTCCCTAAGCCTTGGTGTTTTATCCATCAGATGGGACCGTGACTAGGGCGTCTTGCGATTAGCATCAGAACGAAGCGAGCCGATGCGAGTAAAGAGCGTAGTGCGGAGCTTGGCACACAGTGTGAACTGTTCCTATCAATATTGTATCAGTGGTACCTTGTTCATTTAATACGAAAAAGTCACTTTTCAGTGTTTGGGGCCTCTCCCAACTCCCCGATTTAACGAAGAAAACACTGTGTACTGTATGTTGGTGTCCTTCGCCCTCTCTGTGTATCAAAGTCACCTGGAGAGGGGCGCCTGGGTGGCTTAGTCAGTGAAGTGTCTGAGTTTGGCTCAGGTCACAATCTTGCAGTACGTGGGTTCGAGCCCCGCGTTGGGCTCTGTGCTGACCGCTCAGAGCCGGAGCCTGCTTCGGATTCTGTGTGTGTGTCTCTCTCTTGAAAGTAAATAAACGTTAAAAAAAAAAAATTTTTTTTTTAATCACCTGAAGAGCCGGGGCGCCTGAGTGGCTCAGTTGGTTAAGTGTCTGACTTCGGCTCAGGTCATGATCTCACTGTTTGTGAGTTCAGGCCCCGCATCAGGCTCTGGGCTGACAGCTCGGAGCTGGAGCCTGCTTCGGATTCTGTGTCTCCCTCTGTCTCTGCCTCTGCTCCACTTGTACGCTCTCTCTCTTTCAAAAATAAATAAACATAAATAAATACAAAAAATAGATAGATAAATAAATAAATAAAAAATAAATCACCCGAAGATCCTTTAAAAAATACCAATGCCAAGACGCCTGGGTGGCTCAGTCGGTCTGACTTCAGCTCAGGTCATGATCTTGTGGCCCATGAGTTCGAGCCCCACGTCCGGCTCTGTCCTGACAGCTCAGAGCCTGGAGCCTGCTTCCGATTCTGTGTGTCCTCCCTCTCTGCTCCTCCCCCACTCATGCTGTATCTCTCTCTGTCTCTCAAAAATACATAAACGTTAAAAAAAAAAATAGATAAAAAATTTAAAAATACCGATGCCTGGGCTCTACCTCCCGGAAATTCTATCACTTTTCTATTCCCTAAATGTTTCTCCGGGAGGGCCAAAGTGGGGAACCCCTGAAAATCGTTCGAGAGTTGACCATTTCTGTCACACGTCCGTCTTGGCCCTTCTTTCCAGAGCAAAGGGCTCTTGTGATCTCGGGGGGGGGGGGGGAAGCCAGTCTCCAGAATAGCCCACCGGTAACACCCAGAGACGAAATTTCCCTTCGTTCTCCGGATCCCCCGCCACTTCACTCCCTCTGACCTCCCGTGATGACTCAGCACTCTCATACCTCTTGCTGTTTCTTTGTATTCCCCTAATAGTAAAGTGCTTGTTCAAGAGAACTTCCTGCGTAAAATGCTAAGTGATAAGAACACAGGTGGTGATGCGCGGCAGGCGATGATGAACACACGAAGCCCTTCCGACCCCCCCATCTCTCGTTTTTCCGCTCTAGCCCATGAGGAGCGGTGGGCTTGGTCCCGGCAGCAGTCGGTGGGCAGAGCCTGGAAGAGGGCACGGGAGGGAGGGAGGGGCCTGCCTGCCTGTGTCGGAGTGAGCAGAGGACACAGGGACAATGGGGCTATTATAGTAATAAGCAGAGAGTAATTGCTGATACAGAGATGCAGATTCCTATTTCTGGCCCTCTAGCCTTTTAAAATACTTGGCTCATAATTGTACGCATAAGCTTGTAGTTCTTACTGCGCATTGAATCTCCACGGGAATTAGGCCAAAACGGGGACTGGAGGATCGGCCCCACTGAGGCCAACCTGGGAATGCTTCGTCAGTCCTGTCCTGCTGACTCAAAGCTCTCTTTGAACTGCAGGGCTTATGTAACTTCAGTATAAGCGTCAAGCCCAGTGGTTGTATTGCCAGGACAGAGAGAGAAAAAAAAAAAAAAAAAAGGCTGATTAAATTCGAAGGCAGGGCCGATAATGCCAAAAGGCAGAGGAAATGTGATCTGTGACGAGAGAGAGAGAATGTGTGTGTTTGGAGATAGGGGTATTGGAAAAATGGAAGCCGCATAGTAAGATAATGGCTGTGAAGCAATTGCTCTGAGGAATTTCCGCTCTTTCCCTGTCCCCTTGGGTGCTGGGACTGGATGGTCTCTGGCGGTGGCCTTTGCTTTTCTAATAGACCCCAGAATGTGACTTAAAACCCGCATGAGGGGATCCTGGGGACCGGCTCCATTTCCGGCAGAGGCCGAGTTCTGGCTTAGGTAGAGGACAGGGCAGACACGCTCCCCGGGGGCCCACACCACCCCAGATCAGACTCAGAGCTGATCCCACAGCCCATAATGCTCTGGGCCTAATCCAGAACATCCAAGCCTACATGTTTCATTGGGTGGGATCTTGGACGTCAGTTTCACCGGTCGGGAAACCGGTGCCCAGAGAGGTCAGGTAAGTTACCCAGGTCACACAGCATGCCAGTCCGAGGCAGAGACAGGACGGGCAGCTGAGACTTCCAACAGCCTGGCATTTGCTTGCTCCTGTCTCTGAACTGGGGAACACCAGGCTAGCATGGGAATGGCCTGGAGCTAGAGAAGGAGATTGTTCCTGGGCCACAAACCCCTTGGCCCTTTGATTTTGGGGAGGGATACTTTTGAAAATTCTGTCCAGGCACTAATTGCACAAACAAAACCGAAGGGCAAGTGGAGACGAGCGAGAGAGCCAGGGAGGACATTCTTAATGGATGAAGTCACTGGCAGTGCAAACTATCTACAGAAACAAAGTTCTTGCGTCGACTGCCACGAACAAGGCTTTCCAGGGCTTGTAGTCGCTGCAGAGAAAATGTGAAGAACCTACAGAACATTCTGCAGCTTTAGTCAGCCCTCCAAACGCAAATATTTGTTTTATATCAGGAAATGGCTCAGAGCACAGGCACAATCTCGCTAAGTGCACGATTACGGCACCACGTGGCCAGCTAAGTGCCCCAGCTAAGTGACCCGGTATGATTCAGGATTTCTCCTGTCTTAGCCACTCCTCCGATCCACACCTTTCAACACGGATTCACCTGAGTGGGAACTAGGCTGAGGTTCTTCCAGGGCTGGGAACCCAACCCTCCCATTTGCTCCCTGTCTCTGGGGCCGGGAGTGGTCCAGCGCCCCCTGCTGGTGACCACTGCTCACTCCTCGGCTAGTGTATGACCCCGGGGCTGTCACGTCCAATGGCGATTCAAAGACTTCCCTCTCGCACAAGCGTAAAATGCCCAGTGCCTGGCGCTGTCATGTCTTTCTTGCTCCCCTCTACCCTCCTCTCAACGGAGAAGGCCATTCCTTTGGGGTGGTTGGGGGTGGATTATGAAATCCTTCCCTCACATCCTGGGTGCCCCGGGGACAGATGAATCTCTGGCTGGAGGCAGGTGCCGGTCCTGTGAGCTCCACGCCATCATCTCTGGGCGCTTCCGTAGCCAGAGTGCTCACCATGCAGCCGAGATGCTGGAGAGGGTTGCCAGCTGTCTCATCGGATGGAATGCAAACAAACAGAGGCGGGAGAGCCTGGCTTGCTCCTAATGTTCTCTGCTGTGCCAGCGCCTGGGGGCCCAGGGCTCCCCAGGAGAGCCGAGGGAAGGAGGGCGGCCTTCTCTGCCCAGCAGAGCTCCCTGTCTTCAGGGAGGAGGAACGTTCCCCAGAAGGGGTCTTCCGACCCGGGGGGAGGGCCTGGGGCATCCGGGTTACCCGTCTACTCAGCAAGATGCAGCTTCGGGAAGTGTGAATGTGCTTCTTGCGGGGAAAGTGTAGGCTCTCGGGGAGTAGAACATAGAGAACACATCAGCAGTTAAACGAAGAGGGAGGGAGAGAGAGAGAGGAATAGGCCTCTAAGACCCACAAAAAGGCAGCACCAGAAATGAGGAAATCAGGTTTGAGAACCCTGAGGCTCCTGTCCCTGCTCACACACACTCACACACTGCGGAGGGGGGGGGGGGGGGAGGGGGGGGGAAGAGAGGGCCACTGGCTCTGGCCTGCACTTCCCGCTGGGGGCTGGGTGGGGGGAGGCGGCTTTCACTCCACAACTGAAAATAAGACTTAAATACCCATACCCCTCTGATTAAAAAAAAAAAAAAAAAAAAAAAAAATCAGTGACTCCCAAACTGATCTAACTTGGAAATCATTGATTTCTAAATCCTTTACTCAGACCGATAGGGAAAAAACGATGATACAGGAGCTGGACATAAACTGGCTGCTTCCTGATTTTGCCTAAGACTTGGCCTTCTTGCATTAAAAAAAAAAACAAAACACCTTTCGACTCTCCTAACATGGGTAGATTTTTCCCTGTCCTCTCTGGGCTCTCTGTTATCTTCCTTAGCTTTGGCCCAAGGCTTTCCCAATACTAAGCCTCCAAGTTGTCTATTAACCCAGACTTCCAGTAGGACTCCCTGAAAGTGACCAAATACCGGTGAACTTCAGAGCGTCACCCCATCTGTGAGGCTGCGAAGGTCTAGAACTCAAGCCCAGCACCCTGGTTTGACGGCGAGGAAAGTCGCGCTGCTGGTCTGAGCGAGAGGCTGGCAGAGCTGAGACCACGGTGGTTTCTGCTCAGGGATTTGGCCCACGTTTCACATCTTTCCCCGGTTCTTTCAATGACCGGCCACACAGCCACACCTGCACATTTCACTTCATCTCAGGCTTCCGGCTTCCGATAGGAGAACAGCCAAAATGCTTCCTTTCGAGATCTCTGTGTAATGGAGACCCTAGTTGACTAATCAGGACCTGCGTCTCTGGAATCCCCAAATCTCGGGTGTTAAGTAAACACAGGGAAGCATTTTGTCCCCAAAGAGCAGGACAACTGCAATAACACGAGAACCCACACGCAGAAGGCTGTAACATGATATTTAATAAAGGTGACCTTCTCTCTTTCTCGGGGAACGAAGACCTGGGAGGGCAGATTTAAATCCAGATCTAATAATGCCTCTTCTTGGGTTCTGACTGTGGAGAGAGAACTTGGCCGTGAGGGTTTGTTTATACCCCAGTTCCTTGTACTGGGGTGGAGGTGTGGGTTCTGTTTTAGGAAGTGTGCACGGCGTTGGCTGATGGTTCTGGAGGAGGCTGGAGAGAAAAATGCACGCACACACACACACACACGCACGCACACACGCGCACCCGTGGTTGCCATGGACCCTGGTGTCTGTCCCCCCCGCTGGCTGGCTCAGCGGAAAATTTGGCCGAGTTGCAAGTCTGTGTGTTGAGGGTGGGAGTTACGAAGAGCAAACACATTTGTTTTTTCAGGTTCAGGAAGACACCAGCAAAAGGGACCCAAGGGAGGAGGAGAGAAAAAATTTTTTTTCTAATAATTTTTGAAGTCAGAGCTGAATCTCATTTATTAACCTTGACGATGCCGCTTTACCCTCTGCTGTCTTCTGGAGGCCCGATGAGTCCCGCGAGGCACACCCTCAGCTGTCAGCTGTGATGTAACTTGCTGTTTACAACACATGTTCTGAATATGCCATGACGGCCCGCGCGTGATTGGGTCGGCTGCAAAAATTTCTAACCTGGAAGTCACCATCATATCGAGAATGTCTCGAAAAGCCATGATAAAGTTATCTTAGGGCTGGCTCATAACTTCTTGGAATAACCGTGCTTGCTTCAAATGATACATAGTCAGTAGATGGCAAGATGCGGCCGATGGGAATAATTCAGGAACTCTCCAGGGCTCCCTAGATCTGGGAGAAGGAAGAAGTAAAGTTAATGCTTTCTTCAAAGGTGTCAAAATTGCCTTAGATTTTCCTGCAGCTTAAATCCGAAAAGTGTCAGCAAGGGCATTGCCAAAGAAAATGGCTTGTTAAATTAATGCTGTGTTGGCCCGTTTAAGTGGAAGGACAGGATGAACCCCCAAGTCGCAGGGTTGCAGATGGCATCAGACTCGATTATTCTGACTTAAGAAAACAAATTTTGAGAGAAAAAGTTTTATTTACTTAGGTTTTTTCTTTTTCTTTTTCTTTTTCTTTTTTTTTAGAGAGAGAGAGAGAGAGCGCGCGCAGGGGAGGAGCGGTGGGAAGGGGACAGATCTGATCTGAAGCGGGCTCTGTGCTGACAGCAGAGAGCCCGATGCGGGGCTCAACCTCACAAACCCCAAGATCATGACCCGAGATCATGACCCGGGCTGAAGTCAGATGCTTAACTGACTGAGTTACCCAGGCGCCCCTATTTACTTAGTTTTATTGTGAAATCAGAGTTGTGTAAATCAGGCACATAAGGAAAGATTTAGGGGGAAGATCGTCCTCTTCGGAAACAGAGTTCTCTGATCCCTGATCCACATTTGCAAGCCCCCAGGGTTGTTTCAATTTTGCCAGTGAGTTTCAAGAACTTACTTTGAAAACTCTTGAAACGACATTAAGCCCTTGAAACTTTTTTGGCAAGATGCCGTGGTGCCTTTGTAGAAAAGAAAGGAGTGATTACGACATGGAACCGATGGTGAGTTGTTGTAAGTCCCAGAGGTGTGGGCGGTCACTGTGGGATCAGATTCTGAACTTCCAAACAGATCTGGATTAACTACCACTTCAGCTGCTCAAACAGTGGGGGGGGGGGTCCTCTGTGGGGGCCATGGAGAATAATATTTGGCCCCTCAAGTCCCATTAAGTCAACTACTCTTCAGAAAATAAAAGGTCTCATTTAGTGTGATTCCTGTAAAATAACACCATTTGGTTATTAAACTCATTTTCTTTTGGCCAGATGGCTCCCAAATGCTTTAAAATCACAAGCAGGTTGATGAATGAAAATGTAGGGAAGGAACCGGCGCCTGATATTTTTTAATGCGTGTGGATTTTCCCCTTCAGGAAACAAGGATAGTGTCTACCTTCCCGAGAATTGACGTCGCATTAAGATTAGCTCCCGATGAAAAGAGCTAAGCTGTTACCATAAGCCCTGTTTCACAGGTGAGGAAACCCAGACACAACCGGGGGCGGGGGTGGGGGCATGAAGACCTCAGCAAAGGACAGACCCCAAGTTCACGGGAGGGGGGCATGGCCGGGAAATTGGAATGAAGTTTTTGGGAAAACAGTCTGGATTCTATTCCTATGTTTCTTCATGATTTCAATTCAGTCTATTAACAAGGAGCTCTGCACTTGGATTTTCTTCAGAAAGAAGCTGATTAGAGATAAACACTAAAAAAAAAAAAAACACCCAACTTTTTGCTAATGTTTACTTATTTTGAAAGAGAGAGACAGACCGTGAGCCGAGGAGGGGCAGAGAGAGAGGGAGACACAGAATCTGAAGCAGGCTCCAGGCTCTGAGCTGTCGGCACAGAGACCGACGTGGGGCTCAAACTCATGAACCATGAGACCACGACCTGAGCTGAAATCAGACGCTTAACCGACTGAGCCACCCCGGGCACCCCAAACATGTTTTAATTTTCAAAGTTTTTTTTTTCTTTTTCTTTTAACCTGCTCTAACCAGAAACCTTGTTAAATTTGGGATGCTGAGTGTGTCTGCGATGAAAAGGTTGAGAAGCATTAGACAAAGCAGGGCTTCACTCGAACCTTCCAGAAGACGGCTTTCTGTTCTGTAATAGTTTCTTATATATCCCTAAGAGATGCACTGAGGCCCAGCTGGCCATGAGGAAACGGGGAAGAGAAGGGGAAGGAGTCTGGATGGAGAGGCGAGAGCCACTGGCAAGCTAGCTTATCCTTAATCTGGTTTGCCTAGAAAGCAGAGAGCACGGGTGCCATCATCCCAGCAGGGAGTGCCGTGCCCAGGAAAGAAAAGTGAGAGAACAGGGGGAAAGAGGCAGGAAAGAGGGAAAGCCAATAAGACGGTGCTTAACTGAGCCGCCCCCTGCTTGTGGTCAAGCTCAACGGGTTATGCGATCTGGAAGGACTATCTTTTGATGTGCCATTCAAATGACTGCATCTCGGGACAGCACTTCCATAGGAGGGAGAGATGGAGAGTTTACTCATCTCCTCCCATCTCCCACCGGTCAGAGGTTTGCACCACAGACAGTAACCACCCCCTGATTTCTGGTGGCACACATCGCGTAGACACTATGTGGTCCCGAGGTATCTCGGGACAGAGCCCGGTAGAGAAGCCCCAAGCTGGACGTGAGGCACTATGAAATCGCTCGTGCATGTCTAAGATGGGAGGCATGCTCCAGCTCTCGAGAAGCTGGTCACGGCTCGTGCAGATTGGTCAGAACAGCAGTGGCTGGGATGGAAAAAAGTGACCAAAGATCTCAGAAACATGAGAAAGAGAGAATCTGAGTAGTAGAAATCTCTACCTCGATTGCCTCCGGAAACATGGCTTTTTAAGTCATTACGTATGTTATATAGACATATAGAGGCTATTTGGTGTCCTCGCCGACTGCGTACTGTTTCCCCAACGTCTGTCTTCCTCTTCTTTTTTAACAGAACCCACAGTTTTTGACCGTGCACACGGCAGCACAGGATAAGGACTACGTACATTTCCTGGCCTCCCTTGCAGATAGTGTCCGTGTGACCTAGTTCTGTTCAATGGGAGGCAAGCAGAAGTGGTGTGTGCAACTTGTAAGTGTTCTCAAGTGGAGACAGTATGATCTCCTTTGTCCTTCCCTTCATCCTAGGGACTGGAATTCGGAGGTAATCGATGGGACTCCAGTAGCCATTTTGGATCCCGGTAGCCATTTTGGACCCGGAGATGACAGTCCTGAATTGCTTCCAACAGAGAGACCTAAGCATTTAGGTCTTACTTAAGCCACTATTATTTTGGGCTTTCTGTTCTTTGGGCCAGACTTAATTCTAACTGATATAGCATCCAAAGGATGGGGGATATAAATGGAAGAGAGGCATATATATATCCACTTGAAAAAATGGCTCTCACTGGCCTGTGTCCCCTCATCCCTGCCTTCTCGTAACATTTTTGACTAGCCTGCCTTGTGAGAACAGTAATAATTGCTACTTACTGAGCCTCTACTCTGAGTCAGGCACTGGGAGGCACTTTACATCTGGTATCTCACAGAATATTTACAACGTCTCTGTGAAGGAGGTATAATTATTGCCATTACGGCCATTTTCCATAACTGGTTGTCCCGCCCCGAATCTTGCTGCATTCGACCTACTGTATAAATAGTAGCCTGCTTGGTTCTTCCCACAGAAATCTTGTTGTAGTACCCTTCTGTTGAGGATATTTCCATGGTGTTTGAGTTATCTAATGCTATGTAACAAATCACCGAAAACACGGTGCTTAAAAAGATAGTTTCGGAGCGCCCGCGTGGCTCTGTCGGTCGAGCGTCTGACTCTTGATTCCAGCTCGGGTTGTGATATCAGGGTCATGGGATCGAGCCCCGCATCAGGCTCTGTGCTGGGCGTGGGGCCTGCTTAAGATTGTTCTCTCTCCCTCTGCTGCTTGTGCTTTCCCTCTCACGCTCTCTCCCTCAAAAGACAAAGCGAAACAAAACAAAAACTTCTGCTTCTGTTGATCAGGAATGTGAGGAGGACTCAGCCTGGCAGTTTTCTCTTGGGGCCCCTTGCCTGGTTGCAGTCATGAATTGGCCGGGGCCGCAGTCATGTGAAGACTTGATAGGGGTGTCCAGTCTGCTCCTAAGATGGCCCTCTCACGTGCCCGGGAAGCTGATGGTCGCTGTGGGACGGAGGCCTTCTCTGCGGGGCTGTTGTGCGGCCTCAGGAGATGGAGGCTGGCATGCCCCGGATGGAGCCGCCCAAGGCATCTGGAATGGAAGCTGCGCTGCCTCTTAGGCCTAGCCTTGGAGGTCACACCCGTGACGTCCACCATATTGTTGTGGTTGAGGAGCTTGCCAGTGTCTGCCCAGGTCTGAGGCGAGAGACTACAGATCCCGCCTCTCCGTGAAACAGTGCCAATTGTCACTGGTGGAAGGGGGGACAGACTGATGCGGTCATCTTGGGGAGACACAAAGCCTTTGCCTTTAGCCATAGAGCTATCCTATCCCCCCCCCCCCCGTGGAACATACCACACCCGGAGTCAGTTCTGGTTAGCGTTGCTTTCTGCCATTGCTGCCTTCGCGAAGCCATGAAGAAACTGATAGAATGAAAGAAAGCAACTGGTGTTGAGGTTCTAACGTACTGATATGGTTTGCTCTTTCTGGGACGGTAGATCCCGCTTGTGCCCGACAAACCCCTGTGACGCGACCGCTGGCCACAGCACAGACTACGTTTCTGGGTTTCTATTGAGATGGATGTGTGGGTTTTCTTTATTTTTTTTAAGTTTGTTTTCTATTTTGAGAGAGAAAGGGGTGGAGAGAATGACCAAGGGAGGGGCAGAAGGAGATAGAGAGAGTGAGGGAGAGAATCTTCAGCAGACTCCACGCTCAGGGCAGAGCCCAATGTGGGGCTCCATCATGGCCGTGAGATCAGGACCCGAGCCGAAATCAAGAGCTGGATGCTTAACTGACTGAGCCTCCTGGGTGCCCCCGGAGGTGTGGATTTTAAAGCCACGTTTCCCAGCCCATGGTCCTTTTTGGGCTCCCGACTCATTAGGAGACTTTGGCCACATTCCCCCTCCCTGGCCTCTGTCTCTTCAGCGTTTGCCTGGGAGAGGCAGGAGGCCCAGAGGCAGGAGGGGACACAGCAGGAAGTTGCCAGTGCGCAGGGCAGGCTGGCTGAGGGAGGGAGGGGGGTGGGGGGAGAGAAAGGCCTTTGGTGGGGCAGCTCCAGGTGACTGGGTGACGCGTGAGGCCTGAGGCAGCCAGGCCCGGGGTCCAGCCGTGAAGCCCACACACCCACAGTCACAGCCGGCCTGGCCAGGAACGAAGCAAGATCAAATATGGCAGAACACAGTGAGCTGAGCTCAGTGGCTCGGAAAAGAGCGGGGTGGCAGAACAGGACGCGGGGGGCGTCCCGTCACTCAGAGGTGCCGCTCAAGGTAAGAGGGCGGGAGCCTCCCTTGGTGTTTTTCACAACACCTCACAACAGGTTGTGGCCTTCCTTCATTCATGTCAGACCCAGAGCGGTGGGAACGGACCCTTCTCCCCACCCGGGGCCGTTTGTCCCCAGACCACGTTCCCTATGCGTCCTGTTCTCCCACTTAATCGGAGAGTGCGTCCCCCGCACCCCGCACCCCTGCTTACTCCGTCTTCTGACCCGCGGCTGATTGTATAGGTGTTTGGAGGTGTCGGCTCTGAAGTGTTAAAAATAAAACCAAGCTTTCCATACTGGGATTTCTCATTATCGTGCTTACAAATGAGGCCCGCTGCCGCGTTTCAACAATTGGCTAACAAGCTCTAATTTGAGCGTTTCGGCTGGACCTTTGCACAGCAGGAGCCGACTCGGAGCAGATGCCTTCTCACAACTGCCTGTTTGGGGAGCTGGTCACGTTCCCATTCTAGCACAGCCTCCCTGAATAGAGAAGCCCCAGGTAGGGTGGACAAAAGGACGGCCAAGTCTGGAGAGCCTTCTGGTAGACGGCTATTGTGCCGGGCGGGCGGCGGGCCCAGGGAGAGGTTGCGGACGTCTGGCCAGGTACGCACAGCCTCCCCAGCCCGGCAAGAGGGCACTCGCCAGGTGAAGGTCAAGGTGTGGAGAGGAGGGCCTGGATACTCCTTCCACAGCTTCTTGGCCCCTGTGAAATGTTCCCACCAGAAAGTGCACGGCTCTCCGACTGGTGCCGAACTCAGTATACCTTGCGTGCTGAGTCTGCTTCCTGCCAATACTGTGCTTGTGACGGCAGAAGTCCTGGGCCAAGAACTGGGTTTGGCCAGTTCTTTTAGGGCAGGTTGAGTGGGTCAGCTGTAATAGACTTTTCTTTTTTTTAAAACGGTTAGTTATTTTTGAGAGAGCACAAGCACGGTCCGGGCAGAGTGGGGTGGGGGTGGGGGGTGCAGAGGATCCAAAGCAGGCTCTGTGTTGACAGCAGCCAGACCCACTTGGGGCTTGAACTCATGAACTGTGAGATCACGACCTGAGTGGGCCACTCAACCGACCAAGCCACCCAGGTGCCCGTGTAACGAACCTTTAAAGAGGAAGAGAGAGAGGAAGAGCTCAGTAGAAGCTAGATGATGTTGGTGGCTGGCACTAGGTCCCCACTCCTGTTGTCCTAACTGCCTGGTCCACTGATGGCATCTGGAGAGAAGGATCGAGGAGTGACCAGAAGCAGCAGCAGGGGCTGAATTAAGGAGCCGGGATCCCCCAGCCCCAGCCCAGAGGCGCAATAGAATGTTCAGGGAGTCCTGTTCCTCCCTCCTCCCCAGGCCCCTCCCCAGAATGTCTGTTTGGCTCTTGCTGGATCCCTCCCACAGAAGTGCTTAGCAAATGTCTGCTCAAAGAATGAACGAATCTGGCTGGCGCCCTTCTAGTGGTTTCTTTCACCCCTGCTCACGTGCCCTTAAGGCCCCCCAACTATCCACTCCAGAATCTCCCCTGCTCCCCGTGATTCCCTCCCCTTCTTAACATTTTTGCTCCCCTTCTGTCCATTTCTGATTAATTATTGGTCTCCAACCAATAGTTAGCCCTTGCCTGATGTGCTCAAGTTAACAAGGTCGAAATTTCTCAAATAAAACATGTACGTGTAGCTTTTATCAGGGATATTTCCAAACAGACAAGAAACTGGAAAGACTAGGATAATGGCCCTCCTCCCCACCGTATGCTCATCGCCCAGTTTCCCACAATTATCCGCATTTTGCCAATCTTGTGTCCTCTTTCCTTCTGACCTTTTTCCTTCGCGGAGGGGTTGGGGAGGAGAGAGTATTTTCATTCTAGCTTTCTGAGTGCAGCTAAAAGCCTCCCTTACTTTCATTACCACATTAGCTCGTTAGGCCCGCATGGACAGTGTGGCACCTCCTGGCTCAATTATCTTCTGCTTGGAATGTCACAGAGTTTTACTTCTGTGCTGTGAGCTGTTGGAATTACACAGTTCTTACTGCTTTAAGTGCCGTTATTTAGAATCCAATTTGGCTCGCTTTAGATGAGCTATAGAGTCTCTACATTGTTTCTCTTTTCCCTCTTTTCTTCTGAGGCTAAAAGTCAGAGCCGCCCAACCCCCTCCACCTGCCCCCTCACCCCCATCCCATAGTGTGTTTCTTTTTCTCCCTTTCTCTTTTCTAACCATACCCTGAAGCATTTCACCAATGACCCTTTGTTATCTAACCACATGTCACCAGCTCAGGAGACAATCTGAAAATTGACAGCAATAAGGAAATAGCCTGGATCCAGGCTACTTCTCGAGGAGCCTCAAGCCCCAAGACAGGCCTACTAGGCTGTGTCAGGGAAATTCTCCGTCTCCTTGCTGTCTGGAGGGACAGGGACAGATGGAGGGACACATTGGGGGGTGGAGAGCTTTCCTGGGGGGCATCTGGTAGGTCTGCCTACCAGGCCTTCCTTACGTGTATGAAATTGACAACGATTCCTTGTGTCAGAAATTTAAAATTTGTGACATACATATTTCTCTTTTATGTCTCAGTCCTGGCATGCTTTGTTTTGACCGTTTTATTCTTAGGCAGAGAACAAAAAGATCGAGTTCGATTGCTTCCTCACCAGCATCCTGAAGGCACACGTGACGATATTTGGGGGTTCCACGTGTGCCCTTCGTGCAGACAGTCAGCTCTCCACGTTCTATGAATTTCTCTCAGCACAGCAAGCACATCTGCCAGGGGGGTCCCAGAGTTCCTTTTCTCCTTGATTACCCAGCCCAGCTCAGCCAGGGAATATTTCCCAGTCTCATCCTGCCTGTGCCCAGACCTTCCCCACCCTCCCAAATCCCCCTAAACGGGAGCCAGTTGTGAGGGCCAGTGGACAGAGGGGTGTCTCGTGGGCTGAACCGGTCCCCTCGCCCTGGTCCCTTTCACGATCCTCCCTTCCTTTTAGTTCCTCTTCCCCCGTGGTCTCCCCCTCCCACCTGCTGCTCGGAGGCTTCTTGCAGAGACACACCTCCCGGTCCCAGACCTCAGCCCCCCCACCCCCACCCCCTCCCTTCCCCTGGCCTTCACCTAGTGCCTCGGGTCCTCAGAGCAATGCTCAGCCACGGGGCTGCTTGCAAGAAGTGGCTACTGCATAGGTAATTGACAGAAATCTGTGTGTTGAGTTGCTTCATTCATTCATCAACCCTGCCCAGATAGCCCGCCTTCCCTTGTCGTGAGAGCTGACATTTTTTGAGGGCTCACTGTGTGCCAGGTACATATTCACTCATTGTCCACATTACCTTATTTAATCCGCACACCGACCCTATGAGGCAGGTATTATTGTTACCCTCGTTTGGCAGATGAAGCACAGAGAGGTTCAGTCACTTGCCTAAAGGCACACAGCTGATAATTAGCAGAGAGGAAATTCGAATCTGAGATTCCCATTCAGCACCTGATTGGAGAACACGAAAGTCCTTAAAAGAGAACCCGAAACTATGTAAAATTGCATACGGCATGGAAATAATTGGATAAGGACCTTGGCTCAGGTGGTGGAATTCTGATTCGGATGTTTCCGTTTTTATTTTCTCATTTCCATTATTATTATTTTTTTAATTATAGGATTGCTCACATAGTGACTGTCGAAAATGAACCTGATGGTGGAGCTTCAGATGACATAGAAAGCCAGTGGAGGAGACGCTTTTGGTTAGGTTGCTTTGTATGTCCTACTAACCTCGGGCAGACAGTCCCCCTTCCGTCCGGCTTGTGACCTTGTTTAAGTCCTGTAAAGGAAGACCCAAATTCCCAGGAATCATCAGTGATTTCTAGTCATTACGGAAATACTATGGGCAAAGTCTCCAGAAAGAAGGCATCCATCTTTAAGGATCTGAGGGTCAACTAAAATTGTAGGAGAAAGTAATTACGAGCGAGATAGATCTGTGATTATGACATTGCTTGGGACGAGAAACGAAAATATCCACAAACTCCCCGAGAGAGGACTCAGAATGGGAGAGCTGGGGTGTCACCAGGATAGACCTTGCCCAAACCCCCATGGTTTCTGCCTCCACTCTCTTTCCAGGATACTGTGGGCATAATCGGAGGGCAGGACCATGTCCATTCCTCTTGGTGCCTTGGCATCTAGCTACAGTACCTGGCACACAGCTGGTGCTGGGGGAAAAAGCAATGAATGAACGAACGGATGAATGAATGAACACGGTGACGAAGTGTTGCCGTGAAGTCAGTCAGGTGTGTGCAGCCTGAACTGCCACTTAGGCATCTGTCACCTACTTCCCCTATTCGTCTTGCCAATTTCTTCGTCGTCCTTTAATCGCATCACTCAGACCTCTCAGCACGGCTTCAGTCGCGGCGTCGTCACTCACAGTGGCAGGTGTCAGGCTTCGCCCACTGCATTATTCAGTGTGTCACGAGCTGCCTCTGTTCTAAAGGAGAAGGAGCCTCAAAAAAGTGGCTTCCCTACTTGCAGGCATGACACAGTGTCTTTGCTGCACGAACTTTTGGTCTCCCGCTTGGATCCTACGGAGGTAACCTTTGCGGGGGCCTCAGGGAAAGTGGGACAAAGTGGGTAATGGCACTGAGTGAAGGCAGTACAGACAACACCTTCCTCTGGGCTCTTAGACAAGCCTTTCCTGGCCCTCTCTGCCCCAGTCCCTCTGCAATAGGACAGGGGTGGCTGTACCCCCTTGTGCCACCTTCCGGGGTTCTCATGAGAAAAATAGACGGAGAAGCTCTTTGAAAAATTTGATGTTCTATTTAAATGTTCTCTCTGGAGAATGAAGTTTTCCTAGGGGCACATCTTTTAGCTTTTCCTATAACCCTGTCGCTCCCTAAGCCTTTTTCTTTTCTTTTTTTTTCCTAAATGAGAGAAAAAAAAATCCCATGTGCCATTTCCTCCTCCGCCTTTCTCTCATTAGGATTAAAAAAAAAAAAAGGCATTATTTTCTGAGTTCCTCAGCAACTGAACTTTACGAGATAGGAAATTCTCAATTCTGAGTCAAAATTCACATGTAAACCGATTTTCTTAACCTGATGGCTACTTATACATTCAGAAAAGCTTCAGATTTCTGTCTTCACATTACCGTGAACTCTCCATTTCTCCTGAACTTGTTCATCAGTCTCTAGAAAATTCTCCCAGCAACTCCCCCCACCCCCCCCCCCCGCCCACAGTAAGGTCCTCCAGATCAGTGTGAAACCCTTAATTTAATAACACCATTATGGCTTCCCAACATGGGTAAATGAGATAAACTACATATACGCCAGGAAAGAAGGAAATTAATTTTTCTCAGTTGAAAAAAGGAGAAAGCCTTGCAAAAGCAGTAATTTGACAGCTAATAGCAGTAGGGATCATGGAGAATCCCGAATCAAGAGGTGGAGAGGTCATGTATCCTTGACAGGTTTCAGAATACCTCCAGAGATCCCAACAGCCACAGATTGGAAAAGACCCAAGAGGCAAAACATTCCTTAAGACACGAGAAGTGATGGATGGGAGTCTGAAAAGAGAGGACCCCGTCCTATTCCGAACTCAGGTTTGACACCGGGGATTCACATTAAATCCAGAGTCCCCAGAACTTGTGTTTTAGCTACGTCAAAGACTTTTAGTCAATGTGTTGTTCAGGTCATGAGCAGAAGACACCCAGCACCTTGTTTTCTAGACCCAGATTTTTGGGGAGTGGAAGGGAAGAGATTCATAATTTACAAGACATTTGAAGTAAAATATAGGGGCACCTGGGTTCAGTAGGTGAAGCATCCAACTTTGGCTTGGGTTATGATCTCGCGGTTTGTGAGTTTGAGCGCCACATCAGGCTCGCTGCTCTCAGCACAGAGGGCACTTCAGATCCTCTGTCCCCCTCTGCACCTCTCTGCCCCTCCCCCTGCTTGCACTCCCTCAAAAATAAATAAACATTTCTTAAAATAACGTAAAGTGTACACTAAGATGATTAAAACAACGTGTAGTAATATTTGGGGGTCAATGCAAATGGGTACGCTGTGACCAAAACGTGCCGATCGTGTAAAGGTTGGCTGCGGACTAGTAGGTAAAAGAGCCAGGAAGGAGGCCCGGAATTCATCACCGATCCCAAGCTGGGAAATACGCCAACTTTACTGCATTATTCTTGTGGGGGGAAACAACCCACCACGATTCTAGAATGCATTAAAAAGTAAATCGCATCCGAGGGAAGGAGAAATAGTCATTTTGTTATGCTTCCCAGTGGACTCTTAGAAAACCACAAGCCAACTTGATTATTGCACTTTTCCAAAGATATGGAAAGACTTGAGACCATCCAGAAAGAACGACACAAATGTCACGAGAGGACGCGTGCGTTCGTCCCGTGAGGGAAGGTTAAAGCCTCAGGACTATTTCACCTCAAAAGGGATGAAGTGTCGTTGTTTCAAACACATGACAGGTTTGGAGCAGGAGGAGGCTGGTCTTTTGTTTCCTGAGTCTGTGGAGGCCACGACAAACAGTATAGATGGAAATAAGGACGATAAATAAGCCCTCTGGTGGCTTTCTGTTTCCTACAGACCACGGCAAAGCTCCTTTGCAGTGCAAGCCCACTTCTCATCACTGCCACCATTTGGCTGCAAACCCATGCCAGCTGCTGTCCCTCTGCCTCTGTTCCTTTGTGCCTTCCACACATCTTCTTGTCTCCACCAGCCTGGCTGGCAACTTTGCAGGTCCTCTGGGTTGTACCCACTCATGTTTCTGGCTTCTCCCAACACCAGGAGCTCCCAGCAACGGCGCTGGACCCAAGTGGGAACCCAGTGGAAGGTTGTTAAATCAATGAACAATTTAAAGAGGAAATACTTCATGCTAAAGCAAAGGCCAGGAGAGAGATGCCTATTAAGGAATTTGGGGGCAAAATGCTGTGTGCTGTGCTCTGTGAACTCCTCTTCACCCCCCCGACCCAGTCTTCAGTCAAACCTACGCTGCTCACTAGTACTTTAGGCGGCGGGTTTTCTTGGGACGCCTGGGTGGCTCAGTCGGTTAAGCATTTGACTCTTGATCCCGGCTCAGGTCGTGAGCTCGAGGTTTGTGGGATTAAGCCCTGCATCCAAGCCCTGCTTGGGACTCTCTCTCTCCCTCTCTCTGCCCTATCCCCACTTGCACTCTCTCTCTCTGTTTCTTTCAAAATAAATAAATAAACTTGACGTAGTGGGTTTTGCCTCTGGGAATGTAGTTCAGTGGGTAGTTCTGCTTCAGGGTGACGAGGGGCGGAACACCTGTGGCTGTCCAACACCTGTGTAACATGGAAAATCTGCTTTGCCTTTGAAGAAGTTTTGCTCATCCTCCTGTTTACGTCTAGGATCGAATCCCTCGAGAGGACTTTTCTCGGTCTCATTTCCTCACTGATCCCAAAAAAGAGTTCGTGTAGCTAGCTGAGTAACTAGCTTTTCCCATGGTAGGTTCCCAATAAATTCTTCAGATCTCATGGTAGTTCAACACCCATGCCCATTCTGGGGTAGGAGCCATTGAATTTCTCCATTACGCTGACCATCCACGGCTTAGCCCACCTCGGCCTGTCTGTGCAGAATTGTTGCTTAGAGAGTATTGTCCTGGGAGCCACACAGCCTCCTGGGAGGAGGTGGATGGAGAATCTTTTAGAGTTACTCGGCACCTCCACTTGACCTGGGCCCGCTGCCCGGCGAACTTGACGAAGTACAGGGAGAACGCAGTGGTAGCAATTGGCCCTCTACCACCGGAGACCTCGTTTGGCAAACTCTATTTTCCTGAAGCCATACTGCATTTTACGAGACCAGAAGGGATGGCGAGACTTCAGCTAGGTCACGCCTGTCTGTCTGAGCAGAACGGAACTCTAGTTCAGAGTTAGTTCCGAAGAGCTAGTTGCAGAAAGCTGGCTCTTCCTCTAAATCCCTACATGCCCCGATGACATTTCATCTTTTTATTTGTTTCCAAACCACGTTCCTCTCCCAAACAAGCCTTTGCTGTGTTTGCTTTAAGATACATTAGAACTCCAGTTTCCCACTGTGCCTTTGTACCCCTTTGCCAAAATTATGCAAATTAAGAATAACCCCAATCTGGTTGGGGTTGCTGGTGATTGAAGAGTAATTGGGCTGTAATGTGCTAATCCGTATGCTAATATTTGTCCCTGAAGATACAGAGACCTGAAAACGCTAATGTGAGAGCCCCTCCATAACAGACTAAGATAGCTGGGAGTTTGGGGGAGGAGGAGAGAGGCGGGGAGCCAGATGGGGCTGAGAAGTCGCATGAGGGAATGGGCCTTCTGGAAACAGTGAGGGTTTTCGTTGGCTTCCTTACATTTCCCAGACTTGCAATGGTGACTACGTGTTACTATTACGAGCGGGAAACTGAACGTGAACCGTGGGAAGGAAAGATGATGAGGGACGCAGAAGCAGATGAGAGGGAGGTAGAGATGGGCCTTGCCAGAGCATCTCCCGGGAAGAGTTGGGTGCAGGAACGTTCCGCGGCACCTGGCTGGAGTCTTTCAACTCTATGGTGTATATGTGGGATCCACCTGCTTCCTGGCGAAGGAAGCGGGGAGAATTCGCTAAAGAAATCTTTAATATCTCCGAGAAGACATTAAAGGGTTTTAAGAGTGTCACAGAAAAAGACACATGTGACCAGGAAAGGACAGCCAGTCACTTATCATGGAAGTTCAGAGCTTCCTGCTTCTCCATCCACCTCCTCCCAGGAAACCGTGTGGCTCCAAGGACAATACTCTCTAAGCAACAATTCTGCACAGATGGGCCGAGGTGGGCTAACACGTGGATGGTCAACGTTAATGGAGAAATTCAATGGCTCCTACCCCAGAAGAGTTGGGTGCAGGGACGTTCCACAGCCCCCTAGGGTCCGGGGGAGCGGCAGAGTCAGCTTTTAGGTGGTGAAGGCCCCAGCCGTGGCACCATGGGTCTCGGGGCCCTTGAGTCTGAGAGAAATCAGAAACGACTTCACACCCAGTAGGAGAGGCAAATGCGAACACCACTCGGAAACTGTAAATGCCATACCCAGACCGTGTCTCTCCGTTCATTCCTTCAACACAATGTGTTCTACGAATAGAGATTAACTACAGTCCCAGCGCAGTACCCTCTCCTCTCTGTGGGGGAAGGGAAGATAAGTAGAGATGAATAAAACATCCTTTTCCTGTCTAAGGAGAAGAAGGCTTTCTGAAGGGAGCTCTGGTAATGAACTTGCAAGGGCAGTCTGTGGCCGGGGGCCTTCTCGTGGCTTCTGGCAGCAAAGAGCTCTGGCCCCCTGGGCTGACTGAGGGCTTAGCCAGGAGGGACGGAGAGGAGGCCATTGGGGATGGTGGGATGATTGACTGGTTGCTTCGGAGAGGTGCTGAAGAAGGGCTGTGACCTCCTCGCATGGAAGGTCTTAAGAAAGAAGGTGGTGATCATGCAAAGTGCCTCAAACGGCGGCCCTTTGTTTGGGGGCTGCCTCTGGCCGCGTTCTACACTTGATCTTAGCCAGAAGGCCGAGAAACGACGGCCATGTTCTATCCCATACCTTCATCAAACCCTTCCCACACATGATCCCACCAGCGGGAAGCTCTGAACTTCCATGATAAGTGACCGGCTGTCCTTTCCTGGTCACGTGTGTCTTTTTCTGTGACACTCTTAAAACCCTTTCATGTCTTCTCGGAGATATTAAAGATTTCTTCAGCGAATTCTCCCCGCTTCCTTCGCCAGGAAGCAGGTGGATCCCACATATACACCATAGAGTTGAAAGACTCCAGCCAGAGAGACACGAGTGCCATCAATGAAAGCAGCAACCTGTCAGAGAATAATGTGAATCATCTGGACCAGCGGAAGCCATTTTCAAGGCGTACCTTTCTGATGTCATGGCTTCTGGTTTCCAGGCTCTGGTCTCAAATGGTCTCAGGCAAAGTACGTTAATACTGATGCCATTTATTTGTACCAACGTACGGGAAAGGTGGTGGAAATGTTGGAAGACCTCTGCAGTCTCATTAGTTGGGTTGAGGCTAGGACCCTGCTTTCCACGCCGGAAATTGGGTCTAAAACCAGGAAAGTGAAATCTCCCAACGACGCAAATAACGTGCCATATGGGTACAGGTGATCAGTGCTCAGTGCCCGTTCTAGACGAAAGGTGTCTCCAGGATACTCTTTTAACAAAAGTAATGAGCTGTTCTTTGGTTGTAGGAAAAGAGGATGTTTGTTGATCACACGTCTTTTTAATCAGTAATAGACACAGATGTTTTCCCATAGTTTTTTTTCTGACACAACTTCTCTAATCAAAGGTTCTCAGCATAAAAATAAAGGAGACAGATTTCTTTTTTTTTTTTTTTCAATGTTTATTTTTATTTTTGGGACAGAGAGAGAGAGAGAGCATGAACGGGGGAGGGGCAGAGAGAGAGGGAGACGCAGAATCGGAAACAGGCTCCAGGCTCCGAGCCATCAGCCCAGAGCCCGACGCGGGGCTCGAACTCACGGACCGTGAGATCGTGACCTGGCTGAAGTCGGACGCTTAACCAACTGCGCCACCCAGGCGCCCCGAGACAGATTTCTTTAAGCCACCAGAAGCGTCTCCTCTCTTAACTTCTGTGTTGTTGGCTCAACGTAAGTTACCCTGAAAACGACCACCTCCAAAGCCCTGAAAGTTCTCCTTGAATCATTTCACCCTAACAGGCTCTCTTATTTCATATAAACACAGCAGCAGGTACAATGCTTTAGGCAGGCAGAAACACGACAGGCGTCAAGCAAGAGTTGGGTTAGTTTGCGCCCATCTCGTTCAGACTAGAGCTTTGTATAATTTCATTCCTCTCTCTATCAATAACAATCCATCTGTCCTTGAAAAAAAAAATTCATTGACCTTCTCCAGGCTTCAGCTGGCTTGTCTGTCAAAAGATGGCTGAACTAAGTGTGTTTCCAAGTACCTCCTGGTTTAACTAAGCTGCCACGCTGAAGTAGTGTCCCCCCGCGGGACACGAGGGAGGAACAGCAAGGCCACCCCCCTGCCCCCCGCCCTCCTGACGACGCAGCCAGGTGCTCTCGGCTTCAGAACATGCTTTTATGTTCTCTCTTGTCTGACCGGAAGGAAAAGTTGGGACAGCCCGACTTTTGCTTCAAGGTCCAGCTCCAATACCTTCTCTTGATCTGTCCGTCCCTCCTCCTTCCGCGTGTGTCAGCGGCTATACGTACATACGATGCAGGATCAACTCAGTTCTACAGGCGTGCCCCGAGCACTTTATACATATCCCGATTACAAAAGAGGCATTTCTACGATGATGGCTAAGTTTCAGGATCAGTGAGGGGGGCAAAGTGGTCACAGACAGAATTTACCTTTGAAAAACCCTCAAGCTATCCCATGTGTGAGGGACTGTGTTTAGGAAAACTACTCCCGTCTTTCCCCCCGCCCCCGCCGTTTTATTGAGATATAATGGACATATAACACTGTATAAGTCGAAGATGTACAACATAATGATTTGATATATGATGTATTTTGTAAAATGATCACCACAGTAAGCTTAGTGAACATCCATACCCACGCATAGTTATTTTTTCTTGTAATGAGAACTGTTAAGATCTTCCTTACCAACTTTTTTTTTAAGTTTACTTATTTATTTTGAGAGAGAGGGTGTGAGCTGGGAAGTGGCAGAGAGAGAGAGAGAGAAAGAGAGAGAGAGAGAAAGAATCCCAAACAGCCTCTGCACGGTCAGTGAGGAGCCTGATGTGGGGCTCGAACCCACGAACCATGAGACCATGGCCTGAGCTGAAAATCAAGAGTCTGACACTTAACCGACTGAGCCACTGAGGTGCCCCTCTTCGCAACGACTTTCTAATAGGCACTGCAGTATTAAAATTTTTTTTTTCAACGTTTATTTATTTTTGGGACAGAGAGAGACAGAGCATGAACGGGGGAGGGGCAGAGAGAGAGGGAGACACAGAATCGGAAACAGGCTCCAGGCTCTGAGCCATCAGCCCAGAGCCTGACGCGGGGCTCGAACTCACGGGCCGCGAGATCGTGACCTGGCTGAAGTCGGACGCTTAACTGACTGCGCCACCCAGGCGCCCCATAGGCACTGCAGTATTATTAACTGTAGTCACCGTGCTATACATTGCATCCCCTGAGCTTGTTTATTTTAATAGCTGGAAATTTGTACCTTTTGACCCCCTTCACCCCTTGCCCCCACCCCAAACACCAGCCTCTGGCAACCGCCAATTATTCTCTGTTTCTGTGAGCTTATTTTCTTCTGCTTCCGCATATAAGTGAGATTATACAGCATTTGTCTGTCTCTGACTTATTTCACTTAGCATAATGCCCTCAAGGTCCCTCTGTGCCATCGCAGGTGGCAGGATTTCTTGCCTTTTCATGGCTGAGTAACATCCCATTGTGTATGGACGCATACCACATTTCCTTTATCCATTCGTCTGGTGACGGGCATTGAAGTTGTTCCCATGTCTCGGTTATAGCGAATAATGCTGCAGGAAACGTGGGGGCACAGCTATCTGTCTGGGGTATGGATCTCCTTTCTTGTGGCTAAATACCCAGAGGGGGAGCTGCTGGATCGTACCCGAGTTGTACTTTTCATTTTTTGAGGAACCTCCACACTGTTCCCCATAGTGGCTACATGAACGGTGCATATGGGTTCTCTTTCCTCCGCACCCTCGCCAACACTTGTTATCTCATATCATCTTGGTATTAGCCATTCTGACGGGCTTGAAGGGATAGCTCATTGTGGGAAAACTACCAATGTCTTTATCACTGTCAGTATGTCGGCTCGGGAGGCATCTGGGCCAGGAGAGTCAGGAGAGTGGGTCTGGTCAGAGCCTTGCCGCTTGGGCTCCTGAGATAGTCATGCCTTTCTCTCTTTCCCTGGAAAGCCCAGTGCTCAGGAGAGGAAACTTGGGCACCTCTCCGATTGTGTCGGCTTAGTATCACCCAGCCGTCTCCTGGGCAGTTCTTGAGTGATGTCAAGTCTAGGGTCATGTCTCTTCATCTTCGGCGCTCAGCAGGGCTCAGGCTTTCTCTGGAAGCACACAGCGAATGACTGGCTGACCCACAGACCATTTACCTTACATTAAAACCATATTCCTGGGGCGCCTGGGTTGGCTCGGTCGGTTAAGTGTCAGACTTCGGCTGAGGCCATGATCTTGCGGTTCGTGAGTTCGAGCCCCACATCTGGCTCTGTGCTGGCTGTGCAGAGCCTGCTTGGAATTCTCTGTCTCTCTGCCCCTCCCCTGCTTGTGATCTCTCTCTCAAAATAAATCAATAAACTAAAAAAAAAAAAAAAAAAAAAATTCCTGCACAGGAAGTCAGTGACCTTTATTTTAAAGAGACCTTTGTAATAAGCCATCTCCACTGAATGAGAAAGGAGACCCAGGATCCAGAGAACAAGGGATGGTGGCACCCAACGGATTTCGCGGCGCGTGTCCTTGGGGCTGCGACTTATCTCTTCCACCCCCAGGGAGCCAGGACAGGTCAGCTGTTGCAGACACCAGTCACGGGGTGGTTTCTATATTAAATGACCTGTTGTACTAATGGTGGGGTACCAAGGGGGTGGGGACCAAGGACATTAGTAGGAGCAACTGGGTGCCCCACAGCAGGAAGCAGCCACTGTGAGACCGTCACGGGACTGAGAGACAAGGCGTTTCATCACAATCGTTCAGGGGTGTCTCTGTCCCTCGCAGGTTGGTTTCGCTCTTACTTTTTTTTTTTTTTTTCTCCTGAGCCCAGGCCCCCTTGACGTGCCCTGGCCACCACCGCGATCATTCTTTTTCCATCTTCTCCAAGCACTCAGCTTCAATTGGGGAACGAGGTGGGGAAGGCTTTCCTCCACCTCCCTGTATTCAGGAGCCCTGCGTCCGCTCTCTGCCGACTTCCTAGTCCAGCTCGTAAGCTAACTACTCGACCGCGATCAGTCAGTGCAGGGGGCACAAATGGATAGACTCGGGGCACCCCTCTCCCCTCCACCCTCCCAGCCCAAGTGGTGGCCGACCCCCCCCGAGTCGGGGAGCCTGGCAAGCCACGGTCTCCCTCCTTGGGGTCCACTACATTTTCCCACCTCCACGGTCACGAGGGGAGAGGCCCGACACGTCTACATCTAGATTTGGGGTTTAGTCCCAACGAAGCTGGGAAGGAAACACGCATTCGCGTCTATGAGGCACCCTCTTTTATGCTTCTCTCCCAAGTCCCATGCAGCAAGCAACTGGAGGCAGCTGTTGGGGGAAAGCAGGGCTTGCTTGTCCTTACCTCTCCTGCCCCCATCGGGGGGGACAGCTCCGGCTCCGAGGGAAGACTCCCGGGGCAGGAAAGGGTCAACGCGGACAGAAATTTCCCGAGGCCCTAGACACTGTTTTGAGAGCGAAGGGAAGTCTGGGAGCGGGGAGTAAATGATGGGTGTTATTTTCAGTTGCCGGTTTAAATTATTAGTGTCCTCTGCTTAGCTGTCATCCTGAGCACCGAAGTTACAGCCTTGGCCTCACGACGATCTGTGTCCCTGCCCAACCGACCAGGCACGGGCGAGGAGCATCCCGTGCTGTCTGAGGACCCCGAACCTTCCCTTGCAGCCATAGGCAGCTGAGCTGCCCACCAGGCTGACAGACCCACGCCTGGCAGCGGGCATGTGTCGGCCCCGCCTGGCTGTGCCGTCCTCGCGGTTAGCGGTTTACGACCACAGAAAACAGGGGCGGCTGCAACTCAGGATGAACCTACGTCAGCCTATCCTACGTCTAGAGAAAAGGGCTTTAAGTATTAGAGAAAGCGAGATCCTGGATCGCCTGCCCTTGTTTTCTTGTTCCTCCTTTAACCACTCTGGCCTGATGTCCTGAAGGGACCTGAGCCACGTTCCTGGCAGGGGTCTCCCCATCTCTCTCTCTCTGTCTCTGTCTCTCTCTGTCTGTCTGTCTCTCTCTCTCTCTTAAACCCTGCACGGATGCCCCTCCACTCCTCTCCACTCTCATGCATAAATTCTCTTCTCAGTTCCTCTTAATAATTTACTCAGCCACTGAAAATAACACCCGCAGTGGGCTCCAAGCTTCCAGACTTTCTTGAGCTCTCAAACAGATACAAGAGCCTTCGGGAATCTGTGCGCGGCCGTCCCGTTGGTTCTTACGACCCCCCGCTCTCCGTCCTCCCAGAGGGGAACATTCGGCGTGCGGAATATTTAGGGCCTTTCTTCTCCTTTTTCGCTGCTGCCCCACAGCATGGCATTTCACCAGGCAGCTTACATCCCTTCAGAAAGTGGACCAGATCAGGGACAGAAGAGAACACTCAAGGGCAGATCCTTCTTGCCACAGCATTTGCACATATATATATATATATATATATATATATAATTGGTACTGGAGGATTTTGAAATTAACAACACAAATATGACGGCGTGGGTTTATTTATAAATTTCGATTTCCCATGCTAAGAATGGTTCATCATGGTCCAGAAAAGGAGCGTCTGTTTACACGTTCAATTTCCTGATGATCGCAACACTGCGAACACAGAAAATCCAGAGGAGAGCTGTCGAGGCTGCAAAGTTTCTTTCCTTTATCTATTGTCTGATGCACAGTGCAGGGTTAAGTGCATAGCAGCATCTCACTAAATTCGTTCCGGTCTTTTGAGAGTAGCTTCACATTGTCAAAAGTATATTTTGGGGCGCCTGAGTGGCTCGGTCGGTTAAGCGTCCAACTTCGGCTCAGGTCATGATCTCACGGTCCGTGAGTTCGAGCCCCGCGTCGGGCTCTGTGCTGACAGCTCAGAGCCTGGAGCCTGTTTCAGATTTTGTGTCTCCCTCTCTCTCTGCTCCTCCCTTGTTCATGTTCTGTCTGTCTCTGTCTCAAAAATAAATAAACGTTAAAAAAAAATTTTAAAAAAAGTATATTTTATCTCAGGCCCTGCTTTGAAAATGATAGGTAACTTTTTTTTTTTTTCTTCACAAAAAGCATTTTATTGTGTGCCGGGCTCTGTGATAAGCACAGAAGATTTGGGAGATAGCATTCTTGTCACCATTTTACAGTAAGGAAAACCAAGGCCCGGAAGGCATAAGCGTCTTGCTCAAGATTTCATAGCTAGTAAGTGGCACAAGCTGAGACTTTGACCCTGCATCTAACTGACTCCAAGTGTGCACTTTTAATATTTCTTTAATGTTTATTTATTTTTGAAGGAGAGAGAGACAGAGCGTGAATGGGGGAGGGACAGAGAGAGAGAGAGAGAGAGAGAGAGAGGGAGGGAGACACAGAATCTGAAGCAGGCTCCCACAGAGCCCGACGCAAGGCTCAAACTCATGAGCTGTGAGATCGTGACCTGGGCCAAAGTCGGATGCTTAACCGACTGAGCCACGGAACCACACCCTCCAAATGTGTATTTTAACCTCAGAGAGCACCGTCTTGTAGGAGCATAAGATACCTAGAGTCGATGGAGTGGGAACTCAACGCACGGAGGTCTGGTTAGTTGTTTCAAAGCACGGGGATCTACAGGTGGCCGGGTGGCTCGGCCAGTTAGGTGTCCGACCCTTGATTTAGGCTCATGATCTCACAGTTTGTGAGATCGAGCCCCACGTCGGGCTCTGGGCTGACAGCGCAGAGCCTGCTTGGGATTCTCTCGGCTCTGCCCCTCCCCCACTCGCGCTCTCTCTCTCTCTCTCTCTCTCAAAGTAAATAATAAATAAACATCCAAAAAAAAAAAAAAAAAAAAAAGAAAGCACAGGGATCCAAACTACCTCCCTCAGCTTCCCTTTCTAGAAACTTAACGCAGCATACCCCAATTATTTCCAAGGTATCGACAGAGCACTGAAGGACAGAAGGTTGAGTTGCATTTTTTACAAACTCATTGCTTTCTCCTTAATAAGGGATGGTGAGCCACACCCAGTGTAAGCCTGACCCTGCATCAGTGATTGAATATCTCTTGATGTTATAAACGTCTTCGTGGCTCTAAGGTTTAGGAAAACTTCATAGATGAGGCAGTTAAGCTCACTTGGCCCGTTCCAAGTGGCCGGACGTTGACAATTCCCATTCCATGGTTTAGCATAGCCGGGATAGCTAAGGAAGAGGAAAATGAAAACTCATTTCCTGTTTACCATTCTGATTTTGTTTCTGAGAGCTAAACATATCCATTTTCTTGCCCTCTGAAGGTTTCCTCCGTCCTGTTTATTTAAGAGAATACCTTGTTGCCTTTCCATTTTGTTGGGAGAGGAAAACTTCTTCTCTATCCTTCAAGATTCTTCTGGCTGGTCTAAGAATGAAAGTGACATGAGGCAGATTAACAGGAGATAATCAGATTTAGTTCTGTGCCTACAGGGAATCCGCATACATAGGGGTATTCCAAAGACAGTCAGGCAAAATAAAGTATATATGTCATTCTGGACTAAGAAGAAGGGGGTGGGTGTCTGTGGCCACAAAAGGAAGGCAAGTAATTCCCGGGAAAGACAGAAAGAATACATGTTTGGTAAACACATGTTTTCTGTGCCACCTGGAAGCAACGGGATGGTGGAAGGACCAGATTAAACAGGCCCTGCTAGGTTCCCGGCTCTCTATCATACCCAGTTCATATTCTACTATAGTCATCTATGATGCTCACTTCCTACAGTAGGCCCTCTGTCTAAATTCTTTTAGGCAGTTAGGGTGGAGGCAAAAGAGAAAAAAAATTCCTCAAGTCTTCCATTTCTGAAAAACAATCGGCCTAAAGTAAGCCACATGCCAAAGAGACACATTTTCAGGTGGCAGAGGTACTAGATAAGGCAACCCTTCCAAACTTGTAAGGACGAGTGGCCTCATTGTGCAAACCCTCGTGTGCGTTTCAGACATCTAAGGGGAATAACAGGCAGCCCGATTCTAACCTGGCAAGGGTCATGGTAGCCCAAACATGGCTCCACCCAGCAATTACCATGGTTTCCTTGAAAACCTTTTGGGTTCAGAGTCACCAGTGGCTGGAGGAGACTCCACAACTCACTAAAACCTCACTAATGGCAGCTTGCTCATGGCGCTGGTATGGGGTAGTGATATTAGAAGTTACGTGGTTGGGGCGCCTGGGTGGCGCAGTCGGTTAAGCGTCCGACTTCAGCCAGGTCACGATCTCGCGGTCCGGGAGTTCGAGCCCCGCGTCGGGCTCTGGGCTGATGGCTCAGAGCCTGGAGCCTGTTTCCGATTCTGTGTCTCCCTCTCTCTCTGCCCCTCCCCCGTTCATGCTCTGTCTCTCTCTGTCCCAAAAATAAATTAAAAAAAAAAAAAGTTACGTGGTTTTCGAAACAGAAATGGCTTGCCAGTTGTGAATACAGAATGGACGGGAACATCTGCCCCCCTCCCCTCTCTTGCAGCAAATATTTGCTGGTTCCGATAACGTGCAAGTATTTTCCCAAGGTCTGTCTGGTCTCAAGCAGGACAAAGGCGCTCACAGAAACGGTGCTCACCATCCTGGTACAAATCGCTGATGGCATGGTTATCATTATGCTTTTCTCTGCATCCTTTTTTGTGCCAACATATTAGAACAGTAATAGTCACCTTCATGCCAGAGAGTACGTCTAACAACTAAATTATAATGATAAGCATGGTCACCCAGCCCCTTTCTTTATAGAGAAAAAATTGCTCAAAGTCTTCTGGAAGCGATGGGGATTTTCCACGACGGGACTGAATTCATCTGAAGAAATAGAATGTGAAATGTGCAAGGAGTTTGTGCATTAAATGATAACCTTGAATCATTTGGGGAAGGAACTGTTGATAGGAAAGCCTCATAAAATGCATTCGTTCAGCCTTCCAGCCAAACCTTAATTGGGAATGAATTTCTCCCACAGGCTGTGCTTGGTAGTTGGTAGAATTTTAAAAGAGCAGATGTCGTTTCAGTCTAGGTGGGACCACTGCGGCTGAGAAACCTGGCATTCCACTCTGCAGGTAATAAGGGTGGAAAGGAAGGACCGGGGTGGAGGAACAAGCCAGAAACAAGCTGGGGACACATTTGAAGAAAACATTACCCTTGCAGTAACACAGTGGTGCTGTACCAACGTGATAGGTGCAGAGACTGATGGCACAAATGGCGTAATGGGGGAACCTGGCTTCATCGCAGTCCCTCTTTTCAAAATACCTGGGGGTTTTCTTTTGCCCAAATGCTTGCGATACAATAGAGTGATATGGTTGCTTTAAACAGCTAATATAATAGCAGGCTCCACTGAGTAGAAACAGGAGGTCTAGGTAGTAACAGTAACAAAACAGTAACAATGTATGTCGGTAGGTTGGCACCGAAAAGATACAGTCAATTCAAGGCACTGCAATTTAAGATGTATCCTAACCTATAATAATGTGTCTACAGAAGGGAAGTGTAGGGGCAGAGGACTCTGGAAACAATGCCAGACGTGAAATGGTGAGAGGTTCTGAGCGTTTAGCTTGGAAGGAGGAAAACCAAGCAACAACTGTCTTCGCATGTGGGAGGAGCTGTTTGGAGGAAGGAGGAAGGAACAGGTTTAATTTTAGGAAAGACAGAATCGGAGCAAAGAGGGAGTAAACGTGGAGGGGAAAGTGGAGGAAGTAGCTGAGGGAGGAAGCGCCAAGGAGGTGATTTCTAGCTCAAGTCAAGGGATCCACTTTCTAAAACCAGCTTCCTCACAAACCAAAATGCTCAGTAGTGGAAATAGCACTCTCCAGGCGTAGACAGTTCTTTGTTGTCCACCAGAACGTAAACTCTGTGACCATTTGTCAAGACTTTGAGGAGAGAGTTCTGGCATCAGGCGGGATGTTAGTTGTCGAAGGGCTTATTCATCTCCGAGATTCTGGGTTTCTGTGATGGGCCAGACCTGAAATGGTCCCGCTAAGAACGTTGGGAGTCAGGGCGGGAGATAGAGCACAAGTACCTGAGCTCATCGATCAAAGTGGTTTTAAACAGATGCTGTGTGAAGCAGACCAAATCCCTTGGACAAATCTGTTGGGCAAATCCGCCATGATGACTGGTCCATGACCCCTGCTCTCACATTCTTTCCTTCCGTTTAACCACACCCTTAAGTACACCCTTGGGGCATAGTGTCCTTGATTTGCCCTGGAGATAAGACTGGGACACACACCTATTCTTAAACATTCTCCTCCTGGGTGGTCCCTCAGCTGGGCTCCCTCCCAGCCTCTAGGGCTATAAAAGCAAGTCTTAAGGGATGTGGGGGTTAGAGGGGGGCGGGCGGAATCTACTGGTTTTGTGGGTTTTGTGGGCACCCCAGATGTGCTTCTGCGCCCAAGTCCCCTTAATAAACCATTTCTCATCAAGCTGAACTTGTCAGTCTTTTTCTCTGGTCTTATGGCTCCTCAGGCCTTTGGAGGTCGTTTTGCACAGACTTCTCTTTCACAGAACAGACAGGCTACTCTAGAGGCATTAGTTAAAGCCCCAGAACGCCTCTCAGGGACAATTCTAGAGAAGGGACCTTTCCCTAAAGAGTGGAGTCAGAGAGTAGGACTGGCAAGGTCCTCATGAGATGTGCTCCTTCTGTGACAAATATAAATGAGAAGAGTCACTTGGTCACTGGTAACAGCTCCCCTCAAAAATTCCAGGTGAGGCTCTGGGGAAAGGATGCTGAGCTATGCAAAGGACAAAGAACAAAGACAGAGAAGGAACTAGGGACTCAATCCGAACGGAGTGCTTCCTCCGGGGGCTGTCTGTGAGACTGGTCTGTCATTCTTGCACTATTTCAGTGCAAAGACTTAGGGAACACAGACGCACACGCAGGATGGTGGTTCAAACTGACTGCTTCATCAGGTGACAAAAAATAAAACTTTGGGGTGCCTGGGTGGCTCAGTTGGTTAAGCATCCAACTTCGGCTCATGTCGTGATCTCAGAGTTTGTGAGTTCGAGCCCCACACTGGGCTTGCTTCTGTCAGTGTGAAGAGTACTTCGGATCCTCTGCCCCCCCCCCGCCCCCCACCCCTTCCCTGTTTGCACTCTCGCAAAAATAAATAAAACATTAAATATATTAATATAAATATAAAATATACAAAAATAAAAATATATTTTTATATATTATATACATTTATCTTTATATGTTTTATATATAATTATATACTATATGTTATATATGTAATATATAATATGTATAATTAAATATAAAATATATGTATTATGTATAAATATAAATATAAAATATATAAATATATTTTTATATATTATACACATTTATCCTTATATCTGTGTTATATATAATTGTATACTATATATAACATATAATATACAATATATAATATATATAATAGGTAAAACATTTATTCAGTTCAGTCCAAAATTTCATACATGGGGGCATAACATTTGGTTCAAAAACTTACTCTTTCCTTACTATACCAAGAACTCTTTGAGGTTTTTTGTTGTGTTTTGTTTTTGTTGTTTGTTTTTTTTGGTTTCCCTGGAGTTTTGCAGAGCATCTGGCACATAGTAAATGTTGCAATAAATATTTAGTATACTAAACAGAAATGCGTTTTTTGGATAGTAGAGAGGTTGAAGTACGTGGGCAAGGCCAATGACTCCAACTTTCCCTGGTCTTCTGTTGGCTCAGCGAAACCTCCCTCTGCTCTAGGTAGAGCATTATACTCCGAAGCACTTGATTCCGGCATATAGTCCTCTAGCACCTTCCGTGGCAACCTCAGTTGATCTGCTCACTCATTCGCTCAACAAATGTTTATCGAGCCCTTACTTTGTGCTAAGCTAGCGCTGGGTTACAGATGAACAAGGCCAGTAAGATACCTGCTTCCTGCAACTCTCCTCCTGTGTCTGTGGTTGGGAGAGTCCCTAGGAACAATAAAACAGAAGAAAACAGTTTCTTTTTTAAATAATTGAGATATATTGATATAGTGAATGAAAGCGACTTTTAAAAGAACTCAATTGTAGAACCTCTGTGATTCATCAAAAAGGTAAAATGATTATAATCAAACACCACTCCCACTTGATTTGACCAAGGCCATTGTTATAAATAGAAATTGTTCTATCAGATGTCTGGAGAATCACTTTCTCTATACCTGCCACCTGCTTGCTCATCAGCGATTTCGAACAGGTCAGCAAATAAGGAGATTTGAAAGGGCTGCGACAACCACACTATTGACAATCTGAATGTAAATTGGGTCATCTTGTTGCTCTATGGTTGGTACTCCTCTCATATCCTCAGACAAGCATGGCCAAAAGATGATAGAGGAATGGAAAGAGAAAGAGAGAGAGAGAGAGAGAGAGAGAGAGGTGAAAGAGGGCAGATCCAGCAGACCTTGAAGACCAATTAAAACAGAACGGGCTGGGGGAAAAAAAGGACACTGTGGACAAGAAAGGAAAGAAGGAAGTGAGAAAGGAAGAAAAAGAGGAACTGAATTTTTTTCAGAATCCTTCAGCTCTAGTTTGAACTTGCTGGAGAACAGACATTTCCTTGCTGTTGATCTGCGGGGGGCCACTGCAGTCGGCTGCCTGCGTTGCCAGGGAGTGTGTCCCCTGATGTTGGAGGCCAGTGATGGATTGAATGTCACCAGCTGGATTCTGCCCAGAACAAGGCGGACGTTGACGCCAGCGTAGCCTGAGTGCAAAGGAGACCCAAACCCAGGAACAGATGGCAGAGACGCACTAAGCGTCTATATTCAATCCCTCTGAGATGTCTCCCTGGGAAATCCTGTTTCCTCTTTCTCGATTGGTAAAGCAAGACATTACAATATTCTCTAATTGTCCCTACCTACATAGGGTAGGTTTCGTAAAGGCAGCGTTAACAGTGAACTGGCCAAGGGCAAGGTCAGCTAAGTGCTGTTGAGACAAGAGGGCTGAGAAACAGTGTAACCCACCCCCTCTCGCTGCATGGGGCTGGAGGAGTCCAGGAGGGACACCGGAGCCTTGTGCCTGCCTTACCTAAATATTGTAAAGATTGATATGATCGTGTTGGCAACCCGCTCCATGCTCCTGAGAGAAAGAGAGTTACAAGGATACGATTTTATTATTCATAACACGGTGTGTGCTTCCCGTTGGAGAACTCAGATGCAAACTGCCTGAGGGTTGTAATTTCACTCCGCTCCTCCCCGCTCCTTCTGAGTTGGGGACTGGCAGCTTCGGTTTCTATATTTGAAAAATGAGTGCCTTCATTACTCCAATGCATCAGAGAAGAACGACGGAGCAGAGAAAGTTCGATAAGAGCAGCTCTATTGCCCTGGTGATATTTGCCCCAGATGGGACAGTGCAGCCAGTAAGGGGGGAAAACAGACCAACAATGAGCCTTGTCTCCACTGAGTCGGGATTCTCTGTAAGCAAGACACTGCTAAGCTAAAAAAAAAAAAAAAAAAAAAAAAAAAAATCAATAGCAGGAGAAACAAGATCAAACCATGCCCGGGTTTCAATGCCTTGGGGAAATAACGGAGAGAAGGAAACTTTATTAAGGCGATCCCGTCAACTCTACCCATTCCTCGGAGGCGTTTCTGCTTTAAATATTCCAGTCCATTTTGGAGAGTGGAGGCAGATTGATCTCGCACTAAATGGACGTTTAGTTAGATATAAGATGTGTAACCAGAGATGTTTTTTTCCCGTGGAGGCGTGAGGGGGGAGCCCCTCCAACTCCCACTACGGACAGGTCCAAGACTCGCTGCACTGCTTCATTGCCTGAGAAGAAACTAGAATATTGTTCACAGTGCAACAGGGACACATCAGAAGAAAGGAAGAACAGGCATACATACATGACTTGGAGAAATGATGCGAGATGGGGCTTTTTTCCCTGGCTATCGTCCTTAAATGAATCCCAAACAAATGACCCTGTAACTTCTCAGTACTAACCCCAGAGCAAGGAAAAAACAACAACAACAAACAAAACCATTTTATTTTCTGGTCTTTCTCCTTTTTGTTTCACTCTTTTTTTTTTTTTTGGACAGAGAGAGACAGAGCATGAACGGGGGAGGGGCAGAGAGAGAGGGAGACACAGAATCGGAAACAGGCTCCAGGCTCTGAGCCATCAGCCCAGAGCCTGACGCGGGGCTCGAACTCACGGACCGCGAGATCGTGACCTGGCTGAAGTCGGACGCTTAACCGACTGCGCCACCCAGGCGCCCCTGTTTCACTCTTAATAAGCTCAGGACAGCTGTGAGCCGCTCCTCCACCCCCCACCCCTCCCCCGTTGTCCTGACACTTTACTGCAAAGCTCTAAAAATTGTCCGGCCTGTATCGTATTCAAGCTGGCGCAATCCAGCAATTTCTTGATTATTTGACTGGGGGCCTGCAACAGGTTCAATGCTTTCCTGAGCACCGTGGAGTTCAGAAAAGAAAACTATTCTTTGTCCTTGTCCCGAAGGAGCCTACGGATTTGCCAACACGCAGGAAGTTGTTAGAGACTATAGCACAGGGGATTAGTAACCCAGCCCCCTAAAGCATGGGACATAGGATAACTGCTGCTTCTCCAGTCTTGAGGAACAGTCTTGGGGCGCCCGGGTGGCTCAGCTGGCCGAGCGGCAGACTCTTGATTTCAGCTCAGGTCGTGATCTCAGGGTTCGTGAGACTGAGCCCCACGTCGGGCTCCCGCTGACCGCGCCCGGAGCCTGCTTCTGATTCTCTCCCTCTCTCTCTCTGCTCCTCCCCGGCTCACGTTCTCTCTCTCTCAAACAAACTTTAAAAAGAAAATTTAAAAAGAAAAGAAAAGAAAAACAATCCTGATGCTGATAAGACTCCTTTGCTGCCTCCCTCCGTCCTCCATTATGGTCCTGGGAATCCCACTGGGCCCAGGGCCCACCCAATTGCAAGGATGGTTTCACCTCCGTTCTTAGCAACTGCGCTTGAGATAGGGAGTTTGTACCCAGCGGCAAACCTTTGTCCCCTCCTCCCCCAGGGCGGCCCCCAATCCTGTCCCATCCCCCATCTCCTGTTAGGGGTGTGTGCCGATCTCTTCTCTCCCTCAGAGACAAAGCTTCAGAGGGCTGACCTGTCCCATCTGCTGCCCCCAGGGATAAGAAATTGATTTTGTTCCCACGAAACAGATCGCTGGCTGACAGAAGGTCAGGTTCAACCCTCTAGGAAATGCAAGCAACAAGATGTATGAGCTCTGAACCCGAAATAGGAACGAAGGGGCTAACGCTTCTTGAGTTAGGAGGGCCTTCTGATTCATCGCTAATGGAAAGAGAAGGTCAAGGGAAAATTTGGCGAAGGCAAATGAGGCCTTCAAAAGCTTGCTTTGGGATAACCATGGCCCCCTGTGCTTTGGGGGTGGGTTTCTTCATCCTCAGCCTGTCCAGAGCCAACACAACAGCAGCTGCTTTGCCCTCGAGAGCCAGATGTGAGATGTGAGCCACTCTCTGAGGAGCCAGGCTGCTAAGCGGCCTCCTAGAAGTCCACCCCATCCCCTGGCCTGCACGGTGTCCTGGCAATGTGTCAGGGACCTGGGCCAACACCTCCCTTCCCCCGACCAAGCACCTGAGTGCCAGCATTTGAGTGGAGCTTGATGGGGGAGTCACAAGAAGCTGTCTCGGTAGCAGCAAGAGCCCCCGATCTGTTAAAACTATCAGCCTTGGGGCGCCTGGGTGGCGCAGTCGGTTAAGCGTCCGACTTCAGCCAGGTTGCAATCTCGCGGTCCGTGAGTTCGAGCCCCGCGTCGGGCTCTGGGCTGATGGCTCGGAGCTTGGACCCTGTCTCCGATTCTGTGTCTCCCTCTCTCTCTGCCCCTCCCCCGTTCATGCTCTGTCTCTCTCTGTCCCCCCCCCCACCAAAAAAAAAATTAAAACTATCAGCCTTGAAAATCGCTTTCTAGGTAAAGAGCCGGAAGCCTCTTGTGCCTCCAGTTCTACCAGCCAGTCGAGGAGATTTGGTCCAGGTCTCCTTCGTAAAGCCTAGAGCTTTTCTTCCGCAACAGTCCAAGATCCTGCTCCGTTATTGCAGCCCAACCCGCCTGCCACCTCCTCCGAGATGCCCTCGAGGACCGAGAGACACCCTCCCACCCCATACCTCATTTAACCCTGGCCCATTCCTGTCCCTGGTCATCCTAGCTAATGGCTCCGCAGTTTTGGTCCTTATCTCCCAGCCCTGTGTGTGTCCCGTGTTCCATTCCTCGTGGTGTCACCACACGCTGCTTGGCTGGAGGTGATGCTGGGCACCGACAGCGGCAGCTTTTGATTGGCGAGGATACAACACTCGACCTCCCCGGGCGCCTGGGTCGCTCAGTTGATTAAGCATCTGACTGTTAATTTTGGTTCAGGTCACGATCTCATGGTTCTCGAGTTCGAGTCCTGTGTAGGGCTCTGCGCTGACGGCATGGAGCCTGCTTGGGATCCTCTCCCTTCCTTTTTTTCTGCCCCTCCCCTGCTCACGTTCCCTCTTTCTCCTCTCTTTTTCTCAAAATAAACAAAATGCTTAAAAAATTAAAAACAAACAAACAAACAAAAAACACTGCCTCTTGCTATTTGGACCGGTTTGTTCCTGATGTGGAAGGTTGGGATCCAGGAGCAAATGATCAAGAAAGAATTCTTGAGATACCTTCAGGGCAAAAAGTGGTGCTGTTAAAGCATAGGGACGGAACCGGAGGCAGAGAGAGTTGCACTGGCCTGTTTATATGCTTTCCAGTTGGGAGGGGGCTAGGGATAGTGTACGTCTCTAAGGACTTTGGAAGCAGGGTTTCCAAGACCTTGAAGGGCTCGCTGCTGTTAGGAAAAGGGCATTTACTACTGTCTAGTAAAACCTTGGTCATGAGACCCCTCGGGTGTATATCGGTGGGCCATACGCTTGGAGAATGATTGCTAACCTATACCTTGGGGGGTGGCGGTGGACGTAAAGGAAATTTCCAACGGGATTTTTATGTGTTAAAGACTTACCGGATCCCGGAGGTTGGGGCTAATGTCACGCTAAGGTTGCCTTTTATCCTTAGCAAAGTATTAACACGAGGCAGATGAGTTCCTGGAGGAAGGTCAGGCTGCCTGTCTCAAGTAGTTGTCAATGGGCTGTGAGTTGTAAGGAAATTATTTTTTTCTTTTGCCTTGGTTCCCCACATCAGTTCCTACTGCCATTCTGCCGCCCCCCCCCCCCCCCCCCCCGCTGAGTCTTGCCCCTGAGTCTCCCCCAACCTCTCTGCTCTCCAGACATCTGGCTGATGCGTCGTCACTGCTCCGACTTTGCCCTGGTCCCAATCTCATTTATTACTGGGTGCCTATTCCGTGGAGGGGAGGCGTATACAAAGACGAAACAGAACCAGGGCCTCCCCCACCCCCGTCTCCCCATAAGGGTCTGACCTGTCTCCTGCCGGGTTGGCATCTGCCCCAGGCTATAGAACAGGGGGAGTCGGTCCTATAAAGGCAGCGCCTTCCAATCCGCTTAGGCACACAAAGCAAATCCTGCAAATAGGGCACTAAGAAGAAGACACATGGCCAACGAAGATCTGGCAGCTCTTAGTGGACCACACAGGGAACGTGAGTCGGCTTGCTGCCGTGGTTTTAAGAGGCGTGAATGAGCTCCGGGTGAGCCGCCTGTAAGGGCTTCTGATGGTGCCCAGAGGAAGGCTGTCTTCTGCAGCCCCAGACTGCCCTTCTCACCTCACAAATGCGTGTCACTGGCCTCAAGGGACAGGCGAAAGGAAGTGATGGATCGACTAGACAAGGAGGGAAGGACAAGCCAGCTCTCCACTAAAGCATGCCCGGAGCACGGGTCCCCCGGGGGCCTCTTCCCAAGTCACCAGCTGAGCTCAGTCCCCTCTCCCCACCCCGGCTCCTTCTCAACTGCTGTCCAGGAGGAGAAAGGCAGGTGCCTTCATACCCTTTCCACTTCCCCTCCCCCAGCCTGCAGGCCCCGCCCAGTGGTGTCACAGCAGTAAATAATCACTGGGCCCAGGTGGCCTCTGGCAGGGCTTTCTAGCAAACAGGCCACCTCTGACGAAAGCAGCCCAAACAGCTGAGCAGTTAGAAAGTGGCAGCAGTCACACGCTGGGTCAGCCCTGCAGGAAATGAGAGGGCAATAAATATTCAGCAGCCACACCTGCCCACCCCCAATGCAGCGAGATCTCTGAAGAGGATGCTTACCTCCAAATGGGTCCCTCTCCCCAGTGGGCGCCAAGCTACTTTGAGCTCAAACACTGATTGGCTGGGCTAAAGACAGGTTCATGGTGCACTGTGCCCAGGCGCCTGTTGGGGGGGGGGGCGGGCGGGTGGAGTGGGGGGGGGCACCTCTCAGCCACCCAGCCTTGGGACAATGTGGAGTCACCCTGGGGAAACCCCAGAGCAATTGCACCAGAACGCCAGGGGTGAGAGGGTGGGGTGGAACCCAGGAGTTAGGATTATAAAAAGAATCTTTTTAGACCTTTATTTGGAAATAATTTTAAACTTGCTGACAAGTTGCAAGAGTAAACTTGGGACTTGTTCTATCAGGAACATTTTAATCTATTTGCTTTATCATTTCTCTCTTTCTACACATACACACACACACACACACACACACACAGACAACATTAAAATTTTTTCCTGGTCCTTTGCCCCTAAATACCTTGGTTTGTATGTACTTCCTAAGGATGGGGACATCCTTCTATAGACGGTGATTAACTTCAATAAATTTAACATTGTTACAATACTTTTGGAACCAGTCTGGTTTCTCACACTCCAGGTGAGCTCCGTGTAAAGCCAAGTGTGAGAGGCACTGGGGTCACTAAAACTCCCCCCCTAGGATCTTGGTTCCTGGTGAAGTGAGAGAAGTGAGAGGATTCATTTTCAGAATTAGCAGATAAAAGCTGTGCTGTCTAGTTAACAACAGGTTTATAACCTATTGGAGATATGTACGAACGGCCACACACACACACACACACACACACACACACGATGGAGTCCCAAACCCTTAGACACTTCACTTCCTGGTTTTTCTTCCTCTCTTCATTTCAGAAGCTTATTTTTTCGCGGGCTTTGCAATGAGCATGTGCCAAAGAACTGAAGTCTCTGTGTCACCTCAAGGAATGTACCTTTGTTCCAATCAGACTACTTTTTTTTTTTTGCCTTGCATGGGCACAGGCGACTTCCGGGCAAGACCGTAACCCCTGTAGTCCTCAGCCAATGAGAAATCAGGGGAGGGACTTCACGCTAGGAGGTAAATTGCCTGCTGTAACTGCCCAGAGTGTCCCTGTCCATGGGACACCGCTCTTGCAAGAACATTGATTAAAGCGTCACTTCACTGTGCCTCAAGTCTCCGTGTCCCTCCTTTGATTGGGTCAGTGGGCTTATATCTCACATGAAGGAAGCAGAAAGGAGGTTGATGGCCAGACTAGGTTTTCCAGCTCACTGGGATTCCAGCAGAACAAACTGGTCCATGCACAAAGGAGATGCAGAAGAAGTCTGGGTCTGAAGTGTCACTCTCAAAAGCCACATTTCTGAGACCCTCCCCCTTTCTTCTTCCATCCCAGGGCTCCATTTCCCCCTGGGGGACCTCTCGCGACTGAGGCTTATTTGATAAGCAGCAAGTGATTTGTTAGCAATCTAATGTAGTGCAACAGCCTACTGAGAAATGACCATGAGCTTGGTTCATACTACTTTGGACTTTTATAACGAAAATAAGTATGTCCCCTTCCTTACAAATCATCCTCACAGCCTTTGAAGAGGAGTGTGATGGTTATAACTGTATGTGTCAACTTGACTGGGTCACAGGGTGCCCAGTATTTGGTTAAACATTATTCAGGGTGTCTGTGAGGGTGTTTCTGGAGATTAACATTTGAATCCGTAGTCCGAGTAAAGCAGATCGCCCTCCCCAATCATTCAACCCAAGGACGGCCTGAATAGAGCAAAAAGCTGGGTAAGGGAGAATTCACTCTCTGCCTGACTGTCTCAAGCTGGGACTCAGCCTTCTTCTGCCTTCGGACTTGAACTTAGACTGGAACTAACATCAGCTGTTCTGGGCCTCCAGCTTGCAGACTGTAGATTTGGGGAGTTTTCAGCTTCCATAACCACAGGAACCAGTTTCTTAAAATGTATATGTATGATATATTTGGTTCTGTTTCTCTGGAGAATCCAGACCGATGCAAGAAGTGAGCTGGAGTTTTCCAGAAGAGAAAGAAATGGGGTAGAGAAAGTTGAAGAAGGATTTTCCAACCTGGAAGGTGGTAGTTGGATATTCAGAGATGGGATGGTGGGTTGTAGGCTCTTCAGGGAACTGACCTCCTCAAAGGTAAGTTCTTTGAGGTGGCACATTCTCAAGTAGGGATGGCTGGAAAGGGCTGGGCAGAGAGTGCCAGGGTCCTGGGACCCAGGTGAAGATCCTCTAGGGCTGAGCCTGGCCCAGGGTGGATGGAGCTACCACACAGGCCTTTAAGGAGCCACTCTGGCTTGGCTGGAAGCCAGGCAGGTGGATATCTCCAGGTAGAGCCAGAGGGAAATGCAGGACCAGCTCTACCGGCAGTCTAGGTGACATCCAAGAGATGTGGTGGGATGAAACACGTTAAAACCTCAGGTATCTTATATACCCTTGGGAAGGCAAGGAGACCAGAAAATGACCCATACTGGATTTCCAGTTTTCCCTAAGTGTCAAGAAGTAGTTGACATCCGAACATGCATATAGGGCCCAAATTCATCTCCGTGTCCCACTGTTTCTCTGGGGGAATGGTATAGAACAATTCCTCTTCCTCATAACATTCCTTTAGTTACTTGAAGATGATTGGGAGTATTTCACGAACTGTTGTTCCCTGGGAGAGAAAGTGAGCTCAGAATCCTCTGAAATGGATTGTATTTGCAAAAGGGCATTTTTCTGAGGAGGGAATCCCATAAACTTGATCAGATCCTCAAAAGGGGTTGGACCTAAAAAAACGACATGCCCTTGTGGGAGAATGACTGGAATCGGTAATTCCTTCATTCACTCAACAAGTATCCGTGGCACCTCCCACACCTCGGGCGCTTAGCTCCAAGTAGAATACTGCGCACACAGTGGCTCCTACCCCTAGTCTTTGCTCCAACCGTGTGTAGTCTGTGCTGCTTCTTCACAACTGGCCTCATTGCTGTCTCTCCACCCTAGAGTCTCAGAGCTTCTCAAGGCCAAGCCCAGAGCAAGCGTTGGCTCCAGGAGGTTGAAATTTCTGACTTTCATCCTGACTTCACCTCCCCCTGAGAACACCTTGAGGCTTCTGTCAGAAAATATCCCTAGTGAGGCATTAGCAGTGTTCCTCCTGCAGTCTTCCTGGGATATTGGGAAGGGTGGAGAATCCTCACCAGACCAGGAGCAAATCTCCACTGGTGAGACTGCAGCCTGGTGAAGCGTGGGTGGGGGAAACTCTGGTGGAATCAGGCCTCCCCAGAACCCCACATTGGGTCACCTGGATGGTGTCCTTCTCCTCCTGGGGCCCCTGTGTTCCTGTCAGTTCACACCAGCTGCTCCACAGTGCTTCAATGCCCACCCACCGCTCTTCCTCCCCATCTTTGGCATGCTGTCAATCCCTGCTCAGTTGCCTTCTTTCCACTGTCGGCCCACATAAAGCCCACTACCCTCTCTTCAAACCATCACTCAGGGTCCGCCTCTGAGTTTGCAAGGTCTCTGGGGCCTGGTCTCTCTCTCACCTCCATGGCTTCCCCAATCTCCTTTCACCTCCATACCATCTTATAACCTGTATTTTGTACTTAGTAACTTATTTTTCTTGAATTCTTTAATTGCTTCCAATGGGAAGGTCTTACCTGCCCTAATGAAATGATTAACTTATAGGAGTATTTTTTTTGCTTTCATAATTGAGATGGGTTTTTTGTTTGCCTATCAGCATAAAGACTTTGTGAACAATACACACATACTCCAAGTACTAGAATCCAAAAAGTCACAGGGTTGTAACACTTTTCTAAACAACTACCTCAGATGCTTTCTAGCTTAAGTTTGGAGAAAAATCTCCCTTAAAAAGAAGCTATTAACAACCAGTATTTTCAAATGTGGACTAGTTGTTTACTCTAAGGTCCCACTAAGGTACAATTTCATATGAGGCACCTCACATGTTTACAAGTCTCCAATTTGTTACAGCAAACTAATAAAGTGGTTGGAAAAATATTATTGTGCCTCTACAAAAGATATTACAGATAGCACGTGACTCTGGCTGGGAGAGCCAAAATCAGGGAGCCGTTTTGTTCAAAAAGCAATTGTAAAAAAAAATAGCTTGGATAGAGAAAATAAGTAATTTAAAATGCTTGAGACATGTCAAATGCAAGATTGAGACTTCCAATTACCATTCAGTTATGCTTCACATTATAGGTTTAAAAACAACTGCCCCCATCCCATCAGTTTATGGAATGTTAGGTTGACACATCAAAGACTGTCAAAGACTGTCACGATTCAATAGCCTGTTATGTTTTAGTTGAACAGAAAAATAACCAGCTAGGATGTAATTTCACCTCTTAAAAAGCTTTTGCACTTAGCTAAATAGAAAAAAAAAAAAGCGGGGGGTGGGTGGGAGGGGACAAAGTATGTGATGATTAACTTTATGTGTCAACTTGGCTGGGCTATAGTATCCAGTTATTTAATCAAACACTAAACCAGGTGTTGGCTGTGAAGGTATTTTGTAGATATGGTTAATATCTATAGTTTGTTCTCTTTAAGTAAAGTTGATTACCCTTGATAATGTGGGTGGTAACTCATCCAATCTCTTGAAGGTTTTAAGAGAAAAAACTGACATTTCCTGAAGAAAAAGAGATTCTGTCTGAAGACAAGATCATTAGTTTCTGCCTGAGTTTCCAATCTGTTGACCTGCATTACAGGTTTCAGATTTGCCAGTCTCCATAATCATGTGAACAGGTTCCTTTAAATAGATTTCCTAGCCATAAGAAATCTTCCTAGAACTCTGACTGATACCAGGTAGAATTTATTCCTTTTGAGAACTACAAAAATGTCTGCATTTATGAAAGAGCTTATAAAAATATTCCCCCAAAGAGATTGTACCACTGGTAGATTTAAGGTCTAACATATAAATGATTACATTAAATATAAATGGTTTAATTTTACCAATTAAAAGACAGATTTGGCTGAGTGGTTAAGACACATGACCCAACCATAAGCTATCTACACTAAATTTACTTCACATGTAACAATATAGGCAGGTTAAAGTAAAAAGAGGAAAAAAAAAAAAGATATATTTTGCAAACACTCAAAAGAAAGTAGGAGTGGCTATACTAATGTAAAGTAGATTTCAGAGCAAAAAAAAAAAATCAAAAACAGAGAAGAATATTATATAATGACAAAAAAGGTCAATCCATCAAGAAAATATAGGGATCTTTAATGTGTATGCACTAAACAACAGATCTGCAAAACATATGAAGCAATAAATGATGGAATGGGATGGTGTAATAGACACATCCACAATTACAGTTGGAGACTTCAACACCTGTCTTGCAACAATTGATAAAGTGACTTGGCAAAAAAATCAGCAGGATGTATAAGAACTAACAACATCATCAACCAATAAGTGATGACATTTATAAGACACTTTATCCAATATCAGCATTATACACATTTGCTGCCAGTGCTTACAAAATATATACCAAGATTGACAATATTCTAGGCATAATATAAATCTCAACAAATTTATAAGAACTGACATCATATGAAGTGTGTTCTTTGACATCAATGGACTCAACGAGAAGTCAATAACAGAAAGATGAGAGAAAAACCACTAAACCCTCAGAAACTAAACCACACACTTCTAAGTAATCCCTGAGTCAAAGAGGAAGTCTCAAAGGAAATTAAAAAATATACTGAACTAAATGAAACAAAAATAAAACTTATAAAAATCTGTGGAGCACAGAAGAGCAGGGCTGAGAGGAAAATTTAGCACTAAATACATACTTTAGGAAAGAAAAACGCCTCCAATTAATAATGTAAGTTTCCATCTCATGAATCTAGATAAAGAGTAAAATAAACCTAAAACATGCAGAAGAAACACTAAAAAGTAGAAATCTATGAAATTGTAAAAAGAAATAAAACAAAAAGCTGGTTCTTTGAAAAGATTAATAAAATTGGTGAACATGTAGCAAGACTGACAAGGAAACACAAGAGAATATGCAAATTACCAACAGCAGGAATAAGCAAGAGATAACAGCACAAACCCCACAGATATTAAAACGATAAGGGAGGGGCGCCTGGGTGGGCAGTCGGTTGAGCGTCCGACTTCAGCCAGGTCACGATCTCGCGGTCTGTGAGTTCGAGCCCCGCGTCGGGCTCTGGGCTGATGGCTCAGAGCCTGGAGCCTGTTTCCGATTCTGTGTCTCCCTCTCTCTCTGCCCCTCCCCCGTTCATGCTCTCTCTCTGTCCCAAAAATAAATAAACGTTGAAAAAAAAAATTTAAAAAAAAAAAACGATAAGGGAATACTACTAACAGTTCTAAATACACCAAAACTCGACAGCTTTGATGAAATGAACCAATTCCTTGAAAAAGATGAACTACCACAACTCATTCAATATAAAAAAATTTGAATAACCCTATAACTATTAAGAAAAATTCCTCCCAAAAGAATATACGGGCCCAGATGCTTTCATTGGAGAACTCTACTGAGTATTTAAAGAATTAGGCCCAATTCTCCTAGAAATAGAACTTCTCAATTAATTTTATGCAAGTGGTATTACTCTGATGCCAAAACCAGACAAAAACAGTACAAAAAAGAAAACAAGAGTTCACCAATATCTTTGGTGAATATATGTGAAATATATGTTGTGAATATATATATGTGAAAACCCTTAACAAAATACCGGCAAATAGAATTCAGAAATACATGAAAAGAATTATACCCCATGACCAAGGGAGAGTTTGTACCTGGCTAGTTCAATATTAAAAAATCAATCAGGGTAATCTACCATAATAACAGATTAAGAAATAAAAATCTCATGATAATATCAATTGCTATAGCTAAAGCATTGGATGAAATCCAATACCCATTCATTATTTTTTTAAAAAACTTAGAAAAATAGTAATAAAGAGGAACGTATTCAACTTGCTAAACAGTATCTGAAGAAAACCTACAGCTAACATTATATTTGATGATGAGACATGTAAGAAAGAAACACTGAATGTTTCCCCCTAAGACTGGTAATTGGCAATAAGGCTTTCATCTGTCTTATTCAAGATCTATTCAATGTAGTATTGGAAGTTCTACTCAGTGCAATAAGACAAAAAAAAAAAGAAAGAAAGAAAGAAAAAATAAACGTTGTAGATCAGAAAGCAAGAAGCAAAACGGTCCCTACTTGCAGATGACATAAATGTCCACACAGAAAATCCCAAGAAATATATTTAAAAATCTCCTAGAGCTAATAACTGAGTCTAGTAAGGTTCGACGATCGAAGATAAACTTACGAGAATCAATTGTATTTCTATGTACTTGCAATGAAGATATATGCACACTGAATTTAGAAATATAATACCATTTACAACCGCTCAAAATGTGAAATACATAATCTAACAAACTATCTATAGAACTTGTATGCTGAAACCTACACAGCACTGATGAAAGAAACCAAAGACCTAAATAAGTCCAGAGACATGTTATGTTCATCGATTAAAAGACGCAGCATAGTAAAGATGTCAATTATCTTCAAATTGGTATACAGGTTTAATGCAATTCCTTTCAAAATCCCAGCAAAAGTTTTTATAGATATAGGTAAGAATTTTCTGATTTATATAGACATGCAAAGGAATTAGAATAGCTGAGACCATTTTGAAAAGGAAGAATACAGTAGAAAGAATCAGTCTACCCAAATTCAAGACTTATTATAAACTTTCAGTATTCAAGACTGCGTATGTTTAGCAGAGAGATAATCATAGTGGTCAACGAAACAGAATAGACAACCCATAAATAAACTCACAGTAATATGTCCAGCTGATTTTTCACAAAGGTGCACAAGCAATTCAACATAAAAAGAGAGCATTTTCAACAAATGGTGCTGAAGAAATTGGATATGCAGTGGTAACTAACCAACTAACTGAATGAATGAATGAATAGACAGTAACCAACATCTTACACCTTATACAAAAATTTGTTCAAAATAGGCAAATAAGATGACATATTTACATTTGTTGATCTTTGCATTAAAAAAAACCTTGGGGGGGGGTGCCTTGGTGGCTCAGTCGGTTAGGCATCCGACTTCGGCTTAGGTCACGATCTCATGGTTTGTGGCTTTGAGCCCCACATCAAACTCTGCTGACAGCTCGGAGCCTGGAGCCTGTTTAAGATTCTGTGTCTCCTTCTCTCTCTGCCCCTCTCCAACTTGTACTCTGTCTCTCTATGTCTCTCAATAAATAAATAAATGTAAAAAATATATATATATATTTGTTAAAAAACAAACCTGGAAGAAACAGTGTTCTATGGAAGCAGACAGTGAAGAGATGAACAAAGCTATAGTTAGATTTATAAAAATTTACAAATTTTTATTTTGTTCTAATTTTTGAACTGTATACATGTTATTACTTATCTAAAAAATTAAATTTAATTAAAATAAAAAGTTACACTACAAAGCCAATTAAAATCTGTTCAAAAAAAGTTACCTCAAAAATGAATCGTGGATTTAAAGCTAAAATGTAAAACTGTAAAACTTTTTGAAAAAAACATAGGGAAAATCTTCGGAGTCTAGGGCTAGGCAAAGATTTTTTTAGATTTGACACCCAAACACAATCCTTACAAGGAAAAATTGATAAATTGTACTCAGTCAGGATTAAAAGTGTTTGCTCTTTGAAAGCTTGTAAGAGGATGAAAAGATAAAATACACACTATGAGAAAATATTTGCAAATCTGACAAAGGACGAATATCTAGAACATATAAAGAACACTCAAAACTCAACAATAAAGAAACAAACGATCCAATTAGAACATGGGCAAAAGACCTGAAAAAATGTCTTACTAAAGACATTTGCCATGGGGCGCCTGGGTGGCTCAGTTGGTTGGGTGGCTCAGTTGGTTGGGTGACCAACTTCGTTTCAGGTCATGATCTCACAGTTTGTGAGTTCGAGCCCCACGTCGGGCTCTGTGCTGACAGCTCAGAGCCTGGAGCCTATTTCAGATTCTGTGTCTCTGCCTCTCTCTACCCCTCCCCTGCTCACTCTCTGTGTCTCTCTGTCTCTCAATAATAAATAAACATTAAAAAAAAAATAAAAAAAAAAGACATTTGCCACATATGGCAAATAAACACATGAAAAGATGTTCGGTGTCATCAACAATTAGAGAAATGCAAATTAAAACTGCAGTGAAATATTACCACATACCTATCAGAACAGCTAAAATAAAAAAAGTGACAACATCACATTGGAATCAATCTAGATGTCCTTCAACCGGTGGATGGTCAGACAAACTTTCTGGAATACTATTCGGTTATGTAAAAAGAACAAACTATGTATACACAATACTGTATATCTAGGTAAATACCCAGAGAATCATGGTGAGTGAAAAAGTCAGTTCTGAAAGTTTGTGGGTTATATGATTTCATTTCTACAGCATTCTTGAAACGGCAAAATTGTGGAAATGGCGGACGGATTAGTGGCTCCTAGGGGTGGGGAGAGGGGCAAAAGGGACGTGGGCATGGCTGTAAAACAGCGACACCAGGGTCCTTGTGGTAATGGAACCGTTCTATATCTTGACTATCGATGTCAATATACTGGTTGTAGCATCGTACTAACTGTCATGCAGTTTTGCAAGACGTTTCCATTGGGGGAAACTGAGTGAAGAACATGAGGAGATTCTCCGTGTTATTTTTTATAACTGTGTGTGAGTCTACTATTATCTCAAAATAAAAATTAATTTAAAAAATTGAGGAGCCTAAACAACCAAAATGAGTAGACTGCCCAAATACTTTTCGTTTTGCTAGAGTTTTGCTTCGTAATACCGTTTGAGAGAATAGCATTTGCTGACCTTTAGGTATTGTTTTAATTAAATTGTAATTTCATTTTCACAGAGTTGGTTACCTTCCTAAAATATCCATATTTTAGTTTCACTCATAGTATCTTTAAGGGAACCTAGTTAATTAGTCTTCAATCCAATGAGACAGAAGATAAATGTTGGGGATGTCATTTTAAAATATACATGGGGCGCCTGGGGGACTCAGTCAGTTGGGCATTTGACTCTTGATTTCAGCTCAGGTCTTGATCCCAGAGTCATGGGATCAAGCCCCACATCAGTCTCCATGCTGAGCATGGAGCCTGCCTGAGATTCTCTCTCTTCCTCTGCCCCTCTTCCCCACTCATACTCTCTCTCTTTTCCCCTAAAATATCAGCCGCAAGACACCGTAGAAAATCAACACGTAGAATGGACACTTCTGCTGGGGTTTTCCAAAGAGCTTCCTGAGGTCTCTAAATTAGAAGAACCACAGGGAGGAATACCTGCCTGTGACACGCATAAGTGTGTCACACATTTTTATTTCTAACATCAGTTTTCTAAAAGGATTTTGTTCCCAGCTTCTCTAGCTTCTAACTCTGAGGGGTATGTCCTGGGATGGTCAAGAGGTGAGTGACCCAGAAAACCAAAAGAACCTTGTTTGTTTGGCAGAAGAAGTCAACAGCCTTAGCGGACGTTAATCAAACCTCGTCGTTTCTGTGAGAAACGTAGACAGACCTTGTTTTCTTATGGTGTGTCCTATTTACTATTTGATATTACAGTGTGTTTGAAGCCCTACTACTCAACTGTATCAAGGGTGGGACATTTTCCCTTGCACGTAACCTAGGAATCCTTGCATTTGAAGTTGGTCAGTCTGCCAGTCGGCATGTGGCCTAGACATTCACTCCTGTTACGTCATTCACCAGTGGCTGGAATGAACGTGGTCTTGGCACTATATGGAATATGTGACCACTATATGGAATACGTGATGTGATTCTTAGAAATCTGATAAGGATTCTACTTTAAAAAAAGGTATCTCTTTCTCAACTCAGAAAGGCTTCACACACCCAATTTAAAGAAAATGCAGTGAAAGCATTAATAGGAAACATTAGGGGCTTAAATCTAGGTGTTCTGATCCCAAGGTTGTCTGACTCTCCCTTTAGGTGACTTTCAGAATTATCCTACTTAGGGCAATTCTTTGTTTCCTCTTCTGGGTGTACTTCTTATCTCAGAGGCTGATTACAAAAATTTAGTCAGATAATATATGCGAAAAACTTTGTAAACTCTAAATCCCTTCACAAATGTGAAGTGTTTCTGTTGAAGTTTAATATCTCGTTCTCTCCTACATTGCTTCTTTGCCCTGACTCATTAGAATCACCTGGGAGAGTTTAGTGACTGCCAGTAACTTCTTCCCTTCCTCTCTCCTCCTTCCCTTCTTTTCCTTCCTTTGAAGACAATGGCATGGCCAGGGCCAAAGAGGCAGTGGCTGAAGAACAAGTATCAGGGCTTGAAGCTGAGAAGCTGTCAAGACTAAGAAGGTGACCAGTGTGGTCAGGAGATTGGTTAGAGAGAGAGAGAGAGTGAGAGAGAGACTGGGCAAATATTGAATAGATTGAGGATTACAGAAGCGAGATTTATATTCATTCCACAGAGGACTCACAGATATGGTGAGAAGGAAGCCTAGAAGGAACCTTGAGGTGTTGAACGGAAATTAGACGTACTGGTGAGACGGGACAGTTTTAAAGTATATATCCATGGATATGTATGTGTATGTGTGTGTGTGTGTGTGTGTGTGTGTGTGTTTTCTAACTCTGAACAGTAAGACAGCCTAGAACCAATGACACCTTTGTAGCAATGACACCTTCACAGCAATGAGTACAATGAGCTTTTGATTTCTAAATACTAAAAAGGCACCCGAGATCTTTGGAGATAAGGCTGATTCCAGGGTTAGGGCCTACAAAGAATTGGAAAGGCTGAAACACTTTGCCCAGAAAGTAAGGAGATATTATGGGGATGTGTCAAGAGAATCTAGGAGCCTGCATGAAGGGACTCTCACTGGCCAAATCTAGAAAAATTGGATCGTCAAAATATATAATGATAGAAATGGGTTATATTACTTTCAATTAAATAGAATGCATGAGTCCATAAATAAATAAGCAAAAAAAATGGGGTAAAGGGAAAATTCTTTTCTTGTAGTAGAATGACAAGAAAGGGAGAAGAAATGATGGAGTTAGAAAATCACCATTTGGCAACTCCAGTGGCCATGAAAAATCTCTTCTCTGCAGAGTTCCAACTGCAGGGAACATAACTGACCTATAGCTCTCGATGATGTGTTCTGATAGCAATGGCCTAGTTTGCCGAAGTCCTGTGTTTTTAGTCAATGGCTGTGAGAAGAGGGGATACGAAGGCAGCCTTCTTCCCAGGACACATGGAAGTCTTCTGATGGGTAACTTTGACTCAAGGAGTCCCATGGCTTTACTAAAATTTCCTTAGAACTGTACCACAGGCTGTTTTCCTCCCCAGCTTTCCTTCCTTCCCTCTTTTCTCTACTATGATTAAACCATTCCAATCTGACATTTCCCCAAGCCTCCTCTGGCTCTGGCCTTCGCCCGCTCACCCTCACAGGAGTCTCCCCAGTGCATCTCTTGCACTCTTTTGCACATCTAACCCTGTCTTGGTGTCTGCTTCTCAAAGAGCCCTAACTAACCCAGAAATCATCACTGGAGTATTAATTCGGGTGAGAGGCACCAATGGGTGGAGGTTTAAGCTTTGATGAGAAACTTGACGCTGACATAAGTCTTGGATTGTCTTCCTAAGTCGTTACTTATCAAGCATAAAGGGAAAATGGTGCCTTTATAATGGAGGAGGCCGACAGACTTCAACCTGACCAGGTGATGAAGGTTAATGTCACCAGTGGTGGGACGGGTTGATGTGTGTTCTCTGATGTGCGAGAGGCGTGAAGAATCACTTCTGTGGTATTCCCATCCAGCATGGATGGTTTGAGTCTGGTCATGAGAGAACATTCATGGACCCCGTTTGGGGACATGCTACAGAAAAAAAGCATGAAGCTCACAAAAGGTAAGGAAAGACTGAGGGAAGGTTTCAGATTGAAGGAGATTAAAGAGACATGATCATTAAACGTAACATATGATTCTGAATCGGATCCTTGACCGGAAGAAAAGAAACACGGTGAGACCAATTGGGAAGATTTGAATGGGGCTGTGGAATGGATAACAGTGTTGAACCAATGTTGACTTCCCCTTTGGTAGGTTGTATACTAGAGAGGTGTCTGTGCTTTGGAAAATACACAGGGGAAGGCTTTCAAATAGTTCAGGAAGGGGATGGTCGTTAATAAAGGGTACAGACACACACACACACACACACACACACACACACACACATGCTCACATAAGAGCAAATAAGGGGAGTGTTAATAATCAGGGGTATCTGGGTGAAGAGAACGAGGGAGCTCTTTATGCTGTTCTTGCATCTTTTCTGGAAACTTGAAATGAGTTCAAAATAAATTATGAAAAATACATTAATAAAATATCGGTGGCCAGGCCCTGACCCAGGCCAGTCCAATCAGGAACTGCCAGACCACCTGGGCATTCTTTTTCAAACTCCCCTGAGGTCTCCAGCATGTGCGGAGGGGTGGGAACCACAGCCTCGCCACCTCAGCCGCCATCTACACTGACATAATAGTTGTCTTCCATCTGTAAACTACAACAGGCCCAGGCTCTGTAACCAATTCAGTCTCCATCTGGGATGGTTTGAGGAGCTCTAGACCAGTGACTAAGTTTAGCAGTCCTGTTACCATCAGCCTTGTTCTGCCCTTGATGTTTGACAGTGGGCTGGGCCTTGGCCTTATGATGTCTTCTTGCCTCGTATCCCGGTGACCAGCGCTTTACGTTGGCTCCCTCGGGCCCCATTTCCTAGTTCTCCCAGGGACTAGAATCCCATTCCTATTCTCCCCGAGAGGGCGAGGGACTGTACCACCAGCTGTCAAGGCCCTTGGATGACAAGTGTCTTCCGGCCTGCCCACTCCCTCACTCAGCCGGAAGTCTTTTGCTATTCTCCGGCCTGTTCTGGGGCACCCCTGCTTTCCCCTTCTGGGCCTCTGCATGCCACTGTCTAAGCTCCTCCATGCCACCTGTCACAGACACTGCCCACCACCTGCCACTGAGATCCCCTCCAGAACATCTGCCTCACAAAATTAGTTAATGCCCTGCACACATTCCCACAGCACTCTGCATATTCACTGCCAGACGCGCCTCACATTTTACTGTTTAATTGTCTGCTTTGTGCAGTAGATTAAATTCCACGAGAGAAACAGCTACGTCCTACTCATTGCTACATGCCCAGTACCTATTTAGCATATGGCCCCAAGTCCATAGTAGGTACTTGGTAAATATTTGTGGAATGAATGAATGAATGAATGAATGTCTAGTGTCCAGATCCAGCCTGACCCTCTTTAGCATGATCAGTCTCATCACCAAATATCACCATTCGCATATACTTGGACACAAAGCACGATGGGACCACAGCAAGGTCAGCAGTTGGGGAAGCCTGGGGTTTAGTTCCCCAAAAGGCCAGGATCTGCTGACTTTTTCGGCAGGCGTGGTGATCCAGTCTTTCAGGAAGAATATGGCAAGGCGCCTTTAAAATCTCTCTTCTTGAAACCAAGAAGACAGTGACACCACTGGAGTGAGGGGGCATCCCACCATGACAGAGCATCTTCCGCAGCTGTAGCGATCAACAAAGGGTGTCTCAAGGATCTTAATTAAAATGCAGATTAGAGACTTCTCCTAAGGCCTGTTGAATCAGAATGTCTGACCCTGGGGTCCAGGGAGCTCTCTCTGTCTCTGTCTCTGTCTCTGTCTCTCTCTCTATATATATATTTTTTAAGTAGGCTTCATGCCCAGTGTGGGCCTCAACTCATGATCCTGAGATCAAGACCTGAGCCGAGATCAAGAGTTGGATGCGTAACCAACTCATGTCCCGGAGATCAAGACCTGAGCCGAGATCAAGAGTTGGATGCTTAACCAATGGAGCCACCCAGGTGCCCTAGGGCTCTATATTTTTAACAAGCTTTATGTTAAAGCTGCATTTGGAGAAATTCTCCAGAATCAAAGCAGAATCCACTTTCTTCAAGATGGGATTCTGGCATGAGCCAGGTTGGATAGCCAGACTCTAGCCATGAGCTGGGGGGGATTTGAGGTTGTTTGTGGAGAGCTTGATAAACAATTTGAAAGCAGGAGGACTTTTTTTTGTTGTTTTTGGTATGTGTATGTGTATTTTGATTTTCTTGAATGCTTTTATTTATTTTCACCTTGATTCTTTTTCCTTAAAAAAATTAATAGACTTTAGTTTTTAGAAGAGTTTTAGATTAAAATTTTTTTTTTTAATTTTATTTTTGAGAGAGAGAGAGACAGAACACGAATGGGGGAGGGGCAGAGAGAGAGAGGGAGACACAGAATCCGAAGCAGGCTCCAGGCTCTGAGCTGTCAGCCCCCGTGCGAGGCTTGAACCCACTAACCGTGAGATCACGACCTGAGCTAAAGTCAGAAGCTTAGCCGACTGAGCCACCCAGGAAGCCCCTAGAAGAGCTTTAGATTTACAGAACAATCGAACAGACAGTATGAAGTTCCCATGTCCCCTTCCTCCCCACCACAGTTGCCCCTATTATTAACAATATGTGTCGCTGTGGTACACTGATTGTAACTAATAGTTGTAATTAACGAACCGATACTAAAACATTATTATTAACTAAATTCCATAGTTTCCATCAAGGCTCACTCTTGGTGTTACACATTCTGTGGGTTTTGACAAATGCATAATCTCAGATATTCATCATGGTAGTATCGTGCAGAAATATTTTCACAGCCCTAAAAATCTGCTATGGTTCACCTACTTACCCCTCCTCCCTCCCCTGCACTCCCTGGTAACCACTGATCTTTTTACTATCTTTCTAGTTTGGCCTTTTCCAAAATGCCATATAGTTGGAATCATACAAAACATAGCCTTTCACTGAGGGTTGATGGGGGGTGGGAGGGAAGGGAGGGTGGGTGATGGATGTTGAGGAGGGCACCTTCTGGGATGAGCACTGGGTGTTGTATGGAAACCAATTTGACAATAAATTTCATATTAACAAACAAACAAAACATAGCCTTTCTACATGGGCATCTTTCACTTAGCGATATACATATAAGTTTCTTCCATATCTTTTCGTGACTTGATAGCTCATTTCTTTTTATCGCCGAATATTATTCCATTGTAAATATGTGGCAGTTTGCTTATCCGTTCATTTATTGAAGGACATCTTGGTTGCTTCTAGTTTTTGGCAATTATGAATAAAGCTGCTATAAACATTTGTGTGTAGGTTTTTGTATAATTATGTCTTCAACCATATTGGGTAAATACCGAGGGGAGTGATTGCTGGATTGTACAGGAAGACTATGTTTAGCTTTGTAAGAAAGTGCCAAACAGTCTTCCAAAGTGGCTGTACCATTTTGCATTCCCACCAGAAATGAATGAGAGTTCCTGTTGGTCCATAGCTTCACCAGCAGTTGGTATGGTCAAGTTTTCAGATTTTTGCCATTCTAAGAGTTGTCCGTGGATCGTTAGTGTTGACCTTTGTTTCATTTCTGTTAGGAGTAATTTCACTGATTTTTCAAAGAAACAGCTTTTATTTTCATTGATTCCTGTTTTCAATTTCATTGTTTCTGCTTTACTTTTTATTTATTTTTTCCTTGGTCTCAAGTTTATATTGTTCTTCTTTCTCTATTTTTCTAAGATGAAAGCTTGGATAATTAATTTAGGTCTTTCTTCTTTCCCAATATAGACACTCAATACTATAGGCTTCCTGCATTTTCATTTAGGTTCAAAATATTCTGAAATTTCTCTTTAGAGTTTTTCTTCGATTCATGTGATAATTGGATGTGTGTTGTTTAATCACCAACTATTTGGGGATCTTCCAGCTATTTTTATGTTATTGATTTGTAGTTTAGTTCCACTGTGGTCTAAGAGCACACTTTGTATGATTTATATTCTTTTAAATTCGTTAAGATGTGTTTTATGGCCCTGAAGGTGGTTTATCTCGAGAAATGTTCTACACAAGCTTGAGAAGAGTGTATATTCTGAGGTTGTTAGATGAAGTGTTCTATAAATGTCAGTGAGATCCAGGTGATGAACCTTGGAAATCAAGCCCACAAGACAAAGTCCCTGGCTGGTATGTGGAAACCACTCATGTCCTTCCTAGACTGAATTGAAAATTCATTGAAGGGGAAAGGAATGACAAAGACCCAAAGAGGTACCAGAATTGATAGTACCTTCTGGAATCCGGGCATCTTGGAATTGCCCCTGTCATTTGCCAGGTCCACTAGTAAACCCCAAACATTTCCTTTATCTTCTCTTATGTACTTGTATATCTAGACATAGTCTCGCAAAACAAAAATTTTATGAGGGCAGAAGTCAGGCCACTCCACCCACAGGCTCAGGGTTGGCTTCGGTGAGGACAGCAGCTCCATGTCTTACAATATTCTACTGCAATCTACCGTGGAGATCTTGGGAGGCCTGTCTGAAGCTTCCAGACTGGCATACCTCAGCTCCCCCCCACCCTACCCTGCACTGCAAAATCCTTGAAGCTGATGGCTGCTACCCCAAGGGGAGCAACCCTACTATTCTTTTGCAAGGGCACTAGCTGAATAGCATTGCATGAGAAGGAGGGGGCTTCAATTCTTGCGGATGCAACGAGAAAGATGAAATACAAATGTAAACATTTTAAAAATATTCAGCATAGGAGTCAAGGAACCCTACCTTCAATTTACCTGCCTTAAAAACATGTATTCTGAAAAATGCTCAAATGGGCTTCTGGCCAAGATAGAATAATGGGGACCGGATTTCTCTTATCACCTGACATAACTAAAATCATGTGACACAACCAACTCACTCTATGTGCCTAAGAGGAATGAAATCATCTGTCCATACACATTCTGGAACACGAATGCTTGTATCAGCTTTGTTAGTAATGGCCTCCAAATGGAAACAACCCGAATGTCCACCAGGAGGTAAATGGATAAACAAATTGTGACGCGTCTTTACAATGGGATACGACGCAGCAATAAAAAAGGAATAGAAATATTGATCTCTGCAACAACATGGATCCATTTCAAAACATCTATGTGAAGTGAAGGACGCTTGACAAGACTAGAGTTCATATTATATTTCTTTTAAATAAAATACATGAAAATGAAAACCAGTGTCTACCGACAGAAAACAGATCAGTGGTTGTCTGCGGAGCGTGGGTGGGTGGGAATGGGGAAATGAGAGGGTGGGATTACAAAAGGGCTGGGGGAAACTTTGGTGGGTCAGGGTTATGTTCATTATCTTGATTAAGGTGGTGGTTTCACAGGGGCACCCATGTGTCAAAACTCACCTCTTTTCGCACTTAAAATCTATACAGTTTATCATAAGTCAACAGAGCTGCTTAAAAAATTGTTCTTATTCCACATTATCTTTTGTTGTTTTCCCCCTTAAAAAAAAATGTTCAGGGGCGCCTGTCTGGCTCAGTCGGTAGAGCATGCAACTCTTGATTGAGAGTTCGAGCCCCACACTGGGAGTTGAGTTTACTTTAAAAACAAACAAATACAGTGGGGCGCCTGGGTGGCTCAGTCGGTTAAGCGTCCGACTTTGGCTCAGGTCATGATCTCGCAGTTCGTGAGTTTGAGTCCCGTGTCGGGCTCCGTGCTGACAGCTCAGAGCCTGGAGCCTGCTTCGGATTCTGTGTCTCCCTCTCTCTCTGCCCCTCCCCTGCTCATGCTCATGCTCTGTCTGTCTGTCTCTCTCTCAGAAACAAACATTAAAAAAATGAAAAACAAACAAATAAAGGCTCAGTTTCCTAAGTAATCAAAGAAATAAAAATTAAAACAAAAATAAGATAAATATGATAGGGAGAAATAGGATAAAACAGGCAGAGAGGGAAAGATTAGGACCTGAGGCCCCTGGATGGGGAAAAACACATATTTTGGAACAATGCTGGGAGCAAACTCTCTCTGGCATAAAGTTCCTCTTGAGAATGCGCGGCGCCTGGGTGGCTCAGTCAGTTAAGTGTCCGACTTCGGCTCAGGTCATGATCTCATGGTTCATGAGTTCAAGCCCCTCATCGGGCTCTGTGCTGACAGCTCAGAGCCTGGAGCCTGCTTCAGATTCTGTGTCTCCCTTACTTTTCTTACTAGATTACCACTTTATCATAAAAGGATGTGATAAAGTTAATTTGTGTATTGAGACCCATAAAATGGAGGCTGCCCCAGTGGCCCTGCCCACATCACAAATCTAAACCCGTGTCGGCCTTCATGTATAGGATGCACCTATTAAGGAATCCTGACATACACTAATCACAAGCCTCCAACTCAGCTTTAGCTAGTTTACCTTAACCTAGAAAGTAAAACCTGCTGGCCTTAGAAGGAAATGTCCGGCCTCCTAGCCAACCACGCTCTGTTTCTGCACAGCCTCCCCTCTAATTCTATATAAAACTCACTCTCGCCCCAAATCTTTCAGGAATAGTGCTTCACTGCTTGTGAGGCACTTACCCCTCCAATCTATGGATTGTTTTCCCTAAAACAAAGGATGTCAAACTCAGTACTAAGTTATTTTTCTCATTTGACAGGTATATCTCAGGAATAGTCCAATGGACGGGACGCACAGGGCAAGGTATGGGGGACTAGGCGGGGAGCTTCCGTGCCTTATGTGAGTGCACCACCCTCCCTCTCAACACCTCCAACCTGGACGCTCTCTAAACCCGTGGTTCAGGGATTTTTACGAAGGCTACATTATGTGGGCATGATTAATGGTATGATCATCCATTGGTGATTGACGACATCCTCCTCCAACTTGATTGACGACATCATCCTCCAACTCTCCCTCTTCTCTCCCAAGGTCAAGGGATGGGACTGAAAGTTCCAACCCTCTAATCACAAGGTTGGTTCCCCTGGCAACCAGTCCCATCCATTGGTCTTTCCAAAAGCCACCTCATTTTAACGTGAACTCAGGTGTCATTGAAATTTGTTATGAATAACAAAAGACACCCACTTCACCTTTATCCCCCCGAAGCTATTTCAGGAGCTGGGAACAAAATTAAATATAACCAAAGATATCACCGTAGCTCTCATACAGAAAATTATAAGGGTTTTAGATGCCGTGCGTCAGGAACTATGGACAAAGACCAAAATGTGTGTTTCTTAGTATGTCACAATATCACAACCCTCATACACTTTTGGTGGGAGTAAGCAAGTGGCTCAACCTTTCTGAGGGCAGTTTGACAAAAAGTATCTAAAGCCTTAAAATGTGCCTAACCTTTTAAAACGTGCCAGTCTGTTTTAGGGAGTCACTCTGTGGATACCTCCTGTCTTAGAACATGAGAGAGACATAGTTTCAAGGGTGTTGATTCCAGCCCTATTTATATTTGCAAAAAAAGTTATAAACAATCCATATGTCAAACAACTGGAGATCGGCTAAATAGTTAATAATATGGTCATGCAAAAAATAGGTTCTCCAGAAACAGACATGGAAACGCCTTGGGGGTACATATGTGGGAGGGAAACAGAGATGGCAGGATTGGTGAAAAGATCAGGGATGTGGGCCCGGTAAAGCTTTGGCCGACCCGAGGAGGGGGCTCAGGCTGAAAAGGCCAGGGTGTTCGAACCTGCCCTCACTCAGCCACTGGATGTGAGCAAGGTGGCAGGCTAGGTGGCCCCGTGCAGCAGAGGCCTCCCTGAAGGAGCTGAAAGTTGGAGGGGGTCTGCTGACTGCACACGGCAGGGCAGCGCGTCCTTCCTCCAGGGCATCTGGCCAGCAAGGATGTCCCTGTGCACCACCGTCCTGCTTCTTTAATTCCGTATGGTCTGCTTCCTCTTCTCTTTTCTCTACTGACCTGCAGAGTCCGTCTCTTTATGAAGTATTTGTTTACTTTAGAAGTTACTTGTAGAAGCGTCTGGAGCAAAAATGCTATTGAAATTAACGGGAAAGACTGTAAGTAAAGGAGATTCTGGAGAGAATTCCGTGCAAAAAAATGATCGTTACACTCACTGTAACTTGAATCTGATGGGCCGGACAAAGGACGGTGATGAATAACCATAGGAAAAGCAAACCTGAGAGTTCCCTCCTTTCCTAGTATTCCTGGGATGAGCCTTTGCTCATGAATGAAGAGCAGGGTTTCCCTCTCTGGGTTAGAAGTCATTGAATTGGCTTCCTACACTGTCCTCCTCCTGTCTGGATGTAGCCAGAGGCCCAGGGTATGGATGTATTTGTTTGCATTGTGGCGGGGGTTGGGGGGGGTGCGGGTTGGGAGGTGTTTTTACCAGGACCAAGGACACAGGACAGCCTGTGTCTGCTCTCTGCCTGGGGAGAGATAGGGTGACACTCTGGGACCAGCCAGTAGACAGAGCATAGAGCCCACCTGGGAAGAGAGAACATTAGTCTTAATAACATCAGAATTCTGGGTCAGGCAGTAAAAGCTAGAACTATTACAAAAGAGTACTGCTAATTATGGAAGGAGACATGGGCAGGTGGCTGTTTCTGTCTGAATCTCCATTAGAATCTTATTATCAGGCAATGAGTCAAATGCAGAGTAGTGGTTTGCTAAACATAAGATAAAAATAAACTAGAGTGAAGTAGTCTTTTCAAAAACTGGAAATTCTGACTATGCCAAATATTAGCAAGGATGTGGGTCAATGGTATCTTTATTTTGCTGGTGGGAGTCTTGCTGTTAAAATATACGGACGCCATTTGGGATTCTGTCTCTCAGTGTTGGACATTTGCCTTCTCTGTATTTCAACAGCTTCACCCCAAGAACGTACCCTCGAGAAACTCTTGCACATGCGCCCAGGAAATAATGTGGTACGATGTTCATAACAACACTTAGAGTGCAAAGCTGTACACAATCCAAATGCCCACAAACTAGTGAATAGATAAATAAAATATGGGATATTATTTGGCAATAAAATGAAGTAGTGATTCATGCTACAACACAGATGAACCTTGAAAACATTTCGCTAAATGAAAGAAGCCAGGCACCAAAGGCCACGTATTGTATGACTCTGTTTATACGATATGTTCAGAGTAGGCGGGTCTCTAGAAACAGAAAGTGGATTAGTGGTTGGCAGGGGCAGGGAGATTGAAGGGACTAGTAAGTAACTGCTAATAGATATAGAAAGTTCCTTCTTAGTGTAATATAAGTGCTCTAAAATTGACTGTTGTGATGGTTTCACAACCCTGTGAATAAACTAAAAACCCTTAAAGTGCACAGTCTAAACAGATAACTTGTGGGTGTGTGAATTGCATCTCAATAAAACTGTTCACCAAAAAAACCCAAAAAACCACCCAAATGTCCAAGAACAGGAGGATGAATCTGTACAGTGTATATTTCTGTAACAGAATATTGTACAACAATGAGAAAATGAATGAGCCACAGTTACATGCGTCGGCATGGGTAGATGTTGGTAACATGGTTGTAACACCGCCTGGGAACCTTGAGTGAAAACAGTAAGTCCCGGAAACTATACAGAGTGCAGTTCTCTTCTTAGAAAGTTCAAAAACAAAGTCAGACTAAGCTATCCATTATGTAGGTGAATATATACGTGATAAAACGGCAGTGAAAGTGAACGAAACAAGGGAATGGGTAAAATATGGTAGATACAAATGGGAGCCCTGGGGTCGGGAAGCAAAGGGGCAGGGATGCTGAAGGACCGATGGCAATGGTATATCATGACTGCCAAGTGTTAATAAATCAAACTCGGGGTCCCCGCATGCTATTCGTTAACCATGAATTAACGGCAACAGCGTTATGCGAAAGCTTGAAATGTGTTCATCGCTGTCGGTGCGGTCGGTATCTTATTTAATTTTCGTCAGGCCCTTACGAGTTAGGAAGTATTGCTATTCCCACTTCATAGACAGGCAACTGAGCTTTAGAGAGTTCACACGACTAACAGTAGTGGAGCCCGAATCCGACTCCCCCGCCTGTCAGACTCCAGAGTCCTTGCGAGTTACTCTGTCCTCTACTGACCACCCGCTACCCCGTCCAACCCGCCCCACAAGACAGCAGCTCAGACTGACCGGGTCCATCAGGCCCCCGAGCAGGATACCACCAGTGGGATCTGGGGGAGCCGTGGACACAGAGGGCTAAGGAATTTCCTGGCAGGATATTGCATCGAGTCAAAAAAGAACGCCTATTAGTTTGGGAGACGAAAAGAGCAATGAATCACGGGCTAATTCAGGGACGTTATTGGAAACCACTGCTGGAACAGAGAAACCTTCTAGGAAGCAGAAAATTAGGTGCAGAAAATTAGTGACGGCAAAGCCTCTGTGCCCAATTCGTGGGGCCGAGGGCTGAGCGCCATGGACCGCCATTCAAAGGAGCTTCCGAGTGGCCCTTGTCTGTTTCTGTCAGAGCTAGCCTTATTCCATCCAGAATTAAGTTGAAGAGTTAAGTGGCAGCTATGGAGCTGTCCTCTGCATTGAAGCTCACCTCACTCACCTCACTCACCTCAGGCGTCCTCTCCTCTCTGGTCTTCATTAGCCTAGAAGGTTCTCCGCTGACCTGAGTTTCTCATCCACACAGGGGAAGTGCCTTTGAAGGAGCCTCAGTGAGCTCTAGCGGCCTCCTCAGCACCAGTTAGGGGCTTTGTCAAATAAAACACTCAGGCCAGATTAGGGAAGGGCCAAGTGGGGAAGGGGAGCGGGGAGCGTGAGTGGAGTGAAGGAGTCTTTCCAGGCACCTGTTCGCCAATGCTCTTTGGATCAGTTCAGTGTTTCCTGCTCGTCGTCAGCCCACACACCTCTTAATCTACTTGAATTTCTGTTTTGAAAAGAGGGCGGGAAGAGATGTTGTGCAACACTTCAAGAGAGAAGCCCTGATAGACCCTAAGGGCATAGGCCCCCGGGGTGGTCTCTCTACTGTTCGACGCTGTGTCCGGAGAGCCGTCCACACTCTCTCAGAGCAGGGGGAACACGGACAGAGGGAAGGCAAGCCTTCAAGGGCACCGCGATACCAGATCACAATCCCAGAAGGGAAGAGGTTGACCCAGAGTCCGCACCACATGTCACTGACTATATTGACCCATCAGTTCCCGGTAGGGAACGGTCCTTACGAGTGAGGGAGAAGTCCGAGTTCTTACCCTCAAGAAACTTGTATTACAGGTGGTGACACGACACACGGCGAGGCGAGGTTCATTTCCGCATCACCAGCCAGGACTCGTTCGAGAACGCTACCATCCACCCGGAAAGCAGATACTCCGGGCTTCAGAGTGTAGGGAATATTCTCCTAGAATACCAGGCAATATGTTCTTCTTCGATAACCACATCCGTGCTGTCAAAGTTTGACTATGGTCTCTGTCTTTGCCACCTGAGTTTCAGAAGTTACAGTTCAGGAAGAGCTCGGTGTGAGTCTTCACGGTTTGGAACAGGGCTCCATTTAACTAGATGAGCAATTATTAGCACCGTGGAGGCCTCCTGCAAAGCAGCAGCAATGCCAACGGTCTTGCTAATTGGATTGCTTTTTAGGAGCAGAAATGGGCTCTGGATAAAGGCCCTGAGAGCTCCTCCTGCTTGTCTGGAGTCTGGAGGACCAACGGAGTTTGTGCCCTCTGAGGGGCCAAGTCCTGCCAGCCAAAGCCAGATTAGTTTTGGGGGTGGCTCCCATATGTGAAAGCTTTGAACTGAAAAGGATTTGGTCTCAGGGAGACAGATGCTGCTCGCCTCGCCTCATTATCCGTTTTGGAAGACGGCATAGCATCTTCAGTCCTGAAAGACTTTCCGTGTGGACGAGACCCTCCCCCCGTTGTCCCCAGACACCCACAGGTGCCATCCAGAGGGCTCCCTGGCTCAACCCAAGGAGACTGATGGTGCTCTTAAGCCATAAGTGGGTGTCACAGCCACAGGTCTCCATAGCAACCTTTCACGCAGAAAGAAGGACATTTGTAAATATGCATTTTGCAAGCCCCCTTTTTCGATTTTAAATATCAACCTTTTGAGAACAAGTTGCCTTGCCAGCTCTGTTCTGCTACTAGAAGAGTGAGAACGTGGAGGCTTCTCATTCGCCCCGATTGCTCGCGGCTCACTGGAATCAATTGGTAGATGCCCCCTCGAGCACACTTTGTGGGCCCAGTGCCTCGCAAGGCAACGTTGCGGACACAGCAGGGAGGGAACGTATACCCAGCCCAGGGCTCACGCAGCACACTGTGTCTCCAGCAGCCACCGGACCACAGACCTCCAGGGGGCCTGGGCCCTGGGGCCTCTGGTGAGCAAAGCAAACTGCTTTGGCTGTTGCCCTTACGGGGCCCTCACCAGGGTGGGCAGTCGACTCACCAGCGGAGCTTTGGTAAGAAGATCCGTGGTTGCACAGGGTTGTAGGAAGTGGGGAGGGAGGGATGAACAGGTAAAGCAGAGAGGATTTTTAGGGCGATGAAAATACCCGGTATAATACCTCATGCCATTATACCTTTGTTCAAACCCACGTACAACACCAAGAGTGAACCCTGATGTAAACTTTAGACCATGGCTGGTTATGACGCGTCAATGCAGGTTCATGAATTATAACAAATGTACCCCTGTGGTAGGGGATGTGGATAATGCGTGGGGGCATGGATAATGCATGTGTGGGGGCAAGGTATATGGAAATCCCTTTTCAATTTTTCTGTAAACCTAAAACTGTCCTGAAAAACCAGAGCTTTGTTTAAAAAAAAAAAGAGGATCACGTAGTATATGCTCAATAAATAACTTTGAAAAGGACAGCAAGAGGGCAGATGAAACTGGCATTTCCTCTTGATCTCTCTTAGCGATGAGCCTGCTGGCATTTCATTCGCTATGCACGTGGCTAACTGGTTCTTTGAGTCTCTATCGAATCCATTTGATCAAAAGTATGTAATTTCATTCTGTCGTTAGCAATGAACAAATAACTTAAGAGCAAAGCAAGCAAGCACACAAACCCTCTCCCCCAAACGACAGACGCCTTGTCCTATCCCCAGACCTGTTGATATGCCAGAGCTGAGGTGGTCATGGATATCTGCGTGTTAAAAAGCTCCTCAGGGGACTTGGCATATAGGCCTCCGTTAAAGCAATCAGGTAGGCACTCCTGCAAAATAGGAAAGAGACCTAAAACTGCAGAGGCTCGAACAGATGGGGTTGCATATTTCTCTCTTTTAATAATCCAGAGGTAGGTGGGCAATTCCAGGGCGGGCAGGTGACCGCCCTTCGGGCTGTCCCGGAGGCGGGCTCGACCACCAAGAGGGAGCCCCTATTCTATGTCAGTCTCCGGCCTAGGGAAGGGGGATCGGGAAAAAGGTAGCAGTGACCTGGAAGAGGCATACCTTCCCCTCACTCAGAAATAACCACACAGCCGTACCTTGCTGTTAAGCGGGGTGGGTGGCTGGGAGATGCAGTATTTGTCTGGGCCCCACAAGCTAGCTGGAGGTTGGGGAGGAGAGGGTGGGGACTGGGGACACAGTCGCAGCTGCTGTCTCAGGTGCCCAGGCCCTACCCCAGGCCAGCTAAGTCAGAGTCATGGCCAGTTCAACCCAGGTGTCAGGACTTTCAAAGTCCTTTCTACAAAGAACAGTTTTTGAGACCCGGAGGCCACAAACTTCGTTTCCCAGGAGAGCATACAGAGATTTCTGGAAAGCTGGAACAGAGCTGTTGGCTCCTGGAGGTCCCAGCTGTCCCGAGTGGTCCACAGATGCAGTAATCCTGTCGTTTCCAATGTACAACCAGCCTGGACATAGCTCGAGCTCTGGCCTGTCATCTCTGTCTGGGTCTAGGTGAGCAGAGGTGTTACAGCCCACGCTATAAAACCCACTCAGACAAATTACCAGCCGGTGGCCTAAGGTGATCAGCAAGCTTTGCACACGCTTCTAGGGGAGGTGATAATGACGATAAACCCAAAGAACAAACTCTCGGAGAATAAGCCTGTCTAGAGGTATTGCAACGTGATGTTCGAGGGAGCCCTGACTCTGAGCCCAGCTCCCCCTAGCCATGGCCTCTTTCCTCGTCAGTAAAACAGAAACAGTGATAATCACGGCTAACATTTACGGGGCACGTGCTGTGTGCCAATCATTTTTCTAGGTGCTTAATGGATAGCAACCAATTTAATCTTCCTCCCGATCTTATAAGGCAAACACTAGTGTCTCGTCCTATTGTATCCACGAAGGAACTGAGCCACAGAGAGGTCGCATCCAAGGTTACACAGCTAATAAGTGGCCAAGGCAGGATTTGAGCCCTGGTGGTCTGGCTTCAGGGTCCATGCTCCCAGACTAGAGAGTAGCTTTAGGTCAGGGCTTTGTCGTGAGGAGTAAGTGGAATAACGGGTACCAGTCAAGTCTCGTTGCTCCTAGTAGATGTTCTTTAGAGGAGGCTACTCTTATGAAACTCACAAGTTGATCCGTAGCTGTTAAAATTAGGACGTCCGTTGTCCCAGGACCTAGCGGAGTGCCTAGGACATGGTAGGCACTCAGTGAAAATGAATAAAACGTAGAATTGTCTTCAGAATCCCTCTCTCCCTCTGTCTGTCTCTGCCTCTCTCCCTCTCTGTATCTCCCTGTCTCTCTCCTCTTCAGTGTCCTTGGCGTTTGGAGCCACACACGATTCCTTTGTGCTTCTGGGCTGGGAGAGGCAGCCGTCAGGGGACGCTCTGATAACCACCGTCTGGGCTCCAGCTGGTTCGCCCCTTGAGCTGTCGCTCGGCTCTCAGTGAAGGATTCCAGAGCAAACCTCCTCTCTCTGTGGTCCTGCCCACCCTTTCTGGGCACTCAATTTGGACACAGTCATTTATTTTGTTGCTTCTGTCTGAAACTTTACAAAATTACTCCCTTAGCTTCACCCAAAATACTATTTCTTGTCCTGAAATAGCATCTTACACGCTCACCAGGATTTTTTTCTCTTTCCTCTTCCTGGGCTGTAAAGTCCAAAAAAAAAAAAAAAAAAAAAAAAAGGCACAACGTCATAAACCGTGGGAGCATTTTTAGACATTGTCTGGGCCTCGCCCCTCATTTGCTGAGGAGTCATCGGAGCCAGAGACAGGGAACCTTCCTCAGGGTGTCACTGGGGCCTCAGGGAGGGGCAGCCCTTGAATGCAGTGACCTGGACAATCAGTCTAGCCTCGTTTCTCCGACTCAGGTCAGGTGAGAGGCACAGCCCGAGGGAAGTTGGTCTGCCCCTCTCCTCATGGCTGTGGCCCTTTGTTCCCCAACCCCCCCCAAACCCCATGCCTCATCTCAGCCCATCTGAAATATCGGGGTCCTCTGTCCTCTTTCCCCAACTCAGAATCAAGCATGACTCCTCCAAAGAAGAGGTGGTCAAGGAAATAGAACGAGATGCGACGTTTTTCCAATTAAACTGTTCCAGGAGGCTTTACTAAATCAGTGCTTTTTATTTGGTGTTTCAAATGTTGTTTCTCAGAGCCTCCCAGTGAGGGGTGTGGAAGCGGCTATCACCACCTCCCCCACAAAGCACAAAGAATCCAAGCTGCCACCTTCCTGAAGCTATTTTTATTGTTGAAGCTTTTCTGGGCCTAACATTATACTCAGGGTTAGTCAGAAGCCGTGGAGAACGCCTCTCGCTGTGCAACCCTGGGCTGCCCCAGAGCACAGCTAGGCCGGAGGGGTCACTCCCCCTTCAGAGCACAGCTAGGCCGGAGGGGTCGCTCTCCCCTCAGAGCACAGGTAGGCCGGAGGGGTTGCCCCACGGGGCCGGGAGGCCTGGGGTGGCTGAGAACCGAGGGACACGCTATGGGGCAGGCCAAGCAACATGCCGACAGGGTAATGCCCCTCAGGATGTTGTGAGGGGCTGCTCACACCCGGGTTTCCCCCCTCTTTGCTCCCAGTACTATTGTTCTGAGTGCAGAATAGTGAGGCGAGACGGAAGACGGGTAAGAAAACAGGGTCCACACCAAAGTGAAACCCAGGCCTCCTGACCCACCACCCGGCCCCCTGCCTTCCCGCATGGCAGGGATCGGTGCCATCTCAGGCCTGCTGGGCACTGTCGGGACAGACTCGGGGGTGGGCAGGGGCTCTGGCAGAGTTTGGATGCATCGGGGATTAGGTTTGGGTAAAACTCACAGCACTGAAGCTGTACATCCAACCTTTTGTTGATTTTCCAAACTGAATTGTTTGTTATCTCCCACGAACCACGCTTCCGACAGAAGAGAGAAGATGCTTAACCCAGAGCACAGGAGCGTAAGAAACAGTTTTCTGTTAACGAGAGAGAGGCATCCGTGTCACGGGGGCTTATTCTCAAGCATCTGTTAGTTTGGGTGAGCCGCCCTGCAAGGCAAGGGAGAGACCCGTGCTGTTCCCGACGGCGCTGGTCCATCCGTGCAGGCTCCAAATACGTGAATTACGTTGAGACAGGTCACATTCCCACGTCTTCTGCTCCTCTCTCTTTCTGCTTTAAGCAGAGGGCTTTGGAGCCATCCCTGTTTGTGGGAGAATCTTTCGTCCTTGGTTTCACTCCCATCCTTAATAAAGGGAAAAAGCCAAATCAGTAATGATACACAGAACCCTTTGCTACAACCCTCCTCCCTGAAGAAAAGCTAATTTGATTTTTGTTGCTGTTGTTGTCAATTTTAAATCAGGTATTGCTCAAAGTTGCTGCCGTCCCGCACATTAGCAGAGCCTGGGGAATTTAAAATAATCCTTCCACTGTGGGCATTGAGACTTAAACATCAGTATTTTTTCTTAACTCTCTAGATGATTCCAAAAGACAACTGAGTAGAGAGCCAGTGACCTGAGCCAGTGTTTTCTCAGACTTCAGCGTCCATACGAGTCACCTCGGGACCCCAGTAAAGTAGACACGTTGATTCAGGAGGTCTGGGGGTGAGGTTCCAGAATCTGCAATTCCACCAGGCTCCCAGGTGATGCCAGTGAGGCCAGTCTACAGACCACACCTTGAACAGGTGAGGTCAAGGTATACTTGTTGGCCCCCAATGTCAAGTGATTCATGAGGGAATAGAAAATATTGAAGCATCTCAGGCAAAAGGAAGGCTTCCTTATGGCATAGGAAGGGAAGACAGTTCCCTCGAGGAACTTCCCCCAAGTTGTTAAGAAATGATTTTTTTTGGCCTGGGACACCTGGGTGGCTCAGTCGGTTAAGCGTCTGACTTCAGCTCAGGTCGTGATCTCATGGTTTGTGAGACAAGCCCCACATCAGGCTCCACACTGACAGTGTGGAACCTGCTTGGGATTCTCTCTCTCCCTCTCTCTCTGCCCCTCCCCAACTCACTTCCTCTCTCTCTCTCCCTCAAAATAAGCAAACAAAACTTTAAAAAATTAAAAAAAAAACAAAACGATTTTTCGACTTCCTACATAGACGGTTTATAGAAGAATCTGGCCTTCCGTAATCCAGAACCTTCTAGACCAGAGGGACCTGGTAGGTCACAGGGGTCAGTGTTTCCCCAATCCGAGTTAATTATCAGAATCACCCAGGGAAGCCATCTAAAAATTTAGATTCCTGGGATCTGCCTGAATAGCCTCTCACTAAACATATTATTATTATTATTATTATTTTTTAATGTTAATTTTTTTATTTTTGAGAGAGACAGAGAGTGCGAGCAGGGGAGGTGCAGAGAGAGAAAAGGGAATAGAAGATCCGAAGCGGGCTCCATGCTGACAGCAGAGAGCCTGAGACAGGGCTCGAACTCACGAACCATGAGATCGCGACCTGAGCCAAAGTCGAAGGCTTGACCGACTGAGCCCCCAGACGCCTCTAAACATATTTTTCAATAGTCAATTTAAGTTCTGATAGATTTGGGACCCCTGCTAGAGCAGGCCACCCTTCCTTCCTTCCTTCTTTCCTTCCTTCCTTCCACCCCAGGCCCCACTTCCTGCTTCCTCACACATTCACATTTTATGGGAGGTGGATGAGGCTGCCCCAGGCAAGGGCTTCTTTGCAACAACGTGGGTACTTCCTGCCGCAAGAGGAAAAAAATCTGAGTGCTAGACAGACCTTCTTAAGGGTCACAGCCATTTGAGGACCCAGATTCTGGCTGATAAATCCAGGCTAGGAGTCCGCCTTTGCTTTTCTGGACAGACAGGTTAATTTGATGAGACAGTAAAGCCAACAGGCAGGTATATAGATAGCTAATAAAAAAGGCCGCTTGACCCGACTGGAGGAGAAGGAGATTTGTGCTTGTCTAGACAGCCATACCCACTTGGAGAAGAGGAGCCTCATATCCCCTCTGGCTGGGCACCTACCCCTCCAGTTTACCTGGGTTCTGGCCCTGGTGGGGGTTTGCTCTCCTTATACGATTCTCCTGGGATCCTTAGGCCCGTTCAAAGACAGAGGGCAAAGATTTTGAAAGCCTCATGACAAATTACAGTCACGGTCCTAACCTATGAGTAGAAATGCTTCTGCGGGCCCCACTGGGACTTCCCCCAAGCCTTCCAGCTTTGTGTCGTGAGGGTCCTCTGCTTCCACATGTCTATGTCATGCCTGGCTCTGCTCACATGGAACATACAAGGGAGTTGCTGATGCCGCGTCTGTTTGGTACCTAACACCCAGACCTGGTGCCTGGATGCCCCCATCCCGGCCAGGAACACCACCTGAGTAGGACTGAGATTGTGCCATAATTGCTCACTCGTGCGATTTTTTTTTTAATGCTTACTTAGTCATTTTGAGAGAGAGAGAGAGAGAGAGCACGCACGTATGTAAGTGGGGGGAAGGGCAGAGAGAGAATCCCAAGCAGGCTCCTCGCTCAGTGGGGTGCTGGATGCCGGGCTCGATCTCACAAACCGTGAGATCATGACCTGAGCCGGAATCAAGAGTCAGACACCTAACCCACTGAACCACCCAGGGGCCCCTCTTGTGACTTTTCTTAACCAATAGGCTTGGAGTGCCTGAGATTTTTTTTTTCGTTAAAAAATATTTATTAGGCATAAATACTCATTTTAAGTCTTAGTACGTATTTAATCATTCATCCATATATTTATTTTCTGAGCACACACAATGTATCAGTAAACACGATGTATCTGTATGTTTCGATGCCACGATCCTATTAGGTGGGTATGATTGTCTTCATTTTTCATATAAAGAGTCTGAAATTCAGAGATTATGAGCTACTTTTTCAACATCACACTTCCAGAAAGCCGTTTAACTGAGGTTTGAACCCCGATCTCTCAGGCTTCTGAACACCTTGTCCTTCCCTCACATCGGATTGCCTAAAACCAAGAGCCTCTCTCCTTTTGGAGATTGAGGAAGGTAGCTAATTGTAAAAATTCCTTGTAATTTTTTTTTAATGTTTGTTTATTTTTGAGAGACAGAGAGAGAGAGAGAGAGAGACAGAGCATGAGTGGGGGAGGAGCAGAGAGAGAGGAAGGCACAGAATCCGAAGCAGGTTCCAGGCTCTGAGCCATCAGCACAGAGCCTGACGTGGCAGGGTTCGAACCCACGAACCTTAAGATCATGACCCGAGCTGAAGTCTGGTGCTTCATCGACGGAGCCAGCCAGGCATCCCCGTAATTTTTTTTTTTTTTATTAAAGATCCTTATTTGGCAAAGACATGGTCAAGCTGAAAGATATACCACCAATCGAAGCTAGTCTCAACTCATGCCATCTTGCCATTCATAATTCACTGCACACTCATACATCGGTGAGTTAAAATCTGTGCGTATTATTTTTCTGAAAAGCCTTCCTTGAGCCTCCAGTGCAAATCAGGGCCCACCTTCCATTATTACATAGCCACTTTATTTCCTCCTCCCTGCACAGACTGCATCCCTGGCAGTGTGACACATGCTGGCAGGCACAGCGCTGCCTGTGGCCAACTTAGGGATGGACGGAGGGACGGGATGACAGGAGTCACTTGCTGTATACTCCTTTGGGAAGTATTTATACCTCCAGGTTGTGGGTCTATTTCTCTAAAATAAACTCATTCGGAATCATTTTAGATTTGTAGAGAAGTTGCAAAGATAGTAGAGTTCTCACTCAGTTTCCCCCACTGTTAACATCTACCTTACTATGGCTCATTACAATGTCAGGCTCATTACAATGTCAGGTACATTTAAAAAGCGAGGATTTGTCTTTTCCTGTGCAGTGGGGGTAACCGCCGGTCACGCAGCCAGAAGGCTCGAGTCTCGGGAGCGTTGGTCGGAGTTGACCCTCGTAATCTCCGTTTTCCCAGGGCACCAGGAGGATAACGGGATGGTCTTGCCAGGGTTTCTGGGGAGGATTAAAAAAGACCATGTCCGTGAAAGCCCCCAGGATGCTGCGTGGCACACTTTTGAATATGAACCTCTGAAATCTGCCTTGCAACAGAAGTTTCCATCAGGCTGTGTTTAAAGCGTGCTGGGGTTTCCTATGCATGTTACTCTGCATGCCATCCCCCCCCCCCCCCACAAGGCTGAGCCCTGCTTGCTTGATACACTCTCTACGTTCGTCTCCCTCCTCCTTCCTTCCCTCGTGCTCTCCCAATAAATACCGTTTGACGAATTCAGGCCAAGAGCAGTGGCTCTCAACAGAGATATTGTTTCCTCTTCTGGATTGCATCTGTCAAAGTTGCTGGCCAACCCAGGTGGTCCCAGCCAAGCCGAAGGGTTGACACTGATGTGCGGCCCATGCATCCTGAATTCTTAAGCAGAAGAGACACATTGAACCTGAAGAGATGGCCAAGGTGGTACAGAGTTGAAACCGTTTCCAAATCCGCCCTGTTACTGGTAGAGAGAGGAAGGGAAGGGGGAAGCGAGGGGGGGCTGGGTAGGGGATAGAAGGCGCAAAAACAGACATAATTAGAAAATTTGGGCTCTGACATTTTCCTCACCCCCCCCCCCCGACTTACTTGACGTCCCCGGAGCTAGACGCCGAGCTGACACGTGTGTTTTCAGAAATGAGTAGGATACGTGAACACTTCAGAATTAAAATGACAGTCTTGAAGTGCACGTTCGGTGACTGAGGCCGCCTGCGTCTGCTCTCACACAGATGCCCTCTGAAAGAGGTACCTCCTTTGGGCACATCTCACCTCGCCCACGAACGTCCTGGAAGCCAGCAGATGCCCGAAGGGAACATGGCTTGGGGCTGTGCCTGCGTAATGAGACTTCACTTTAAGGCATTCTTTCTTGTTTATCCCAGTCCATTAAGAAGATTCCACTCCAAGTGAGTAGTTGCTGACCCTATTAAAAACTGTCTATATTCCTTAATTAGCACAAAAGAACTTGAAATAAAATATTTACATACTGCTCTTTCTTTTTCTTTCCTTTTTTTTTTTTGTAAGGAGAATGGGGTTGTCCTTTGATGCCTGCTTTTCCTTGCGTGCCCAGATTTTTAATTGGACCACTCCCTGCATTTTGGGTCTTTGGCTGCAAGGCCATGTGGGTGGAGGAAGGCTGGGGTGTCTCCTCAGCCAGGCAAAGCAGACGGCCAGAAGTCGTAGGAAAGCGATCTTTCTGAAACGGGAGAAATAAGACAGGGAAAGACTGTAAAACTCCCACTGGCGGCTGCCTTTCGACTAGGGTGTAAAAAGAACTGCTCTCAGCCACCTTTGGAGGAAGAGAACTAGGAGCAAAAGGTTACGCGCCAGCGTTTTGAAGAGAACGATGGCTAATCGTAAAAAATTATCACACATAGAATGTTCTAGAAATCTAGGTAGGTGCCCCCCCCCCATTAAATACAGTTTGAAATAAACCAAGGTTTATGGAGGTTTATTGTGAACCAAGATGTTCCTACGTGCTACCTGTTGAAATGAGGGTTCGCCTATACTCTGGCAGAAGTAGAAAATAGAGCCGTTTCTTGGCACATCTAACTACCAGTAGGTAGGAAAGGGCTTTGAGCGTCAGCACGGTGTTTTGGGTGCTTGTGTCTTCATTCCTTCTGGGCGGATGCAAACTCTTGCGGACAGGCTCTCATGCGTTCACTGTGCTCTCTCCTTCCCCTTTTCAGCTCTAATTTTCCCTCCTTTTGCCCTTTCATTTCTGGAAGGCCCCGTGCTCTACAGAGAAAGGTAAAAAGCAGGGATGGAGGGGCAGGGATGGTCAAGGGTCGAGGTTCAAAGGAAGGACTCAGAAGAAAGGAGAGAGTTGGTAAGAACAGCGTTGGCCTAGGAGTTAAGAAAGTGAGCTTGAGGCTCAGGTCTGGCACTAAACTACAGCCACAGTGATGATGGTAATTTAAAATATGAATAGCGCTTACTATATATTGAGCATTATTTGAAGCACTTTTGTTTGTTTTGTTTTTGTTTTTAGAGGGGGGGAGGGAGTGCAAACTGGAGAGAGGAGCGGAGGGAGAGAATCTTTTTTTTTTTAAGTTTTTATACCTTTTATTTTTTATTTTTTAAAATTTATTTTATTTTTGTTTATTTATTTATTTATTTATTTATTTATTTATTTATTTATTTTCAGAGAGAGAGAATCCTAAGCAAGCTCCCCGCTCAGCATGGAGCCTGATGCGGGGCTCGATCCCCCAACCCTGGGATCACGACCGAGGCACCCAGGTGCCCCCTGAAGCGCTTTAAATTAACCAGTGCGGATGAAGGAGGTGGATGCAATTGTGCCCATATTACAGACGAGGACACTATAGATCGGCCCTGCATTTTAGCAGAATGTAAGAACCACACTAAGGTGCTTGAAAAATAAGTCAGACGTGGGTGAACCTGGGAGGCATTATGCTAAGTCAAATGAGCCAGACATGGAAGGAGGAGTGCTGTGTGATTCCACTCGTATGAGGTAAGTGGAAAAGCCAAATTCACAGAGACGGAGGGTTGAATGGTAGTTGCCAGGGAACGGGGGCGGGGGAAGTGGGAGTCCTCGTTGCGTGGGTTACAGAGTCTATGTTTTGTAAGACAAGACAGCTCTGGAGACGGGTGGCCGTGATGGTCACACAACACTGTGAATGTGCTCCATGCTGCTGAACAGCGCACCAAAGAATGGCTGAAATGGTAAGTTTTAGGTTACGTCTATTTTACCGCAATAGAAAAGGAAATAAATGAATAAATAGAAAAGATTCTTACTATTCATTTGTGACTTTATAAGATACGCATGTGTTTGAAAATTAAATGCAGAGAAGAACAATCAAATTAAAATAATGCAATTCTGGGGGTGCCTGGGTGGCTCAGTTGGTTAAGCGTCGGACTCTTGGTTTCAGCTCAGGTTATGACCTCATGGTTTGTGGGTTCAAGCCCTGCATCCAGCTCTACGCTGGCAGTGCGGAGCTTGCTGGAGATTCTCTCTCTGCCCTCTCCCCTCTCTCTCTCTCTCTCAAAAATAAAGAAACTTTTTTTTAATGTTTATTTATTTTTGAGAGAGTGCAGGTGGGGGAGGGGTAGAGAGAGGGGGACAAAGAATCCCAAGCCGGCTCCTTGCTGACAGCAGTGAGCCCGACGTGGGGCTCGAACCCACAAACTTCGAGGTCATGACCTAAGCCTACGTCGGACGCTCAACTGACTGAGCCACCCAGGCACCCCTAAATAAACATTTTTTTAAATGTTAAACATTTTTTACCAGGAAGACCTGACTATAATTATGATTTCTATCCAATCTTTTTCTTTGTGTTCATCTACCTATCTGGCTCTCTCCTGTATATATAGCAATGCAAATGTTTGAGTTCACACTATAGAAGCAGTTATTCATTTTACTTTCTTTCACTTGACATTATATGATGAGCATTTTCCAAGCAATTAAAATTTATCTCTAAACATAATGGTAATGGCCGCACACCAGCTCAGGCATGCTCTCATTTATTTAGCCCTCCTTCTGTTTTTGGACATTTAGGTTTTTGCAATTTTCTGCTTTGTAAATAGCTTTACAGCAGTCCTCCTAATGTGCTCATCTTGGCCTTGCCTCTGATTATTTCCTCAGCCCAGCCTTCTAGAAACAGAGCTACGGGGTCAAAGGACAAGTCAATATTCAAAAAGCCTTTTTACTAATTCTGCATATGTGTTGCGTGTGTGTGCGTGTGCGCGTGCGTGTTTGAACTAGTTTCGGAAGTCCTCCACCTGCCCTTTGTTCCTTTGGAGACCTGGATTCTCAACTTCTTTCCACCATTGCTGGCTGAGTGGTCCTCAGTTTCCTGCTCCCTGGAAACTACCTTTAGGGAACACATGTTTGAACTCTGCTCACCCCCTTCGTCCAAAGCTAGAGATCTGAGCAAAGGAGGTCAGCGGGGCAAAGTGAATTATACAGGGTCTGAGGTTTTGTTTGGGTAAACATGGCTGCTATCACAGAGGAAGGTGTGAGGTTAGGGCAGAGCTCAGTCCCCAGGGCTGTGCACTGAAGCATTCGGCAAGCTTCCTGCTTTGTAAGAACAAGGAAAGAGAAAGCTTGCTCACGCTTCCTTGACTGCTGGAAACGAGTGGTTAAATGTAGCCTGGGCCACCCTGGCCTTTGGGCCTCTCTGCATTATGTCACTTACTCCTAAGTCATGCACCAGCCCCAACCCTCATAGGGGAAACGGTCAATCTCTGATCCCCCAGGCGATTTTTGGTTTCAGAAACCCTTCTTGCGGTTTTTCATCAGGGTCTGCTGACCTTTTTCTCATTCTGTTAACTCCACTTCTCCTCTGTGACTCCTTTCCAACCCCTCAGATCTCCGCTCAAATGTGATTTCCACGTGGAAGCTTTGGTGACCCTCTCAAACGAGATCAACGCCCCAATGTGCTTGTTGTCACAGTGTGAGTCAAAGTTTGTTATTACACTAAGTTGAGTACTCATTTGATTCACGTATTATTTAATGCTTTCATTCAACAAATATTTTCTAAGTGGCCTCTGTGTGCCAGGAACTGTACTGTTTGTGGGGATTGCAGAGATGAGCAAAACCAGATTTGGTTCCTTTCCTTGTGGAGTTTATAGTCCAGTGGGAAGAAAACAAATAAAAATTGGATTCCGGGGGCGCCTGGGTGGCGCAGTCGGTTAAGCGTCCGACTTCAGCCAGGTCACGATCTCGCGGTCCGTTAGTTCGAGCCCCATGTCGGGCTCTGGGCTGATGGCTCAGAGCCTGGAGCCTGTTTCCGATTCTGTGTCTCCCTCTCTCTCTGCCCCTCCCCCGTTCATGCTCTGTCTCTCTCTGTCCCAAAAATAAATAAAAAACATTGAAAAAAAAAATTAAAAAAAAAATCGGATTCCGATGTTCAATAAGTGTTATAAAAAAGGGAACGAAGCAGGTGGCAATGACAAAGATTGGTGGAGGGCCCCAGTCAGACAGAGCAACCATGAAGACGGGAATGGTGAGAGGAGAGAATCGTGGGGAGAGCCAGGAAGAAAGAAGGAGGCACAGGGAAGGCACCGAACCCGGGCATCTGGGGCATCTGAGGAACTGGAAGGCATGGAGGGAAGTTTTTGTGTGTTCGGGGAGAGGGACACGAGATGGGGGAAGACAGGTGGACAGGATCGGGGTGGGCTGATGGAGAAGGGCAGGAAAGCAGGGCCAAGCAGCTGAGTGGCCGAAAAGTGTCCATGGGAGTTGACAACATGGCAGTTGGTAAGGACCTTAACAACATTTTCCGACAGCAGCCAGATGGCAGGAGGTTGAGGAGGAAGCGGATGGTGAGAACTTAGAAACTATGCGCGTAAGAAGAGAAGTTTAGAGCCGTGCAAAGGCATACAAAAGATTGGGTGGGCCAATGGAGTAAATGAAGTCAGTTTCCCTGATTTTCTTTTTTTCTTTTTTCTTTTTCTTTTTTTGGATGGGAGATGGTCGAGCATGTTTATAAGCTGTGGGGATGACTCAGCTCCGAGAGGCAATAAATGGGGAGCTTAGTCCTTGAGAAGATAGGATGGGATGGGATCCAGAACAGAGATGAATAGATAAGGCTTTTAGAGGAGGAGAGCCACCTCATCCATTTTTTAACCACTTGATTATGGAAATTTTCAAACATATAAAAGTGTAATGAAACCCCAGGTACCCATCACCCCTGTGTCAACACATGGCCAAATGCATTTCGTCTATATTCTCACCCGGTTTATCACCCCTTTTCCCAGATTATTTGGAAACATATCCGACACTATAATTTTCCACCCATAAGGACCTCAGTTGTATGCCTACAAGATAAGGGTTTTGAAAAAATTACAACAAAACCTATCGCGTTGAGTAATTAGTAATGCCTTTCTTTCTGGTTTTAATAGTTAGTAATTTCTTATGTCATCAAATATCCAGTCAGTGTTCAAATTTCTCTGTCTCTTGTATGTTTTTATCTTTTATCGCTGGCTCGTTCAAATCAAAACCAAAACGAAGTGCATACGCAGCATTGGGTTGACATCCCTTTTAAAGTCTCTATCTATAGGTTTCCCCCTCCCTTCTTCCCCCCCTCAACATCTGTTAAGAAATCAAACCTTTGTCTTACGGAATTTCTCACATGTGGGATTTTGCTGATGTGGTACCCAAGGTGTCATTTAACACCTTTTTTTCCTCACTTGTAAATTCTCTAAACTGTTGGTTTATGTCTTACCTCTAAAGGCTTGTTCAGATTCAGGTGTGGTGGGGGTTTTCTTGGGGTGGGGGAGGCAAGAGCACCTCCCAGGTGGTGCCATGCCCTTCCTGGGGCCTCAGGAAGCACTGTCATGCTGGGTTGCCCTGCATCTGGTGATGTCAAGATTAGTCCCTCAGTCGGATGTTGCTGCCTGCTTCGCTCTCCAGAAAGCTCGTCGGCAGGTATTTGCTAATGGTTTTAGCAGTTACAGATGATCCGTTATTTTGTTAGGAATTACAAAATGATGCGATTCTAACCCTGTCATTGTGTCCTGGCTTGAATTATGACCCCTAGATTCATATGCTAAACTCCTACCCCCATGACCTCAGAGCCGGACTGTGTTTGGAAATAGGGTGTCTGCAGATGGAATTAAGTGGAGATAAAGTCAGACTGGAGTGAGGTGGGTCCCCTGCCCACTACGACTGGTGTCCTTAAGGGACATCGGGACACAAAGACAGACACACATGCGGGAAGAACGCCATCCGAAGGTTGGACTTATGCAGCCACAAGCCCAGGAACTCCCCAAAGCTGGGAGAGAGACCTGGAACTACTCCCTCCCGAGTGTCTTCAGAGAGAGCGGCGCCCTGCCGACACCTTGATCTTGGACTTCCAGCCTCCAGAACTGTGAGGCAATACATTTCTGTTGTTGAAGGTATTTGGTTTACGGTACTTTTGACAGCAGCCCTGGGCAACTAATGCACATTTCTTCTGCAGTTTTTGATAGGGATTTACGTCTTAAAGAGAGAGGGAGCGCTCTTCCCTCGTCAGGTATTTGGTTCTTCTGAGGTGCAATTCGTACAGGCAAGGCAGGAAGTGTGCGTGGTTCGTTCCCCGTAGTACTCACTAGTTTTCAAAATATTGAATGGTTTCCTAGTATCCTCCAAAGGTGACCAGTGAGGTTTTACACGTATAAACTGTAAATCTGAAAATAATTGATATATCTCAAACTATTGAAGTTATTCATCTTATTGATGATCAAATTGCCTTATCTTTGGCCAGAGGTAGTCCCTTCCAGATGCCTCTTGAGTCCTTTGGAAGAATATCCATTTGTTTGATGACTTTCTTGATTTTTGGTATAATAAGTTGTTCCGTGTTTGTCTTGCTGTTGGTAAGCTTCCATTTCTCCAAGAGCCTCTCCTTCTTCTTCTTCTTCTTTTCTAACTTTATTTATTTATTTTGAGAGAGAGAGAGAGAGTAAGGGCAGGGCAGAGAGAGAGGGAGAGAGAGAGAATCCCAAGCAAGCTCTGTGCTGACAGCGCAGAGCCTGACAGGGGGCTCGAACTCACTAAGTACGAGATCATGACCTGAGCGGAAGTCAAATGCTTTACGGACTGAGCCACCCAGGTGCCCCGTGGCCTCTATTTCTTTTTTAATGGGAAATGATATTTAGAGACTACAATCTGGCTATTAGCGATACTCATTGCTACCAGGTTCATTCCTGTTTCCAGACCTTTCTGGTGGATAGAGCTAGAAAAAAAACTTAAGAGAAAATACATCATGAGGTTATGATACTTATTTCTTACACACTGGAATTCTTAGTTCTTAGTCATTCACTTTCTTTTAATAAATTATTTGGTTTATTTCACATATGTGTCTGTATTCCAATTTTATTATATAGTTAAAATACAGAATAGTTGAGATATATGTATGTATATATATATATACACATATACATATCTATATACATAGATATATACACAAAGACACGCACATATATATATATACTTCAAAATGGCAATGCCAATATGATTATTAACAATAATATTATTGAAACAGCCTAAGATTTCTTTGTGACTCTTTTAGTCCTTGGGCTATACGTATATATATATGTGTGTGTATATATAAGTATCTCCCACTGAAGATGTACAATCAAACTATTAGGTTTTAAAGTCATCTGACACAATTTTTGTCGATATGGTTAAGCCACTAAATTTATATACATTTACATCGTTTTCTTTTGCTTTCAACATTCTGGGGGGGGGGGCGGGGAATATGGTTTTGTTTTTGATTGAATTTTGTTTCCGAAGACATTCAGAGGGCTCCTAAGTCAAGCCTATGAAATAAAGATCGCCTAGTTTATATTGTCTCCTTTGTCGTCTGGTTTCCTCCCTAGGTAACACACAGGTAACAATTTTGGTTCCTCCTTTCATTAAAAATGTAAAGTTATAGGTTTGCAGGCAATTTTCCCCTGTCCTAGGACGTAAGGTAACATACCTTATATGCCATTTCTCCATTTCGCTTTTTTCACTTAACAACAGATCCTAAAGATCTTTTTTCTCAAAAAATTTTTTTGACATTAATTTATTTTTGAGAGAGAGAGAGAGAGAGAGAGAGACAGAGTGTGAGCAGGGAAGGGGAAGAGAGAGACAGAGGCAGACACAGTACCCGAAGCAGACTCCAGACTCTGAGCTGTCAGCACAGAGCCCAACACGGGGCTCGAACCCACAACCGTGAGATCAGGACCTGAGCCAAAGTCAGACACTTGACCGACTGAGTCATCCGGGCATTGCCCTAAAGATTACTTTAGAGTAGGGTGTCATAATATGTCTCATTCCTTTCTGAGATGCAAGGTTCTCCGTGGTATGGATTAGACGGGGCCACGCTTTCTTCAACTAGTCCCCTAGTGAGGCACATCTGGGTTGTTTTTTCCCGTCTTTAGCTGTTACAAGGAGTATCGTGACAAATAACTTCGTGCGTAGACCTTACCGTATTTTTGCCAGCCTATCTCAGGGATATTTTCCTGAGTGGGATTGCTAGGTCAAAGGCTAGAGTGCATACGTAATTTGGTTGAATATTGCCAAATTCCCCTTCAGAGGAGCTGCGTTAGTCTGTGTTCCCACCGGCGGTGTATAAGAAGGCCTATTGTCCCACAGCCTCACCAACAAACTTCTGGATGTTTGCCAGCATAACAGATGAAAATGGTATTTTTATTCCATTCTAATTTGCATTGCTTTTTCTCATTTCACTAGTTTTAAAGGGAGAAGACACGGAGAAGTCTGAAAACAAATTTGGACGTTTGGTGTTAAGTGAATGTTTGCCCTTCTAAGCCCAAAGCTCCGTAAAGGTAGGGCAGAGGCTGTTTGGCTCACTCTTGTATCTCTAGGGCCGAGCCCAGGGTCTGACGCGGAGGAGGCACTCGCCAGTGTGTAATGAAAAGGGTGAAGGAGGGGCGCCTGGGTGGCGCAGTCGGTTAAGCGTCCGACTTCAGCCAGGTCACGATCTCGCGGTCCGTGAGTTCGAGCCCCGCGTCGGGCTCTGGGCTGATGGCTCGGAGCCTGGAGCCTGTTTCCGATTCTGTGTCTCCCTCTTTCTCTGCCCCTCGCCCGTTCATGCTCTGTCTCTCTCTGTCCCAAAAATAAATTAACGTTGAAAAAAAAAATTAAAAAATAAATAAATAAATAAATAAAAAATAAAAATAAAATAAAAAAAAAGAAAAGGGTGAATGAATGAATGAATGAATGAAAGACAGGAACTGCTTTTTGGCCCGTCTCATAACGACACTAGGCTATCTTCAACACCTTCCCTTCACCTTTTCCTTCTCACACCTATAATTCAGGGAGCCCTTTGGAAGTCCCAATTAAACGTGAGTTTCACACAAAAAATAAAGTCGCAGAAGGGACTTGCTTCATACCCCGTCCATGAGGTTAATGAGTTGTGCGTTTTTAAGTAAGGGGTGGGGATGGGGTACAGCAAGAAAATGTTACTACTGTTGACAGACACTGGGCAGACCAGCTTGGCCAGGTAAGCACTGGCACAGGAATGATGAATTGCCGGTTTAAGGGAGGCGATAATCTCCATGCAAATTCCCTGCCTCTTCCTTCCATCTCTTCATTCACAGACTCCCAGAATTGAAAGCAACTTCGGGGCTCATTGGCTCTTGCCCCCTGGTCAAGGGCATTCGGGCACTCATCCAGCCTGTCCTTCCTTGTCCGTCTGGGAGAATGAGGAGCTCCTCTCAGAGGGCGGTCCTTGCTACCTGCGGCTGGACTAAGTCTAAAGGCTCCTTGACAGATAGCCCTCCAGAAAAATTCGTTGTCTTACCATTTATATTTATCTGTCTCCTGCCCCCCATCCCCTCCCCGAAAATCTCAATTAGCTTTACCCTTTCCTTAAATCACATGGCCCTTCACATGAAAACTCACTCCTAAAACCTCCACCCCTTCTTCCCAGCTAGACACTATCCAAAGCTACATTTCCTTGACCCCATCAAAATTAAGGATTTCCACTTAATAAAAAAGTCATGGGGGCGCCTGGTGGCTCAGTCGGTTAAGCGCCCGGCTTCGGCTCAGGTCATGAGCTCATGGTTCGTGAGTTCCAGCTCCGTGTCGGGCTCTGTGCGGACAGCTGGGAGCCTGGGGCCTGCTTCGGATTCTGTGTCTCCCTCCTCTCTCTCTGCCCCTCCCTGGCTCTCACTCTCTCTCTCTCTCAAGAATAAATAAACATTAAAAAAAAAAATTAGGGGCACCTGGGTGGCTCAGTCGGTTGAGCGTCCGACTTCGGCTCAGGTCATGATCTCACGGTTCGTGGGTTCGAGCCCCGCAACAGGCTCTGTGCTGACCTCTTGCTCAAAGCCTGGAGGCTGCTTCGGATTCCGTGTCTCCTTCTCTCTCTGCCCCTCCCCTGCTCACACTTTGTCTCACTCTGTGTCTCAAAAGTAAATAAATGTAAAAAAAAAAAATTAAACAAAAATTAAACAAAAATCATAGATGCAATGAAAAGGCAAATGACACATCAGGAAAACATTTAAAATGTCTAAACCTGACACGGTACAAATATCTACAGTGTCTAAGGAATTTTTGCAAGTCAATTTTTCAAAACCTGAATAGATCAATAGGCCAAACACTGGTCAATTCACACAAGAGGAAACCCACAATGATAAGCAAATAAGAACTGTAATAAGCTATGACTTTATACCTATCTGGCTGGAAACAATGAGAAAGTTGGCCGATGACAGGTCATGGCAGGGCTGTAAGGAATGCAGGACAGTCTTGTGATGCTGGTGGGAGTATAGATGGGGGGCAGCCCTTCTTTAGGACAATCCAGCAGTACTCGGGCACATGCGCTTACCTAGGACCCGGAAACCATATTCCTGGGAATGCTGCCAGAGAAAGTCTCACACTGGTCTCTGAAGGAAGGTGCATGGAGAGCCTTGTCGTGAACTTGATGGTGGGAACTGAGACTTGAAGGCACTCCAGCTGTCCATCACTAGGGGAATAAGGAAGGGAAATGTGGTATGGAACAGAACACAGAAGCAAGGAGAAATGAAGCAGGGGTGCAGTCAGTTCTCATTACTGGCAGTTGGGCTGTATAAAGTCGCCACAAACATGAAATTAGCAAATACTCAACCTTTGCTCCTAGAGGAAATACCGAGTTGGAGGTTCCTACAAGCCTCTAGTCACAACAATTTTTTTAAAAAGGGGTTTTTTTTTGATGTTTATTTATTTTTGAGAGAGAGAGAGAGAGAGAGAGAGCAGGGGAGGGGCAGAGAGAGAGAGGGAAACACAGAATCTACAGAGCCTGATGCGGGGCTCGAACCCACAAACTGTGAGATCATAACCTGAGCCGAAGCCGGGTGCTTAACTGACTCAGCCACCCAGGTGCCCCGGTCACATTTTTGGTCAGCTCATCAACACATAACCTTACTTTATGTGGGTTTTTTTTTTTTTTCTGTTTAAAGGCACCTTATTTAATCCATATTGTTGATTCATTGAACAGCATTCAATGTTAACATTGAACTCATGGCTAACAGCTCTGTAACCCATGCCTGAAGGAAGCTTATCTATGTGAATTTTCTGCAAGGCATATCGCAGGCTTCTTGCACTGAGGAACTCTAGACAGCCCTTCAGCACTATGTTTGGGACCATTTTATACAGCAAACCCATCAAAAATGCACAGAAATATGAAAAACCGAGCACCCGACTCTGGGTTACACAGTATGAGAGCTGAAACCGGAAAGCAGAGTGTCTTTGTTCTTTTTTTTTTTTTTTTAATTTTTTTTTTTCAACGTTTATTTATTTTTGGGACAGAGAGAGACAGAGCATGAACGGGGGAGGGGCAGAGAGAGAGGGAGACACAGAATCGGAAACAGGCTCCAGGCTCTGAGCCATCAGCCCAGAGCCTGACGCGGGGCTCGAACTCACGGACCGCGAGATCCTGACCTGGCTGAAGTCGGACGCTTAACCGACTGTGCCACCCAGGCGCCCCCTTTTTTTTTTTTTTTTAATTTTTTTTTCAACGTTTATTTATTTTTGGGACAGAGAAAGACAGAGCATGAACGGGGGAGGGGCAGAGAGAGAGGCAGACACAGAATCGGAAACAGGCCAGAGTGTCTTTGTTCTATCGCTGCTGAGAACGTATCTGTCGGTGACTCACATTTTTTTTCTTTACCCTGCTCATGTCCGTGAATGACCACGGACATGCTCTCAAGCTCCTCAAGTATTGATTTGGGGGTTACAAATAAATTTTCGTGAGTAGGTGAATTTGCAAACCCAGAATCTGAGAATAATGAGGATTGATTGTATACTCAGCAACCCTATTAGTTCTCACTGTCTAGAATTGAATGAAAAAAGCCAGAGAGAGAATCAGGTACACGGTACAGTACTATTTATGTAAAAATGTGTACAAAGCAGCATCACACGGTTTTCAAGAGCCCACACATCTCAGGGGATACACGTCACCCCCTTAAAATGGTTGCCTCCTGGGCGAGGGAGAACAAAACAAGGAAATAAATGAATCAACAAATGAGAGACATCAGTGTGCCCAGAACGGAGTGTGACTAACTTACCGCCCTTTCCCCACCTTCCCTTTCTGCCCACTTTGTGCTTTGCGATGGGCCCCGAATCCCCATATTGTTGGCCCTTCCCTTCTCCAGGCTGAGATTCTTGAGGACAGGGACTCTGTCTTTCCTGTCTGAATATCATCCTTCTAGAATAGTTTCTGGCATATTTTATTTATTTGCTCTCTCTTAGGTTTTGATTTATACCCCTACGCCATTTCCAAAAGGATTCAAGACTGCAGCCCATTAAGGCTGGATGCGTTTGCTGAGTGAATACAGGCACGAGTACCTGAATGAACAGATGAATGGGTGATTTCCAGGGCTTTTCCGTCACATTCTGATCTCCTCCTTAGAATAAGTCCCAACATTACAAAAGGGGATGGCTAGTGCGGAGGAAGCTCTTATGTCCCTTGAAAGAGGCTCTCCCAAGTCGCGATAATGCAAACTCGCATTGCATTGGCATTTTGGACACTTACTGGTGATTCATATTCAGCTTGATGTAACTCAAACCTTCCAAGTCTTTTCCTCATGAATCACGTTTGTGTAGTTGGCTTTTTTCTTAACCTGCTGGATGTTATTCTTTTAGATAAAAGCTAGGTGATAGATAGATGATAGACAGATAGATGATAGATAGATTTCGCTTTAAACCATCAATGCAGAATATTAAATTGGTTTAAAATTTATTTCTGTTTTCCAGTATAGTGGCCATTCCCTCCCCCCAGTTCTGTGTCCCCTAAGGTTTAAGTTGTTGATAAAGCCTAGGATGACAGATAGCTTTGTGACAGGACATGCGTCACCTCTGGGAATGTTGGCCTCTGTTATTTCTTGTAGACATGTTACACCAATCTTCTGTCACTTAGATTGAATTTCTCTTTCTCTCTTTCTCACATCACCTTTCAGGAGAAGGGTAGTGTGAAAACTTTGTAAGATGCCCATCTGAAATCCAAGTATGTTCTCTCCACACCGATCCTTGGATCTATCAACATGACCCTGTGCCATTGAGCCAGGGAGTTGGAAACACATGCTCCGTTGTTGTATAACACGGCACATCACCAATAGGGAAACAAGGTGACACAAGCACTCACAGTGAGTATTTATGAGTACTCACACAAGTACCTGCACGAGTACTCACAAATGAGTACTCACACAAGGACCTGAAGCATCCAGGTCGGGGAGATGGTCAGCGATAGTACCTGGACTCAAAGCTTGGGCTCCTGACTCCATGTACGAGGGACTTTACAAAATGTCCTGTCACTGCAAGAGAGATCAAGCTGACGCCTGGTGACTGCTCCTTGCTTTTCCTCTATCGTTTGATTTTTTTAAGTTAATTTATTTATTTTGAGAGAGAGAGAGAGAGTGCACGCACAAGTGGAGGAGGGTCAGAGAGAGAGAGAGAGAGAGAGAATCCCAAGCAGGCTCCACGCTGTTAGCATAGCGCAGAGCCCGATGGGGGCCTTGAACCCACAAACCCGTGAGATCATGACCTGAGCCTAGATCAAGAGTTGGACGCTTAATTGACTGAGCCACCCATGCACCTCTTTTGATCAATTATTTATTAATTTTTTTAAGTTTATTTATTTATTTTGAGAGAGAGAGAGAGGTGCATGCATGCATGAGTTGGGGAGGGACAGAGAGAAGGAGAGACAGAATCCCAAGCAGGCTCTGTGTCATCAGCCCAGAGCCCCACCATGGGGCTTGGACTCACAAACCGTGAGATCATGACCTGAGCTGAGATCAAGAATCAGACGCTTAACCAACTGTACTACCCAGGTGCCCCTCAATCTTTTAAATAAATCTACCCTGGGGTATTATTGGGGCTTCGTTTGATATCAGAAGAACTGAAGCCCAGGGAGTGTCCAGGGCTTTAAATAAACTAAGTCCCTAGACCAGATACATTGCATTCCAGAATACAAAAGCGACCTTTCTATGGGATCCTATTAACATGGTGGGCGAAGGCCATAGCCCGAGCACAATTTTTGGAGAAGATTGAAATTGAGTGGACTTCTTTGAGGAATGGGAAGATTTTGACAGAAAGAAAAGCCTTTAAAATGGAAAATTGGAATGGCAGTACAGAGCTGGGAACGCATGGTCTGGACAATTACAAGGGGCAAAGGGACAGATGGGTCCACCTAATTGGAAAGGACGGGGTTAATCAGAACAGCGGGCTCCAGAGGCTCTAACTCCAGGCATGTTTCTCTCTGTCTCTCATCTGTGCTCAGTTTGCCCTCTCCTTTTTCAGAAAGGTCGCCCCAGAGACTGGCAACCTCAGCTATCACAATCCTAGTGGGAAAAGAGTGGCTTTTTGCTGATAATTCCAGAAATGTCCCAAGAAGGGCTCTCATCGGCTCCCCTCAAGGGAGTATCTTGAGTTGCTGGATTTAGCAAGTGAAAATACAGGATGCCTCATTAAATCTGAATTTCAGATTAAAAAAATGAATAATTTCTTAGTATAATTATATCCCCTGTAATATTTGGGACATATGGAAGAAATTACTTATTTACCTAAAATTCCAAATTTAAATTGGAATGCAGTTAAACAAGCATCCTGTATTTTACCTGGCAGTCTTATCCACGCACCAGTCCCTGTGGCCAGATGAGGCACTTAACTAGTCCACCCTGGGTCACATGCCCATACCTGGATCCTAGGTGTGAGTTCGGCCCCATCCATTTGTCCCGTCCCCATTGTTCCATTCTACATATAAGGGAGCTGAATCACCAGAGGCCGGTCATTCCCTCAAGACCACAAATAGAGTGGATAGAATCTGGCAGAGTTTGGGAGTCCCTTTTTGGGCCTGCTCACCATCTTCCTGAGAACTCTGTGTTTTGGAAATGGTATTATTAGCTCTCTCTAACGCAGCATTTCTGCTTAGAGAGAGGGGACCAATTCCTACGGACACTCAGGGTGTATCTACATTTTTGTTTCTGGCAAAATCCCTAGTGAGGTGTTCTGTTGAAAGATAGGAATCTTTTCTGAAGGTGGATTTAAATCATGAAGGAAGGGGAGCTGAAGGAGAAGCCGGCGGACTCGAGGTTCAGTCCTGGTCTTGCCTGTGACTTCAGGTTCCCTGTTGAGACGGGCTGGGGACAAAGGCTGCCATGCCTGGTGAAAGCTGAGAGCCCGTGTCCACCAGGCACTGTACAAAGTACCTCACCGCTATCCTAAGCGAAAGGCCTCCCTGAAATAAAGGAGCCACATCCCAGGGCCAGCTTTCAAACGCAGTCACCACAGGTTATAATAATTTCCTGACAAATGGAAGTAAAACATCTTGAGGAGAAGACTTCCTGTTCTAATTTGCCTACTAACTTCTCACGCGCCCCAACGCCTTCCTTGTCCTCGTAAGGCAAGTGTTAGAATCCCCATTTTCCAGAGGAGACAACTTTGACTCCGTAGTTTCTTACCCAAAGTAAAATCTATTAACTGGCACAATAGAGATTTAAAGCCAGAGGGGCCTGATACCAAAGTGCTATGTTCTTCTCCTGCACCGGACCTGCACCTCCAGGTGATGATGGGGAGGGACCGAGGTGGTGGGTGTTGACGTGGCGCGGGTCCCCTGCAACGCCACACAGACATGGGACCCACTGCTAAGCTTCACCACTCGGCGGGACGATTCGCCTTACTGACAATCTTCTCCTGATGGAGGACAAGCCATTGTGCTACGTGGCCTTTGGAAAGTACCCCGCCCTCCACAGCGGCCATGACAGGAGAGCACGCAGGGAATCCAAAGATGGCGGAGAATTGGGACCATGGATGAATCAGATCAACTGACAGAGGAGAGCAGTAATGGCCAAGCTTATTGCGTGCATGAGCACCGCATCTCGGACAATCCTGTACGCATGTGCAATTCTTTTTCCTCCAGGCCTCACTTCTTTGGGACAATAAAGCACTCAAGTGAAAGTTGCACAGGCTTGTAGCTCTTCAGCCTTGTCTGCCCCCTGTCCCTCAAGGCCTCTCCTCCACGGCAGCTTCTGTTCCTGCCCCTCTGTGCCCGTTATCCACACTCTAATGTTCCCGCCCCTGGCGTGCTCTGCCCGCCACAGGGGTGCTCCCAGCCTGTTCCCTAAGTGATTCTGGCTCTTTCGGATGAGGCTTAGAAACTCCACAGGTCTTTGACGTTTCTTTTATGTGCAAGGAGTTCAAGCACGTAAGCAATCTTCCCTTATTTTCTCCTTAGTGACTCAGACACAGAGGAGGGGGATGCTCTGAGCTCCAGCCCCCGCCATGCAACAGCACCGGGTGGCCCAAAGGGGGCTTAAAGGAGTAAACCACGCCTCCGCCCACCCCCGTGATTTCCATCATGTGTCCCCAGAACCAACCCCAGAAGCAACAATCGAAGCAGAAGCCGCATGCCTGCTGTGCACACTCAGAACCCCTTCCCCCACCCCTTCCAAGCACACCACTGCCCTCCGCCCTCCCAGTTAGAAATCACCACTGCCAAAGTCACGCAGGCAGCTCCCCCAAAGCCCCTCCTTCCCAGCGTGCATCGGTTGTCCCCGTTAAAGGCCAGGCGTCATTTTACCTGCTTTCTGCACTAACCTGAGGGGAGCTCTTGCAGTCCCCCCGCCCCTGTAAGCCACAGATGTGACATGACATCTCCTCTAGCAACTGAAGTGACTGTCGCCCGGCAGATTCTGATCAGCAGGCTCCTGTAGGTCAGACCTGAAGAGCAGGCCAAGGGCAAGGCCGTGGGCCTGAGGATCGCACAGTCTGAGAGCGGGGCCCCCACACCCGGCCCTGAGCAGAAAAGACCGCTGACCGGCCTCCCCCGGCCACGACCTTCCGGAGGCACGCCAGCGCCTGGCACATGGAGGTCATGTGATGAACGGCTGTGGAGTCGAACGCTCCAGAGGCATGAAAAGTGGGCCTGTTGTTAAAGGAAATGAAGAAAATCGATCTCATCTAAGATGCCCTGATTTACACAACAACCACAAAAGGGAACCTAGTTTGAATTTTAGGGGCTATTTTTAGGAGCCAGGGAAGTTGAGAACAACACTGCGGAGCCCCGGCTGAACTCTGGCCCTGACCAGCCCCTCGGTCTCCTTCCTGGTAAGCTCTACGTGAACCCTAAGTGAATCCAGCCCTGCCATGCTGTAACGCTGATTTTGAAGTTGTTCGAGAAGATACACACACGTAGGTACATGGATTTTTTTTTTTCTTTCTCGTTGGTAAAGTAGCCGATTGTAGTGCCTCAGGCCCCTCTGACCACAAGAACAAAACCTTCGTTTTAAGTGCCCATACGGTTTTTGACTTTGCATGCTATAGTGGAGGCATTGTGGCCTGCCAGAAAGAGCCAGGAGCAAAGAACCCAGATATCTGCGTCCTCGCCGCCTCTCTTAGACCAGCTGACTCCGAGCTACGGGGCAGTAACTTCGCATCTCTGAGTCCCATTTTCTTCGTCTACCAAATTTTTAAAAAAATTTTTTTTCAACGTTTTTTATTTATTTTTGGGACAGAGAGAGACAGAGCATGAACAGGGGAGGGGCAGAGAGAGAGGGAGACACAGAATCGGAAACAGGCTCCAGGCTCCGAGCCATCAGCCCAGAGCCCGACGCGGGGCTCGAACTCACCGACCGTGAGATCGTGACCTGGCTGAAGTCGGACGCTTAACCGACTGCGCCACCCAGGCGCCCCTCGTCTACCAAATTTAAGAGGCTTGGATTACAGGAGCTTTGAGGTCAGTTACTACTGGCTTTCCCCATAAGTAGGACCCTCCCAAATGGCGTGACTGGTGTTTTGAGATCACCGTCTCCTCCCTCTTCTCCATAGCCCTTCCTCCAAGGTTAGCAGCGGAGAGCAATCCCCCGCGTGGGCACCGGGGCTGTGTAAGAACCGGGCCGAGGGCTGCGGAGGAACGAGGGCCCAGGGGTGGTGGCCGAAGGGGAGTCCCTACCCACCACCAGGAGCTGTTAATTTGCTTTTAGCGGTTGTATCTTATTTAGCTCATGTAAGAGCCACTTCCTGGATCAAAGCAAAGTGTCATCAGAGAAGGAACACACACCGTGGGGTGAAAGAAGGAAGAGGTTCAGCCTCCCTTGGCGCTTGCCAACACCTGCTACTCCAGCACAATGTAGAAAAGAGGTTGCTTCCCCGGACAAGCTCCTGGGAGCCTGGAGGGAGCTGAAATTCTTTTTAAACTGTCATACTCCAATGAGGGAGATGCTGCTGCTGTAAATAAAATACCCAAAAGCCTGGGGACTAGGAACAGGGAAATTTAATGCATTGGCTTGAGATTCTTAAGTGAAATTCAGGGGAGAATAATCAGGGCAAGAAAGTGCGGGGGGTGGGGGGGGGCGGGTGATGAGCTGGGAGCAGTCTTCCTGCCTCCATGAGATGGCCTGAGCCGGTGAGCTTTCTTGAAACCAGAAAGCAAGTGACAGGAGGAGGTGGGAATCTTGGGCTCCCTCCCCAGACACTGCTGCTGAGGCAGATCCAGGGCAGGGGCCGATGCCTGGCGTGCGGGGTGGGGTGCAGAGAGAACGTCAGCCTTCCCAGCTCCGTCACTCTCTCCTGATGCCTCCCTTGTCATCAGCTCTGATGTGGCATTATTATTTCTTGAAGACTTTAAAATACTATTTTTACCCCGAGCACACTTTTTTTTTTCCCCTTCCAGAAGGAACAAAAGGATCACAACCCACATGCTCCTCAAACTGGCAGTCCTGAGAAAAGACAGGGCTCAGATTTACATGTTGAGGGAGCTCTAGCCCCACGTTCCACCCCCTCCTCATTCCCACGGAAACGCAACTGAAAGGAGTGCCACGGGCTTGGTATTGTGAGATACACAAGCAAAACTAGTACAAAATGATGAATGATGGGGCTTCACAGCCAGTGTGATTATCAGCAGCAATTTTGGCCGTTAACAATTAGTGTTATATGTCTACTCATAGAAGAGGGGCATTCTCTCTTTCTTTGTGATCTCTCTCTTGCACATGTTTCTCTCTCTCTCTCTCTCTCTCTGTCTGACACACACACACACACACACACATGCACACACACACACACGCACACACACATACATGGTTTGGTAGTCTGGTTTATTCCACCACAAAAACTCTGTTCTGCTTTTTCATAGTTCATATTCCCAACATCCCTTAAAATTTTTCTGAGGCAACTAATTAACTATTACGGGGTCACTGGGCAGTTTAGGAAGGTCTACAACTTGCACTCACCATTTTTTCTTTTCCTTCATATAACAGGTGCTTAGGGATCTCGTTCAGAAACATCAATATGGTGTTTGTGTTTTCCTTGTCCCCCCACAAGACTAGGCTGGAGTTTGATAGTGGAAGTATTTATCTCTGATGTGTACGTAAGAGAGGAAGAGATTTAAATATATGTATATATTTGTGTGTCTTTTTTTTTTCAGAAAAAAAAGCTGGTGTAAACCACACAACAGCCCACAGTCTGTCTAAACTTTCTGAGTGTCTCTTAAAATGGAAAATATTAAGAGTATTACTCATACATTCATTTGAAAACTGGAAGGCAAAAGGAGAGGGGATGATTCATTCCAACCCCGGAGACAAAGAACAAATCAAAGCCAGAATGACTTCTTCTCCCAGGCCTTTGAACTCTGGATGAGGAACTTGGTGTTCCCTGTGGGAACCGCACTTGGGCCATCCCCCAGGCCCACTCAGGCCTCACTGCTCTCTCCCAAACCCTGGTCTCACCACTGCCACCCTCCCCTGAGCCCAGTCCCCACTCCTCTGAGAGTTCTTGGATAGTAGCTGGCTGAGACCTCGCATGCGACAGACGGCATGTCTTGGCTCTTTACGAAGGGGCTCCCTGAGCACCTGCTTCCTGGTGCCCTGGGGAGAGCTGGAGCCAGGATCCCCTGCTGGGGGGGGGGGGTCATGCTCATCACTACTGGTTTCCCTCTGGCACTCTCCCTGATGCCCTGGAAATCGCCTATCAGTGGCTGTGGGGCCCAGTAGACGGTCTGGCTGGGCTCCTGAGACTTCCTGGCCCTCCAATCCACACAGCCCTTAAGAAACAGAAACAAGAAAGGCCCTGAAGATGAATGGAAAAAAAAAAAAAAGAAAAAGAAGAAGTACAGATATGGCTTAAGGAAAACCCATTATTGGATATTTGCTGTGAAGAAATAACAAATCAAGGTAATGATCCTTCGAGCAGACACCTGATAACATTTTTTGGTAAAGATAAGCCAGTGTACCTTATAGAAGGATATTAAACAGATCCGTCAACCCCAGGCAAACTACGTTTGCTAATAAACTGACAATTAATAGATAGCCCAGAAGATAAACACCATTCAGGGATGGGCTGCTAAAAGGCTAGTGTTTAAAAGCAAGGAGAAAATGAAATTGAAGGGTCAAGTACCCGAGAAGAAAGGGCTCCAGCCACAAGTATCGGACTCTGAATTCCCTTTACCAGAAAAACCCCAATTTCCTCTTGAAATGTCTGGCTTGTGAAGGGCTAATCCCGCTTCAGTGTTTTTGTTTTAAAGGAAACAACGTCCAGTTTGTTGTTGACTTTCTAAACACACAACGGCACCTGGAAAGATCGTATATTACTGTAAAATAGCATGACTTAAGGCAACCTCCCAGGAGCATGCAGAGCCCATACATCTGAGGCACTTTCTCCTTGGTTCTTTGTTCACAGCCAGAAACAGTGTTGAGCCAGGGTTCGACTGCAAGCTCATCGGCGCATTTATTAACTGCGGTTTCGGTTTGTAAGTCTATGCCTCACGCTAATTGTTTAAGTAGGAGCTTCTTTTCGATCGCGTTCCATCAGGAACTACTGATTTTCGCGATGCTCTGATTTCTACACACGGGTTCCTTTTTCAGATGTGATGGGCAGCCAGGCAGGCAGGGGAGGGCCCTCCATAAAGGAAGCGAGCGCATCCCCGGAACAGCATGGCTCATTGCCCCCATCCTTCCATTGGCCCAACCTCCTCCTCACTACAGCTGGGCCACAGCAGCCACTCTTGACATGAAATCACTCCTTGTCACCAGTGTTGCTAGAACGGTCTCCATGCCAACTCCTGCTCTCAGGCCCCTGGGAGTGCCACCGGAACGCTGCGGAAGGCAGGTGTGCGTTGTCTTTGTTGGCCTCGGCCTCCAACGCGTTTGCCAAACAGGCAGGTGGTCAGCTGGTGCCCTTTGTCCGACCAGCACCTTCTTTCCGGCAGGCTTGCCCAGCAGGGGTGAGCCCGAGGAGGTAGCCTCTCCGTTTCTCACCTCCTCTCTTCTCTGGTCCTCAGTCCTTGCCCTCCTCTGCCTTCTCGGGAGGTATACATGCATCACCCTCACCTGAGTCGTGGCCAGGCAAAGCGTTCCCTGTTTCTTCCACTTCTGCCCCCTCTGGAATCAAGGAGAGGCTTCCTGTGGGGTTACAGACAGGCCACTCCGCGTTGGCTGTGCCTTCACAATCCCACCCCTACTTTGACTTTTGCGCCGCCTTTGGGTTTGGCCTATTGGCCCTATCTGGCACTCTGGTCCCCCGGCAACAGTCCCCTCCGCCTGACTCCCTCCCAGAGGAGGTTGCCCTATCCTCTGCCCTCCAGGTGCCTTGCTAGTTCCCGTCCTGAGAGCAGATCATTGTCTGTCTAGCGTCACCTTTGCAGATTGTCCCCGGATGTCCTTGTCTGCCTGACATCCAGGTCCTGACCTCAGCTTGAGGTCTCTGTCGCTGTGTTCATCCCTTTGAGGGGGCTCCTTTTCTTTGTTCTAGAATTCCTAAGGCTAAGTATTTGGCCGAACTACCCAGGGAAGGTGATCTTCCTTGCCAGGCGTGCCTCTGAAGCTGGGTGGGTTCCCCTGACTCAGCTTGATGGGTGGCTTGTCTCGCTCCCTTCCTGTCTGCCCCGCGATGTGGGGGGTACTGGGCCGGAGCCACGACCTGGAGCTGGCCTTCGGTGTGGACAACACATGGGAGGACACATCAGTGCAGCCTGAGATAGGGAGGTAAAGGTGGCCCAGTCCCCTGGTCACTTGAAAAGTCAGACCCCTGGCTCTATGAGCCCCCTCCAAATTTCTGCAACAGCCATCTTCTGGAACGTTCCCAGATCGGCCAACGAGGGGCTGAAGATGTGGCCGCCTGGCTAGCCCGGGCCACTTGCCACGCTGGCCTGAATGTGCTCTCGTTCACAGCGTTAGCGTTCAGATGCGGTATCCGGGATGCCCCGATGCCATCGAGTCCTTTCATACGTGCTCCTCATTAGCACACGTTCTCCTTTCTCTCCATTGTAAGAGAGATAATATAGCCGCGTTCTGATTAATAGCGGAACAGCCGCTGTTGTCCATGGCAACAGACTGCATTGGAAGGTGCTGTTTGGTAAACACAGTGAGTTTGAATTGTGTGGGTGTGGGCTCACTGTACCTGGGGTGGGGTGGCTCGGGGGGCGGGGGGGGGGTAGCCCCTTGTGGGATCTTCGCTAGATCTCTTCTCCGTGGAACTGAGGATCTACATGCAGACATGTCTTGCGTGCACAGAGAAGGAGCCTCGAACAGGTGCCCTGAGAACATTTCCCACCATCAAAGGGGAAGACAGGGAACTGGCCATTGGGAGTATTTAGTAAGTGCCAAGGTAAGGTCTTTGCATGCATCCTCTGTGCAATCACCTGGCTCTCCCAACAACCCTGTGGGGTAGCTATGGGAAGCCCATTTCCCAGATGAGAATCCCAGGGTTCGGGGAGGATCCAGCAGCCGGCCCAAGGCTTTGCGTGCTGGCCCTGCACTAGCCAGCCGTGTGACCCGGGGCAGCCCGACGGGTGCTACCTTTGGGATCAGAACCAGGCCTATCCGACCCATGTCCATAACATCCCACTACATCGTGAGCGGGGACGTTTTCTTGAGCCTGGCTTCTCTCGTCCCGACCTCTCCCGCAGGCCCCAGCGTTCTAAGCAACGTTGCCCTTCTCCTGGGGAACCTGGCTTCCAGTTCAGTTATTATCAAGGGTCGGTGGATATTTGAGTCCAGCAGGTTGCTCGCAGACACTGTAGCTTCCGTGGAGGCGGGGTGGAGAGTATCTAGAAGCGAAGGCTTTTAAAAATTTTTTTTTTCAACGTTTTTTATTTATTTTTGGGACAGAGAGAAACATAGCATGAACGGGGGAGGGGCAGAGAGAGAGGGAGACACAGCATCGGAAACAGGCTCCGAGCCATCAGCCCAGAGCCTGACGCGGGGCTCGAACTCACGGACCGCGAGATCGTGACCTGGCTGAAGTCGGACGCTTAACCGACTGCGCCACCCAGGCGCCCCTAGAAGCGAAGGCTTTTAAACAGAGGTGGCCAAGGGCAGGTTGACAGGTGAGGAAGTAGGCACAGCCTTGGAAGCCACGAGAAGCTGAGAGAACGTTGCTGGCCGCTGGAGCAGGCGGCTTTGCGCAGCGAGTCTGTGAGAAGACTCCACGGTGCCTGGACATGCCAGTCCGGGGCAAAAGCAATTAGGCCAGGAACGGCGGGACCCAGCGCAGGAAAAACACCGTGTGTTCCTTCTACCCTCAGCATCCAATTATGTCTATTTTCAGGCAGAGCTACTCTGAGCAGACTTGTACTCCGGGAGGGGACCAGAGTGGGGCCAGTCCCGATGGACAGGGAAGCTGGCATCACGAGTCAGCTGCAGACCCAGGACGGCTGACGCAGGGAGAGGGCTGGGCCGGGGGCGGAAACAGGATCACTGCTCCGAGTTCTCTGGTGCCTCCAACAGCCAGCAAGGCCCTGGGGGCTAAAGGAGAACTCACACGGTAGCCAGAGTTGTTTAGGGTCCACAAAGTGTTTCATTACATGCTTGGAAACATCTCTAAGTTCACTCTATAGGGAGACATCAGTTCTTTTTTTTTTCCTTTTTTTTTTTCTAAATTTATTTTTGAGAGAGAGGGAGAGAGGGAGAGGGAGGGACAGAGAGAGAGGGAGACACAGAATCCGAAGCAGGCTCCAGGCTCTGAGCTGTCAGCACAGAGCGTGATGCGGGGCTCGAACCCACGAACTGAGAGATCATGACCTGAGCTGAAGTCGGACCCTCAACCGACTGAGCCACCCAGGGGTGCCCCGAGGTGTCGGTTCTTAACCAGTCACGGGGAACGGGGCTCGGGATTTCAGGACAGCATGAGATAGCAAAGAGCATGTGGGCTTTAGAAGTCAACAGACTCAAGCTTGAACCATGGCTCAGTCCCCAGCCACCAGTATGAGCTGAGCCTTGGTTTCCTCAGCTGTAAAAAGGGAGTGGCTCATCTTTGAGTTATCCCTAATAGATCGTTTGGGGAAGGTCAAGGTGGCCATTCAAGTCAGTGCTGCGTAGCCCAGGAGCCTGGACTGGCTCGAATCCTTGGCAATTTCCCGGGCCTATTCTAGACCCAGGGACTTCCCAGGAGAATCTGGGGCCCAGCAAAACACACAGGGTAACTCACTGCCCAGCCAACTACTCTGAAACAAAGTCTACAGAAAAGAAAAATCAGAGAGAGTCATAGAAGGAGGAAAAAGGGAGGGGGGCCTCAGAGAAGAGCAACTTGTGGCGGAAGGGACAAACCTGAAAGCTGGCAGGGGCTTGCCCGCGGATTCGCCCTTGCGTTCACAGGCCACCCATTCCGCCTTGTGAGTTAAAATAGACCGACCCCCTAGAACAGGACGAAGCCGGGTGGATCAGCTTTCCAGCTGTAGAGGCCACTAGGGGATGCCTTGGGAACGCGTGGTTTTGTCTAGCACATCAGTCTTTGCACATCACTGAACTCCTCAAGTTACGTGTGGTTCATTTGGTCATTCGGGTTTTTTTTTTTTTGAAAAATTTTTTAATGTTTATTTACTTTTGAGAGAGAGAGAGACAGAGCACGAGTTGAGGAGGGGCAGAGAGAGAGAGAGAGAGGGAGACACAGAATCCAAAGCAGGCTCCGGGCCCCGAGCTGTCGGCCCAGAGCCCGACGCGGGGCCCGAACTCACGACCCGTGAGATCGTGACCCGAGCCGAAGTCGGATGCTTCACTGACGGAGCCACCCAGGCGCCCCAGGTGTGGTCATGCGGGTTTTTCAACAATGTTTATTTATTTATTTTAAGAGAGAGAGGGAGGATGCAAGCGGGGAAGGGGCAGAGAGAGAGAGAATCCCAAGGAGGCTCCGCAGAGCCCAAAGCAGGGCTTGATCCCACAAACCCCACAGCGCGTGACCTGAGCCGAAATCAAAAGCCGGATGCTTAACTGACTGAGTGATCCAAGTGCCACAGTCATTCCGTTTTTAATGCACAGCTATTGTGTGCCAGAAAATGTGCTAAGCAGTGGGGCTAGCGCAGCATGAGCCGACAGGTACAGGAGCAGAAGGGGAAGGTAGAGAGGGAGGGGGGAGAGGAGGGAGGAAATAGTTTACCTAATGTCTTTGCTGGGCTATTGATTGAAGCCTCAAAGAGGAAAGAGGAGAATATACCTGAGGCAATAATGGCCCATAGCGATATTGGTATCGATGTCAGTTTTATTTTTAAATAACTGTACACGTAAATAGAATCCAGGATGTTTGTTTCTGGAATTTTCTATCTGAGCTGTCAGAGATGAAAGCAACTAGGGCATGGTTGATACCCAGAAAGGCATAGCTGAGATTTGGGGCTGAAAACGTGTGCTGCCGTTAGCATAGGCTCACTGAAAACTGGGATAGCTTGTCTGTGGCTAGAATTCTGGGTTTTTTCCTCCGTGCTCAATAGTGATTTTTAAAATGTGACTTGAGAATTAGACAGAAAAAGCCTTTCGACCAAGGCTGCACATTTGATAAAGATGCCAAATCACTCTGTGGGGAGATTTAGAATTCAGTCCACTACTGCTTTATGTCTAGAAGCAAACAAACTAAGTACTTTGTTGCCAAGGGGATTAATTAGTCAATATTTATAAAGGGCTTTAAAGGTTAAAAGTGCTCCATAAATGTAAAGTATTATTAATATCACTAGTAGTTCTACTGTTTTTTTTTTTTTAACGTTTATTTATTTTCGGGACAGAGAGAGCCAGAGCATGAACGGGGGAGGGGCAGAGAGAGAGGGAGACACAGAATCGGAAACAGGCTCCAGGCTCTGAGCTGTCAGCGCAGAGCCCGACGCGGGGCTCGAACTCACGGACCGCGAGATCGTGACCTGGCTGAAGTCGGACGCTTAACCGACTGCACCACCCAGGCGCCCCTTCAGCCACCTGTAATTCTGGTGGATGGCCCTGGAACAGAGGCCAAAGGATGCATGGGCCTGGTGGGGACGGCGATCATCGGTCCCTCCTTCACCACGTGCCCGGGCACTTCTTCGTTATCGAATATATCATGTGCCCAGGTGTTACCTGCCAGTCGACACCCTTTATGAGACTCAGAGGGAGTTAGGGTGAGGAAGGTACATAAACAGGATCAGAAAGTAAGCACAGTGGGTAGGGATGATGGAAAACAGACATTGCAGAGCACGGGATCAGGTCTAGTATGGAACCGGCTTGTCTCAAGTTTCCAAACGAGGTTTCGGCTGCCAACAGGCCTGCGCACAAAATTCACTGACGAGGTATCGAGGATCCGTGTTTGCAACCGAGAAAAAAAAAAAAAAGCATGAGTACAGGAAACCATATGACCGGGCGTCAACCACCATTTTCCCGTGTCTTGCGAGGTGCTGCACTTCGCCCGCATCCTGATCTTCTAGGTTTTACGTAGGCCAAGCGAAAGGTGCTATTTGGGGGAATGTGATGGAGCCTGAGGCAGATTCACAGACAAAACCATCTTTCAAATTACCAGGATCGTTCTGGTAGTCGCTGTCAGAGGCTTTCCTGCAGATGGCTGAACTCTCAGGCTGTCTCTTGAAGAAGGTTGAAACGAGAACGGGTAGGTTCTGGGCTTGGCATTCGTTGAAGGTTCGCTGGCCAGTGCTCCTTTCCTGCTATTCTCCGAGACTCCATCATTTCCTAACAGTCAGAAAGACCCACACAATGATCCCTGAAATCCTCTTGTCTTAGAATATTTAGCCATCACCCTTGACTCGTAGTGTCCGTGCAATTTTAACATCTGCTTCGTGGCAAAAATACTGGAGTCACAGCAGGTCCTGAGATGCTGGACTGAATGTCAGGAGAAGGAGATGGGGAGGGACATCCGGTGGCAAACATCTCACAGAGAAAGGAAAGTGGGGGCAAGCCAGTCACCCCCTCTCCCCTGTTGATGGGACTCTGTACCCTCCATCATGGGAAGACGGCCTCTAGGGTACGAAGAGGTAGAACCTGGAAGGGAATGCTAAATAGGGGTGTTTTCCATCGTCTGAGCCTTCCTTGTTCACGACGCGCACTTTGGAGCGAGGCTGGAATTATCCATACCTTAGTTCCCAGACTGCCATCGTGTTCAGCGGGCTATGATAACATAAATGAAATCACTACGAATCCAGCAAGGCAGAGCCCCTTTATTCTCTTTTAAGACAACCCATGGGGCGCCTGGGTGGCTCAGTCGGTTAAGCGTCCGACTTCAGCTCAGGTCACGATCTCACGGTCCATGAGTTCGAGCCCCGCGTCGGGCTCTGGGCTGATGGCTCGGAGCCTGGAGGCTGCTTCCGATTCTGTGTCTCCCTCTCTCTCTGCTCCTCCCCCATTTATGCCTTGTCTCTCTCTGTCTCAAAAATAAATAAATGTTTAAAAAAAAAAAGACAACCCAGAACCCAAAGGGACCTGGCTGTTGAACACAGAGCTCCGGCACCCCTAACAACGTGAATCTGTCAGTCTGTCACCTCACCCTCGAGTTTCCACGTGTTCGCGTCAGCAAAGGCTGATGAAGAAGGCCGTCGCAAGTGACCACACAGCAGCGGAAATAGAGCTGATGTGTGTGTACGTGTGTCTGCCTGGGTGCCTGCAAGCACGCCCGCCCGTGTGTGCACATGCCTTTCTGTGCGTGCAGGTGTGTGCGTGTGTGCACGCGCGTGCACCTGTGCAGTAAGAACGACAGGCCCTCGCAGGCAGCGCAGGATGCCGTGATGTCTCTGACCGCCGGTGGCCGCCCCGCCTGCCCGCCAGGCAGAGGAACGGGCTGCATTTGCCACTATTTTTTTTTTTTAATTTTTTTTTAACGTTTATTTATTTATTTATTTATTTATTTATTTATTTTTGAGACAGAGAGAGACAGAGCATGAACGGGGGAGGGGCAGAGAGAGGGAGACACAGAATCAGAAGCAGGCTCCAGGCTCCCAGCCATCAGCCCAGAGCCCGACGCGGGGCTCGAACCCACGGACCGCGAGATCGTGACCTGAGCCGGAGTCGGACGCTCAACCGACTGAGCCACCCAGGCGCCCTGACCACTATTAACTTCCTTGCTGCTGGGCCTCTTGCCTTGACCGTTTTTATCTCTGCTGCCCCGGTGGTAACTGTTTCTTATTTTTCTGTGTAGGTCTGCTCTCCCAAGTGAGACAATAAATTACTTGAGAAACCAAGATGGTGTCGTATGTGGGGTGCGATTATGAGACCGATCCAAGGCAGCTCTTCCTGATCTTTGTTCAGACGACCCCCGACTCCCAGGTGGCTGTACAATTGCTGCTTCATTGTGGCTCCTGGAGTAAGCCAGGCCGTGTCTGCAGACTGTCATGAAGGGTCCAGACCCCAACAGCCAGCTGTCAGTGTGAGAACAGTTTCCTCCCCTTGTCCCTTCTGGCTGGGGTGGTAATGGCTTCTGCTGTTACTGCCCTGGAGGCCTGAGCATCCTTCGCTGGCTCCCTTAAGCCTGGCCACCCTCAGTAAATAGTCAACCCAATTAACTTCCCTCGGATGAATCCTTTGAATGGGACGTCTCTTCTGCCCCCCTGCCTCCCCCAACCTGAATGATAAAGCCATGAACTGGGAGCACCTTGAGGGCAAGGCTCTGCCTGATTCATTTTTGACCCCCCAAACTTAACAGGGTGTCTGGCCCGTAATCAGATCAGCCACAGACGCTTGTTAAGGAAACACTGAATGAAGGAAGAATAAATAAATCGCATGAGTGGATGATCTGGTAACCGCAACGGGGAATGAGTCAGTGATGTCTTACAGCACAGTAACGGAAACGCAGCCCCCCCCCCCCCCCATTCCTGGAGGTGATGAGAATTTCAATAGGAGGGCAAGTGAAACGCTTCATTAAGATGGCTCTGGCATGTCCCATGGCCAAACCACATGGCAGCGAAGGCGTCTGTCAGTTTGCATCTGCAGCTCCTCATTCAAGCCTCAGGAAGAGTAGCACCGTGCTGGAAACATCCTCGAGCTTCCTGGCGGATAGAAGTCACACTATGTTTCTCTGGAATGCCAAGCGTGAAGTGAAAGGCAACTGGAGAGGCATGGCTCCTCTTGTGTAGGTGGAACAAGAAAGGAGGAGGAGGAGGGAGAGCAGGCCATCGGCTATGAGGTCAGAGAAGAGAAAGACGGCTGTCTAATCCGGAATGTACCATCTCCCTCTCTGATAGCTGCTGAGCATAGCCTACTCAAAGAGAGGGCGGATTTTAAGAGTGAATGAATCCCGTTCCTGACACGCACCTTCTCATGTGTGTCCTCCATGGGTCCTGTCTAGGAGCAGAGCTACCGTTCAAGCAGGGATCTCCTTTGGGTAATCCTTTTTTGTGTTGCGGCCTGGAAAAGAACTGCCCATGTCAAGGCAATTCTCGAAAACGTCCTGCCCTTAGAGGACTCCAGAGGAGGTGGAGGTTGGGGCACTATTGGCCATCACGCCGGAAAGAGAGTACCAGGCTCTTACTCTGTAGGAGGGGGACTGAACCTCTGTGATACGTTGGGTCTCATCTCCCCCGAGCCTCGTTTCATCAGCCCCCACGGGCCCGTGGCCCCGCCCACTTGGCTGTGGGCCCTCTGTGCCTGCCCTGCCCACTTCACCAGACCCCTGGGCTTCCATCACCAGTGGTTTGTTATGGGTGAAAACAACCCCATGGGTAACGAAGCTAATCAATGTTGGTCACAGCGTATTAGACTCTGTCAAATGATCTGTTTTGTCTTGATGCTTTAAAAGCTCTTTCCTGACCAGAGGCTGCCATCAGTTCCACCAGAGTCGTGGGAGCGTTTGGATTCACAGCAATGGGACTGTCTAGCCATTCCTTCCTTTCTTTCTTTCTTTCTTTCTTTCTTTCTTTCTTTCTTTCTCTCTTTCTCTCTTTCTTTCGCACATTCACTTACCCTTTAGGGAACCGTCTTCTCGCGGCCTCTGTGGATCTTATGATGTTACCTTCTCAAGAAGAATCTCATCTATATTGAGCTGGACATTTGGGAACCAGTCCTATTACAGATATATTCAAGGAAGATGATTTCATTATCTCCCTAAATAATACACATCATCTTAAAGAGCCTTCTTTATTACAGTGTCTTAACCCATTTATCAACCGATTGATCGATTCGCCGGGCACTATTCTAAATGCTCTGCATGTTTTAACTCATTTCATCCTCAACAGCCGTGATTTGCATACTATTGTCATCTATGTTTTCAGACTAAGACTCTCTGAGGCTCAGAAAGATTAAGTAACTTGCCCCAAATCGCACAGCCAGGAAGTGTCACAGATGGCGCTCATACTCAGGGGTCCCGGCTCCACAGCCAATAAATAATGATCCACTGTATTCTCCTGTTTTGGGAAACAAATCTTTTATTCGGTATGATTTTACTGGAAACAGAGAATCCACTGGATAATGTATCCCTATACTACTTTTGTTTAGTACGATATCTTTATTTAAAAAAAGTGTTTAGGGGCGCCTGGGTGGCGCAGTCGGTTAAGCGTCCGACTTCAGCCAGGTCACGATCTCGCGGTCCGTGAGTTCGAGCCCCACGTCAGGCTCTGGGCTGATAGCTCAGAGCCTGGAGCCTGTTTCTGATTCTGTGTCTCCCTCTCTCTCTGCCCCTCCCCCGTTCATGCTCTGTCTCTGTCCCAAAAATAAATAAACGTTGAAAAAAAAGTGTTTAAAGTGTGGTTGAAGGACACAGTAATCCATTCTAACAATGGAGGGAAAGTAGGCTGTGCTGTCTGTCAGGGGGATGGGTACTCAGTTGCCCCAGGGATTTCCTGAAAGGCGTGCAGGGATACGTTTGACTAGACATTGCTGGATCTTTGCTTCCGGTCCCTGTCTCAGAGCTCAACACTCACATCAGGCTGCAGTCCCAGCATGTTCTACAGGTGAAGTGTCAACGCTTATATCTGGTACAATTAGCACCGTGGCAAAGACAATTCTCTAGGACCACTGGATACTGCACCTCAAGCATCAAGGGCAGTCAGTGAATAGTTGTTAAACGAACGAATGGGTGCATGGAGGAAAATAGCGCACCGCCGAACTGAGGGCACAGGGAGCAGCTAGGAATTCTTGCCTTCTAGGGAATGAACGCTCTCAGCTGTGCAGTGGCTTGGGGTAAGCGGGACACTGGGCTCCGGGGTTGGAGTAAAGATTGAGGCCTCAAGTTCAGGTCCAGGTTCTCGCAATGTGCAAAGACACCTGCTCTAACTCTACCCTGAGATCATGTTGTGGTAAAAAAAAAAAGATGGTGAGGGGAGCCTGGGTGGCTCAGTCGGTTAAGCGTCCAACTTCGGCTCAGGTCATGATCTCGCGGTCCGTGAGTTCGAGCCCCACGTCGGGCTCTGGGCTGACAGCTCGGAGCCTGGAGCCTGTTTCAGATTCTGTGTCTCCCTCTCTCTGACCCTCCCCCGTTCGTGCTCTGTCTCTCTCTGTCTCAAAAATAAATAAACGTTAAAAAAAAATTAAAAAAAAAAAGATGGTGAGGTTCTGAGACTTTGCAAAGTTAGTGTTTATGATGTTCCTGCGTTTACCCTTACTCGAGGATGTACCTAGTGTCCTGGAGAAGCGGTCAGTGTCCAGCTTGTGACTCTAGTGATTCGTGCTGGAGCAACATAGCTCTTTGGAAAGGCACAGTAGAACAAGTGTCATGTTTTCTGAAGCTAGATCGAGATCTTTCGCTTGTCAAACATATATACGGAGTCAGCCGAGCTCCAAAATGGTATTTGCCATCCTCCTCCCCCCAACAAAGACCCCTCACAAAGCAATTAAAACTGTAACGTTGACTTCACAACACTAAACGATGGAGGCCACCCAAGTGTCCATCAACAGATGATGGATAAATAAAATGTGCTATGTGCGACACCATGGATGAAACCTGAGGGCATTCTACTACGTGAAATAAGTTTGGGAAGACAAAAACGTTCCGCACGTTGGTGGCGTAACAACGCGCCTGTACTTAGCACCCTGAACCGCATACTGACAGATGGTTGAGAAGGCAAGTTGTACGTTGCGTACGTTTTTACCGCAACTAACATCGACAATTGCCGAATTCAAGTAAAATTGTCGTGAGGTCCAGTACAATGTTCCCTCTCCCACCACCAAGAACCCAGGTCCCGCCCACACAGACCAGTGGGCTTCCCTGCCTCGGGGGGGGGGGGGGCTCGAGGACATTTTGGCCACCCTCACGTCCTTGAAACCTCACGTGCAGTGGCCTAAGGGAGTCTCCCAGTGATCCTTCGACTGCCCCACGCTGCGCGGACTACAAGCTGTAGAGCTGGCCTAGACTAAAGGGCTTGCTGTACGCAAAGCTCTTCAAACAGTGCCTGGCACGTAGGATTGACGGAAAGAAGAGGCTGCCTTGGGAGGAGCGACAACTTTATATTATGGCGTCTAAGAATTGAAAGAAAATTGATTTGTCATTTCTTTTTTTTTTTTTAAGGCAGACTGTCACAAGCAGCACCTCATTTGGATGTGTCTGGAGTCTTGGAAGCTTGGCTGTCCTACATTCTCCTACAAATGGGCCTTGAGAGCTTGATTGAACGTTCTAGCAGGGGAGCGCAGAACTCAGATACGGTTGACCCGGCAACAGTCCTTCTCCATCGGGGAAGGTCATTCTCTGTGACTTAGCATGCAGCTTAGGGAGGGACACAAGTGGAATGGTGAGGGAGGAAGGGGACGCCCACCTGGCCAGCCAGGTCAGCCGAATCAACCCTGGAAATCAATGGTGTGACAGATGTCCCAGCCAGATAGGTCTCACCGCCTGATTGTTTTTTTTTTAAGTTGTGTTGACTTCAAAAACCCCAGACTTTCGCCCCATACCTCTTTGTCATGTCTAGGGGATATGAGCATTGTTTTGTTTATTTTGTTTCCATTTAAAACTGAGAAGCCGCATTGCCTCCACGTTTCATATTAACAACTTACAGTAAAATGTATTTATCATAAAACTCCAGGGGCACCCGGGTGGCTCAATCGGTTGAGCGTCCGACTTCGGCTCAGGTCATGATCTCGCGGTCCGTGAGTTCGAGCCCCATGTGGGGCTCTGTGCTGACAGCTCAGAGCCTGGAGCCTGCTTCGGATTCTGTGTCTCCCTCTCTCTCTGTCCCTCTGCCCCTCATGCTCTGTCTCTTTCTCTCAAAAATAAATAAACGTTAAAAATTAAAAAAAAAAAAAACTCTAATCAACAGGAACATAGCTAAGAATCTTGAAAAGCTATACTCTGGGACCCAAGATGAAACTCACACACACACACACACACACACACACACACACACACACACTGATAAAAATGTATATAAAAATTCTCCTTCCAGGGTTAAATTCCGAGATAGGTCCGTCTCCGGCCCACAGGCTTTCACCATAAGCCAGGGTGAGAAGAGAGAAATTTGGGTTCTGGCTCCAGCTAGATCACATGCAAGTCACTTTGCCCCCCTAGAATTCTCTTTCACTCTGGGTAAAATGGAATTATGAGATTCACTCCTGCCCCTTCTCAGTCTGATCATCTGTAACTCTGTGATGTCACCATGCTATTCGCTGTGTTTATGCTGCCAGAGATAAGACAGGATCCTCGGTTGTCAAAGCAAGATTAGGAGAGGCTCAAAGTTCTTTCCTTGCTGGGCAAGAAAGTGGAATAGACCAACAATTTAGGAGGATTTTTAACAACAAGAGTTGAAATAAGGAGATATTTCTGTTTAATCGTCTTCCAGATGAAGTTTATATCTTCTGAGCATTTTTAAATTATGCTTTCTTTTAAATCGTTTAAAATAGGGGTGCCTGGGTGGCTCAGTCGGTTAAGCAGCCTGCTTCGGCTCAGGTCATGATCTCGCGGTCCGTGAGTTCGAGCCCCGCGTCAGGCTCTGGGCTGATGGCTTGGAGCCTGGAGCCTGCTTCTGATTCTGTGTCTCCCTCTCTCTCTGCCCCTCCCCCGTTCATGCTCTGTCTCTCTCTGTCCCAAAAATAAATAAAAACGCTGAAAAAAAATTTTTTTTAAGTTACCAAAGTGAAATAAATCGGGTTAGAGTGAGTCCATTCGGAAACTTTATTTCATTTGAATCACAGACTCATTATGAAGTCAGAGCATTGCTCGTCTGATCTATGACAACTTCTAAGACCAGACTACCCTGGGGTCCTGCACCAGCTGAATGCAACGCCCTGCCCCCCCCCCCCAATGAAATAGGTTGTATGTTAGAAGGAGCAGCTAGGTGTGCAGGGGGTTATTAGAAGAAACAACTCACGCTGGCTCTGTGATGGAGGAAGGCTTCTAGAAGAGGTGGCAGCTGGGAGCATTCTTTAAAGATGGAGGGGACTTGGTAACTGGAGAAAGCGGAAAGGTCCAAAGCTGAGGAAACAGCATGAGCAGAGACCAGAGGTGTGGCCTTGTGCATTTGTTTAGGCTCCTTTTAGAACCGTAGTGGAGCAAAGAGTGATGAGGACGGATGGCCCTGGAAGAGTGAGAAAGAGAGAGAGAGCCGGAACGTAAGCGACCTTGAAGGCCACACTCAAGCGCTTGGTTTTCACTCGGTGGGTGATGGTGAGGTTTTGGAGAAAGGGAATGAGCGAAGCTTTAGGAAAGTAGCTCCATTGATGGTGTGAAAATAGAATAATTAAAGAGGAAGAAACTTCAGGGCATGCTACATTTGGTCCACAAGGTAAAAAGGAATCTTGCCCTATCAATCAATCCAAGTCAGGAAGAGAGTTCCAGCATGGAAAACTCCTTACTTAGATTTCGAATGCTGTATCACCGTTTGGGCCTTTTCCTAGTCCGGGAAGCAGGGTACTTGCTGGAATTTTCCAAGAATGTTCCTTTCATAAATGCTCATGTGTTAGTATTGAAAGCAGAGGTCTGACTTGGAGGCCCAGAGCTTGTGAAATGCCTCTGCATGGTGTGCCTTCTCCTCTGGTTTCTAGCTTTATATTCATGGATTCCAGGAGCAGCTCTGGTATTATGAAAAAGCCATGATCAGCTGAAGTTGCCTGTGGCAGAGAGAAAGAAGACTAAGTTTCTGGGGGTGATGTGTGTGTGTGTCGGGGGGGGTGGTGTCTGTACCATGCTGGTCAGGTACAAATATACCTCCATCATCTCCATGAGCAATGGTTTTTGTCTCATTGGTTTTCATGCCCACGGAGTCCTGTCTGCAAGGCTATCGGAACCCATTTCACTTCTTTTGATTAATTTATTTTTATTATTATTTTTTAAGCCGTCTCTATACCCACCACGGGGCGTGAACTTACAACCCTGAGGTTGAAAGTCCAGTGCTCTGCGGACTGAGCCAGCCAGGCGCCCCCCTATTATTATTATTATTATTATTATTATTATTATATTTTAAAACTTTGTTGGTATTCCACTTCCTTGGTCATTAGGCACAAAGACCTCTCCGCGGTGGTTAGTTGAATATGATATGACCGCACGCACTCTGGGCACTAGCTTTGGGGTGGCTGGTATTGACGAGAGGAAGTTTCTTCTCTCATCTCAGGGGATGTCTCCTCCCTCCAGCAGTCAGGTGTGCCAGGACTGGGATGGACACAACCCTCTCCGCCTGCGTCCCACCAGTTCACCTCTTCATGGATTTATTCACCAAGTACTTACTGAGCCTTCACCGTATCAGGCACCACAGCAGGTACTCAGAGAGAGTGGGAGACAACCAGGCATGCTCCCTGCCTGCGAAGAAGTTCACTTTTAACCAATAACTCAGGCGTGGCTAGTGCGTACCGGGCGGGGGGGAGGACAGAAGCCACGGTAGGGTGGGGACACGGCTCAGGGGAGGGACAGGGGTTTGCTACGTGAAGTGAGGATGGCGAAGGAAGGTCAGTTCTGGGCAGACGAGAGCAAAGGCAAGGGTCTGCAGGAGACAGAAAGGGGGTGGTGAGGACCTGAAAGATATTGGGGGGATGGGGGGCAGGGCAAGCAGGGACCGCAGAGGCGGTGGACAGGCAGGCAGGTCCGTCACCGCTGTTCATATTAGTGACTGCGTAACTCAACTCAGATCACGTTCCTTAGCCTCCCCAGCTTTCATTCCCTCTCTGTATGATGAGATTAGGGGCAACAGACCCAGGCAGACCACCGAGGGAACGCTGACATAAGCGGAATGCTTGGTAACCAATAAATAATATGAATAACAGACAAGGTAGCGCATGGAGTTTGGTAAGTCCGAGTCCTATAAGCTACATAGCGAAAGATGTATATAAACTGCATGGGCTCAGTTTCCCATGAATATCCCTCTGTCTCCCATCCGATTCCGTTCTTCGAGGGTGGAGGTCAACGGCCCATTCTTCATCGTTTCCCTCCCCGAAACTTCCCCCGGGCTTGGCAAATGGTGGCTGCCCAGTCAATGTTTGTTGAGTGAACTTTGCTAAATTTTCACTCAGTCAGCCCAGGATGGGTGGGGCAATTCCCGCCGGCATAGGGTCACCAGGGACGTTTTGGGACTCACAGGATGGGAAAGGATGCTGAGAGGTTACCTCATCTATCTCTGCCTCCAGGCAAGCTCAGCAAAGCCCGACAAGAAAGATGAGCCTTGTTCTGCTTGCTAAGGAAGGAGAGGGAGTCTAAGGTGAATCCTTAACACTCCTCGTCAGGAAATCCTCCTTACAATTCATCTTAAAGCCCATGTATTGGTCATTACCGTGATAGCAGCACTTTAGCTGCTGGTTTTTATTATTATGGGATTAACTGAGATTGCTGTGCATGTCCCTAGAGGCTTTTTAAAGCAACTGTTTTAAAAATTGAAAGCACCGTCAGAGAGCAGAGCTAATAAAATGTGCTTGGTGGGTGTATCCTCTTTAGCAAAGTTGCATACCTCCAGCCCCCAGGACTGGTAAAAATTAAAGATTTTCCCATGCTTCAGCACGGGAAGAAAGACCAGCTTTGATTTTATCTTCCACAATTATTTGGAATCACCGTGTCACCGTGAAAAGGGGGGGATGGGGAAGGAAGAATGTCTAGCCCTCCCCTCTGCCCCATTTTCTTTTACGTGGCTAATGGAACCATTTCTTATAAAATGGCTTTTCATCAACACTAACTCCCAAGCTATGGATCTTTACTGAAATGTGTGAGCGTTGGTGGGCCGGATTCATTTAGAGAATCTTTACATCATTAATTTAAATGATTGCCAAGCTAAATACATCGGACACATAACACAGAGGGTGTGGACCACCCAGTGGGAAAGTCGAAAGGGTGGTCTGGCCCCGGTCTCCGAATGTGGCAGGAAATATTCCAATCCCCACCCCCATTTCCAGCCACCACCCACCACTGACCCCCTATTCCTAGACCCCCAAGACCCTCCCTGCCAAACAAGCTCACTCTCTGCCCCAGAAGATTCTAAATGGACCTGCCTGTCAGGTAGAATGCACCTGACCACTTAAAACCCGGGTCTTCACCTTGTCTAATCCCATAAAACAGTCATGATATTCATGGATGTTGGCCACCTATCGGTCTAGACAGAATAGTGTGAAGAATGTTGACTTTGGTATTGGAAGGTCCAGGATTTGAATTCCACTCAGTTAACTTACTAGCTCTGTGACTCTAAGTTACCTACCACTTGAGCCTCGGTTTCCTCATCTGTAAAATGGAGATAAAATAATGACTTCACAGGGTTGTTGACCTGACTAGATGAGCCCATGTATATAAAGCCCTGAGCACGAGGGGCACCTGGGTGGCTCATTTGGTTAAGCGACTCACTCGCGATTTCAGCTCAGGTCACGATCTCACAGTTGGTGAGTTTGAACCCCCCCCCTCCTTTTGGGATCTGTGTTGACCATGCAGAGCCTGCTGGGATTCTCTCTCTCTCTCTCTCTCTCTTTCCCACATCTCTCTCTTTTTTTCTCTCTGTCCCTCCCCCATGCTCTCTCTCTCTCTCTCAAAATAAATAAATAAACCTAAAAAAATAAACAAATAAAGCACGGAGCGTGATACCTGGGCATGGTAGGTGCCCCCAAAACACCTACCCTTATTTAACTTACCCCAAATGTACATTTGCACGCCGACACCACGGGCAATGGAATGAACCCCAAAGGGTGTGGCGTGGGGCACCCGGGTGGCTCAGTCAGTTAAGCGGCCGACTCTTCTCATGGTTTGTGGGATCGAGCCCTGCGTTGGGCTCCGCACGGTCAGTGCTTGAGATTCTCTGTCCCTCTCTCTCTGCCCCTCCCCTGCTCCCACGCATGCACTTTCTCTCTCTCAAAATAAACTTAATAAAAAAAAAAAAAGACAACGCAAAAGGATGTGAGGTGATGTTTTCCCGTTCGAGGGGGCCACGCTGGGGAAACGAAGAAAGAGGTGCCCTCTTAGCACCTCTAAAACCCCTGCCCGTCGATTGCCACAGGCTCCTCTCTTAGACAACACACACCGATGCCCATCCCTCCTTAGGAGCATTCCTTCGCTTTCCCCTCCCTGGCATTCTGTGCCCCAAATGGGTTTCTGGGGCAGGTGAGGGCCGATTCCATTGCCGCTGTGTTTTTTCGGCCTCAGCGTGCTTCTTTCCTACCCTCCTGCTCTGCTCGCTCCTTCCTCCCCCCAGACGTTGGCTCAGTGGGCCGGGGTGACAGCCGCAACTTAATTGGCTGGGGACACAGAGACATAGACCAGTCCCCCTCCTCAAAGATCTCCAATCATGCTCGGGTTGGTAAGAGTTCAAAGCCTGTAATGGCTTCCCATCTCATTCCGAGTTTAAATTGTTTGGGGTCCTCCTCTGCCAGCCCTCCTTATTTTGGGGACCTCTGCTCCTCCTACGCTGTCCTACCCTGCTCCCCTGAGCTCACAGAGAGCCACGAAGGCTTCCTTGCTTCCCCTAGAGCATGCCAGCACACCCTCTGCCTCAGGGACTTTGCATTAGCTGTTCCGCCTTCCCCTACAAGTCCACATGACTTGCTCCTTCTTCTCCTTGGGAGTCTCTTCAAACACCACCCTCTTGGCTAGCCACGTTATTTCAAGTTGCAATTCACTACCCCCTCTCTTGCTTTGTTTCTCTCCGTAGCATATCATCCCACTTCGCCCTCAGGCCATCCGCTCAAAGTTAATATCCCAACGGTAGGATCCCCCTGGTTTTTTAATACTTAAACATCAAAGAATATATGCACATCTCTCAAAGCAATATTTTCATCAGCTGCCGTTTATATGGGAGAAATGCATACGTCTGTCCCACCGGCTTAATGTGACATCTTCAATAAAATGATTTACGGCAGAAGCTTGAGTTACAGTCCACACACGGTAGGTAAAACGCCAGAAGCATGTGTACATGTTTTGAAAGGTATTCCAAGTGACAGCAGAAGGCTGTATATCTTGACATTTCCCCACCCCTCCGGCCTCAGAATTCTTCCCTCGGTGACTAGCAACGCATCTCAGGAAATTGCCTCGTGTTTTGACTCTAAAAATAAAATTTTACTGCGAATTTCATCTTCATTTTTACCTAAAAATTATTAATTGACGGTATTTGCCGTGTTTATTTCCTATCACCCATCTTCAAGGTAATGCTTATGACATGGCAGGAAACCGTACAAGTTCAAGCACACAGGGTGACTGCTAACAACCTGACTAACTGATTGGAGATCAAGGAGCAATGGTCTAAGCGTTCATAATCATGTACTCTGTAGGTGTTAACTGTGTTTGGGTTACACGGCAGGAAATGAACTGGAGGTTTTGGGGGGCTTGTAACAGATCATGACTTTCCCCATGAAACAGAGGGCACGGTCCTTAGTTCTTTTGCTTGCTGTCTATCTGCCCCTCACTAAAATGCAAGCTCCATGTGAGCTTGGCCTTCGGTCCGTCTTGTGCCCCGCTGCCTCCTGGCACATAGTAGGAGCTCAGTAAGTACTTGGAGGAAATATTCTCTGGCCTCTTTGGGCTCTTGAAAAAAAAATTTTTTATTACCTTTTTTATTTTTGAGAGGCAGAGAGAAACAGAGTGTGAGTGGGGGAGGGGCAGGGAGAGAGGGAGACACAGAATCCGTAGCAGGCTCCAGGCTGGGCGTGGAGCCCGGCGTGGGGCTCGAACCCTCGAACCGTGCGATCACGACCTGAGCCGAAGTCGGATGCTTAACCGACTGAGCCACCCAGGCGCCCCTGGGCTCTTCGGACCTGCTCGCCTCTGGGCACACATCTCCCACAGGGGCCTACATTGTGGGGAGGGGGTTCTCCCTCGGGCAAGATTGCAAAATCTACGCAGCTCTGTATGGCCTGTGGAAGATTCCTAAGGACCATAGAATATACCTTATCCAAGTAGTGTCATTGCAAAGCTCCGGATGTCTATGTCAACTAGAGAAAGAAGGCTGCTACGTTCACTGAGCACCAACCATGTGAAGAAATGATAACCACTCTCTGTATGCACCATGTGGCAGCCTGCTTCTCAAACGGCTTCCGACGATCTCTGCCTTCTGGTATCCACACCTTGCACAAGCCCCTCCTTTTAGGGGTGGGGTGGATCTTGGGTCGAGGTTTTTAACAAATAGAATGCGGCGGAAGTGATGGGATGCCATTTCCAAGACTAGGTGGTAAACAACGGTGACTTCCTTGTTTCTGGCTCTGCTTCTGGTCCCTGACTTGGCCTGACGAGGCAAGCATCGGTGTCGCGGGCTGCCCCCCCGGAGAGGCCCACAGAGCCAGGAACTGAGGGAGAGCCGAGTCAGCAGGGCTTGAGGACCCGAGGCCACAGTCCAACAGCCCGTGAGAAACTGAAGTCTGCCAACGGCCACGTGAGTGAGCTTGGAGGCAAATCTTTCCTCCGTTGAGCCTTGAGATGACTGCAGCCTGGCCGACATCCGGATTGTTGTCTTACGAGACTCTCAGGGGACCCAGGTAGGCTGTGTCCTCGGATCCACAGACACTGCGAGGTAACACCTGCTGCTGTTTTAAGTTCCTAAGTTTGGGGGTAACTTGTTACACGGCAGTAGGTGGCAAATACCTGTGATCTCACTTCATCTTCGCAAGGGCTCATTTTATAGGCGAGGACACTGAGGCTCAGAGGCAGAAAGCCAACCGCTAAAGGCCACACTGCTCCTGGACCCAAGATGCAAACCAAAAATTATCTGGGTCTGACATTCCTGGTCTTTCCCACAATCTTGTGATTCCTCCAGAGGTTCCACCAGGGAGATGGAAATAAACCCCAGCCCAGGAAGGAGTCTGTTCTTGGGAGCATCTGAGCTGTCCTACCACTCATTTTCACAGATGCCCAGTTGTCGGTCTCTCTGCAATATGCAACATAGAAACCACATGGGCGTCTTCAGAGAGGATCTTTCAAATGCTAGCTTCAGCCACCTCAACCGGGCTGCAAAACTTCAGGGGATCACATCTATTTTTATTTTCGGGATGCCATCTGCCTCCCTTCTAGCTTAGACATTTGACCGGAGCCGGAAAATAACACATAGATGTTTCGGGATTGGTGTTCGGTTTCTCTCTCCCACATCGGTAATCTTTTATGTTCTCAGAGGTCCGCTACCCAGGATAAAGGATGACTGAAAGATCAGCGTATCACTAACTATCAACATCTAAAGGGTGAGCTGAGTGAAGCACGCGTAAACGCGAGGCATGCGAGCCCCTCGGAAAACATGCCTGAGGTCTGATCAGACAGACATAAAGTGAAGTGAGCCACTCGGGCCCCCTTGGTGTTCACCTCTAGCTGAGGTCCCTTTCGCCTCCCTCACTTCTCAGGGGTGTATATTCCCCAGGACGTCACTAAGGCAGACCCCCTCCCTTCCAAGCAGTGCAGCGAATTCAGCATCGCCTAGTCAGAGGGCAAGCCTGGCCAGCGTTGGTCTATGTCTTCAGGAATGACTCAGTAGTTGGGTAGCTTCCTTCTGTGCCAAACAGTGGCCCTCCCTGCAGGCTGGTTCCTCATCCGGGAATAAAATCCTGAACCAGATCGCTGCTGTTGTTTCTTAAGGAAAAATCTACATGAGCACATGGCTGATTAGTCAACAACAATCGTAACGTAGACTCAAAAAGGGTTTCGCCTCTTAAGGGTAGAAGCAGGGGCTGGAATCACCCACAAAATACTTCCTGCCTACGTGTTGCTTGGGTGCACGGTCCCTCCTATTCCACTTTCACTCCTGTACATTTTTTCTAGGTTGTAGAGAAGGGAGAGCAATGCTTTTTCCCCTGACTCACCTTCAGGGCCATGAACTCTTTCTGGAAAGATCCCCAGCAAAGCACAGATATGTTAGTGCCGACCAACATTACCTAGTTGGTTTTAGCTGTGGCTGAATAAATATGGTGAATCAATATATACTCAGGAAGCATGAGGTCATATAAGGTAGGGATTAGGGTGGCACATAAATAAAAATTAAAATTAATCTAACAAGGCTAACGTGCTCTTTTACTCAAGAACAAACTTTTCATTGCATTAGGTGATAATCAGGTTGAAATTCAATGTATAAAAGTGTTGGCTGTACTAAGAAATATGGAATTGTCCTGCTTCAAGTGTTTACGAATTTTCTTGTGTGTGATCAAACAAGATGGTCCCCATGCTCTCCATTAAAATATGCTCTCTCGTGGGGCGCCTGGGTGGCGCAGTCGGTTAAGCATCCGACTTCAGCCAGGTCATGATCTCACGGTCCGTGAGTTCGAGCCCCGCATCAGGCTCTGGGCTGATGGCTCAGAGCCTGGAGCCTGTTTCCGATTCTGTGTCTCCCTCTCTCTCTGCCCCTCTCCCATTCATGCTCTGTCTCTCTCTGTCCCAAAAATAAATAAATGTTGGAAAAAAAAATTAAAAAAAAATAAAATATGCTCTCTCGTAATTAAACAAAAGGCAAAGGGATAGATGAACACTATAGACTGGGTCCCATGTCCCCCACTCTCTCTCCATGGCCCTGTCTGGGGGTGGGGGTGGGGCAGAGAACTTACTGCAATGGAAGAGCACATCTTCAAGGCCTGGGCTGGGAGAGAGATGACACCCTGGCAGGGAATGATCAGGGCCCTCAGGGATGTTGGAGACGGAAGGGGGCAGTTTGGGTTGACCGGGAGCCTAGACAAGAACAGGGATGCAGCTGGGACAGGTACCAGAAGTAGAAACAGGCAAACATTGAGCAGGGGAGCACCGGCACAAGGGTGTCGGAGGTGAACAACACCGGGACAAGGGCAAGTCGGGACCCGCCCCCGGTGGCCAGTGGAGCAGAGAGCGGAGACTGTGACCAAAACAAGTTACACAGGGAGGGAACACAAAGAACAGTAGGAGTGAGCGTCTCAGGGAGGTGTCTGGGGTCCAACAGTTTCTGCTCTGTTGCAAAATCACGGGCAACCAGCAGCTGGTATAATGGTCAGCAAGCAGTGTGTGCGGTGATCTCAAGCTTGGGCTTGCCACGGGTCAACCCATAACCTGTCGGTAACTAGTTTGGTGACCGTAATTAACTTTAAGCTACTTAAGCTCTCTGAACCCCCGTTTCCTCATCTGTACAATGGAGGTAACAGCAGTAGCTAAGTTACCGATTTGTTGAGAGGATTGAAGAAGATTTCATGAATATGCTTAACGCAGTTCTCCACACGTAGTTGGTGCTCAGTAAACAGAAACAATGAATGGTATTACTGTTAATAAGAAACCCGAGTGTGACTTCCAACACTGGCCCAACGTAGGGGATGAGGCGACGCCCAGTCGGACATCTGTTGCCAGGTGTCAGGTGCCAGGAGATGCCTCCACGATGCCATGGGCCGGAACCTTCTACAAGCAACTCTGAGAGTTGGCCACAGAGCAGAATTAGGTCATCCCCACAACGTCGCCAACATTCCTCACCCTTTTCATGATGTCAGTGGTTTCAGACTCGGAATGCCCAGCTCCTGCTCTGCGATGAAGCTTCCAGAACCTCTCCCATTTGTGGCCAGCTTCCTTAACTGTGCTCTGGAGTTACTGATACTGTCTCCTCTGCCACTTTGGAGCACCTTGGAGCATTTATGTCCCCCAGGCCTGAGGTGATGGAAACCCTGGCCATAAGTCTGTGTGTGTGTGTGCGTGTGCGTGTGCGTGTGTGGCTTACGGTGGAATTACCAGCATGGTCACAATAGTACTTAGGCCACAGACCCACCAGACCATGGGTAGTAGCACAAAGCACAGTGAAGATGACTTCTGAATTTCAAACACCCAACATTTGAGGATCCGGGGAAAAAGTAGCAGGATGACAGATGGAGAAGGTGGCCTTCAACAGATAATGAATCAGGGAGAGCCATCCTAGGACAGGGCTGGAGTGGGGGTGTGGCTCCATTTCCAGCATACCCCTGGGAAAGCCAGTCACGTGCCTGCCTCGTTGGTCCCAGGACTCCCAGGAGAAGGTCTTCGGCAATAGAAGGGGGGCCCCTACTGGCTAACCTTAGAGAGGAGCACTCTCTGAACACACCTGTCTTCAAAACACCTACACCTGACCCATGCTCTAGCCACAGCGGCGCCCTCCTACAACAGACGTAGCGACCAAGTTGAAGATGCTGAACAGGCACACGCTACCTCCCAGACAGGTGCTTTCCTGGATCACTGCATTTAATCCTCAAAATAGCTATGCAAACAAATATGATCTGCACTATAAGGATGAGGCAGAGGAAGTACCCAGACTGGTACCCAGCCTGGAGTCCTGGCAGAGGAAGTACCCGGGCCGTGGTCTGCACCCAGGCTGACCTTACACCCAGGGCCGAAGAGAACCCCTAGCCAGACCTCTTCCCACCTCGATAAGCTGACTCAGCAAGTTAACACCGCAAGGGCTACAGAGACGACATCTTGCAAGTCAAGAAGGACAAGATCCAGGTATTCCTGAGCCCAAGGCCCATGCACTTGCTAATTTTTAAAAATGTATCAAATGCATAATCATCTCAAAGTTTGAAAGTTTCATAAGAGTTAGCCCTTCAAATATATGCCCAATATATCGTCTTACTCTTTCAAGCCCTCCCAAGCACTGCCAGTAATTGAGGATTATTGAAAGCCTACTTGCCCTTCTTTGCTGACTGCTTGGGACCGTCCCACTGGTGACCTCCAGGGACACGGCCAAGGCAGTTCGAACTAAGCAGCCCTCAACCTAATCACAGGCTGGGCATTTGTAAATAGGGTGCTTGGGTTCAGGGAGGCAGTTCACCACACAATGCTGGTTAGACGCCACACTCGCCCACAGATGCATATTAGCGCCCTCCGTAACTAGTACACAAACATCCGAAGAATCTACCACAACCATGCTGTAGGACGTGACATAGCCTTGGAGTTGGGCTTTGCTCTGAATTTATCAGGGAGCTGTGAATCAACTTTCTTTTTTTAATTTTTATTTGAACTTTTTAATTAAAAAAATGTAAGTTTATTTGCTTATTTTTGAGAGAGATGGAGACAGCACAAATGGGGAAGGAGCAGAGACAGAAAGAGAGAGAATCCCAAGCAATCCCCGTGCTGCCAGCACAGAGCCCAATGAGGGGCTGGAACCCACAACGCTGTGAGATCATGACCTGAGCTGAAACAAAGAGTTGGACGCTTAAATGACTGAGCCACCCAGGTGCCCCTCAGCTTTCTTCTTGGGTGTTACCTGGTGGAAGATGGGTTTTTTTGACAGTGAGTCTGGATATGTTATGCTGTGTAGGCTGAATCAGAGGCACCAGTGAGGGTAACACTGCAAACATCCAATTTTGAGCAGATAAAAGCTTGGAGTAGATGATTGCAAATGAAATATATAAAAACGTATTTACATTCATTAATTCAACCAATTCTTATTGAGGATCTGCTTTGTACCCTTGAGACTCATTCATTCATTCTTCAATTGTTAGACAAATATATTTATTGAACATCTATTATGGGGGGAGAGGGGCTATGCTAAACTCTAGAGACACAGTGGTCCCTACCCTTATGGAAGTTTGAAGTCTAGAAGGAAATACAGATATTTAAACTAATAATCGCCAGTGTCATACGTGTGAGGAAGAGGAAGGGAAAATTGCAAAGCAATTGCACAGCAAAAGAAGATTGAGTGATATAAACAATTGTGAAAAGCATCTCTAAGGAATTAGGGCTCATAAACTGAGCCTGGAGGATTGAGTTGGGGTCAGGCAGTTCAGGAAGCGGGGAGAGGAATATTCCACACCAAAGGAACAGTATGTGTAAAGTTCAGGAGGTGAGAGAGAGAGAGAGAGAATAAGGAAGTTTGAAGAATGAACAAAAATCTTAATATAGTGGGAGCAGAGGACACCAGAGAAGCTGGAAGCAGGTCCCAGACTTCAAAAGGCATTGCAAACCACAAAGGAGTTCTGCTTCAATAATGTGATGGGATCAGATCGAGGTGAGTTTTTATTTCTAAATTACTCTCAGTATAACCTGGAGAAGGGATGGGAGACAAGCAAGACTGGAGGCAAGAAGACCAGTTAGAAGGTGACTAAGGGAGTCCCAGTGCTTGTGCACAGTAGCCTACACTCGGTGGTGGTAGTGATGGGGGAGTAGGAGGTGAAGGAGAAAAGTCCGTTGATTCTAGGGATATCGAAGAGGCTGACTGCTTAAGGCTTAATGAGTAATGTGTGGGAGGTGAGGGAGAAAGAGAAACCAAGGATGACTCTTGGGCTTCTGGGTGTCAAGTGTGTAGCTCCTGGAGCTGATTCCTGAGGTAGGAATCATAAGGGGAGGAGCAGGTTGACAGAGAAAATTACGAGATCAAGTTGAACAGGTTTGTTTTAGCGCTTCCAAGATAAACAAGCAGAGATTTAAGTTGGGGTTGGAGAGCTGAGTCTGGAACTTAGGTCATCTGAGCCCCATAATAAGGATCTGGAAATTATCAGCACAGACCTGGAGACGGTGGTCAATGAAGAGAATGGGGTCACAGGGAAAGAAAGGGTGATGGGAGGGTGTTTAGAGCAAGAAAGGGTTATAGAGGCAAATTTGAGAAGACTGGGTGGAAACTTATGTTCAACTAGCTGCAAAAGACAGAAGAAGGAGGTGAAGGTGGCTAGTTTGTCCTGGGTGACAGGGACAATTGGCAGGAATGAGAAAGTGAGGGGTCATGGCTCATCAGTGCCAGCAAATCAGTGAGTGTTGATTTGTGTGACGACGCCCTCTACAACCCTGACATTTTTACCAGGCTCCTCCTGTGCTAAGGATAGAGAGACGATAAAGAAACAGATGACTGATTGGTCAACCGGCAGATAGAGTCCGCATTTAGTGAACACCTGCCATGTGGCAGCCACTTTCTCTTCCTCTGAAAATACAGAAATAAATAAGGCATAGTTAGTCCCCATAGAAGTCCAATTTAGAGGGAAACGTAGACGTGAAAACAGATAATGATCCGTATCGTGTGACTTGGTCAGTAATAGACATGTATATCAGGAACATCGCTAAGGGCATCAAAGGGGGAGTGGCCCTTCCACTCATTAGAAGGGGTTCAACCTTGGTATCGGTATTCATTTCCTAGGACTTCCGTAACAAGGTACCACAGGCTTCGTGGCAATAAGTCATTTGTGCCATAAACAACAGAAATTTCCTTTCTCAGGGTCCTGGAAGCCAGAAGTTTGAAATCAAGGTGTGGGTAGGGCCATGCTGCTCTAAAGTGTCTAAGGAAGATTCCTTCCTTGCCTCTTCCTAGATTGTGGTGGGTCCTGGCAATCCTTAGCTTTCCTGGTCTGTGGTGGCATCTCGTCATCTGTCTTCACGTGGCCTTCTCCCCTGTGCCTCTGTGTTGAAATCTCCTTCCCCTTTTTCTTATGAAGAAGCCAGTCATTGGGCATAGGCCCACCCTAATCCAGTATGGCCTCATCTGAACTTGACTGCATCCACAAAGACTATTTCCAAATAAGGTATCAGAAATTAGGACTTTGAATGTATCTTTTGGGGGAACACAACTCAACCCATTACAGTACCCATCTTTTTCCAGCACTAACCCTAGTGCTGGATACCGAAGAGATGCTCAAAAGTTCAGCTTTAAAAAACATTTCAAAAATATTTATTTAATTTCATCCAGAGGCTATCCTGTCAGAAAGGGAGAGGTGAGGGTCTTTGTTAAAATGGATTAGGGTTTGTATCTGATAAACAGTCCTAAGGCCAATTCTGGGGAAGGATTTTACAATTCATGATGCTCTGCATTTCTTTGATGAACCCCTTTCAATTAGTAAGCGAATCTTGTGTCTGGTTTTAGGGTCTGTTGAAGCCTTTCTCCTTCCAAAGGAGAAAAGCAAATTACTTCGCCAAGAGAAATTCTAAGACAGAGTTAAGCTTTTGATCATGGATGTCCTAAAGCCTTAATATGGATAGCTTTTCCCCAGCACATTAAGAATTCTTCATAAATTGCTACCACTCTATGAGGAGACATTTAGCAATATCAACCAAAATTTAAAATATATGTAAGCGTTGACACGGGGGGGGGGGTGTCAAATTTCTAGTTCTAGAAATTTGTCCTATAGATATACTCTCAAACGCGGAAACCAACATAGTTCTTCTTTTTTATATCACAGTATTTTTTTTTTCATCTAGAGAAGACTAGTTGAATAAATCATGATATATCCAGACAATGAAATAGTGTCATACCATTAAGGATTAATTCTATTGCATGTAGCAGAAATATGACTGTGAGCTTAACAAATAAAAAGTTTCTTTTCCTGGATGAAAAGTCCAGAGGTTGGTAGAACATGTATGATGGCGATACTTAGTCACCTTCTTCTCTCTGCTTGGTCATTTGATCATGAACTTTCTTCCTCAGGCCCACAAAATGGCTGCTATGCACTTAGGCCTCACAGCTTTATTTCAGGCAGGAAGAAGAAGGAGGAAAGACAAAAAGGCTGTCCCTTTTTACCTGGAAAGCAACAACTTTTCCAGAAAGTTCACCCAACCAACTCCCAATTACATCTCACTGACCACAAGCAGGTATGTGGCCACCCTGTGTACTAGAGAAGCTATGAACTGCAGCCCTCAATGAACTTGACGTTGAGTTGGTTTGGAAGAAGGAACAGCAACTCACAGTCATGAAGAAGAATAAGACGGCTCTGTTTATTTTGCTGTGGGTCTGTCACCAAGCTATATGAGGAACAGAGGACAGGACAACAAGTATAGTAGGTTACCACATGCATACTATAATATGGGCCATGTATATACTATATACACATATATACCATATGTATACACACATACAACATACTGTGTGTGTGTGTGTGTGTGTGCCTTTAAACACACAGAATATCTCTGTCTGTCTAAGGTATTTCTGACTGTGTCTAACCTCAGTTTCCTAAGATGGACACTCCAACTCGCCAGAGACCAGTGATCTCCTTAGCAGGTGAGAGATGCTCACTCTGAGAGAAGTCAAGATGAAGTATAGATATGATGAAGGAAAGCAGGGTGACCTTTCTTTATGTAAGTTGAGGAATAATTTGTGTATAGGTGGTATTTACAATATCAGTCATGTTTATGAGAAGCTGGTGTGTTGGAGTATTTCATACATTAGCCTTGTGATTCCTTCCGTTTGATATGTAATTGAGGGATTGATTTAAATGTAAGATTTTAAGTCGCAAAGTGTGATAGAATAAAGCTAGCAATGAACACTGAAATGCCTAAGGGAATTTAAGTCACCATATTTATAAGTTCTAACTTATTTATAAGAATAAATTGGGGGGAAGGTTTTGTCCATCTATTTGGAATACTAAAACAAAAATAAAAGAGAGCTCTTTATATATGTTTAAGGAAATTTAAGTTGTTAAAGGTTTTTGAAGGTAATTGTTAAAATTTACTAATTTTTAAAACAGAATTATAAGACGTATAATCTCAAAGCCCAAGGAAAGAATTTTTAAAACATTTATAGCTTAAAAAAATATTAAACGAAATCACAGAGTAACCATAAACTACTTTTTTTTCCGTTCCCCAAAGTTGCTTTTCAAGGGTCGAAAAAATCCTCATTGCCACCTTCGAGGCCTAAATAGCAGAAAACCTCAAATTCTCGCCAGGACGGGCCTTGCTGGCAGCTGGGTTTCACACAGGAATGGCCTGCCTTGATCAGTCAGTATTGAACCCTACTGTGGCCCCACCTGTACCTGTGCATAGACGTCACCCCCATCCCATCTTCCTTTCCCTCCTATGCCTATTCTTTTCTATAGCACCCATCACCTCTGAACATACTACATAATTCCTTTTACTAAAAACGTATCCATTTGCTTTTATTGTGGTAACATATACATAAACATCAAACTTACCGTTGTAACCGTGTTTAAGTGTGCAACTCAGTGGCACTAAGCACATTCATAATGTGGTACAGCCATCGGTTCACTGTTTTATGGTGCGTATTGTTTATTGTGTCTTTGCCCTCCAGAATGGAAGCACCTGGAGGGCAGGGATCTTGCTTTGTTCACCAATGTTCTCAAGCACCTGGAACGGTGTGCTCACCAGAGTGGTCAGTGCATTCTGGCCTGGATCTGACCATCTCCCTGTAAGGTCTTTCTGTGTTCAAAGCATAAGTCAGTTCCTGGGAACAAAGGAGAGACAGCTGCTCCCTTCTCTCTAGGGGAAATCAGGAAAAGTGCCAAGGAGAAAAAAGTAGAAGACATAGAAGACAGTAGACGTATAGTAGAAGACATAGAAGACAGAGGGCTCTCTGAATTCCCAGAGGTGGACTGGCCAGGCTGTGATACTCTCATGTGGGTCCCGGTACCCTGTTCTTCTGTCCTGGGGGAGGGAGGTATGAAAGGCAGGTTGCTGGTTTTTCTTTAAGCCACGGCCATGGCAGCTCTCCTTGACCTCTGGAAGAGTCCCCTGACTATTTAAAAATAGAGGTACTCTCCAACAATCTCCTATTAATCACTCCCCCCCCCCTTTACTTAACAATATCAGTAACGAGCATTCACTGCTTGTTAACCCTGAAGCTAGTCCCTCACAGAGGAATTTGCAAAGGCGCTGGTACTCCAAGCATGCTCTACGGGTCAGTGTCAGTCTGCAAACTGTTACCAGTGTGTTGCAAGAAATTGGGAGTAAACTGGTAGCCATCTGATGCAATCATTTTGTATCTGTTCATCAATAGTAAAAGTTGGCACTGGGGCGCCTGAGTGGCTCAGTCAGTGAAGCAGCGGACTCTTGATTTCAGCTCAGGTCATGATCTCGCAGTTTGTGAGATCGGGCCCCATGTCGGGCTGCACCCTGAGCCTGCTTCTGATACTCTCTCTGTCCCTCTCTGCCCCTCCCCTGCCCATGCTTGCTCTCTCTCAAAATAAATAAATAAACAAACTTAAAAAGAAATGGGCACTTATATTTTGTATGCTTTGGGGATTTTCTGTCTGATGTTTCTATTTCCTTCTTCCCGTAATTCAAGTTTATTATATCACGTATATAACCAAGTTCTCTTACTCATATTAGTGATTTTGGTGTCTCAGTTCCACTTTACTTCTGCATCGGGCTGCATTAGTAATCTTCCCTATTGATTCTCGTCGTTTCTACAGATTTTTTTTCTTGGTGTCTTAGCAGCTCCTTGCTCCACTAGCCCCCCTCAGGATGGGGATGGTGGAGGGGGTGAGTAGGTGGCATAAGACAGCCAGGGCAGTTGATAAGGAGTGCGTTTCTGGAGCCAGCTGCCACAATCAGGACTGATGCTTAGTCCTGCCGAGCAAACACCTGACCCAGAATCATCTTGACGAGGCGGGAGAGCTGGGATATTTCTACCCTCCCACCATCAGTCGTTGGTTAGTGGCGGCTCTGGAGAGGGGTGTCCCCGGGCCTCCCGTGTTTTTCCACGTAAGTACTTTCGAGGCAGTGGAGAATAAGCCTGAGCACTGACAGTCTCGTGCCCAGCCCAAAGCAAGCTGGAAATTTCCTAGATGTCATGTGTTTCTCTTCAAACTTCACATGGGATTTTGCATTCAACTCCCTGTGTTTGCTTTACTCTAACAAATAATGATTTAATCTATCCTTCGGTTCGTCATGAAATGATTTTATTGCGAAGTGATTTAACGATAACGTAAATTGGCATAGATATCAGCAAACACTACCATTCAGGGCTTTCCCTGCGAGAGCTCCTTGTTAAATATTTACCAGCACAAAAATGCCTCCACCCTGCCAGCGATATCATGCACCAAAACCATTTAAACTGTAAGTATTTGCGTGAGGTTTTATTGAGTGGAATAAGAAAAGTGTGCATAGAATCCGGTTTTGAAACCTAGTGAGAAAACCCCGGTAGAAATACGTATGGGTATAAATATTTGATGATTATATGAACACGGAGGAAAGTATGAGGGCTCTATAGGGAAGGGCTAATGTCATTAGAAGTAGTGGGGGAAAGGAAAAGATTTTTTATATACATAATTTATTGTCAAGTTAGCTAAAATACAGTGTATACAGTGTGCTCTTGGCTTCCAGAGTAGATTCCCATGATTCATCGTTTACATACAACACCCAGTGCTCATCCCAACAAGTACCCTCCTCAGTGCCCATCACCCATTTTCCCCTGTCCCCTGCCCCTCCGCTCCCTTCCCCCTCTCAGTTTGTTCTCTGTATTTAAAAGTCTCTTATGGGGGCACCTGGGGGCTGGATCGATTAAACATCGTACTTCAGCTCCAGTCATGATCTCGCAGTTCGTGGGTTCAAGCCCCGCGTCGGTCTCTGTGTTGACAGCGTGGAACCTGGAGCCGGGAGCCTGTTTCGGATTCTGTGTCTCCTTCTCTCTCTCTGCCCCTCCCCTGCTCACACTCTCTCTTTCTCTCTCTCTCAAAAATAAATAAATAAATAAATAAATAAACATTTAAAAACAAAAAGTCTCTTATGGTTTGCCTCCCTCTCTGTTTTTAACTTTTTTTTCCTTGAAGAAAATATTTTTTAAAAAAAATGATTCCGTATACAATTCATACACACGTGTGTGTGTGTGTGTGTGTGTGTGTGTGTGTGTGTATTCATAAGGAATTAAAGGAAACAAAGACCAAATTAAGTTTATATCCGCAGAGTTGCAGGAATGTCTATGACATATCATCAAATGGAAAAGTAAGTCACAGAGCCATATGTTTGGTATGATTCCGCTTCAGTAAAACCAAATAAACAAAAACCTCAGCATCCATGTATATTCGCCTGCATATGGTTTCACAAGCAGTATACAGAGATGGGTCAACTTTGGACACGTCAGGAGGGCAGGGCTGGAAGTTAGTAATGGTGAGCTCTCTGCATATATCTTTTTTTTTTTAATTTTTTAATGTTTATTTATTTCTGAGACAGAGGGACAGACCATGAGCAGGGGAGGGGCAGAGAGAGAGGGAGACACAGAATCCGAAGCAGGCTCCAGGCTCTGAGCTGTCAGCACAGAGCCCGACGCGGGGCTCGAACTCACGAACCATGAGATCATGACCTGAGCCGAAGTCGGTCGCTCCACCGACTGAGCCACCCAGGCGCCCCTCTCTGCATATGTCTTGCAACTGTTCGCCGATTATAATCAACGTGCTATACCCTGATAATCTCAAAAGGAAATTGAAAAAGTTTCCAGAAGAAAAATGTCCTTTCAAATCGTCAATGCTCATTCACACCTGCGATCACCTTTGTACCTCCGAGCTGTGTAAGAAGAATAAACACTGTTATCTCCATTTACTGTGAAGGCAGCAGAGTTCAGAATGCAAACAGCCTTGCCCAAGACCACACAACTACGAATGCAGGGACCCCCCCCTCCCCCACCCAGGCCTCTTGACCCTTGTGCAGAGGTCTGGGGAGACACGCCAGGGCACACGGTAGGAGAAAAGTGGCGGCAACACCAGAAAGGGACCAACGGTGTCCTTCCAGGCAAGGAATGAGCTCCGCCTGGGACAGAAAACATCTCTGAGTGTGCAATTATCAATATTTACCGTATATATCTAAGGAGGCTGTTTACGTACGCTTGCTTGAAATAGTCAGCATTTGTCAGTAATCTTATCACATCATCTGGAGCCTTCGGTGCTGGTTTCACAGGGTTACTCCAGGTCACGTGGCCAAAGGAATGTTCATAAACACCATCTACTGAGGGAGAGAGTGTGGGGCATAGCGTGTCCTTCCCAGGCCCTTTCTGCGGGCCCCACAAGAAGGGGGTCAAGGTGGAGCCCATGTGAGTCCTTGCCTGGAGGAAGTCCTCCTTGGGGCACGGATGTGTGTGCCGTTCCTTTGCCATATCGGCATCTTTCACCCGCACACCCTGTGTTCGATTCAGAGAGCCCCAAGCCCCTGAGAACGGAGGCGCGCGCATTGTGACATCGGCCACATGAATCACAGTGGGAGCTCCGGGCAGCACCCGGCCGGCTGGCGCTCACACACCCGTCCTAACCATCCTTGATGGCGGTCAGCACATTCTTGTCTCTGCTGCCAAGGCTTGCCTTTCAGAAGCAGGTTGGGAGATACGTCTAGAGATTCAGAAATATTCTTTCCGCATCTACATTGATTCAGGTGTGTTTGCCCAAGACCAGTGAGTTTCAGGGGCTCTAGATCATGCGTTGGGGAGCAGAAGCCCGGACGGAGAGCCAGCGGGCCTGCAGACAGATTCGGCCCTGCTGGTAGCTGGGGGATCTCCAAGTCAGCACTTCTTCGTGGGTCAGCGTCTTCGTCCCCAAGATAGGACGGTGAAGGCAGCTGTGCCTCCCTGGTGGACGACTGTGAGAATCAAAGTAGAAAATGTGTGAGAAAATGCTTTACAGATGGTAAAGCTCTTTAGATGCACCAGGTGTAATTATTGATCTGCTGTGTCCTAAGAAATGAGAAGTCTCCTCCGTAGAGTTCCTTACTTTCACACACACATGGGGAAAAAAGATTATGTGTATATATATATATGGCTTCAATTTGAAGTTGTTCGTGGCTAATCCAAGTTCCTGGTAAACCTTTTTATAATGTTGAATGAAATTCTCTCAAGAGATTCTGTTGATGTAAGCACAAGGGGAAAAAAAAAAAAAAAAGCAATGTTGGCCGCCAACAAATAGGAATTTTTAAAAGATGCTTTCTTCCCGACGTCGTTACTTCTGCTTGGCACTCTCCAAATGCCTTTATTTCAAAAATGTTTTTCTCCTTGTTTCTTAAACGGGAGCTTTGGGAAGAGGCTCAGTACCAGACGACGTGTTGAAACTTTTAAAATGCAAATAAGTGTTTCAATTCAAAATTCAGAATACCCTTCTGAATTTAAGTGCTATCCACTCTCAATGTTTAGACAGCGACCTGGCCACGATTATTCAAATTAAAAATAATAATCCCTTTGGGCGCAAAGGTGACAGAGCATGTGTGACAAAGCTAATGTTGGCTGAACGTCTCCTATGTGCCAGGCACACGGCTAAGTGTTTCAATCTCACGACTCGATGAGTAGGTATATCACCCCCATTTTGCAAATGGGGAAAACCCAGCTTGTTTGCGGACTTTCGCCGACTCAAAAAGACTTCCCTTTCCCCTCTAACGTGCTCACGGAACTCTCGCTGTTCTAGTGGATAATAAATGGAGAACACCACAAGCCCTGACAGATGGGCAGAAAACACTAGAAGAGCCACCCTTGCTACCTATCAGGCAGGCACTGTGCTAGACCCTCATCGCAAAGTCTTGTTCGACCTCCCTGCCACCCCCTACCACTCCCGGAGGACAACGGGAGGCTTGGAAAGATGGCAAACTCCTATTTGTTGAGATGGTTCTTGGCCGCCAGGCCTCATGCAGGGTGCTTTTCAGTAGTTTCCTCAATTAAACATGAACAGAACTCATACATAAGGAAAGTAAAAAAAAAAAAAAATTGCAGAAACAAACATGGGGAAAATGGTCAACATCCTTAGCAATACAAAATTACGACTTAGAGTGCCAACGAGGTACCAATTACACCTATCACGTTAGCCCAACGAAGTTAAATACCAATGGTAGTAGCTTCGTAGGGAAGCTAATTTATTTATATATTGCTAGTGGCGCTTTTATGATCAAACATTAAGCGAAGAAGCGGAATCCCAATGTAAATGTACTCTAAGATCATCCATGTACATGAAGGGAGTACGGCAAAATGAAAACAGCTGTGTGTTAAAGCGGGATGAAAATTTTGATCTCTTAAATTGTCTTGACTATTTAAAACAGTGTTTTTACAATGCATGAGATTGGGAGGAAACAGGGTTTTACCATCCCATTGCATCATTTTGTAGTTGACGGTTGCATTTCTGACTTGAAAAGATCAGGGATATCGCTAATACACGATGAAAAAAAGGCAGGATTCAGTCATTTTAAACTTCTGCCTTCAGGGGCGCCTGGGTGGTGCAGTCGGTTAAGTGTCTGACTTCAGCCAGGTCACGATCTCGCGGTCCGCGAGTTCGAGCCCCGCGTCGGGCTCTGGGCTGATGGCTCAGAGCCTGGAGCCTGTTTCCGATTCTGTGTCTCCCTCTCTCTCTGCCCCTCCCCCGTTCATGCTCTGTCTCTCTCTGTCCCAAAAATAAATAAACGTTGAAAAAAAAATTTTTTTTAACTTCTGCCTTCACTTGAGATATTGAAAGCAAGCTCTGTAGAATTTGTCAATCTCCACTCAACCCCTTCATTTTCATGATGAAGGAACGGAAGCCCCGAAGGATGGGATCCCTTGTCGGGGTCACATAGTTGCCTGTGAAGATGCGGCTAGCACCTGTTGTTTCATTTTCTAAAAATCCCATAAAACGAAAATGCATATATTTATATAAAACCACCATGAGGTGTTTTACTATAGCACTTTGGACACCTAATGGGTGTTGTTTTCCCCAACGCCAGCAAATTCTCCAGGTCTCTGGACACCAGCTGGGTGTTCCGCAGTTCCATTCGATTCTGACGCTAATGCCCTGCACTTAGCACAGATGTCACAGGGTAAGGGCTCAGTCCCACGAGACTGTCCCCACTTCAGACACCCGTTGCAAGTCCCAGGTTGCCACCTGTACTTCTGACCCACTGGCTATAGCTCTGGAGTTCCCACGACCCCCTCCTTAGGGTCAATAACTTGCTAGATCAGCTTAGAAAACACATGAAAATATTTTCCTTACTATTACAGGTTTAGTATAAAGAATAAAAATGAACAGCCAGATGAAGAGATACACAGGGTAGGGTCTGGTTAAGGTCCCGCAGAGGGGCTTCTGTTCACACGGAGTTTGGGCTGCACCACGTTCCCAGCCCATGGATACGCTCACCAACCTGCGAGCTCTCGAAACCCCATCAGTGAGGGGGTCTTGTGGAGGTTTCATTGATTAAACCCATTGGCCTTCGGTGATTGAACTCAACTTCCAGCCCCATTCCACTCCCTGGAGGTTGGGGAGTAGGCCTGAAAGACTCCACCCTCTAACCATGCCTTGGTCTTTCTGGTCACCAGTCCCCATCCGGAAGCCATCCAGGAGCCCCCGGCCACCAGTCATCTCAGTAGCACACAAAAGACACTCTTACGCAAAACCAAATATTTATATTTCTTATTGTGTCATACACCAAAAACTCATCATTATTAAAATGGGTAGACCCCCGAATCCAAAAGCTGGCACAAGTATGTCCCTAGGGCCCATTCTAGGGCCTCTGGATGGGTACGTTGGCCACCAGCCTTGAGTTATGGGCTTACTCGCAGGAAGTGGTTCTCACTGTGGGTCTCTGGGCCAGCTGCATCGGCATCAGCTGGCAATTTGTCAGAAATGCACATTCTCAGGCCCCATCCACAGTGTCTCATGAATCATAAAGCCCGAGGATGCGGCAATCTGTCTTTTAATGAACTCTCCAGGTGCTTCTGGCGTGCGCTAAAGGTCGAGAACCAGGCTCTAAGGAAGTGCTTCTCCAACTTTAATGCGCATCGGAATCACCTGAGGATCTAGTGAAAAATGCAGGTTCTGAATCAGTAGGTCTGAAAGGACGGATTCAGAGAGAAAGCATTTCCAACGAACTCTCAGGTTATGCCACTGCTGCTTCTTTGGGAACCACACTTTGAGTAGTAAGATTCTATTAAAGCCGTGCCCCCAGGTGAGCTCAGATATTGACTATCCTCTCTCCCTGTCCTTGTTATTCAGGGTCGTACAGGACCAGCAGGCTGGGCATCCACTGAAGCTTGTAAGAAAATTAGAATCTCAGCACCACCCCAGACCCATGAAATCAAATCTGCATTTTAATAAGATCCTCAGAGTTGTTGGCAATATTAAAGTTCGAGAAGTGCTTCTGAGGGCTGCTGGATGCCAACATCACTGAACCAGCCACCAGCCCAGGCAGCCTATAAGACTCTACCCCAGTGTGATTGACAAAGGTCACCATCTTCCACTTTTGAAAAAGCCTGGTGGCGTGGGTATAAGAAGTGAAAAGCTTGGGGCTCACCAGTCTGAACAGCCGATAGGAGGTGCTGCAGAGACGATGGGGTCCGGTAGGCATGGAGAAGTATTTTTAAATGTGAGAGTTTAAGAAATAAGGACACTCCCTTCTCCCCCCCCCCCCAGAAATCAATCGTCATTGGTAGTTTTGCCAAGCGGTACGACTTCCCCACAGATGGGTGGGTGGGTGGCACACCGAGGTTACCTTCACCCCCTCCTAAACCTTCCCTCCCACCTGTGTCCCCGCTCCAGAAGCAAAGGAAGCAAAAAAGAAAACGGATGACGAAGAAAGGGTTTCAGTCAGAGCGTTTCAGAGCAATTGCGTACGGTATTAGTTTTCTGTGCCTGCTGTAACAAATCGCCCCCAAACTTAGTGCCTTAAGATAACGCAGATTGATCATCTGATAGGTCTGGAGGTCAGAAGTCAGACATTCGTTTCTCTGGACTGACTCGAGGGGCAGGCAGGCTAGTGTTCCTTCCACAAGCTGTAGGAGAAAATACATCCTCTTGCCTCTTCCAGCTTCTGCAGGCTACCTGCCTTCCTCGCCTTCCTCCACCTTCAAAGCTAGCAGCGTAGCATTTTTGAAATTTTCTGTTTCTCCAACTGTGCTTCTGTCCTCGAGTCTCCTCTGATTCTGACGCTGCGGCCTCCCCCTTTCCCGTATAAGGACCCCTGTGACGACACTGGGCCCACCCAGACAATCGAGGGAAACCTCTCCATCTCAAGGTCTCTAACTTGATCACATCTGCAAAGTCCCTTCTGTCATGTAAGGGACCATATTCACAGGTCTCAGGGATTGGGATGTGGACATCTTTGAGGGCCTTTACTCTGCCTCCCACGCCGACTTTTTCAAGTTCCCCTGATGGGTCTGGTGCAGAAGGGTGCCACCTTGCCGGGGGCTGTGCTAGGCTCCTGGGGCCCCCGTCTTTATCTTGGTGAAGATAATGTGTATGTCACTGCCTCATTCAGAGCTGGGAACAGTGCGATATTTCATGTGTCAGACTTCCCGCTGTCAGCAGGGCTCAGCTTAAGTTATTTATAGTGTCGATGGCTTGGCTTTTGCATTAATGGAGACTGTTTGCAGTAAATAAATTAAGATAGGAGCTGCCCAAAGCCAAGCTGGGGAGTCTTTTCTGTTCTGTGGGACAGGAGGCTCACGGTGAGGACTGAATGGGACTCAAAGGGTATTTTTGTGTATCAGACCCAGCTGCCCCCATGCCAACCCCAACTATATCTGAAATACACTTATCTCATGAAACCTCCACCGAGGACTGGCTTTTCTTTCTTGTTTTAAAGGACTAGAGCCAGTGAAGGGCACTTGGTGAGTGAACGGCCTCAAGCCCCCACTGCCATTTAGGAGTTCGTCAACAAAACCTCTGCTTCTTGGGGCGCCTGGGTGGCGCAGTCGGTTAAGCGTCCGACTTCAGCCAGGTCACGATCTCGCGGTCCGTGAGTTCGAGCCCCGCGTCGGGCTCTGGGCTGATGGCTCAGAGCCTGGAGCCTGTTTCTGATTCTGTGTCTCCCTCTCTCTCTGCCCCTCCCCCGTTCACGCTCTGTCTCTCTCTGTCCCAAAAATAAATAAACGTTGAAAAAAAAAATTTAAAAAAAACCTCTGCTTCTCGTAAGGCTGTGACCTTGAACAGGAAGCCTGGGCATACGGAGACCCTTCCAGCCCATGGCCCTCCCTTACTGATGCTCATGGAGTTCCTTCTGGAAACCACAGTGACGATGGAGGCTCTCCTTGCAGCTGGGGCTAGAAAGTTCCTTCCCTGGCCCTGTGTGTCTGGACGTGCGAGATGCTGGGGATAAGACCGGGAAAGGTTTGGTGGCCCCACCCCAGGAGCTTGCTGAGAAAGAGGAAGACTGGCGGGTGTCACATTACAATTAAGGGCACTAAGGGGACAGAGCGGGAGCCCTGATCCAGCCTGGAAACACCTGAGAATGAGGAGTTAAGCAGGAGGAGCTGGGGCTGCTGGGAGAAGCAGGGCACAAAGCAGGAGGCAGTGGCTGCCTGTGAATATTTGTGTGATTATTATTATTAGTTTATTCTTGCCCTCATGAGACCCACAAAGGCAGCTGTAATCGTAGTAACATTGAGCACTCGCCCTCCGCGTACCATTTGCCAAGTGCCGAGGACTTTCCACCCATCCACTCATTTAAGGCTCACGATCACCTTATAAAGCAGCGACAGTCGTTATACTGGAAGGGGACCCAAGCACAGAGATCATAAAACAGAGATGACACCACCGGAAGCGGGATGCTCGAGTTCCGAGGACCTGGCTCCACAGCAGACGCAGGCCAGGGGAGGTAAGGGCAGCACTATACTAGACAAAGAATTCCGGATCCTTCCAATCAAGAGCTCTGGGCCTCGGCCACGTTGATGGGGCTTGGTCGCCATTTGCAGAGCCTGGCACGCTACCAAAGGACACGCGAGGAGGAGGTGGGCAGGTGAGGGATGGGGCAGAGAGGGGCCCCTCGTTAGCTGCTCCCCGCTGCAATTTGTGAAAGACACAGTCACGTGGAACCAGAGCCCCAGCAGAAACAGGAGCCCGCCCTTTAGCTCACAAATCTTGGGACCCAGAGGGCGTTGATCCGCTGTGTAGAGCGGCAGGTGCCTCGATACAGGCCAAGAGCAAGGACTCCCTGCGTTCTGTGGCTGGCAGGTCCAGGCCACACGGCCCAGCGTTGGTGGCTGATGTGGGCTGGGTGGACAGCCACAACACCAAGGCCTGGGTCTCGGGAAACATCCGTGGATGCTGATAAAACCAGCCCGTACAGCTCCCCTCTGCCGCCTCTGTTACGGGCACGGCCAACCGACTACAGCCACTCTTTCTGCCTCAGTGGGTCCAGTACAATTTGGCAACAACTCGGTTCTGCCTTCCAACAACCCACCTGAGGATCCGCAGAACTCCACCTCACCCCTTCGGTCGTTTCGCTAGGAGGAGATGGGCCATGCAGGGGCTCCGCGGGCGGGCTTACTGTGCACATACTCAGGAAGTTCAAAATAAACATCGGCGATTTGCAGACGTGCTTGCTCCCAACAATCTGGGTGCTTCGAACAACTGGGGCCCAGCACACGGGCTGCAGCCAGACTGGGGAGGGAGCTGGGAGCTCCTCAAGCCATTGGAGGCATCCCCACAAGCGAGTCTCTTCCGTTTAACTGACCCATAAAAGCAAGATTCCTGATGATACCTGAGGGAAAATTAAGCGCCTCGGGCAAATTATTCCAAGCGCCCTGCCAAGTATTACTAGCTTTTCTTTGTTGGTTTTAGTTTTCCTGATTAGACTTCAAGGCCAGAGACAATTGAGTTAATCAGATTCCCCAGTTCTTAGTTGACATCAGCAGCTGTGGTTAAGAGCTGACAGGTTCAGGGGGCGCCTGGGTGGCTCTGTCATCTAAGTTTCCAACTTCGGCTCAGGTCACGATCTCATGGTTGGGGAGTTGGAGCTCTGTGAGTTCTGTGCTGACAGCTCAGAACCTGGAGCCTGCTTCGGATTCTGTGTCTCCTTCTCTCTCTGCCCCTCTGCTGCTTGCCCTCTGTCTCTGTCTCTGTCCGTCTCTCAAAAATAAATAAAAATTTAAAAATACAGAAAAAGAGCTGACAGGTTCACGTCCTGGTTCTACCACTTAGCGGCCATGTGGCCTGGGGCAGTGTGCTCAACTTCTCTGTTAACTAGGAGTAAAAATGATGCCTACCACCATTATCCTATCGTGACAAAAAAAAAAAAAAGTAATTGCACATAAAACACCGAGAGCTGTGACTGATGCATAGTAGATGCACTGTGTTTCCTGTATTATTATTATTGTTTATTTTATTTTTCCCCCTTTCCCCTGACCTCTACTTCCTTTCCCCTCTCCAGGAAACCAGTCTAAAGTATCTGATATATGACCTGTTATCCTTGTATACAGGCTTCTCAAAGTCAGAATTAACTCCAAGCCACAAGTCACAGCTAACGGCTGATGATGCTTTGTTAACCATTCCCACAAGTGCTGTATGAATTACGACCAGCTATAGTGATCACCGTACCCGATCCTAACCATGTAATTTACCCGTAAAATAAATTTTTTATAGGCACATACTTTTTACGGATGGTGTATAAGTCCAGATTCTTAATCGCAGGCAATAGGAATTGATCCCGGCTGAGGACCTCACGGAACACACAGCAGGTGGTTGGGGGAGACGTTCCTTTAATCCATGCCATCTTATAGGGACTAAGGCTGAAAAAGGCTTTCTCATCTTCAACATAGGGCTTTGGAGGCTACCCAGGGCATCAGCATTCACAAAATAGAGAAGAAAGGGGGGGGGGGCGGTCAAGTATGGGAGGGGTCACGGCCGGGCCTGGAAGTGGCCCCATACCATAGACTGGAATTCAGTCACAAGACCTAACTGCAAGGGAGGTGGGAAATGTGTTCTGGCCATGTGCCTCAGGGAGAAAAGGAAATAAATTTAGTGATTAGCTAAGGACAACAAGTACTTGGTCCTCACCGTCACCATGGCAGAAAACAGGATCTCCCTCCCACCCAGACCCATATAGGAAGGAATTCTGCAGGCTTATATAGAAGCTTCAGATGCTCAGCCATCAAAAAGATGACAAATGTTTAAAAAGGGGAATTATAAGACAGACCCAGTGTCTCTCTTGAGGGTGCAAATGAGATGTTGGCTGGGCTGCACTCATCTGAAGACTTGATTGGGGCGGGAGGGCCCATTTCTTCGGTGGTGGTGGGGAGGAAGTTGCAAAAGTTTCTCAGACAGATTTTCTATGAAGTGTTCCTCAATTCTGTTTAAATCACGGTGGATCTATGATTAATAGCATGATTTTAATCACCCAGTGGCTGGGCGGGGGGGCTGTCTTCTGGCATTGAAATTTTATATGTAGCTTCCACAAAATGATCCAAGATTTACAGTGGCAGACATGCTGGATTATCAGCATTAGATTCCGCCCACACCAGGCTTAAAGCCATGTGTTCACCCACAAGCAGTGAACAAGAGGACCCAGGACTGTGTATGTTCCTGCTTTGTCCCTAGAAAACCCAGCAGCTTAAAGCAACAACAAGCATTTATTATCTTGCACAGTTGTTTGGGTCAGGGTTTAGCTGTGTCTCTCCCAAGGTTGCCAATGAGACATCGGCTGGGGCGGCAGTCTCATCTGAAGACTTGACTGGGGCTGGAGGATCTACTTCTATGGTGGTTCATTCACATGGCTGGCCAGTTGGCACTGCTTGTTCCTAACTGGGGACTGTGCAAGGTGTGAACACCAGGAGACAAGGATCACCGGGGCTGCCTTGGATGCTGTTTCACAGGTGACATTATTCTTGGGCAGTGGGCAGTGGTGCCTTGGTACCAACATGCTCTTCTAGGTGGGCACTGCTCCCATGTGGTAAAGAGAAGAATAGGGGGAGGGCTGGGGGTGGGAGCCAGTGATTTATGTCTGTCCCAGTGCAGTTTCAGTCACGAGTAACTGCTTGAGCTGCTAAGAAGTGTCCCCATTCCAGCAGGATCGGTGCCGGCATTGAAGAGGCTCAGCAGTGGTTGCCTCTTAGTAGAAGAAAAACTGAGGTCCCGGCAAAGTTCATGTTTGTATTTTAGGCACCCATGGGCAGTGGGGGAGGGAAGACATAATGCCTGGAGTCAGAATGGATGAGTGGTTGTGGGATGGAGTGTGAAGCAGGGGCCAATATCTGAAAATACACATGGAGAAAATGGAAGGACCTCGGGCAGGCGTTCTGAGGTGTTAAAATGAGCACTCCGGGGCACATCTTTGGGAAACTGAGGGAAAAGCTGGATGTCAGATTAGAGTGGATGGCTCTGGTAACTTCTAAGGAACTAGTTTTTATTGGACCCAGCTGTGCCCATCACTCCTGGGGTCCTGCCTTCCAAGAGGCCCCCATAGAGAGCGTGGACACAGCATTTATTAATGCTTCTAAGCTCCACTGCCCATTTGCCCACTCTGCTCAGACTCCTCCTAGGCAACCTTTACGGCTGCACAGTGGGCTCCCTTGCCCTCTGGCTTCTGGGGGATTCAGCCCATGGAAGACCAGAGGAGGTCAAAGCCCAGGTGTTTATGTCCCCAGTTCCCTTTCTCCAGGAAGACCACTGAGGACCACAGCACCTGCCAGGTGGCCGTGTCCTACAACTGTTATGACTACACTCTCCAGGCTCAGGACACTGTGCTCCACCCCCGCCCACCCCCCCACCCACCCCCCCCGCCCTGCCTTGCCACTCCAGATGTCAAACAGTGTGGTTCCTTCACTGTTGCTAGCCCTTGGGTACTTTACCACCCCCCCCCCCCACTGGTTTCTCCTGACCTTGCCCACACCATCTGTGATTTATCTCTTTATGCAACTTTCCTTGATCTGTCCTGGTGCCATGTTCCCCCCGCCCCCTTCCAGGACACAGGGTTGTGTGTTACTAGGCTGTGAACTGCTCCAGCACTTTCTGGCTTCACTCAGGTGAGTTTTGAGCGGCACGCACCCTCGAGGGGAGCCTTCTTGCGGAACATTCGTGCTATGATGTCTTATCTGCAGCTGCCATAGAAGTTAGTGTATCTAAACAATTTTCATAAGGGATACAGGAGTGCTGATGCATAGGGGCACTTGTACCCCAATGTTTATAGTAGCACTTTCAACAATAGCCAAATTATGGAAAGAGCCTGACTGTCCATCAACTGACGAACGGATAAAGAAACTGTGGTCTATACACACAATGGAATACTACGGGGCAATGCGAAAGAACGAAGTCTGGCCTTTTGTAGCAACATGGATGGAACTGGAGGGTATTATGCTAAGTGAAATAAGTCAGACAGAGAAAGACAGATACCATACGTTTTCACTCTTATGTGGATCCTGAGAAACTTAACAGAAGACCATGGCGGGGGGGGGGGGGGAAGGGGAAAAAAAAAAAGTTAGAGAGGGAAGGATCCAAACCATAAGAGACTCTTAAAAACTGAGAATAAACTGAGGGTTGATGGGGGGTGGGAGGGAGGGGAAAGTGGGTGATGGGCATTGAGGAGGGCACCTATTGGGATGAGCACTGGGTGTTGTATGGAAACAAATTTGACAATAAATTTCATATTAAAATAAATAAATAAATAAATAAATAAATAAATAAACAATCTTCAAAGACAATGAAATGTAAGTTTCCCGTGAATGCTGACACCTGCCTTGATTGCAGAGGCTTCTCATTCATTCATTCATTCATTCAATAATCCTATTTATTAAGCGGTAGGTGCTTAATAAATACGTGTCAGGCATTATTCTAGGTGCTGGAAATACAACAGTAAGCAAAACCTCCGACCCTCTGCTTTCATAGACTTTGAATTCTCCTTTAATTTGGGGGACCCCTCCTGATGCAGTTTCATGGCTTTTAGCAATTTTTAAAAACCTTACTAAATTTATACGCTGGTGTGGTCAAGAGGGACCTCCTGTTACGAACCCTACAGATACACTGGAATCTAGAACGTGCATCTGGTTGATGCCGGAGTCACAGTATGATGGGGCAGGCAGCAGCCCACACTTGCTTCTGGCTCTGAGTCTGCTGATGAAACGTAAATGTCTGAGGAGTGATGGGCGGTGCCAGTGAAATGCAGCCTTCATTCATTTCCAAAGGCACCAAACGTTTTTGCAGAGGGGGAATGCGTTCATTTCTTTCTTCATTCATTCAGCCATCGATGGCAGCAGACTGCCAGGGACAGACATGATTCCCACCTCCATGGAGCTTTCACACGACAGAGGATACCTGTCGTGACCAACATCCAAGCCCCTCCAGCTGTCAGAAAGACGCTCTCTTAGTTCAGCCCCCATCCCACCCCCCTCATCCTGTCTGTCTTATTAAGACTATGGAGGCGCTCAGCTTGGGAGGCCCACAGTGTGAAATGAAACAAGCCAGACTTGAGCAGGCCAAAGGCTCCTGTGAACACAGAGTCTCTTACCTCCAGCACGACCTGCATTTAATTTATTTCCACAAGACTCCCCAAGTTGGATAACCACTAGCATCCTGTGAATTTGAAAGTTGCCTCCACAACTTGCTGATTATATAACTTCGGACTGTTTATATGTTTAAGCTCCCAAAGTTCCCAACTTTTCTCATCTATACAATGGGCATGATGATAGTCCTGAATTTGTAAGGTTTGATATGTGACATGTCTAAAGCACCCCGCAAGGGCCAGCCACGTGATAGGCACAGACATAGACATTCTCTTCATTATCCCTTCTAGTTTTAGGAGCCTTGGGCTGTGATCAAATTGTGAAACAGGCCAATGCTATCACTTTTTAAACTCAAGGATCACAGAATGCCTTGCCTCCAATGGCACTGGGGAAGCAAACGAGGGATAAATCTGGCTCAGAGCCCTGCAGCAAGACCCAACCCCTGTGCTTTGCCCAGACCGACTTCCTCCTTGTTTAAGTGACTTTAAAAAAGATGTCCAGGTCAGAGCCATAATTAGAAGTGACTGAGGGTCAAGGGTGGACCAGCAAGCTTTTGCTGATCAATAGCTGCCATTTATTTCAAAGACAGGAAAAGAGGACTTCGACAGGCAGTCTGGGTTGGAAGTGTACCTGGGGCCCTCGGCACTCTGGGTGCTGGAACCCAGAACAGGAACGCCCCTCTCCTCCCTCCCTCCCCACCGGGGAAAAGTCCCCATCAGTCAAACCTCTCCTCTTTGGGAATTCTCAGGATCTGCCCAGCCAGCGACCCTGGGTCCAGCTTTCTCGAGGAAATTTCCAGAATCTCAGTGATAAACCATCCTTCTTTTCTATTCTGGAAACGAAACCCTCTGATAAGACAGACAACTTTTGGGGCGCCTGGGTGGCGCAGTCGGTTAAGCATCCGACTTCAGCCAGGTCACGATCTCGCGGTCCGTGAGTTCGAGCCCCGCGTCAGGCTCTGGGCTGATGGCTCAGAGCCTGGAGCCTGTTTCCGATTCTGTGTCTCCCTCTCTCTCTGCCCCTCTCCCGTTCATGCTCTGTCTCTCTCTGTCCCAAAAATAAATAAACGTTGGAAAAAAAAAAAAAAAAGACAGACTTTTTTTTTTTTTTTTTGTCTTCCCACTCTTTCCTCCTGGAAAGCTACGTTGCAACCAAATAAATGTCCTATCTAAACATACCATCCTCACAGCCTACGTTAATACCTTGTGGGATATAAAAAACAAAACAAAACAAAACACAACAACAACAAAAAAAACGTTGTCAGAAGCCCAGAACTCCCAATGACAGGGATTTCCCTAATACTAAACTAATGCACCCTCTCAACGTTTATTTATTTTTGGGGGACAGAGGGAGACAGAGCATGAACGGGGGAGGGGCAGAGAGAGAGGGAGACACAGAATCGGAAACAGGCTCCAGGCTCCGAGCCATCAGCCCAGAGCCTGACGCGGGGCTCGAACTCACGGACTGCGAGATCGTGACCTGGCTGAAGTCGGACGCTTAACCGACTGCGCCACCCAGGCGCCCCTAATGCACCCTCTCAAAGTGGCCCATGTGCTATCCAAACGCCTGTAAATGTGCATGAATATTTTTGTTTGCGTTTTTCGCATTTAGGCTCCATTCTGGTTTTCAGTTGGCCAGTGGGTTTCAGTTCACTTATTTCCATACCTGTCCTCCAAACGAGGAACAAGAGTGACTTCAAAGCGAGAGATTTCAAATCTCTAGCTCCCAAACTCTGAATTTTCTCAAGGCCACTTTCAAGTAGATGTTCATCACAAACATTCTCGCACACACAAAAACACCTCGCCGGCTTTTCAGTACAACTGGGACATAGACGGCGCTCACGGGCCCGCCTCTGCACCTTGTAGCCCCGCCCCTCAGTGAAATCAGTACCATGTGACCAGCGCTGGCCAATGACATGCGAACAGGAGCCGCCCCTTTCACTTCTGGGCGGAGCTGGTTAAGAATTGGTGTGAGTCCTGCCTTTTTTCTTTACCTGCCCTGCAGGACTTCATCTCTCTCACTTCCTGCGGAGGGTGTAACTGCAAGATGGAAAAGAGCCCCCTGACCCTTGTCGGATTTTGTGAGTGAGATACAAATCTGAGATATGAAGATTGGTCTATTGCGGCTGCCAGCATCCGCAAACCAAATGAATATCAGATCAATTTTCACGGGTCACATTCACTAGATTACTCACTTTCAGACCATTTCTTGTTCTTAGAAGTAGGTCGTTGGTGCATTTTATTTTCCCAAGCTCATTTCTTTTTTCTAATGTTTATTTACTTTTGACATAGACAGAGCCTGAGCAGAGGAGGGGCAGGGAGAGAGGGAGGCACAGAATCCGAAACAGGCTTCAGGCTCTGAGCTGTCAGCACAGATCCTGATGTGGGGCTCAAACTCACAAACCATGAGATCATGGCCTGAGCCGAAGCTGGACACTTAACTGACTGAGTCACCCAGGCACCCCTACCCCAAGCTCATTTCTTAAGCTTGTGTGTAACCTCTGCTGTGGGCCAGGCACTTCTGGGCCTGGGGTTAGGGAGATCCGTGAACCCCTTCCCACACCTGCCCTAAAAAATATTATACCGTCTACTGGGGCGAGACAGACACAGTCAAAGAGCACTCTTGAACGCGCCTGTCTAGATGCTGTGAGCAAAATAATTATCTCCTAGGAATTGTCTCAAAGCCCTTGTTTTAGCAAATTCAGACCAGTCACAGATGCTGACAGGAAATCTAGGAATCAAAGCACATACTTACTTTGATCAGACTTAATTGGCCAGCTATTTCATTGAATCGCATTCAATTTCGTTATTAATTGAGTCTTTATTCTTTATCTAATGAGTACCCGGGAAGACCTCCGCCCCAGAAACCACCACCATCAAGTAAAAAGTAAGTACAACAATCAAACAAACTCCCAGGACAGTATCCATTCTCTTAAGTTATAAAATAAAAAATTAAAACAGGTTTGAGGGGGCCTTTTGGACCCACGAGATGGTAAAAAAAAAGAAAAAGCTCTTCTAGAAAACATCCGCCTTAGTTTGCTCGGGCTGCCATAACAAAGCGCCACAGACTGGATGGCTTAAAACAACAGAAAGGCATTGTCTCACAGTTCTGGAGGCCACAAGTCCAAGATCAAGGTGTGGGCAGCGTCGGGTCTTTCTGAGGAGTTTGAGGGAGACTCTGTTCCTGGCCTCTCTCCCTGCTCCTGGTGATTTGCTGAAACCTTTGCTGGTTTTTTTTTTTTTTGGCATCTAGATGCTTCACCCTGATCTCTACTTTTGTCCGCACGTGACATCCTCCCGCGCCTCTCTGTCCAAATTTCCTCCTTTTATAAGGACACTGGTCGTATTGGATGAGGGGCGAGCCTACTCCAGTCTGACCTCATCTTGATCATCTAGGAAGACCCTACTTCCAGAGGAGGTCACGCTGACAGGTCCTGGGGGTTAGGACTTCCACATCGTCCGGGGCAAACAATTCAACCTGTAACAGTCCCCAGCACTGGCAAAGTTGGGGCAAAACTGGTCTGCTTCCCCGATGACGTTTGTAGCAGTGAAAGTAGTTGTAAAATGTGAGGGAAGCCATTTGGTAAGGGGCAGCAGCAGCGATCCCCATGGATAGCCTTCCGTCCACAGATTTCACTCTCAGGAATGTGTCTCACCCCTACTGGGTATGTCAGATCTGGGTCTTCTCCTTCGCAGGGATGTATAGAAGTGAGTCAGAAGCACTCGGTGCTATAAGTTACGAAACGTTTTGTGGATCCAAGTCATTTTAATTGCATGTAAGTATATTTACCTATTATAGCCCCCATTTTATCCCTCAGGTCTCCCAATGTGCCTTCTCTTCTGCTGTGAGAACTTCAGTGGGAAAGTTTGAAGAGATCTGTCTTCGGGAAGTAATTCACCAGAAGCCGAAGCCACTAGGTACCAAGATGATTGTTGTGGTATAATTGCCATTCCCAAACTAAAACAAAAAGCCATTATTTATTCAGCTGATATTTACCGAGTACCTTCTATCTGTAGGGCCTTGTGCTAGGGGCTAGTGAACGCAACGGTAAAAAATCATTCTAGTCCCTGTTTGCAAAGAGCCTACACTCCCAACTGGTGAAAGTCTTAACAAATTATATTCTTAACATGCTGGCATAGCATGCAGTCATTAAATGGTAATTAAGAAAGATGCAAATACTATTTAAAATTCATAAAGATTAATTTCGAATGGCGAATACACTGTGGCATAACCATTCGCAACATGCACGCTTGTTGGCTTTTGTCTATTTTTTCTTTCACTTCTGCATAGTGCGTGCCCAATAAGAACTTGCTCAAACGAAAGAACGTATTGAGGACTGGAAGGTCATTTGCAAAATCAAAAAACTAAAACTAAAAATCAACCAACCAACAAGAAAGACCACTGTTGTACTTGGGTAATGGAATCATGAATACGTTTTCCAGAACTTTCTTGTGTATAGCTGGTACTACATTTTGTTGGAAGATAGGCTAACAGATTCAAAAAGGGACTCCTAGGTGCTTCTAGAATGTATATGCCACGGGAATAAAAATCTTAAAGAAATTAAAAATAAAAGAACTTCGGCTCTGGGATGTCCCCAAGACTGAGAGGCTATGTGACCTGATGGCTCCCTCTCAGCCGAATGTATTCTTCAGTCATGCCAGTGGTCCAGGCACTGGACAGGTAGGAGGCTACTGGAAAGGTCCAAGCGAAACCTGCTGAGGGTCCAAACTGAGAAGGTGATGGGGTGGTAAGGAGGAACTGAGGGGGGGAAATCTCTCATTTTCTATGCCCGATCTCTCCAGTCCGGCTTCCCTAATGTTGCACTGACTGCCAGCCTTCCCCCACCCCTCCGGCCCCCAGCTTTTCTAGAAGAGGAGTGGGGAGTGTTATCCCATATTTGGGTGACTCCTAGACGAGTTTAGGAGAGCTTATCTCGGATGAGATCTGGTATAGGCAATCAGTGGAGACAGGAAGACAAAATCTCTACCTATCCTGGCAAAATATGTCCATGCAAATAAAACTCAGAACGAACTCTTGACATCCAATGGGCCTTTGCAAGTCCCTTGATCGATTTGATTTGACAGCTCCCTGCCTCTCACTCCCCTAACATGTACACAATCGATCTGTCTCAAAGCCGTATAGATTCTACCTAAAAATATATGTGGCACATCCGTCCACCCTGTGCACCCTATAGCCATCATCTGACTCCAAGGCCCCAGAAACTCTTGCCTGCGTTCCTCCAACACCCCAATACTGGTATCATTGCTTCTACCCTTGGCCTTCCTGGTCCTCTCTCTATACAAGAGCCAAAGAGATCTTTTTAAAAGCACAACTCAGGTCAGGTTACTCGTGTGCCAAGTCACCCTTAGTGGTACCTATTTCACTGAGGATAAAATATAGAATCCTTAACATGGACTGCAAGGCTCCCCTTACACTGCCCCTGCCTATCTCTCCAGCCCTTCTCTTCGAAGTATCCTCACTCACTTCATGGACTACATTGGCCTTTCAAGCTCTCAGATGCGTCAAGCTGCCTCGTGCCTCAGGGCCTTTGCACATGTTGTCCTTCCTTTCTGGAATATTCTCCTCTCCACTCTTTGCCTACTTAATAGCTATTCATTTTTTTTTTAGCTTTCAGCTTAAAGTCATCTCCTTAGAAGGGTCTTTTTCTAAACTCTTCACATAGTTAGAACCCCCCTGCTATGTTCTCCAATAGTGCCTCAGCACTTTTCTTTCATACAGTTATCTAAATATAAAAATTTCTTCTTTATCTGTGCGGTGACTGATGGGCTTAATGTCTACCTCCCCTATCAGCGTGTAACTTCTATGAGGGCAGAGACCGTATCTGCTCCTTTTGGGATTGTATGCCTACCCAGTGCCTTGCAAGATCCGTGGTTCATGGTGAGCCCTCCACATGCATCTGCCGAATGAGTGGTTATTCCCAGATATCAGTTAAATCACAAGAAGTATTTCCTGGTCATGCACGTAATCTTGAATCCAATTTAAGAATTACATAATGAAGAGTAACTGAAACACATAGTAATTCTTTTGCGAATGTGGAGGGTGCATTCCAAGGACATACTTCTTGGTTTGACAGTTTATTTCTAGAGGTAGAAATATAGCAGGCAATCAGAGATGGCCCAGGGTGCCAGATAAGGGATTGTCTTGGAAACATCATTAAATACTTTATAAATTAGGCAATTTCAGGCTGTGAGAGGATAAAGACACACTCAGTTTGTCTCAGTTAATGGAGGTCTATCAGCCGGGACTCTTAATATTGCATGTGACAGAGGACCCATCTCCAACTGCCTTAAACAACACAGAGGATTTATTGGCTTCATAACTGGAAAGTCTAGAGACAAGGTTGTCTTTCCTCAGGAGAGACTTGATGTGATGGCCTGACGATGTCACGAAGGCCCCTGTGTGTCTTTGTCTCTGACCTACCACGCACGTGTTGCTTTGTCCTTGGTTGTTCATGGTCACCTTAGGGTCGGAAGCAAAAGGGCTAGTGCCATCCAGACCTCACGTCCTCCCCCATTTGAGCTACAGAAGAGTGCCTTTCTTCCAGAAGCTTCTGTAGTGATACTCAAACGTGACTGATCAGCAGAATCCCATGACAAGCTGATGCCTGGCACCCTACCCAGCACCTCTGTCCCCAAACTTAGTCTCTCTGGTGGAGAGCCTGAAAAGCTGCGAGCTTTGAAATTTTTTGTAGAAGTCTATAAAGGAGAAACAAAAATTGTCGCATTATGCAACCTTCCAGAAAACACTTCATGGAAGTTTTCCAGTGAAAGTCATCAATACACAAAGGAAGAAAATCAAACAGTAGAGAATGAAATGTTAGCGTATTTCTCCCCATCCCTTGCCCCAAAGGTTGGTAGATATCAACACAATTCAGTTTTAGATTTTTTTTTTTTAATTAAGTAGGCTCCACGCCCAACGTGGGGTTTGAACTCACAACCCTGAGATCCAGGGTCCCATACGGTACTGACTGAGCCAGCCAGGTGTCTGCTTTCCCCTAAAGGTGTCACTGTTATCAGTCTCTTATGTATTTTCCATTACGAAAGAATTTGTGCGTTTACCAAAATGTACAGTGTATCATTTTTTACATTTTATAAAAAAGGATCATACTACTTATATGCTTCTGCTTCTTGCTTTTTCTCACCAGAAAATACAACTCAGAGACTGTGCTCTATTTGCAAATGGAGTTCCTCTTCAGCATTTTTAGAAGATATAAAACGGGAAAGCCCGGGAGGCTCCGTCGGTTGAGCATCTGATTTTCGCTCAGGTCATGATCTCGCAGTTCCTGAGTTCGAGCCCCACATCGGGCTCGCTGCTGTCGGCAAGGAGCCCGCTTTGGATCCTCTGTCCCCTCGCTCTCCACCCCTCCCCCACTTGCGCTCTCTTTCAAAAATAAACATTAAAGAAAAAAAAGATGTAAGACTGTAACCACAGTTTATGTAACCAGCTCTCTAGTGAGGGACGTTTGGGTTGTGTGTTACACAAAGCTGCAGTGAACTTCCTTCTCCATCTGTCTCGACCTTCTTTTGTGGCTGCTTGCACAGAGGGGACTCCTAGCAGTGGGGTCGCTGGGTCAAGGGCCATTTAATAAAATGCCGATGAACGCTGACCTGATGTTGAGGTTCTGTAGTCTCGTCTATTACCCTTCGAAACTTCACCAATGTTGCTCTCCCTTACACAGGGGCATATATGAGGATACTGGGGTGGGGTTGGGGGGGCGGGGAATGGGGAATCGGTGTTTTTTAAAAGCTCATCATGTCATCCTGGAGGTCATCAAGGTGTGAGAGCCACTGTCCCCGCCCCCCCCCAGTGCAACCAACGTTGCAATGGTGGGTCCCTCGGAAACTGTTAAGAGATGGCTCGCGCCCCCTGCCGCCCATACTCTTACCAGCAACGGACCTTAGAAAACTTGATAGATTTTGTCAACCAGATTCATGAAAACGTGGTCTGGCATTGTTCCAATTCGCACGTCCTTACTTCTGAGTGTGGTTGAACAACTCTTCAGATGCTTTGGGGCCATAGATATATATTTTTTCCTTGCTTTACCAGGTTGGACCCTCTGTGCTGCCTTCATTAGGTTTGTTTGTATTATGTAGGGGCTCGTTGCAAAGTAGAGAAACGAGTGCCTGTTCATCTGTGTTCCAAATATTTTTTCTCTTGTTTATTATTGCTTTGGACGGGTTCGTGGGTCTCGTTATTTGCCCGTTGGTGTGGTTTTCAGCTCTAAAGAAGGCTTTTGTTTTGTTCTGTTCTAATGTGGTCAAATGTTAAAATCTTTCGCCTTTCTGGTTTTCTGGAGGAATCTATTTTTCAAAACCTCCCAGGTGACTGCCAAATTTGTGAGTTATAGCCCCGCAGGATATAAGTGAGGAACAGCATACAGCCCCTTCCCTCAGGGGGTTTGCAACCATGTGGGGGAGAGAGGTCAGGGTGTCAAAGAGCCTGCGGGGTCGAGGGCACCGTCTGAGAAGTTTCACATGAGCCGGGCGCTGGCCTGTCTACGATGCCTGCCCCGGCCACCGTCCCCTGCTGGGAGGCTCTCACCCGCAGATCTGTGCTGCAGGGACTAGGAGATTCTGTAAGGTAGCAGAAGGCAGAGAAAAGCCAGCCACACGGAGTGGAGGAAGAGGTGACTTGGGCACGGAATAGTACCGGCAACGACTATGGGCTGTCTCAACACATCCAGACGCCCCCTGGTCTCAGAAGTGCCCTGGATGTCATCAGTCCCCAATCTACCCTCCGGAGCCTGGACACCTGGGGTGAGGCTGTCCCCACCTTTTCTGGACATGCCATGGGCGGAACTTCCTCTCCTGTCTTGTCCAGCCTTAAACAACCAAGTAAACAAATAAGAACACTGCATCTTGCCCCTTAAAGACCCTGACTGATGTGGGGCTGTAGGACTTCAGAGAAAAGCCAGCTTTTCCTGGCCCGCGGGCCTGGGTGGGGAGTGGAACATAAAGTTCCATGAGCGAGAGAGATTTCTAGCGTGGGGCCTGCGGAGGGCAAGAGCTGGTTTTCACTCAACTCCATCCCTCAGAGTTTCTGGAACCGGATCCTAAGTGAGATGTAACTTGAATGAAAGAGGCAACCCATCAATCAATCATGGCGACAGGTTTTGAATTAGTCTTGGGAAGACTAGGTGAGGACCATTTTCTCTTCCAGCGGAAAGAATGCCTGCTATGTAGGAAGCCCTCGGCAGTGTTGATCTGAACAGTGAGGTGGGGACGAGGGTGTGAACAAAGGGACGGAGGGGCGAATACCAAAGTAACATCCACAGGATGGCGACAGCAGCCTATGGAATGATTCTGTGAGGAAGGTACAAATGCCAGCGGGAGTCTCGAATGCCAGGCTGAGGAATATGGGCCTTAATCTGTTCACAGTGTGGAGTCATTGGTTCAGGAAAAGACCTGGTTCGAATCAGTGTGGCAGGAAGGCCATTTGAGGACAGTGAGCGGCACGGATTCCAAGGTGGGAGGAAATTTGAAACCATCCAGACAAGAGAGGGTTACTCTTGGGGCCAAGGTTGGGAAGTGAAACTGGAAAAGAAAGGGTGGATTTAAGAAAATGGGCAAGGAGACCCTGAAGGCGCAGGTGACTGATCTGTCCTGGGAGGGGGCAGGGCAGGGGTGGGCCAGAGAGAGGGAGGAGACCCAGACAAAAATAATTTCAAAATGGATTAAAGACCTAAATGTAAGACCACTTTTGAAACCATAAAACTCCTAAATGAAAGCGTGGGCAGTAAACTCTTAGACATCAGTCTTAGCAGTATTATTATTATTATTATCATCTATATTTTTTGGTATGTCTCGTCAGGCAAGGGCAACAAAAGCAAGAATATAAACAGTCGGGACTACCTCAAACTGAAAAGCTCAGCGTTTGCAGGAAGCAAACCATCAACAACATGGAAAGGCAACGACCATTTGCAAAGGATATGTCCGATAAAGGGTTAGTTATCCAAACTCCTGCAACTCAGAAACAACACAAACAACTACAAAAAAAAAAAAAAAGCAAAAAACAAAACAAAACAAACAAAAAAAGCTCCAAAAAAATCCTATTAAAAAATGGGCAGAGGACCTAACTAGACATGTTTACAAAAAAGACAGGTGGCCAACAGACCCATGAAAGTCGCTCAGCGTCGCTAATCATTAGGCAGATAGCAATCAAAACCACAATAAGATACCACCTCGGGTGGCTTGACTACAGTGAAATAAGCCAGACAAACCCAAATATCGTATGAGGCCACTCATAGAATGGAATGGGAAACAAAACCAAACAAACGAGCAAACAAAACAAAACAGACTCAGAAAGGCAGAGAACAAACTGGTGGCCGCCAGAGGGAGGGAGAGTAGGGAGAATGGGTAAAATAGTTCGTGGGATTAAGAGGTCCAAACTTCGTCACGGGCATGCAAAGCACAGCACAGGGAATACAGCCAATAATATTGTAATAATTTGTCTGATGACAGCTGTAGTTACAGCTACCAAGGTCAGGATTTCATAACGTATGTCAACCCTATGTCGTACGTCTGAAACTAATATCGTATTGTACGTCAACTCGCACCTCAGGAACAAGAGAGATGTATCTGGAATCTTGGTCGAAGGCATTGCTTTTAGTTTAAATTTCTCACATAAGATTATCAAGGGGGAAAAAGTCCTTTAGTCAGCATGGTGTAGGAGGCAACGGATATTTGCCCCTTAGTTAAACAAATCTGGCAATTCTGAGAAAGTGAATGAATGTTAATAAATGTAAAAACTAAACAGATGAATCAAAAAAAAAAAAGAACAGAGAAGAAGTATGGAACAATGAATAACCGAATTCTCAGAATTCTGAAACCAGTAAGTAGTTATCGTACACTGTTTTAATTGTGGTGACTCATGCAGTTTTGGGTGTAATTAGCTTTTTATTCTTACTCATATTTTAATTTTGAAACAAATATGCAAATGTATGCGAATAGGATAGCTAAGCAAATCATCCATTGCATTTGAGGAACCACTCCGGCAAATTTTAAAATGGGATCGCAGTTCTGACAGAGAGTTCCAGAAACTCATTTAGAAACAGAATCCCCTAAATGCAGTGAACTTGGCCCTAGAGACACAGCTCTTTGGAGAGCTTTCGTGAACATGTGTTGAGAGGTTCAGGGGGAAATGAATGTTTCCCCTCAGATCCTTCTGGGCCTTCTGGATTCTGATCAAAGCCTGGATCCCTGGGCCTGCCTAGGATAACAGCGGGGCTGCTTATGGGCTGAAGCTCCCCAGGGTGTGGACTAAGCCAGGAGATCTTTATTCCCAGGCTCTCCAGAAAGACGAGGGAAGTTATGGCTGCTGTCCAAACTGTTAATTTTCATGTGCTTCCTTACACTGTTATTTCCACCATCCAATGGAAGCCACCATCCATGTGGCTCAGTCTCAGCCCAAAGTTGGAGTCGGGAAACACCATCCAGCACCCCCAGAGTGATTTCAAGATAATCGAAGTTCTTTGCACGCCTTTCTTTTTTTTTTTTTTTTTTAATTTTTTTTTTCAACGTTTATTTATTTTTGGGACAGAGAGAGACAGAGCATGAACGGGGGAGGGGCAGAGAGAGAGGGAGACACAGAAGCGGAAACAGGCTCCAGGCTCCGAGCCATCAGCCCAGAGCCTGACGCGGGGCTCGAACTCACGGACCGCGAGATCGTGACCTGGCTGAAGTCGGACGCTTAACCGACTGCGCCACCCAGGCGCCCCTGCACGCCTTTCTTAAACGCAGTAACAGAGACAGTTGGCTCACAGCACTACTTTGTGAATTCTCCTCTTTTCCATCTAGTCCCCTCACACCCCAGCACCTCTTTCCTCAAAACTTCCTGATGGGCTGAGCCAGCCAAGAGGCGCTCGGACGATGGCAGAACCCTTCCCGGTGGACGGGGGCTGGGGGAGGAGAGGCGTCTGGGGAGCAAAGCCCTCTAAGACCCGCAAGGGCAAGAAAGCCCGGGGCACCGAGCTTTTCATCCCATCTCCCCTGTGTCCTTTCATGAACGGGTCAGATCCGGAGCCTCTGCAGCGGTGGGACCGTCGGCCTGCAGGTGGAGTTCTGGCCCTTGACTGTCAGGTTGGTTAGATCCACGCTGTCTTGGAAGGGCAAGTCAGATGGCTGCGGGGCGCCCTGTGCTCAGCTCCAGCGATGACATCTTTCTGTCACCAGAGGTGTCGAGAATCATCACATCGCAGCGAGTGTCAAGGTCTCGAGTGCGTCACCGGCAGTTATCACTGTTCCCAGACACGAGACATACACCCCTCGGTCCCTAGCTCAAGGCCATGACAGAGTTGTCTTCAGTTTGGGGCTATTTCCACCAGCCACCCCCCCCACCGCTGCCTTCTCCCGCCTTGGGCCCCTCCCTCCCCATCGGGCCCCGTGAAAACCATTTTCTTTTTTTCAATTATTTTTTATTTTAGACAGAGAAAGAGAGCGTGCGAACAGGGGAGAGGGGCAGAGGGAGAGGGAGAGAGAGAGAGAGAGAGAGAGAGAGAGAGAGAGAATCCTATACACGCTCCACGCTCAGGGCAGAGCCCTATGCAGGGCTCGAGCCCACGACCCTGGGATCATGACCCGAGCTGAAATCAAGAGTCGGCTGCTCAACCTACTGAGCCAGCCAGGCGCCCCTGAAGACCATTTTCTATTGAGCCACCGAGGGAGGGCTCAGAATAACCCCGGAATCCGTCTTTTAAATGCGTAGGCGGCCTTTAAATCTGGGCCTTGACTCCCACCATCACGTCACTTTCCTGTACAGTTCTTACCCTCTACCCGTGTTTCCTGGGTCCGTTTTAAGAGCTGGGGGCACAGAAGGAAAGCCCTGAGGCAATAAGGAAGGCGCAAGGGGGGGGGGGGGTGAAGAGTCTCCTTCCTTCCTGCCAGGGATCTGAGCACACCAGGTTGTTTTTTTCCCTCAAAGACAAACTACTCTGGCCTGGCTTCCCACATTGATCTAATCGAGAGTCCAAACACAATTTCGGGACTGTCAAAACAAGACCCGCAGACCTGACACAGACAATTAACAGAAGTCAAGGCAACCCACCCGCCACATCCTGTCTCTCCCCGATGTCTCATCAAGGCTCTGGAAAATCCCCGCGCCCTGCCCCGGGCTGAGCTATTGCCGCAAGCAGGTTGTTGTGCTGGGGACTCCTGACACTAGGCTGGAAGCTATAATTACCCGGTGTATAATTTGGTTGCTAAATGGATTGTTGACAAAGGTGTGCCTGATGAAATCACAGGCGTTGCAGGGCATAGGGACGAAGCCGGTTGGAAGGAGGCAGGCCGCGGTCATTAACAGCCGTGCCTCCCTCCCAGCTCCCTCGTGCCACTGCAGACTCTGACCTCCCCGAGCCACTTGGGCTTCGGGCTCCGTGACGTTTGGAAATACCCGGCCCGCCTTCCTCCCTCGGGTGTCATCAGGTAAGAAACCTCAGCGGCAGAGGACTCCCCTTGGCACAACACAGGAAACGCAGTTCTGTTAAGCCACGGCTCCCTCCTTCCCTCCCCCCTCCCCCCAGCCCCCAGGGTTAGCCTGGAAGGAAGGTGAGCATAGCAGTGGCCTGGAGGAGAGGTCCCTTCCAGGCAGCTGCTCTGGGGGTCCTTCCAGAGGGATCAGGTCTGAGACATGAGCTACTTGTCTTTTTACCCACAGTCTAAGTGATAGAATTGCAGACCCTCCCACTGCAGGGCACCTAGAAAGGAGGGAAGAAGTAGGCGTTGCCTTCTCGGCACAGGGGCTGAGAGGTCAGAGACTTTCTGAGGTCAGAGAAATGGCTTGTCCCAACCAAGGGGACGTCCCACAGGGACAAGGATGAGTGGCCCTTTTGGGAACCGGCAGAAAGCTCGGGACACAAAATACGAATAAAGGGTTAAACCTAAAAAGGCCTGGGAGGTCAGAGCATATATCAAGTCATACATATTTCTTTTTTTTTTTTTTTAATTTTCTTAAACGTTTATTCATTTTTGAGAGACAGAGAGAGACAGAGCATGAGCGAGGAAGGGGCAGAGAGGGGGAGTCACAGAATCTGAAACAGGCTCCAGGCTCCAAGCTGTCAGCACAGAGCCCGACGCGGGGCTCGAACTCACGGACGGTGAGATCCTAACCTGAGCTGAAGTCGGACGCCCAACCGACTGAGCCGCCCAGGCGCCCCTCAAGTCACACATACTTCTGTAAGGAACTGCTCATTTAAAACAAAACAAAGTCCCAACATAGTCTATGAGCATTCGTGTCGAAAGAATGGAAAAGTGGAAGAATTTACCGGGACATAAGCCTTCTGGTGGCAAGGGTTTAAATTTGGGAAAGCCATGGGAAGATTAGAGAGGGTCTGAGAAGAGGAACCAGACAAGTTCAGGGATGGGAAATCAAACTGACGGAAGGACAAAGAAGTCAAAAGCAATCACTCTACATAAAAGCGGGTGAGGGGCAGTTCGATACTCATGACACTCCGGTGTCCTCAGAATTCTAGGCACCGGGGTGCTGACTTCTGCCTGACACGGGCCTTTCTGGACCTTATCCCAAGAGATTCAGTTACCAAAGCACAAGTTGATTTTAACACAATTATATATTAACACAGGTTTCATCTGTACAGCCGTCCTGCTCCCCTGTCCGAAACCCACGAAGGGGTTACTGTCGCAACAGTTTTTCCACGCCGCACGCGGGAATGATGGCTAGGTTGCCCTGCCTTCTGTCCACCCGTCTCATCTGGCTTGTGTGCCGAGTCTGAGCTTGGGGTCTGGAAGCTTCCAGCCAGCTTTCTGATGAGGTGGGCAGTTTGCGTCCAGTCTAGCCCCTCGCAGGAGCTTGGGTCCCAGAGGGCCCTACCCCTCCAACCAGTGGCCAAGCCCAGCAGGGAGCAAGAAGACCAGTGAGCCGAGGGCACGGGGCTGGACACAGTCCATAGAGCACAGCCTCTGGGGCACACAGAGGAGCAGAGAAAGGCCGAGAATGAATAGGGTGTGTGGGGGACAACAGGGAGTCACCCAGCACAGATGGTGAAAAAAAAAAAAAAGGAGCCAGGATTGGAAATGACGGCAGCATGCAGCAGACTTCAGGCCCAGCAGATTCACGCGGTCCAGGAGAATATTTTCTTTCTTTTCTTTTCTTTTTTTTAAAATTCTTTTAATGTTTATTCATTTTTGAGAGACAGAGACAGAGTGTGAACGGGAGAGGGGCAGAGAGGAAGGGAGACACAGAATCCGAGCTGCCGGCACAGAGCCCGACCGCGGGGCTCGAACTCACGAACCACGAGATCATGACCTGAGCCGAAGTCGGCCGCTTAACCGACTGAGCCACCCAGGTGCCCCTGGGAGCATATTTTCAAGTAACGCACAAGCCACCTAGTGTCCTGCTCCTGCCATCGCCCACCAAGACCTGAGGAGACGCGGCTGTAATCCAGAGCCGCTCACCCCACAATAGCCTGGGAGAACAAACGAATGAGAATCCGGAGGAATCCTCTCTGTAGCAACATCCCGATGCCGCCCAGCTCCGATGCCGGCACTTCCAGCCCCGCAGGACGTGGCCCAGAGAATCTGACATAATCATTCCATTTCACAAACACCTTTTCATCCCCTTTCCCTACGGATACCTCCTCTTTTTCTGACATTATGCTATAAAATCTCAGTGACTTCAGTCCTCTTGCCTGCGGACAAGCCCGTCTGTTTAGCAGAGACGGGAGACCCAGAGAGAGAGGGGCTGCACTTGAGAGGGAGGGAGGAACGACCGAGTGCGTTCACTTCCAAAGAGCACAGCCACTGAAGATGCCCCGCATCTCTGATGGAGCAGAAAGAGGTCCTAATATTAATAGTGACCATTTCAGCTTCATTTAAAGATGACCCCTAGATTGCAAATGGCTCATTACCGCCCCAAACCAAAACCAAACCGAAACAAAACGGGCTTTTCCATTAGAGCCAGAGCAATCAGTTTCATGTTAATTGAAGAAAGCCAACTTCAAGAATGACTGAATGTATTCATTCAAACCAAATCAGGAGCCTTAGCTCTGCCTGCGGACATCTTGTCTCCTCCTGCCTCTGCCCGGGGCGCCATCTAGCGTCCTCCAGCCTGTACTACACTCTCCAGCTCGCTTGTGGAAAAAGCCTTGTCTTGTCAGGAACTGGTTTCATAGAAAATCATGAGACTCGATAGGGGGAAAAAATTGGCCTCTATGATAGACATTTTTTTTTCAAAAGTGGTTGAGCAATAAAGACTTCCCATTTATTGGACTTCACACATGATTTTGCTTGAGCCAAACCAAAGACTCGTGACTTTTAAAAACAATGAATAGGCAGTACAGAGTATTTGGGCAATTTTCTCACGGCTGGTTTTAGGAAAGACGTCTATGTTGCACACATAACAAGCTGACTGATTTGCGTATTGGGTTAGCAGTGCACATTTTTCAGGGTGGGACATCTTACGGCTAAAACGTAACCGAGCACTGTGACCCCCCCCCCATTCAAATAAGTACCCTCCAGAACCTCAGACTCTGCAAGCCGAGGGAAGAGGCCTCATGAGACACCCACCCCTTGATACCTTGATCTTGGACTTCCAGCCTCCAGAGCTACAAGAAAATGAATTTCTCTTGTTTAAGCCCTGCAGTCTGTCCTGTTATTACAGCAGCCCTAGCAAACTAATACAGCCCCTAAATGTGTTATGTCCCCACAAGCTGGGCAAGCGTCAGGACACTGCACGCACTGAAGGTAAGGGCAACTGATACAAATCCTGCATCCCTTCATTGTCTGCACAATGCATCCTGAGCCCTGAGGTGTCCGGCAGCGGTTTTAGGAACCCCTTGTGCCCACTCCTCACCCCGCTCAGTTGGGGAGCTATTAAGAGTTAAAACTGTCCCCTAAGACCCACGTTCCCAGATGGAGGTTCAAGGGAATCAACATCTTCCCTCGGTGGGGTGGGGGGGGGGGGACTTAGGTGACAGATCTGCCTTTGACCAACAGTTAGGTGGGTAAGCTCTGGCAAGTTAGTCTGTGAGCCCCGATTTTGTCCTCTGTAAAACGAGGGTGATCGGGTCGCTAGGAAAAATCGTATATGCTCGTCCAGTAGGAGGCTTAGCACAGCCCGTGGCACAGCACCTGCTCAGCGCGCTCCCACTGGCCACGCCTACCCGGGGACGGGGACGTCAGAACGCCCAAACGTCCTACGGCCAAGGTGTGCACAACCCCCGAGCCCCACCCCCACCCCCATCTTCCAGGGGGAAGCCACAGGAGCTGCTTCCGCGGGTGTAGCCTGTGCTCTCCACCCCCTCCCCCGGTCACAGTCCCCAGAGGCCGGACGTCCCGGATAAAAAAAGCCAAGTTCAGAAACTCGCTTCCAGTGACTTCTGATTTCCATAACCTCAATGAACGATATGAAAGCTACACCTCCTATTGGGGATCGGAGCCTTCGGCTACAAATTTTGAAACGGTTTTTTTTTTGCACCAAGGCTGCGGCGGCTGGACCAGGAAAGGCCGCGTGCTGCGAGGAGCCAGACTCCTCGGAACCGCAGCGCCGACTCAGCCACTTCCCGGCGAGATCAATCCCCGGCAGGGCCATTTCCCCCGGCCGCGCGGGCCATTAGTGGCTCTGGGCCAGCCCTTCGCAGAGCGCGTCACCCGCGGGCGCGCACTGCCCGGCGCCGCGCCACCCACCGCGGGCCGGCCGGGGATCGCGGAGCCCGAGCCGGAAGGACGCAGCCCTGTCGCCCGTCGCCGGCCTCCTCACGTCCCCCGCTGCATCCCGGCGCCGGGGCTGCGGAACCGAGGCGGGAGAGGCGCACTTCGCCCCGGCGAGCCCGAGTCCCTCCGCCAAGGCAGTAAATGCACCGGGTGCTGGCGCCCCCGCCCCGCTCTGTCCCCTAGACGGACGCCACGGCTCCGCCTGGCGGGCACCAGCTCCCTCCAGCTTCCCGGGCCCTGGCACGGTTTGCATCGTCAGTGGTCGGGGGGGGGGAGGGGGGCGATTTGCAGCTTCAAATGGGTGTCTCGGAGGTCTAGGTGGCAAGAGTCGCGCCGCTTAACGGAAATGCAATCAGAACGCAGAAAGGGCGAGGCCAGGAACGTCCCGCTGTGCAGCTCAATGCAGAGCAGTGCTGTGCGCGCAGCAACAGAGTACTCGGTATTTCACCGGGACCCCTGTGCCGGGCAGACAGCAGCGCTGGCCCTCTCCTGGAATCGGGGCGCTTTGGCGAAAGATTGAGCGCCTTGCAAATGAAACCCGTTTTCTTACCTGTACCGAGGACAGAACACTGACTCTCGCAAAGGCTTCGGGCTGTAAAAGGAATGCACACTGTAGGGTCCATGGATAAGACAATTAAAGCCCCCGTGTACATTACACGTTTTTATTTAGCCGCTTGGATGGAAACAACAAGGAGAAGTAAAGTGTCCGCGGGCAAACGTCTAAAACAGCTCACAACTCTAAACGGCGGGTCTCACCCAGCCTCGTGCTGGATAACCTTCAGAGAAACCGTATAATGCGGAGAGCGGCCGAGAATGTCACCCAAACTGAAGTCAGGGAGTCGGTCCCTGTGAGACGGACCCTCTCCTGTAATTTGCTTTGCGAGAGGCCCTCTGTGCTGGCAGCTGTGCCCACGGAAGCTCACAGAACCGGAAGCAGCCGTGAGCAGGACTCGGGCACTGGAAGAAGAGAGGAGACGGCAAAGGGAGAGAAATGTATAGAATCGTTCACTTTGCAAATGACACTGGCGGGCAGACACATCCCTTTGAGTGGTCGCACTCAACAAGATCAGGATGTCTGTCTGGGCCTTGGGTCCTTAACCCTCAGGAAGCCAGAAGGGACAGAGGAGCTGAGCGGGATAAAAGGTCCCTGGGAGGCCCAGGGCCAGGCTGCATGGCAAGAAGTCTCCGGTGGCATTTGACAAGGCCCCACGGTCTCCTGCCATTCCTGAGAGCCGCCAGCCAGTGTGGATGTCGGGGCTTTCTTTCCCTCCCTCAAGGTCAGAGCCGGGTTAGGCTCCCTGCCTGCAGGGGGCCTGGCCCATTGGCCCTGCCCAAGGGCTTACCTCATAAGGACAGTCCTGGGGTCAGAGGGAAAACGGAAGCGTCCAGAGCTCTGATGGCTGAAATGGATCTAGGGAACAGACTCTCAGCGGTGAGGTAGGGGGGGAGGGAGGATGAGCTTAAATCTACATAATTTGGATGCAAAATGGAATATATTCTGCTTCAACCTTTGTGTTAAGCTTTTAATTCAAGTCATCAGGTATTTAGAATGCATTTTAACTTGAGAGGACGTGGAATAATTGGAAGTCAAAGAACTAAAGAACGAAAGTGACTTGTGATCTGTATATTGGTGGAAGAATATATTCTCTCGCCCACCTGAGGGGCCGCAACACCAAAAATAGCCGCGTCATTCCATTATTATGTGGCAAATAGTAAACACCTGCTGTGGCCAAACATTCTTAGAGGAAGCAATGGAAGTCCTGGCATCTTTCTTTCTTTCTTTTAATTTTTTAAAAATGTTTTTATTTATTTTTGAAGGAGAGAGAGAGAGACAGAGCATGAGCTGGGGAGGAGCAGAGAGAGAGGGAGACACAGAATCCAAAGCAGGCTCCAGGCTCTGAGCTGTCAGCACAGAGCCTGATGCGGGGCTTAAACTCACGAACCGTGAGATCATGACCTGAGCCAAAGCTGGACGCTCAACTGGCTGAGCCATCCAGGCGCCCCCTGGTATCTTTATTTATACAGAGATGTCATGGAACCATACTTTCCATCAGCGGTTCTCCGCGTGTGTTCCCGGGCCAGCCGCATCAGCATCACTTGGGTATTCATTAGACATGCAAATTCTCAGGCCTCTCCCTGGACCTACTGAGTCAGAAATTCTGAACCTGGGGTCCAGCACTCTGCGTTTTTTTTTTTTTTCAACGTTTTATTTATTTTTGGGACAGAGAGAGACAGAGCATGAACGGGGGAGGGGCAGAGAGAGAGAGGGAGACACAGAATCGGAAACAGGCTCCAGGCTCCGAGCCATCAGCCCAGAGCCTGACGCGGGGCTCGAACTCACGGACCGCGAGATCGTGACCTGGCTGAAGTCGGACGCTTAACCGACTGCGCCACCCAGGCGCCCCAGCACTCTGCGTTTTAATAAGCCCCCCTGGTGATTCGGATGCCTTTTGAAATTTGAGAAGCCTGCTCTACATAGCACCTGCCTTTTGGAGTCAAGTATTTAACTTTGGTCTGAAAGTCAGAATAAATCCATGCTGTAGTGAATTTAAAATAGGGTTTGGAACATGGGAAATAAAACTTGGTAAATATACAATCATCACCCCGTCTCCTACCTGGCGCAAGAAACCTCACATAAATCAGCAGAGGATCGAGGAGAAGAGACAGATAGGATGAAAGGGAAGGCCATTGGCTTCATGGAACCTGGACAGACCTATCTGATCATGTGCCACAGGGCTATGTTTTCATCCAGGTTCACTGGGCATCTTAATCACCATTAAAACCAAACAAATGCAAGGGCACCTGGGTGGCCCAGTCGGCTGAGCATCTGATTTTGGCTCAGGTGGTGATCTCACAGTCCATGAGTTCGGGTCCCATATCGGGCTCTCTGCTGTCAGCCCAAAGCCTGCTTTGGATCCTCTGTCCCTCCCCGGCTTGTTCTCTCTCTCTCAAAAATAAATAAACATTAAAAAAAAAACAAAAAACAAAACCTAAACTAGTGCATACCAAATTTGAAATTTACAGATTTAATTAAGTTGGCAGAAATCCCCAAAGTTTGCCTGATAGATCTAAGAAGATATCAACAGTATTAGAACAATGGTTTACAGCTAACAGCATGTCCTTTATCTGGGATAATGGGTTGTAGGTCAAGACCAAGCAACCAATAGCACCAATGAAAATTAATCAGGGTCTGTAAAGACCATAGACTCAGTGTGAAAGTCAATAGTATGATGTGATCACAGGGGAAGCCGGGGAGGTACTGGGCCCTCTTCAAGCCAGTATTGCCTTGCAAGGGGAGTGTGGCAGACTGAAAAATGCCCCTCCACGAGGACATCCACATCCTTATCCCTGGAACTAGCAGATGTTACCTTACACGGGTGGAAGGAGGCTTTTCAGGTGGGATTAAGTTAAGGGTCTTGAGGGGGGGAGATTTTCCTGAGTGATTCACGTGTACCCTAAACGCCATCACATGCATTCTGCTGAGAGGGAGGCAAAGGGAAATTTGGCCACACACAAAAGAGAAGGTGTTGTGCAGACGGAACGGAGAGAGAATTGAAGACACTGGCTGTGAAGACAGGAGCAATGTGGTCCCTGACCAAGGGGGGGCCGGCAGCCACCAGTAGCTGGAAGAGGCAAGGAACAGATTCTCACGTGGAGGGAGCACGGCCCTGCCGACACCTTGATCTTGGCCCAGTGGTACTGATTTTGAATTCTGCCCTCTAGAACCAGGAGAGAAGAACATTTCTGTTGTTGTAAGCCACTGTGTCTGTGGTCATTTGTTATAGCCGCTGCTGGAACCTAATACAGGGAGAAAGGAGAGGGTTCTTTTTCGTTCTTCACTTAGAAATACTGCCTTTGGTTCTCGGTACCACACGTTAGGAGATACATTTACTGAAAGGAGCATGAATAGTTGTTCTTCAGTTGTTCCTCTTGATCCCGAGAGGAAAAGTTAAGACCAACAGGCACAATCTACAGGACGACAGATTTCAGCTTAATATAAGGAAGCGCTGTCAGGGCAGAGAGGGAATGAACTGCCTCACGCGGTAGTGAGATCACCGTGGCTGGCGGCATTCAAGCAGAGACCGAGCTGCCCTTTGTTAGGCATGCAGATACTGTAAAGAGAATGCAAGCCCCAGGGGCGGAGCGGACTCAAGGCTGTGTAAGGCCCCTTTAAACCCAGACATTCTGGGCCTGGGTGATTTTACAGCAAGTCTCTGCTCTCACTGGAGACAAGGCAGACAGGAAGAAAGAAGGGACAAAAAGGTTGTAAAAGTCTGAGTGTGCAATGATTAAACCCAGGCACGGATGTGGCTTTGGAGATGGAGAGGAAGGAATGCATTTTTAAAGAGGTTTTGGAGGCTTAAGTAATCAGTCTTTGGCAGCAGCTTGAATTTGGAGAAAGAAGAGTATTTATTAGGTGCCTCCGAAGAATGCTGAGCCCAGAGCTGTGGGCAAGATAAACACAGATGGACACCTGTCCCCAGGGAGAGAGCAGAGCCCACGTGAAATAATTGGGGAGTAGGGTTCTAATAGTGAGGTGCCTTTGATAGGGGTACAAGTGTGAAAAGGAAGGGACCGGAGAAGACTAGGTTCATCAGAGGTTTTGGGGTTTTGCGCTGGAGGAAGTGGGCTTTGAAGGATGGCCAGATCTAGGTAAGAGAAGAGAAAGAGGAGAAAGTGTGAAGGCGGAGGAGTGGACGGGCCGGTGGGGACTCCGTGCTGAAGGAGTACAACACTCCCTGGTCTGGTTTGTGTGGCAAACAGCAGGGAAGGGTTCACATGCGGCTGGATAAGTGGCCCAGACTCCAAGGCAAGGCTTGCAGCAGAGGCTGCGATTCCAGAAAAAAGACAAAGAAAAAAGACAAAGAGGTCGTGAAGGTACGTTTAGCTGCTGGCGCCTTCCATTTGAGTGTGTTTGCAAGGTCTCCAGAGACGACCTTGGCGACCTGGCTTGGGGAAAGTACTTCTTCAACACAACTCGAAAGTGCAAAGCAAAAGACGAAAGCTTAATGGATCTGAATCCACCAAAATGCAAGGGTTCTATTCAGAGAAGGACCAGGTTATCCTGTGGCAGATTGGGAGAAGGTGCCTGCAATGTCAAAACTGACGAGGGACTGGGGATCCCTAGATCCCTAGGGATCTGGAATACGCAAGAACCCTGCAGAGCAGCAGAAAAGTTAGAAACCCCCTCTCTCCAATGAACAAAGGATCAGAAGAGGCATTTCACAGAAGAGGAAACCCTCCTGAATAACAGGTGTGTGAAGAGATGTCCCAACTCATCAGTAATTAGAGAAATACAAATTAAAATGACAATGAGCTACCACTGACACCCATCCAATTGGCAAAAACTAGAAAGCTGGATAATGCCAAGTGGTGGCCGGGATGTGGGAACAGTGGAATTCCTTGGACCTGCTGGAGGTGTGCGGACTGGTACAGCCATGCCAGAGAGCGGTGCTTTGTCACATTCCATATTCGTGTGCGCTGTGACCCAACAATGCCACCCCAGGCCGGTTTCCCAGAGGAGCCCTCCTACAAGTCCTCAGGGGCCATGCATGAAGATGCTGGCTGCCTTTGTTCGTGGCAGTGGGTGTCCTTCTGTGGGGGGTGGATGGGTACAAGTGGAGGAGACACTCTCTGAGACACTCTGCCCAAGTCGGAAGTGTAGACCACGTGTACACGTGACGACATGAATAGATTGTTTAAAATACGGTGTGCGTCAAGAAAGCGAGAGACAACGGAGGCTATAAGGAGATTCGTGTACATTTCATACTACACGTCTGTTTAACACCACATGTCTGATAGGGGACGTGCTAGTAACGTACGTAGGTCACGTTGGAATGGTCGCCTACGAGAGGAAGGGAAATGGAAGCCGAGAGAACAAATGCATACATGCATGAATGAGACCGGGCTCTGTAGGAACCAATGAAGTATATAGTGAGGAATGTGATGAACCCAACCCTCTGCTTCTGGGGGCAAAATAGAGAGATCTCTTACGCATTGTATCAATTACTAATGCAATTCCATATCTACATATTGAACAGATGACTTACGAGCATTAGCAAGAAAATGGTACCAAGAGGAGCCCATTATGGGCCATAAAGTGGAAGTCATGACACAAATTCGTTTAATGTGGAGAGCTACTAAACTAGTAGTCACGCGATGTCACTAGAGATAGCACAGAAAGTCATTGTCGTGAACCCTGTGAAAAGCGAGAGGACGCATGGACAGAATCGATATTGAGTATGTCGTCCGAGCTGGCTGAGCAACGAAATCCAGTAGAGTTTGGGTCATCACCTTAACTCCTTCTAGAGCTGTGGTTCCTACGAATTTTCAGGTTGCTGCTCTTTGAGAACCTTATCGAAGTTTTGGCCCTTCGTCTCAGAAAAATAGACATGAGCAGATACAAGATTTTATATCCAATATCGGGGATTAGAGCAGTGTGAGACCTTAGAGCCATGGATTTCAGGCTGCGAACCAAGTTCAACCAAGTTGATAAGCGGGGATATCCACCACTGAGACCTGAATAAGGATATCTGTGTTTTTAAGTGTCCCCAGGTTGCCTTGGTATATGTCCGTAGCTCAAGTAGCAGATCAAACCTCACTGATCATGGGAATCATCTAAGGATCTTTTGTAAGAAGACAGGTATCCAAGCCTCGTCGTTAAGGGGTTCTGCTATATTAGACCCTAGAAATCTGTGAATTTTTGCTTTTCTCCAGGTTGATACAGGGGAGGGTCTGTGAATTTTTGCTTTTCTCCAGGTTGATACAGGGGAGGGACCTACGCGGGCCAATCACAGCCCTTCCTTGGGATGTTTCTAACTATTAGTAGTGTGGGACGTGCCGTCCATATCTATGACCAGCCCCATTGGTGCTCACCAGCAGGTGCACCCATACCCTACCCATTGCAGGTGCTTCTCCGAAGGCTTGCACCCATGACTTCAGGAGACTTGCCTTGGCTGGTGGCAGGCCCTTGACCTGAGACCCCCCCGGTGAGTCCATGGCCCACCCTCGGAGGGTGATGACTCAAAGACAGACAGCCTGAGTTTGGGGACTGGCTCCATCACTTACTAGCTCTTTGACTTTGGACAGGCTACTTTAACACCTCTGTGCTCGGACATCCTGAGTTATGAATTTGAGCTAAAAGCGATGAACTCGGAGCGTAGCACGGAGGAGAACTCAACAAATGGTAGTGTTATGTCATAGCTTATTTTTATCATTATAAAATCCCATAGGATGACATCGGGAATCGGAGGTGTTTGGGGTATAAAGTACAAGTCTCTGCGGAAGGAGAAGAACCCTCCTCAAATGTGTGAAGAGAGAGCAAGTGAGAGAGAAATTAGACACCTGTAGACAGTTACTGGAAAGCAAACTACCTAGACCCAAGGGTGGAAGTTACAAGGAGGCAGGGATCACCCAAGTATACCCAGCAATGCAGTAGGCTTGCGCAAGAGACAAGGAGGGAAAAGAAAGTGGTGAGGACCTCCCAGCTCCCGGAAGTGTTTAAGCAGAGATTGAGTTGAGCCATTTCCAACTAGAGAAGTAGGCCAACCTTTGATATCTCTTCTAGTTTAAATAACTTAAGATCCCTTAACCAGCTCTAGAATCTTAGGTTGCTTAAAGTTAACTCTAAGTGGCCACCTATATTAACTTTGTGTTTTGCTTGCTAACAAAAAATAATTTAAGGAAACTCAGTAATTGGGTAAGCATACCAAGATAGGTATACAAATGTATAGTAATACCTCAGCATTATTTATACTATGTAATGGGAATAACCCAAATATCTATCAAGAGGGGATTGGTTAAATAAATTATACCTGTCTGTCTTGGTACATTCATAAAGCAGACTGATCCATTGCCGTTAAACGTGATACGGCTACACATGAAAAATGATTTTGTAGATCCAGGGTGATGTCTACAACGTTTAACAACGGGGAGGACGGAAGTGCTGACCAAGCAGAACAGATCCAGCCGCAGTCAGAGAGCTCTGCCAGAACGTACCAGCAGAGTTATCCGTCCCGTGTAAGATCTGCGACTTCCATGCAAGGTCAGGTACAGACCATATGTACATAAAGGGGCATCTGGAAGGATGGGCACCAACATCATCAGTGGGGGTGAGACTTGGGATGATTTTTTAAACTTTCTCCTTTACGTTTCCTGTATTGCTTGAATTTTCAAAATGAGCATACTGTGTTTGGATTTTAAAAATCAAGTGTTCCTTTACAGAATGAAGGTAAATCAATGGAGGACCCTCCTTCAGAGCATAGTAAGGAGTCCGAATCTTTCTCCTGCTTCCTGCTTTCCACACTCCTGCTGGGTACCCTCTAGCATTAGGGGCTGCAGTGGAGGATGCTGTGGTCCCGGCCACGGGACCCTGGAGGATGTACTGATGTTGTCTGTGCCTCAGTTTCCCGTCTGTAAAATTGAGGTGATTTATTTAGACTGAATGGTCTTTCAGCTTTGTGGCTTATAAAATTTGCATAAAATACCCTTAACCATTTTTTAAAGAAGTTTTTTAAAGTTTGTTTATTTATTTTGAGAGAGAGAGAGAGCGCGCAGGGGAGGGGCAGAGAGAAAGGAGAGGAGAGGGAGAGAATCCCAAGCAGGCTCCACGCCGTCAGCACAGAGCCTGACGTGGGGCTCGATCCCACAAAAGGTGAGATCGTGGTCTGAGCCAAGATCAAGAGTCAGACAATTAACTTACTGAGCCACCCAGGCGCCCCAGCCTTAAACTTTGGTAAGAGTCATAAACTATAAGCACAATTCAAACAACCCTTTTTGCTCCTGAATGATTTGAGGATAAGTAGCCGTGGTTGACCTGATACTCAGCCCCTGCATATTTTTGTGTGTTTCCTCTGAACAAAGATATTCACCTACTTAACCACAATACAACCATCAAAATCAGGACATCAGCATTGACACACTCAAGTGTTGGCAATTGTCCCTTTCTAGAAAAAGATCCAGGTCTGAATCCCAAGCTGCATCTAGCTGTCCTGTTTTCCGAGTCCCCTTCAGCCTGGGACAGTCTTCGGTCTGTCCTTGACTTTCGGGACCTTCACGCTTCTGAAGATGACGGGCCAGTTATTTGGTAGAATGTCACTCAAGTTGGGATTGTCTGATATTTTGTCATGATTACACGCACGTTACGCACCTTCGGAAGGAGTGCCCCAAATGGATGCTGTGTTTTTCTCATTATCTCCTGTGAGGCGACACAAAATTTTGATTTGTCCCATTACTGACAACGTTCACTCCGATCGCCTGATCACTCCGATCGCCTGATTAGTCTTCTCCTCTGTCAAATTACCATTTCCCCTTCACTGTCAATGACTATTTCATGGGGAATAAACTGATGTTCCTCATCACTTTATTCTTTCATCTATTTACATGTATTATTATATATATTCTTTCAACTTATTCTTTCATTGATTTATATCTGTATATACTTAGGGCTTCCTATTTTATTCAACAGGTTATCTGATGCTATCATTTTATATTCTGAGGCTCATACTATCCCTGGTTTGGCCATTGGGAGCCCCTTCAACCTGTCTTTTGTTATTTAAAGCCAAGATGTGGGCGTTCAGTGTGCCTTTTGCTCTTTGAATGTCACTGTGCCCAGACAGTCCCAGTGGACGCAGCCAGGAAATATGTGTACAGGTGTAGATGGAGATGTAGTTAGATACATACACACATATCCGGCTACATTCATTTAGCGATTCAACAGACACCTCCAGTTCTGAGTTCAAATACCTCCAATTCAAACCAACTAGAAATTCCAGTTTTCTCCGTCTCCATATTTGCACCTTCTTTCCCTGACGGGGGCAAAACTCCTTCTCATGATCCTTAATATGTGCACCTATGTGACCAATCTCCCTGTGAGTGGCCCGCCTCCTGTCTCTACTCCACCCCTCCTTGCCCTGCTCAGGCGCCGACACCCCACTTCGGCCACCTTCCCCGGTGACCTTTGCCCCCATCACCCTTCTGTGGCTCTGCACCCCCCTCCACTGTGTCCCCAGGCTGTCGCTCCACCTTGAGGCCTCACCTAATTGCGTGCTTCTAAGCTAACAGACCTGAAAACGATAAATGGCTCTCAAAACAACGCATTTTCACTTTACTTCCTACTTTCCCTGTTTTCAAACCATAGTTCCCACCACCCCTGTGGCCTAAGATGGTGAGAAATCCCCCCACTTCTGGACACACACGTATAGATCACAACCTATGCACGGCAGGCGAGTTCGTTGTTGCCAACGCTGACCCTCGGAGCTCCGGTCTCACGACCCCACTGTGTCCTTGATGTCCCCACGTGGATGCTTCGTGAGCACCTTAACTGAACACGCCCGAGGAGACCGTGAGTCCCCCAGCATGCCCTTCCACGGACTTCCTGGTTTCCGGGCATGGAGTCTCCACGGGCTCAGTTTCCCCTTCTGGAAAGGAGTTATTCTCACTCAATTACTCTCTTTCCCCCGTGCTCCTTTCCACACCTAACGTGTTGACTCTACCTCCCCAAATGCTCCGCATCCACTTCGTGCCATCCACTTACACGCTCATCACCGGGCCGTGGCCACCGTCACCCACCCTTGAGCCACCAGTCGCCTCCTTGGGTGGGTTGTACAGTCACCACACCTCTGTCCACACAGCTTTGGCCTGTGTGTGTGTGACTTGCCTCGGCCTATGGATGCGAGCAGAGATTTAAGCGTGAGCTCGGGGCTGGTTTCCGGTTTCTGCTGTGGGGGGGGGGGGGGCACGATGGCCCTGTGTCCCGTCGGGGCCACCCCCGTCAGCCTGGTCCCTCCGTGAGAGGAAGCTGGGGCAGAGCAGTGACCTCCGGCACGTGAGCAAGAAGCAAATGCCCTCATGGTGAGCCTGAGCAATTTGGGGGTCGCGCCTCGCCGCGGCGGAGCTTACTGGTAAGTTCCCTGAAGTCCGTTCTGCTCGGCAGCCATAAGCTGTCTTCCAAAAAACACACGAAGTCACTCCCAGTGATTTCACCCCATCCCAGACCCTCCCGGGGCTTCCCATTGTGCTGTGAGTGAAATCCCAGCCCCTCAGGTGGTTTGCAAAGCCCCAAACCCCACCAGCCTCCAGTGGTCCCTTCTCCACCCCTGGTGCTTCCAGAACAACTTGCAGCCCGTCCTTCCTGGCCCTGCCTAGAGGAAGCCCCCTTGTGTCCACAAGAAGGGCTGCTCCTCTGGGCTTAGATCTCAGATTGAACATCGCTCCATCAGAGAGGCGCCCCTGACCACACGCGCTGAAGCATCAGCAGCCGCCACGCCCTCCTCCTTCCGTGGTGTGGCTGGCCCTTGGCACGTCTCTGAGGGTTCCACGTCTCTGTGTTTTACCTGAGCGCACAGACCTGCCTGTCTTGGTGCCCGTGGGCCCCCCCCCTGCCCCCGCCATGCCCAGAACCTAACCTGACTCATACCCACAGCCGAATAAACGTTCAAGAAGTGAATGAATGACGGGTGGTCATTTTTCCATAGACAAGTATTGTCCTTCACCTGGTCTTGAAAAGGAGAGACCGTGGGGCAAAACGCAGGAGACCGGGCGGAATGAATACCAGCCTCTGGAAAGCCCGGGGCTGTCTTGGGTTGGGGCTGCTGGGACCCCACCCCGGCCCCAGCTCTGCCAGCACGGGGCTCTGGGACGGCAGCGTGGCACCCACTTCTCCGGTTCCTGATCTTCTTTTCTTGAAAATGCAGCTTTGTAAAACAATGATCTCTAAAGCCTTCTCTGGTTTCGGGATGCCAAGGGCATTTCACACCCAGGACAGCCAAATCAGGGCTCGGGCAGGAGGCGGCAGAAGACCCCTGGATGCTCAGCTTGCTCTTCCCCCGGAAAGCGAGCAGAACTACAAGCCCCTGAAGATAAACGACAAGAACTCAGGCCTGAGCTGATCTGTGAACACTGAGCCATTTCCGGGGATGTTGAGGACCCTTCTGGGTGCACAGGCAAAGAACCATCCTGACGCGAGAGCACCTGCTTCTGAGCTCCGCTGAGCGCCCTGGGGAAGTTAACACACGCTTCTGATCGTCACCTGATAAAGCAGGGCTGGCGTCACCGATTTCCCAGGGATGCTGTGAAGATTAACTAACAAAAAATAATACTACCATTTCCCGAGTGCGGAGTATGAACCAGCCTCCGTGCTGAATTCTTTCCATGCAACACCTTGTTTCTTTCAGTAGTCCTAGAAGGTTGGAATGATTGTTCCCCATATTTGATCGAGGAGCCTGGGCATCAAGTAGTTACTCGGCTTGCCCCGGGCCCCACAGCCAGGGAGCCATAACCTACATGACGCCTGTCACTTATCTTCCTGGGCGGGCAGGACTTTGCCTGCTTCTCCGTTCACTTATGTGACGGCACCAGCACTGCCCGGCGTGGAACACACTCCATAAATATTGATCTCGCACTTCCTGTCCACTCCTCAGCAGTGCATTAACTGGGTCCTCTAGAGAAATGCTTTTCTGCCTTCCATAAGTTAACGCTGGTAGCCAGCTGCTTTGGGTTGGGCGCGCGCGTGTGTGTGTGTGTGTGCATGTGTGTGTGCCTGCCTGTGTGCAAATTTGCATGTGCGTGTGTGTGTTGAACTTCTAGCAGGTTTTCCGTTGCCGGTTGCTTCTATGACCCAAATAGAAGTCGCTCTGGGGTCGTGGGCTGTGTGGTACCGAATGCTCCCAGAGCTCAGGAACTGTAAGCATCTGAGCCACACAAAAATTCTAATTGTATCTTTTAAAAAGTAAGTTTGGTGTCATCAAGGCCAGGAATAATACATAAATAAATTGGCCGAAATAGTTTATTGATTATCCTAAAAATGTATTACCCAAAGATTTTCATGTTTTTAAAAAAAATTTTTTTTTAACGTTTATTTATTTTTGAGACAGAGAGAGACAGAGCATGAACGGGGGAGGGGCAGAGAGAGAGGGAGACACAGAATCGGAAACAGGCTCCAGGCTCCGAGCCATCAGCCCAGAGCCCGACGCGGGGCTCGAACTCACGGACCACGAGATCATGACCTGAGCTGAAGTCGGCCGCTTAACCGACTGAGCCACCCAGGCACCCGTTTCGTGTTTTAATTAAAAAAAAAAAAAAACAACCCTCTTAAAGGGGCGCCTGGGTGACTCATTCGGTTAAGCCTCGGACTCTTAATTGCTGTTCAGGTCACGATCTCACGCTTCATGGGATTAAGCTTCACATCAGGCTCTGCACTGACAGCACGGAGTCTGCTTGGGATTCTCTGCCTCCCGCTCTCCCTGCCCCTCTTCCGCTTGTTCTAAATAAATAAATAAATAAATAATCATTTAAAAAAACTTAAGAAAAATAGGGTTCTTACCTGGTTCTTGTTTTTCTGCTAGGCCCCGCCCAACACATGGTCAGGAGACGGGTGAAGTGGAAGGAACCGTATAAACCATCCACCGGGATGTTTTCCCTCCCTAGTCAATCCCTCCCTAGTATAGCAAGAAAGCTCAGACCCCAAGACGCTAACTTTTGGCTAAAGAAAGGCACACAGCGAGGCAAAAGGATGCCAGTCTCTAGATGTCTTTAATCATAGCCTCTCGGGCTAGAAGGACTTTAAAGATCAAATTAGTCCAACCACTCCCAAAATTCATGTCTCTTTGACAGCCTGGCCGCCCTCTGTGCTTGAGTCTGTCCAGTCTGGGAACTCACTAGTCTTCAGGGGCCTGTCCGTCTTTACGGACTATTTAAAAGTGTCTATTGATCAGAATTCGATCTGGCTTTCCCTCCACCAGTGTGTCTTATTTGCCTGCTCCTGGAACGTAGAGCTTTCACAGTCTGGTGTTTCCGTGAGTTCCGTCCTACCTCTGGACAAAATGCCAGGCCTAGAAGAGGCAATGAAACATGTACCTTTTTTTTTTTTTAATGTTTAGTTATTTACTTTTGAGAGAGAGAGAGAGAGAGAGAGAGAATGCAAGTAAGTGGTGGAGGGCAGAGAGAGAGGGGGACAGAGAATCCCAAGCAGGCTCGGCACTGTGAGTGCAGAGCCCGATGCAGGGCTCGAACCCACGCCCCATGAGATCATAACCTGAGCTGAAGTCGAGAGCTGGACGCTTACCTGACTGAGCCATCCAGGCGCCCCAAACATGTACCAGTTGAACCGCAAGCCCTACAGACGCCTGTACGGTTTCCTGCTGATCACGACCTCCGAAAACAGCATCATCACCGGAGCTTGCCCCTTGTTTCGGCCACAGCTAACATCTTGTAAGCCTGGGCGGGGGGAACAGCACAGGAGGAGAATTCTCTCTGCCCTCCCCGCCTGCTGCGTCCACACACGGCGTTGTTAGGCTCGTGGCTCCTGGCTGTGCTCCCTGAAGATTTCTTCCTGCGTGGCCACAAGCTGAGCATCTACCCAACCCATAAATCACAGCCAGCAAAAGGCTGAAAATACTCCCCGAGAGCTTCTGCACAGCACTCCAGCTCAAGAACTCCTTGTCAAGGTCTTGACGGTTTATGCTCTCCGAGCCAGATCAGAACCCGATGGGGCACAGAAGCCTTCCCGATCTGTTCCAGCCGGCGGGGCTGAGTAGCCAGGGTTTACACAGGGGTCATAGCCAGCTGTCAGGCGAGTGGAGAAGCAAAGCCAGGTGGACGGACACAGGATGGCGGGGAGAAGGAAGGTCATCATTAAGTAGACCATATCTTAAGGAAGTCAGTAATTGGCCCCATTTATTAATTACCGGGTGCCAGTCCCCATGCGAAGCATCTTCTGTGTGTTATCTCATTAAATTGCAACTAATCTTCACTAGAACCTTTACGGGAGCTATCGTCATTCTATGTTACCGGGAGGGATTGGAGGCCCGGGGAGGTGGAATCATTAGTAAAGGTCACATCATTAGTAAATGGCTGACACAGGATTTAAACCTAGATTCTCTAAATTGAGACTCCGAACCACTACCCCATCGGGCCCCTTCCTGTGCAGACGCTCCTTGAAACCCAGGGAGGGCGCCTGTCCCTCCTCCCACCCCCGGGAACTGCAGCTGGGAAGTCCCCTCGGAGTTAGCAGGTGGCCATTTCTCATTCCCAGCCTGTCAGATCCCGCTGCAGGCTGGGACCCAGTTTATGGAGGAAAGTGCCAAGTCCCATGGCACGCCTAACTCGTTCCCCTTCTCGACACTTCACCCTCCCCGGGGCCAAGCGGCCAGTCGCTGCTCACGAGGGACAAGAGGTCTCACTGAGTACTCAACCCACATCTGGAACCTCCAGGTATTTTAAGGGCCTCCAGGACAAATGCTTCTGGAGGCTTCCTGCAAGCAAACCTCTGAAGTGTTGGAATTCCAGTGAGGCTGCCCCAGCAGAAATCCCACCGCGCATTAAAGCTGCTTCCTGGGCATGGATGACTGGACACCGGGGCCCAGGGTGATGCCAATCTATCCAGGGCAGCTGCGGGACCTCGCTCACCGGATGTAGAAGTCAGCCAGCGCTCATGACGATCTTGCCTCCTTAAAATCTTCAGCCTTGTTCTCGATTGCCAAAGGAACAGAGTCTGAACGCCTCCACACAGCATGCGTGGCCTTTTTACACCCTCCTTTACTGGCTTTCTTTTCTTTTTAAAAAAATTTTTAATGTTTATTTATTTTTGAAAGAGAGAGAGAGAGAGAGAGAGAGAGAGAGAGAGAGAGAGAGAGAACTAGTGGGGGAGGGGCAGAAACAGAGGGAGACCCAGAATCTGAAAGCAGGTTCCAGGCTCTGAGCTGTCAGCACAGAGCCCGACGTGGGGCTCGAACTCACAAGCAGATCATGACCCGAACTGAGGCCAGACTCTCAAGCGACTGAGCCACCCAGGCGCCCCTACTGGTTTTATTTTCTATCTGACTCCTGCACCCTCCCTGCTCACCTTGTACATCAAACCCTTCACTCCCCAAGACCTGCCAAGTTCTTCCGAGATCTGAGCCTTCGCACACGCTGGTCCCCTTCTTTACCTCACAAACGCCTTCCTACTCTTCAAGACCCAGGCCAAAGGGCCCTCTTCTCCAGAACATTCCTTGGTCCCCAAGTCAATTGTTCAAACATCTCCTCATTCTACCAATGAATGGCGCTGGACTCTTATTACGCATTTACAGAGATCTTCCCTGTCAGACCCCAAACTTCTCAAGGTAGCAATGGTCATAATGATAACAATGACGATAATAAGTAGCTGTACCTATGAAGTAGAACATCCTCATGATTATTGGTAAAGCATCACTGTGTCCACCCAACAGATGTCAGGTCTCGCTTGGCTTACGCTGTGGTCCACATCTGGGAGCGTCCAAGTCCATCCCACTCATTGAATCCTTCATGTTCCATGAAGGATCATGTTCCATCCCCATGAATCCTTCAGTTGTCACTGTCCTTCTTTCTGCTTATTCTCCTCTTTGCTCCATGCTTTGTCCTCACAGAGCTGTCGTTTTTCTCTCGTGGTCTTGGACTTCTTATACACCACCGTTCAGCCATTTTTAATTGCTTCACGCTTTGACACCGCCGATTACGTGAATCTAGAAGGGAATACAATTCTTCCGGAGAATCGCCCAGAGTTCTTAGATCTTGGTAGCAAGATCCTAACTCATCACTGAAGGTGATCACCGATTCTTGAATATCAGTAGGTAGCCTGGTCGTAGCGGCTCATCCCTCGCCGGTCCTCGGGGAGACAACCTACGCGTCGTTGGTACAGGTAGGTGTTGTAATCGGCATCGAATTACATAGAGAGATCCAGGTATGGCACGCAGGTGTGGTGATAACACTTAGAGTCCTCAGCACGTGCTGCTGGCGTCCCCCGAGACCTTCCCGTGCACAACAGCGGTCACAGTAACCTCTGCAGACGCTGTCAGGACCGGACCACCGGGAAGGCTATCTGCACACTTACCCTGGAGCCTGGCATGGTGTGTCGTCATAAACATGGGCAGAATGAATGATTGAGGGGAGAAAATGCATGCGTGACAGCCCCACCCATGTCACCAAGACTTGTACGCCTTGGGGCCTGATGGAGATCCGGCTGCCACTGGGATGTAGGGTGCTGGTGATTGTAGATAATAGAAATCATGGCATCTCGGGGCGCTGGGTGGCTCAGTCGGTTGAGCGTCCGACTTCGGCTCAGGTCATGATCTCACAGTTCGTGGGTTCGAGCCCCGCGTCGGGCTCTGTGCTGACAGCTCAGAGCCTGGAGCCTGTTTCAGATTCTGTGTCTCCCTCTCTCTCTGTCCCTCCCCCACTTGCACTCTGTCTATCTCTGTCTCAAAAATAAATAAACATTTAAAAAAAATTAAAAAAAAAAAAAAAAGAAAGAATGGCATCTAGGACCCAGAGTCATCTGACCCTTCCCAGACCCCGAAGACTTGGGATCTCTAAAGCAGGCCTCCGAGAAAATCTACTGAGATGTGGGAAGCTGAAGCTAAAATTTTATTTATAATTATTTTAAGAATAAGAACTCAGGCTCCTACTTAATAGATACATATTTGGTATGTAGGTTGACAATAGAATATTTATGGGTGTACATATGCAACTTAAAATACACCTGTGTATGTTAGGGAATGTGTGCTCAGAAATTTTTCTTTTCTTTTGTTTTCTTTTCTTTTTTATTTTCTTTTCTTTAGAGAGAGAGCAAGCATGAACAAGGGAGAGGGGCAGAGGGACAGAGAGAAAGAGCTTCCTAGGCAGGCTCCACACTCAGCGTGGAACTGGACACGGGGCTTGATCCCGTGACCCTGGGGTCATGACCTGAGCCAAAATCAAGAGTTGGATGCTCACCCGGCTGAGCCACCCAGGCGCCCCCGGAAATGGTTAATGTTAGGGAATCATACTCAGTACAGTTTGGAGACCACTGACTTGGGAGGGGTAGCCAATCCGATTTACGTTGGGTGGGGGCGGGGGTTGGAAGGCATGGGCTTGATGGAAGGCTCCAATTCCCCTGAAATGGTCACGGACTACCTTGTAGCAGAGTGGGATACAAGTGTCCCTCCAGAAAAGGAGCATCTCTCTAAGGGCCCCAATGGCCTATAACAATCGAGAAACGATTCTAGATTTGTTGGCCAACAGAAACCCAATCCTCTTGCGTGTAAGCATCTCTGGCACACAGAACGGATAGCGGTCAGACGTTACTAATAAAAATTGCTTCACCAGTTACTGTGGTGACCATCGCCTTTTCTAACGCTATATTGGATTCCCCCTACCTCAACTTTACAAAAGTGGGATAGGTTCAGAGAAGCTAAAGAAATGGCCGTAGTCCCAACTGGTAACTGGCAAAGCCAAGACTCCAACCAAGGCCCGTCTCTGACTCCAAAGCCTGCACTCTTTCCACCATGAGGCCCTGATGATGCCTGAGCTGGGCCATGTGAAGGAAATCCTCCCCCACGACCGCTGTGACTCACCCCCCAGGGTCAGACTGCTCTGTTTGCAGAAGCAACTTTGCAGGGGCGCTTGAATGGCTCAGTCACATAAGCGGCCCACTTTGGCTCAGGTCGTGATCTCATAGTCTGTGGGTTCGAGCACTGCCTCAGGCCCTCTGCTGTCAGCACAGAGCCCGCTTCGTGAGCCCACTTCACATCATCAGTGCCCCCCTCTCTCTGCTCCTCCCCTGCTCTCTCTCTCCGTCAAAAACATTTAGAAAACAAACAAAAAAAGGAGCAACTCTGCAGAGCCAAGCTGAGGCTTTCCTCAGGTCAGCTTGGCACACGTTCTGGGTGCCCTTTGCAGTGTAAGTTATTTAACACGATCAGGATAAAATCCAGCCGTCAAAAACCTTCATCTGAATTCTGGAACTGAGCGCGAGGAGTAATTCCACATTCTCCGCAGCCTTGAAGCCTTCGGGGCTGTGCCCGCCACTTGGACCCAAACCGGCAGAGCAGACTTTTAGCAGAAAACCGAAATTTAACCAAACAGCCACAAACAGCACACACTTTCCATCAAATACAAGCTGTCAGTAAACACACTGACCCACCTGCCTGTTGGAGAAGAAAGATGGCGCCCTCAAAGGAGAATTGTTTCTCTGTTACATAAAGATAAATGATCAATTCTAAAAACTCCTAACTCCAGTGGTTTGGGTTTTGAGAGTTTCCCGGTAACTTCCTAGCTCCTCTCCTAGAACGGTTAACCTTTTTCTTATCTTGAGATGCATTTTTATCCAACAAGAGAGAGAGAGAAAACGAACGTGCGGGGGAGGGGGAGAGAGAGAGAGAGAGAGAGAGAGAGAGAGAGAGAGAGAGACAGAATCTGAAGCAGGCTCCAGGCTCTGAGCTGTCAGCACGGAGCCCCCACGCAGGGCTCAAACTCACGAACCACGAGATCGAACTCACAAACCGTGAGATCATGACCTGAGCTGAAGTCAGAGGCTCCACCGACGGAGCCCCCCAGGCGCCCCGAGAGCTTTTAAAACCTAAAGACTTGCGCACCGTCTACGGGCCAGCCACTCCTTTGGGGATCTGGGGGTCATGGCCGACGGTGTGTGGCATTACCAGATATGACCAGCAGAGGGCGGCTCCTCCTTGTTTAAGGCAGAAAGCCTCGCACCCGGAGCTGCTATTTTCCCAGAGAAGGCAGACTTGGGGGGGAGCTTGCCTGAGCAAGCACCACGAATTGTAAATAAGCCTCCTCCTGGCCTCTGCCTCTGCTGAAAGGGCAAGAAAGGGCTGGTGAAGAAACAACCCCCTTGCCAGGGGCCTCGGCACACGTAGTCATTCATTCATTATGCAGCCCTTGCGGAGTGCTCCCTGAGATTTGGGGAGGGGGGTTGAAGACAAATGAGACTCCTCTCGAGTTCGGTGTTGGTGGGGAGAGGCTCACGGACGGAGCAAAGGGAGCCCAGAGGCTGGTCAAACAGGAGAGTCAGACGGCACTTGGAGAGCATGCGAATCCAGGGTGAGCCGTGACTTGGGGAAGACCCTAGCGGTCCTCTTCCCAGGACCCCCCCCCCCAACAGTCTCTCTGCCCACCCCTTCCCCCAGATTTCTGTTTTTCCCTCCACCCCAATGTCCTCGGGTGGGGATATGCGAGTTACCCTTCGTTCTTCTCTCCTTCTGTCCTGTGCCTTCCTTTCCCACTGGGAGGGCGTTTGCCATAATTCTGCTTTTCTTCTTCTTCTTCCTCTTCTTCTTCTAAGTTTTTTTTTTTTTTAACATTTATTTATTTTTTAGAGACACAGAGAGACAGAGCATGAGCCGGGGAGGGGCAGAGAGAGAGGGAGACACAGAATCCGAAGCCGGCTCCAGGCTCCGAGGCATCAGCCCAGAGCCCGACGCGGGGGCTCGAACTCACGAACCGCGAGATCCGGACCTGAGCCGAAGTCGGGCGCCTAACCGACTGAGCCACCCAGGCGCCCCTCTGCTTCTCTGCGCGGAGCTGGTCGGCGCACTGCGCGGCTGTCACCGGGCCGACGCCGGCAGTTTTGCCGCTAGGCTTCCGCGTGTGCTCTTCAACCCACCGGGGCCTCCCGCGGGTCCCCAGAGTCCCCGAGGGTCCCTGCCTCTGCCGGCCGCCTGGGCTGAGCGGGTCACTTCTTTTCATTTCATCACGCTTTGCGCAGGTCCCGGTTGAGGCGCATGGCCTTGTGGTTCCCCGGGGCCACGCTCGTATCCTGGAGAAGTAACTGGCCCTCATCTTCCCGCCGAAGCCGAAAGCCAGACTCACCTGCCGCTTCATTGGGACCGTCTGCACCGCCTCCCCGCGAAGCCCCAGCGGCAGAGCAGCGAAGGCTTTCTTCCCTTTGAGAGGCAGCCCCCGACTGGCGGTCCTTCTCTTCTACCCCGCGGACACAGCACGGGACCAAACCATGCGCGACACCGGCCTGCACTGCCTGCCCAGGGGCGGTGGCCCCAGCCCCTGCGCTTTGCGCCTCTGGAGTCCTCCCGCCGCCAGGGTGCTCTCCCCATCGCAAGACCGGGGGCCCGTGTCCCGAAGGCATCCCTGGAAAACTGGGACTGTTGTGGCCAAACAGGTTAATTCACTCCCTCGAATCACCTGAATCCGAGTGATGTGGCTGTCCCCGGGCCTTTCCCGGCTCCAGATCCTTGGGCTTGCCTTACCATGCAATTCCCTACCCGGTGGGTTGTTTCTTCAATATTTTAGGTCGACTCGTCCTCTTTAAAAGGAAAAAAAAAAAAAAAAACTGGAAGAGCGAGAGAAAATAGGAAATACCAGGGTTGTTATGAAGCCAGAAATCTAAATATGGCTCCTCTAAAGAGCAGCAGAACTCAGTTGTGGTTTCTCTGTATCTTGAAAATGCCGCAGCTAATGACCAAAAACAGGCCCGCTTCGTCTAGGCTGGTGACCAGCGGCCGGGCACCGGTGGCATGGTAACCAGGGTCGCACAGCCTCCGAAGGACCTCACTGCTGCAACCAGATGCTTGTGTCAGCCACTCCTTCCGGCCAGAACCGGCGAGGAGCAGGGTCCCCGCAGCGTCCTGGGTTCCTCGGGGGGCCTTGGCTTCCTCAGCATCAGCAGAGAGCACTGGGGGCAGAAGGTCAACCAGCGAGAATATTCTGGAACAGCGATCGCCAGTGCTTCGGCTGATTGCCCCAGGAAGCCGGTCGCCACCCCCCTTCCGCCCTTGTCGGGAAAAATCCCCCCCGCGCTTCCAGATGCCATTTACCCTGCGAACTGCTCAGTACGTGTCTCATTTTATGGAACCTCCCCAACTCTGTACGCGTCCCCATTTTACAACCAAGGAAGTGGTGGCTTCGAGAGGTTAAGTAACTTCCCCAAATTTGCAAGGCTAGTCAGTTGCAGAAGCTGAATTTAAACCCAGACGCAACTGTCTCCCAGACCCCAGCTGTCGTCTTAACCGCTACACTGGGCTGCTCCGGCTGTAAGACCATGCAGTAAAAACAATCGAGAGCTCGGCCGGAGGGTTATCAAGCCTTACAGCGGCTCCCGAAGGGAGACACCAAACCATTTTCTAAGACATGGTTCAGCCCCTGGGAGCAGGCCTCGGGCACATTTGCCCTTCCAGCTAGCACCCCCCCCCCAAAAGCAAACGTTTAATTGAGCACCTACTGTATGCCATCACCAGCAGCGAACAAGAACAAGGCCTTACTCTGGTGAGCTTAGGTTCCAGCAGGAGAGGAGCAGAGAATAAGTTAGTGAATAAATGAGCAAGACAGATCTCGTAAGTGTGAAATGTCATGAGAGCAGGGTGGCGTGTTGGCACGGGGCACGGTGGGGCCACCTTGGGTTGGGGGGGGCGCGGTGGCGCCTTTCTGGGGAAGCGATTTACTGTTCAGAACGTGACTCAAGAAGGGTCAGCTGGTGGGGCGCCTGGGTGGCGCAGTCGGTTAAGCGTCCGACTTCAGCCAGGTCACGATCTCGCGGTCCGTGAGTTCGAGCCCCGCGTCGGGCTCTGGGCTGACGGCTCGGAGCCTGGAGCCTGTTTCCGATTCTGTGTCTCCCTCTCTCTCTGCCCCTCCCCCGTTCATGCTCTGTCTCTCTCTGTCCCAAAAATAAATAAACGTTGAAAAAAAAAAAAAAAAAAAAAGAAGGGTCAGCTGGTTCCCACCTGGAGGCGGGTCCTCTCCAGCCAAAGGACCAGCCAAGACCCCCAAGAGGGAACAGGCTTGAAACTGGGGATCAGCGGGGTCTGATTTGAGTTTTTAGGAGGCCACGCTGGCTGCCTTCTGGATGAGGGGCCACAGAGAGGCAGGACAGGAATCCAGAGGCCAGTGGTACCGTGGACAGCAGCGCGGCCGGAGCAAACGGGCCCTGTCCTCGCAGCTTGTCGGGGAAATGCTCTCCCCTCTCAAGCCGCCACACATGGGGCTTCCACTCCAGGCCCATCAGAGAACCAAGGGGAGGGCCCTGCTGGCCCCTCCACCCAAGGGGAGCACTGATGAGACCGGGAAGAAGGGACAGTGGCCCCGCACAACTTCGTCCTCGCTTTCCCCCCCTCACGCCTCCTGGTCTCCCTCTAGGACATCTCTGTCCTCAGAGAGGGAACATCCTGCTCAGTTCTCATCCTTCCCAGGACAGACTCTGCCCCCGGGGGTGAGGCCACACAGAGGGCTGTGCCGGGGACCCGGGTCCGAGCCAGTGCTAATTCAGGAGAGAAGCTGGTTCAAGCCTGTTCTCCGGCCCAGCCAATGGTCCGGCTCCTCGGCCTGACACTGTCTGGAGAGCAAGACAGAGGGTCCCTAAACACTCACCAGAACGGACACACACAGAGCAGCCCTGGAGGCAGAGCCAGCCAGGCCCGGCTGATTGGTTCTTGGCTGTGAGGGAGGGCGAGGGAGGGGCTTAAGGGTGAGGTTGAGGTTCTAACCTAAACAGGTGAGTAGATGAGTCTTGGGGCAGTGGAGTGGGGGGCACCCGTTTGGAGAAGTCAAGAGTTCTGTTTATTTGTGTGGTGCCTGTCGACCTCCAAGTGGAGAGGTCAAGGGAGCAGCTGGAGCAAATCCTCAAGGAGACGTGGCTGAGGACTGCCAGCCGTCCCCCCCAGCCCCACCCGCAGTGTCCCAGAGGTCATGGGTGACTCCTTCCCCCCACCACTGCCACTGCGGTCCTTTCTGCCCTTGGCTGTCTCTCCCTTGTGACAGCAACGAGTTACACAAGGGCACAGTGCAACTCCAAACTGCTTTCTCCCTTGAAGCCTAATTAAAAAGTAATTAATTTTTTTTAAAAGCCATTGGCTCTGTGATACGGGAGCCAACCTGATTAAGGGACACTGAGCCCAGCAAAGGCTGGCTGTGTTGTAATGGGTCTTCTTCCTGTCGTTCCTCTGGGGACACACCCTTAATGATGCGGTAAGAAAGCGGGAGGACATTCATTTGAGCATTTACAGTGAGTCAAGTCAGGCCCTATGCCAACCATCTCATTTGTTTTCTCTCATCTTCCCAGAGACCCTGGGAGGTGGGTAATACTCTCGCCCTCATTCCACAGATGAGGGAATTGAGGGATATTAGCGAGTAACTAGCTTAACAGCACACAGATAATAAGGGACACGGGTGGGATTCAGACCCAAGTCTGTTGACCCCAACGTCATTGCTCCCAACCCTACGGTCCACAGCATGCCAGTCTTCCCGCTCAGATCTAAGCACCCCAAGGCCTCTGGAGCATCCCCAGAACAAAGAGGTCTTGCCTCAATATCTGTTCCCAGTCAAGGAGCCTTCTTAGCTGAGGCAACCCCACCCCTGCCATCAGCACGTAGAGAAATCAGTCTTCCGATGTGTAGGTTTCTGATCCGACAAGGCAACGTGTCTAGCCTGGCTGCTCAGCTCCCAGGCTCCTGCCTTCATCTTGCCCTGTCCGTGATTCCAGAAGGTGGGAGAAGCTGGGAAGGCAGTGTGGGGAAACCTAGGAGGGTGAGAGCGGGGCCTCGGGCACCGCCCCAGCCGCACACACTCTTTCCAGAGCCCAAGTGGGTGCTGACATAAAGACCAAAGCTGGGAAGGGGAGGCGGGGCTCCCACCAGAATCCGTAATCCAGCGCTGTCTGAAGACCCATAATCTCACTGGTGAGACTGAGCCCAAAGTCGGGCTCTTCGTCGACGGTGAGGAGGCTGCTTGGGATTCTCTCTCTGTCCCTCCCCCACTCACGCTTACACGCGCACGTGCATGCGTGTGCACACGCGCTCTCTCTCACTCTCCCGAATATAAATACGCTTGAAAACAGTTTAAAACAGAATGCTCCCCAAATCTTGACATTTTCCAAGGATCAGACCTGGGGCGGGGGTCCCCTCATCGCCACCCGCTTTCCTTGGACAGTCTCACCTTCACACAGCCCTCCCCCCGCCACGTGCTGTCTCCCCCCCACATCTGCATCTGTAGTCCCCGTTCGCGTCCCAATGTCCAGGCACGGCTCTCAGCTCTCTGTCGGACGTCTCCATCCACACCCCCTCCAGTCACCTTCAACCCAACAGACCCCAACTGATGAGACGCGCTGCCCATGACCTTTCTCACCTTTTCCTGGTTAATGGCCGCTCTATCTAGCTGGTCTTCTGAAACCCAGGGGTCTCCCTGACTCTCCCACCTCACCCGTTCCCTAAATCCCACCAGAGACCAGATCCCATTTATTCCACCTCCTGAGTACTTCTCACATCCGTCCCTCTTTTCCTGCCTTCGGGCAGACTCTTACTGGTTTCCCTGTGGATTACTGAGGCAGCTTACAACTGGCCGCAGGTTTCAGTCTTGCTTCCTCCAAAATAGCTCCCCGCCGCCCACACCGTGACCTTAGAATACAAGCCTGGCCCCGTGGCTTTGCTGTGGAGCACAAGGTCCTTCTACACTCAGACTCGGGATCTGGTATTTCTCTTATTCTGGCCATAATGGTCACATTCACAGAACTCCAATGTGATAGTGTGATTTATAAGAAGAAATGTACATTTCGCCTTTGCCCGTTCCTGACGGAATTCTCAGACCTTCGGAATTCCTAAGCGATCAGAGTGACGAAGGCCGTCTTTCGCCGTGCTGACGACGTGACTTCGGAAAGCCCGGGGGTCAACCAAGGATGGAGGCTGGTCCTCAGAGGAACCGACCTTGTCACTAGAGTGTTGGGAACTTTCGGTCCCACGCTCCACTCCTGGTAAGGGCAGAGGGGCTGGAGGTTGACTCCATCACCAAGGGCCAATGATCAACTATGCCTGTCAGTGATTTAATGGAAAATGCTTATGTAATGAAACCTCCATAAAAACTCAAATGGACAGGTTTGGAGAGCTTCCATGTTGGGGACCAGGATGCATCCACATGCTGCCATCCCAAGGCCCCAAACTCCACTTTGTTCAGGATCCCCTGTGTGTGTCATCATCTGTCTTAATTCGTACCCTTTATTTTCCTTTCTAATAACCCAGTGATCTAGTGACTTAACCAGTTGCCTGAGTTCTGTGAGACACGCCAGAAAATCAACTGAACCCCACGGCGGGGAGGGGGCGGTCCAAGGAACCTCTGATTGATAACCAGTTAATCAGAAGCACAAGTAACAACCTGAATTTGTGACTGGTCTCTGCGGGGGGGGGGGGGGGGCGTCTTCTGGGACTGAGCCCAGAACCTGTAGGGCCAGATGTCATCTCTAGGTAGATGGTGTCAGGACCGAGTGGAACATGGCTGGGGGAGAATTGCTTGGTGAGGGGAAAACCCCCCGCGCACACGCTGGAATTGGCGTCAGAATCTTGTGCAAACATCTCTCCGGCCTCCCGGCTCTTCCTGTGTTTCCTTCTGTCTGCAGTGCTCACAGCGGCAAGGATGCCTGCCCATCCTTCCAGACCCATCCAGCACACACGCCCTGCCCCGACAGCGTCCAAGCCAGCTGGACCCCGTCTTTGCAGCGCTCCCAGAGCAACTTGGATGTAATTCCAGTACATCCCGTGCTGCACAGTATTCGAAGAATTCACTTCTACGTCTGCTTCTCTGCTGGGCTCGCCAGAAGCAGGGACGGTCTCCTCCTCACCGTCTCCAGGGCCTGTGACCGTGCTTGACTTTGTAAGGACTTAATTGTTTCCCGAAATCAATCTGCGAAACTCTTAGAGTCCTAAAACATTTAGAGCTGGAAGGGCAGGCCGCAGGACACCTCGTCAAACACCCTCCTTGTCACCCAAAAAAGCTGCGAGCCTGAGCTGTAGGTGGCTGGACGTAGCTCACTGCTGCTACAGCTGGGCCTACCTTTTGCCCCCCCGTCTGTAAAACCTGGGGTGCGGATCCGACAGGGGGCGTGCCTGGCACCTCCGGGCTCGTGCCCACCGCACACGTGAGCATCTCCCAGTCGCGGAGCTCCTTGGATTTCCGGGAAGAGCAGGGATCCGTCACCACCTCTCCCCTTCTCGTCCGCGTCCCGGGTTGCACGCACACCGGGCTCCAGCTGGCCTCTGACTTCTGGCCTGGCCTGGTTGCTTTCACACCCTTGCTTCTTAGCGGGCGGCCGGCCGGCGTGTGCAACGAAGCCCGCGCTCACGCGTGAGACCTTCCGCCGGGCGCGGGGGCATCTCCAGGACGGACGTTCCTTTTGATCATTGTTTTATACCCTCTCGGCCTTATCAGGGTTATTAAGCCGTTTGGTATCCCAGGAAACCTGAGAGCAGCTCCCCGATGCTTTAACCCCCAAAGAGGCAGTTCCGAGGGAAGAAGAGGGCAATCCTCACCACGTGCCACCGTCACGGGCTTAGCCTCTCAAGGGACTTTTCTGCACGCGACTGGGTCATCTCCAGGTAGTGCTTGGGCTTTGGCAGGAGAGAAGGGAAGGACTAAGGAGGGCGCCGGCTATGTAAGAATAGACCCCTTTCCCTAGCCGTGAAAATAGATGTCTGTGGTCTGAAACCTATTTTCCTGCCGCGTGCTTCTGCAGGAACATCTGCGTGTTTTCCTCCGTCGGCCCAGATTCAGGTTAATCTTGAAGTTGCTCAGCCAAAGAGCCGGGAGGTACAGTCAGTGATTTTTTGACATGTTCAGAGAAGCCCCCCACCCCCCTTTCCGGAGGTCAACGTCGGCCCACCGCCTTGGCTCAGAGCCACAGAGGTGCTACCTCCCAGGCCAGATGCTCGCAAAGCCCTCCTCTGCCGTAGCAGCCTCTTTCTGTGGCTTCTTTTGAAAGCTCGCCCTTGAATTCGGGTTCAGGATTCCTGGAAATCCCTAGAGAGAGAACATCAGAAGTTAGGGTTTTGTAGGGCCCCCATTCATAAAACACTGGGCCGTTTCCATGGGGGGCCTTGTTCCTCACGCGAGAAGAAACAAAGGAAGCTGCCAAGAGACATGTGTCTCCACGAGTCACATCCCCCCGGAGGACAGTGGGGCTCTTGCTGCCCCCCCGAGGTCTGTACGCACGCAGAGGGGAAGGGAAAGGATGTTCTCAGCCTCAGGGTAAGCAGGGCCTGTGATACACAGGCGTGTTCTTCAGGCCAGAGAGGAGCCCTGGGAACTATTTGCCGCGTTGAAGTGTGTCGTCGGCAAGGAGGTGCTCGGTGAGCAGCGGTTCCCCCCAACGCGGCACCGCAGCAGGGACAAAGCTTGGCGTCACATGCCCTCTGGGGGGGGCTCCCAGCTGCGGTGCCGCGCACAAGGTCCCCGCCCGACAGAAGGTCCCCGCAAGATTTCTCATGCCGCCACACTCCGTGGCCCGGTCCGTGGGGCTCAGGTGTCTCCCTGGCTTTGGTTCCCCACCCCCATATTTTCCAGGACCCGGGAGGGCTTCACGCCATTACTTCTGGGGTGTCCCTGCTCACTTCGAGCCCTCCGGGTGGCCTGCGGTCCTTCCTTCTCCGCTTAGGCTTCCTTCCTGTGGTTTCTGAGGCTGTTGTCCCTAGGCTACGACCGAATGTCAAGGGCACAGGCCCTTGATGCCCCTGTGGAGGGCACTGACCCCCATTAGCAGAGGAAGCTGTATCCTTGTTGATGCGTGCACGAAAACCTCATCACACCCAGAGCCAACTGCCTAGAGTTGGCTCACCTTCCCCACCATTCCTTGTAGCTTGTCTTTTTTGAACGTTTATTTATTTATTTATTTTGAGGGAGGAGAGAGAGCGAGCGCACCCGTGAGTGGGGAAGGGGCAGAGAGAGAGGGAGAGAGAGAATCCCAAGCAGGTGCCAAGCTGTCAGTGTGGAGCCCAATGTGGGGCTCCCAGTCACGAACCGTGGGATCATGACCTGAGCCGAAATCAAGAGTTGGAGGCTTAACCGACTGAGCCACCCAGGCGCCCCATAGCTTGTTTTCCTATTTGTGCCTTCTCTACCCTTCACCCTCCTCCCGACGAAGGCTCTGCCCTGGCCCTAAGGTGTGTAAGGGGGGCAAGTGTGGCCAGGGGACGCTGGAGCAGCACAAACTTTTCCCCCCTGGGGTGCTGGAGAGCCACCTCAGGCCCTCCTGGCGGGGCAGGTCTCCTGACGGTGCTAGATCCCCGCTTGGATGCTGCTTCGGGCTCAGGGGTGGGCTAAACGTCAGGGCAATCTGCCGTGTCAATTTCTTGGTAGTAACAATCTGTTTTTACATGTTTTTGTGGGTCTTTCTGTACAGAATAGCAACCTCAACTCGCCTAATTAAAACTACTTTCTCAGAGCTCCCTGTTTTACCCCAAACCCAGAGGAAATAAGGCTAAGCCATGGAGCACACTTACGAGCACCATCCCGGCTGACCCCAGATGAGCAGAAAGTACCCGGCAGTCTCGGCAGAGGTGAAGTGATGGGCTCTTCCCTGCCTTTGGATGATGATGAGGGTCAGGGGGCGCTGGATGAGACACGAAAGCTCAGGGGTCCTGCCCCGGCTGTGCTGTTGGAATCCTCCAGAAAAGTACGGATACCTGGGTCCTCCCGCAAAGATTCTGATTCCATTGGTCTGCAGTGTCGCCTGGGCACTGGTGTTTTTTAAATCCCCCTCGGTGATTCCGAACTTCCGCTGCATCTCCTCCCAATAGCTCCTTCCAGCCCACCTTTATTCTGGCATCTTCTAGCTCCAGGGAGAAGGCTTGGGTGATTCATCGCCAAGCAAAACCATTCACTACCCCTTAATAAGATGAATTTGTGTCACCAACAATAAGTCATCCTGTCTCTGGCCCTCTTCCGCTCCTGAAAAATCTCCATGTGCCATCGCTTCCTTCCCTTCAAACTGATATTCTGATAAGTCTCCATTTTTTTTAAAGGCATCCTGGTCATCAGAATGGGTGGTGTGTGTGTGTGTGTGTGTGTGTGTGTGTGTTTTGGGAGTGGGGAGGCTGCTATTGGGGAGAGAATGAATAGCCAATAAATTATATTTTGCAGAACTGAAGCTGCTGGTCCAGGTCCTCCCTCTGGGCAGGACAGCCCCCCGGGGCCAGGGACAGAGTGTGGGCACTGGTGTTTGTAAAGTCCAGGGAAGGCACTGCTTCGACTCTTAAGAAATTGCCATTTGTGATGGGGCAACCCGAGTGCCTTTTCTTTCGTTTTTTTTTTTTAATTTTTTTTTAACATTTATTTATTTTTGAAGGACAGAGAGAGACAGAGTACTAGTTGGGGAGGGGCAGAGAGAAAGGGAGACACAGAATCCGAAGCAGGACCCAGGCTCTGAGTTGTCAGCACAGAGCCCGATGCGGGGCTCAAACCCATGAACCGATGCAGGGTTTGAACCCAGGAACCGATGCAGGGTTTGAACCCAGGAACCGTGAGATCGTGACCCGAGCCGAAGTCGGACGCCGAACCAACTGAGCCACCCAGGCACCCCAGGAGTACCTTCTCATTAGGGCCATGTACCTCCACCCAGCTATAAAGCTATTTCCCTTTGTTTTGTGTTCGATGTCGATTAAAAACAATTATAACACCCGTTATGGAGTGGATTATGTCCCTTCCAAACAGATACGTTCAAGTCCTAACCCTCAGTGCTTCTGAATGTGACCTCATTTGGCAATAGGATCGTTACGAATGTAATTAGCTCAGTTAAGATATGGTCACGGGAGCAGTGTGATATGACTGTGTCCTCATGAGAAGATGGCCCTGTGAAGACAGACACACGTGGGGAGATGTCAGGTCAAGATGGAGGCTAGAAGCCAAGAAGCACCAAGGATTTCTGGCAACACCAGAAGCTAAGAGAGAGAGAGGCATGGGCACATTCTCCCCTGGAGCCGTTGAGGGAGCCTGGCCCTGCAGACATCCTGATTTGGGTCCTCCAGCCTCCAGAACTGTAAGAGCATAAATGCCTCTTGTCGGCCGGCCAGCTTGTAGCACTTGTTACAGCGGCCCTGAGAGACTCACGCAAACCAAGCTATAAAGCCCACGTTTGTCTAAAAGAGGCGATAGACCGAGAGAGCTGAGATCACGGGCGTCAGCGTCCAGGAGCCCCGGGTCCCACTCCCTCCTACGACGAGCTGTGTGACCTGGGTAAATCATTTAACAGCTCTGAGCCTCGGTTTCCTCATCTGTATACTGGCGAGGCTAACACCCAATTTCCCGGAACCCTTAGGAAACTTGAAACAGATTGGGAAGAAGAGGTGCTTACCCGGGGCCCAGCAGCTGCCAGCACCCTCCGGGGCACGGGTGCGGCCGCACAGCGGGGACCTGGGGGTGTCTCTCCCGACCTATGCAGGTGCCCTCTGAATGAGGCCTGGGCTCCGCGTGGCAGGCTCTCTCGCTGGCTAAAGGAGAGCAGAGGTCGGGCCGAGCCCCTGCCTCCCCAGGATGCTGTCAGGGTAAAAGCGACCATGCGTGGAAGCCCTTGCCGTGAGCCGCCGTGTAAACATCAAGTCGCCATCGTTAGTTTTGCGTCTGTCCATCACCCCGACTATTTCAGCGTTTCAGCGAGACGCCCGTGCCGTGTGCTGGGCCTCAGCTCGCACCCCAGGCATCTGGCTGGCACGCGGCAACGGCAAACCCGTTCGCTCGGGTCTTACTGCTTCATTATTGCAAGTTGGCACGGCTCCGGGTACCTTGGGAGCCCTTGGACACGCACCATACGTTCCGGGCAGGAAGGCTGTCCTGGCACAGAGACGCTGCCTGTCACTCCTGCGGCTCCCTTCCGCCAAGTGGTAGATGCTCTCCAAACTCGCGGGTCCAAATGCACAGGAAGCAAAAGCCTGGCACTCACGGGTGCCAGAGCCACACTCCCCCGGGACCAGCTCAGCGGCCGCGAGCCCAGCACTTGTCACCAGTGGCAGTTTCCAGCCCGGCAATGGAAAGAGGCAAGGAGGTGGGGAGCCGGGCAACGGTCTCGCGTCTCATATGTACGCGGGACGCGTATGAGGTATGTGGAACCCAGCCCCCCAGGCCCGCGCGAAGAGCTGTGTCCCCTGCCTGTCTGGGTTGTCCGCTGACTATGGACACCGAGCAAAGGAGAGCTTGACCAGCACCGACTTCACTCATTCATTCATTCCTTCCATTAATCAAGCAGTGCGGGGGGCTCCTGGGTGGCTCAATCAGTGAAGCGTCCGACTTCGGCTCAGGTCGTGATCTCACCGTGCATGAGTTCGAGCCCCGCCTCGGACTCTGTGCTGACAGCTCAGGGCCTGGAGTCTGTGTCTTTGGATTCTTGAGCTCTGGGATGACGAGCCGGTCCCCTGAGGTGAGGCGAGGGGCCGGCGTGCCTGAGCCACCCTGTGCGGAAGGAGGAGCCTTGGTGAGAGCACCCTCAGGAGGCTCCACGGGGAGCTGTTGCAGGAGTAGCTTATTAACAACACTCAGTTCGACCAGGGTTTATCAAGCCTCTATGACAGGCTGGGCACACATCTGGGAGCTTGAGTTTCACGGATGAGTTTTAGAAAGATCTCGCCCTCGTGGAACTTATATTAAGACCCCAGGAAATCGGAAATCTGCAACCTGAATATTTTCGAATCCTCCTTGACCTGGGAATGTTCCAGTGAAACTGAGGTTCTAGTTCATTTCTATATAAGTTTATTCATTTTTGAGAGAGAGAGAGACAGTGCATACACAAGTAGGGGAGGGGCAGAGAGAGAAGGCGAGAGAGAGAATCCCAAACAGGCTCCACACCATCCGTGCAGAGCCCGATGTGGGGCTCGAACTCACGAAGCTGATCAGACCATGACCTGATCGGCTCAAGTCGGACACTTAACTGACTGAGCCACCCAAGCGCCCCTGGGTTCTAGTTCTGTCGCCAATTGGCCATCGGGCAAACCACTCCGTCGGCCCCATCACTGAGGACACTGAAGTGCCCGCTCCCCTTATCTACCAGCTGCACGGGGTTGGTCAGAGGTCGGAGGAGTAGGCGTCGAAAGCTGTCGTGAAACCATGCAGGCGAGGGTAAGGAGCAGGGGGGAGGGTTATTTTCCAAAGCCTGATGCCTGGAAGTCCTGGACCCAGGTGTTCTCTAAGGAAAATAGCCTAAGGAAGCCTGCTTGACTTCTCAAATTCCCGACATCCCCAAAAGACACGCACAGAATGCTCTGTCTTTCATAGAGCCTGCTCACCTCCGCCAGAGGCCACGGGCCCGGGAAGAAGGGGACAGTGGCCCCTCGGGAAGACCCCGCTGGCCGGTCCAGGTGGGCACGGCTCGTCCTGGTGCTGAGGGTGGGGCCCGGTTCCGGAGGAGGAGGGGCCAAGCACTGATCATTAGGTGTGATCGAAAGAATATTCTTCCCCAGGAATGGAAGTGGAAACAGAAGGCAAGTGACATTTCAGATGATTCGGCAACTAAAGACGAAGAAACTAGCCCAAGGTACCTTAACCTTGGCACTCTGGACATTTCCGAACAGAGAGTTCTGAACTGTCCTGCGCGTCGTGGACGGTTTAGCAACGTCCCTGGCCTCTGTCTGCTAGATGATAGTAGCATTGCCCACCCCGGACTTTGCAACCCAAAATGTCTCTGGATAATACCAAATGTCCCGTGGGGGTCAAAAATCATTCCCAACTGAGAACCACGGATCTAGCTGTTTCCCTGGAATCATCTTCTCCCGTGTCCGCTCGGCCAACTCTCAGGTCAGCCACCTCTTCCCCGTTTGCCCAGAACTTTCTGGGTCTTAGCACTGCAACTCCCACATCCTCTCAGCCTCAGGCAAACGGGGACAGCTGGGAAGTGGGCCAGCTCCCTCCTTGTCTTCCTCACGAGGTCTATCCTGATCAACCCATGGATACAGAAGCCTGAAAGCACCTCCCACCGTCTACTGTACTATTTATGTAGAGCGTTGTTTATTGTCCGTCCCTCCCCCCGTCTCTTCCCCCGCACCCCCCACCATCATCTGTGTCAGGGTTGGAGCTTTGTTTTTTTCACTGATGTGTCCCGAGTGCCCGTAACGGCGCCTGGCACGTGGTAGATGCTCAGTAAGTAGTGTTGCATGAGGATCAGGAACCTCAAAACATTGTGAGCATCTGTGACCCCTGTAATTAATTTCTCCACTGCCTGTTGTCTTCACTTCCCTTGCGTGTTGTGCAACAGTGTTTAGCAAGAAACCTTTCAAACTGGTGCAGCCACTCTGGAAAACACTATGGAGGTTCCTCAAAAAAATTTAAAATAGAACGGCCCTACGACCCAGCGATCGCACTACTAGGTATCCATCCAAGGGATACAGGTGTGCTCTTTCGAAGGGGCGCATGCACCCCAGTGTTTATAGCAGCACTATCGACAATGGCCAAAGTATGGAAAGAGCCCAAATGTCCATCGAGGGATGAGCGGAGAAAGAAGATGTGGTATATATACACAATGGAATAGTACTCGGCAATCAAAAAGAATGACACAAGATTCACACCCCGAGGCCTGGCAGCGTACTGGACAGGACAGAACCTCAACAAATATTTCCTGGACGGAGCACTGACAAGGAAATAATGGTGTCGTGGTGAAGAGCTTGGGCTTTGGGGTCAGGCGACGCTGGGTTCCAATCCTGACACTACCACAGATATAGACCTGTCTGATCTTGGTCCAACTCCTTCCCCTCCCTAGGCCCCCACGTCCCCATGGAGGGGGATGAAAAGGAGACTTATCTTGTGAGCATCACAGCCTGGCCGTGGGGACGGTTGTGAATGTAGGTCCCTCAGCCTACCCAGCGCCTCGTAAAAAATACTCTACAAAAGGGAGCTGATGTGGGATTTCTTCCCAGGAGAGTAACAAGAGGTATGGAATTTTCTACCTACTTCTACATAGCCAATCACCCTGACTTCGTGGCTGCGAAACAGCCAGCTGTCACAGTGTCTGGGGTCGGGAAAGGCAGGACCGACTTGGCTCTGGGGTCTGGCTCTCGCACGAGGTTGGCCAGGGGTGCGAGCTCCCCGGAAGCCTCCCTGGGACTGAAGGCTCCTATCCTCAGGATGATTCCATCATGGCTGATGAGCTGGTGCTGCTTGGCAGTGACACCGAGGTTCTTCTCCATGTGGGACTCTCCATATGGCTCCCCGAGCATCCACAAGACATGTTGGTGGCTTTGCTCAGAGTGACTAATCCAAGAGAACACCGTGGAAGCCCTCAACACCCTTTACGCCCAGTCTTGGAAAGTCATGCATCACCAGTTCTGCCGAGCCGTTGGTGTCACAGACCAGCCTTGACTCCGTGTGGGAAGACGCTACATGAGGTGTGAATACCAGGGGGCTGGATCGCTGGGGGCCCTCGGAGAGGCTGACTCCCCCCAGATGTCACATGATATTTCGCCTCGAAACCGGGAGTGGCTTCATCCAGTCCCTGGCGATCACGTTGCCTTTCCGCCTCCCCCTGCTTATGCGCAACAACGAAGTGCGCGGCCGGGCAAGGTCTACCTAGTTGACTTAAGTGTCTGTTTTCAGGGTCGTTTGCTCCTTAAGCGTAGAACTACAGTTTCTCCTTCGCGATGCCTCAGTAGATGTTAGGCGATTGGACTGAAAGATTCAATGTTGTCTGGCGAGGACAATTTGTCGGTTTCTGCTTTGTCCCTGAGTCCTAACAGGCGGAAGCCCAGACGGATTCAGAACCTCAAGGGTCGACACACAGCTCAACGCAGGGCAGACGTCTGCAGCTGGAGGGGTGGGGGGGGACATGGATGAAACCCAGAAGTGTCTGCAGCCGACCAAGAAGGGGCCACTGAGGCAGGGTGAGGCCTCTGCACCCGTCCTGCCCTGGTCACACCCGTGGCCGAGCCCGCGTGTACGAGGACAGCACAAGTATCAATCCTATCCTTAGTTTCCTCATTATTAGGATTCAATCCAGGTATTTGGATGGTGGATGAGTTTTGCGTTTCTTTTGGGGCTTTGCTGTATTTTTCAGACGTACCACGATCACCATGCATTGGTTCGGCAAAGAGAGAAAAACAGGAAAACATGTAAACCTCACTCGGTTTGGAATTTTCAGCGCGGCTAGTCCAAACAGGGGTCCCCCTCTTCTGTAGGACACGCTGAGGGGTGCCTGACAGCCACGCCCCTTGAGTTTCCTCCCAGTCTGTTGAGGGACTCAATGAGCCATCTGTGAAATGGCATGGTGACTTCTCATTTCTCATGGAGTCGTTTGCAAGGATTAGTGAGACCTCCTGGGCAGATGGTTGAGATCCAGGGAGGGGAGAAAGGTCGCTGCAAGGCCGGACGGCCCGTGGCAAAGGGGCAGAGAATGAGCTTGTTAGTAGGGTAACACTGACCACCCCCCAAGACTGAGTTGCTACCTGTACTGCCTGAATAATTCATCGTACCCATTCTCGTTCATGGATGATGCCAGAGGGCACCTGACTTCGCGGCTCGCGTTTAATTAGTGTTACCGCTATTCGCTCTTCCTGTAATTAGTAATATCTGATGGATTCTGGGCTTACTTCTTTGCTGCGACATAACACCAAAGCTCCCGGCAGCTGGCTGGTAGAGGACAGAAATTCTCATTTTTCCCGAGAGACCGCTGTCCAACACGCCGACACCATCGAGAGCCTGGGATTCGCGAGGCCTGACGGTAATAAAGCCTTTCTTCCCCTGTTTCGTTTCCTGCTCCCGCTCCAGAAACAGCTTCTCAGTGTGAATTGTCATGACAACCTGGAGAGGGGACACACCACAGCAAGCCGAGTGCGGGGACGCAGGGCCCGCGCGTCACGATGAAAGGGGGCTGACCGGCGCGTCTTCACTTGGCAGAGAGTCCGGCAGTATAAAACCACAGTGGATTTTGAAGGTCACCCTTGGCCTTATAAATGGAAGGTGGGGTTAGAGGCTTCGCCGCGCAGATGCTTCTCGGCCTGCCGTGAGGTCTGGAGGATGAACAGCCTGTTTCGCTCAGGGCCCGCGTGGGGCTGTCATCACCTGCCGGCTCCCCCCGACCTGCCCAGTGGGTTTGTGGTTTCATTGTGCTTGACCGCCGAGGTGAGCCTTGTGCAGAGAGATGGGGGGCGGGGGCAGCTCCCCCTTGATTCTTCCCACCCAGAGCCATTGGAGCGCTGGCCTGACGCCTTCTCTCTCTGGCTATGTGGGCGATCCACTTAACCTCTATATTCTCTGTCACTGTCTGTGAAATGGAGAGTCTCCTGCCAGAAGGCAGAAGGCTCTGTAGATGCTCTCCAGGGGTCCCTGGGATCAGAAGACACCCGATCCAGGAAGCTGGCTTGTGCGGTGGAAGGGACGGGGCCTCTGTTGTCGGGATGACCCGGGTCTTCTGAATCCCAGACCTGCCACCCATGCCCTGGGTGACCTTAAGCGGGTTACACAAACCTCCCCTGACCGCAACCCCTCCTTACAGTCCCGGTTTCCAAGGCTGCAAACCTGAGGGTCAGTTTCCCTCACTGCACCCCCCACCCCCTCCCAGATGCCTCAGAAGGCCCCCTTGGCTCTTCCCCGGACGTCCCCCCAGCCTGTCCGCTCCCCTGCGTCTCCCCCATCGCCACCCTGGGCCAGTCACCGGCATCTTGCCTGGAGGTCCACGCCAGCTGCCCAGCCAGCCTCCCGGCTGCGGCTCTCACCCTTGCTGTCACGCCTCTCCGCACAACAGGACGAGCCTCGAGAGTGCAAAGCAGCCGCATGTCTGCTCCAAATCCTTCCGTTATCAGGGTTATTATGGTCACCACTCAGCAGGCACTGTCCTAAATGCTTTGCCTCCTTGAACTCAAACCATCCCCAGAAGCAACCCTACAAGATACGAAATCTACAACATAGATATGAACATATACACATAGATATCATACCGTCCCCATTGAACAGATGAGGAAACTGAGGTCGAGAGGTTAAGGTCTTGCCCCGAGTCACAGAGGAGTAAAGGGCAGAGCCCATGTTTGAACCTAGGCAGTCTGGCCCCGAATCCACACACTTAGCCCCACACTGCATTGCTCCACATCCTACACCAGCTCCTGCAAGATCGTCACCCACGTTAGCTCTCCTGCTCCCCCTCATCCACATATTCCGTTCACGTAGGCCTTCTGAAAACAGGCTGAGCGCGCGGTGACCCCAGGGCCTTTAAGCGTGCTGTCCCTCTGCCCGGGTCTTCCTCTCACCGGCCACCTGGCTGAGTCTTCCCCCTCTGCCTCCTCTGCCTGAATATTACCTCCTCGCAGAGGACACCCTGGCCACCCAGTGTAGAGGATGGCCCAGTGGCAAGAAGAGAGGGATTTGTTTGTGGTCCGGTTGTGGCTGGTCTCCCGGGTCAGTCTAGGAGATCCACGAACACGTGCCCAGGTCCGTTTCCTTCACCGTTCGTTCATGCTGGCGGGGTATGATGCCGGCACATGGGGCTACTCGTATCTCTGTGATGGACAGAAGATGGATGGGCATCCACGCAGCGTTCGCGGGGGTTCAGTATTCAGGCCTGATGGGAGCTTGATGGCCCATCTCCACCCCAGGGTGCGGGTGCCTGGCAACCTGGAGAGCGTAAGTGTGCAGGCAAGCCATGATGGCCACCTGACACAGAGCAGCAGCGCGGGTAGGGAGCAGGAAGCAGACTCGAGGAGTCCTGGCGAGGTGGTGATGGGCTGGAAGTGGGGAGTGAGGGAGCTGGAGCGTCCAAGATGGCGCCCGGGTCCAGGCTGACGAAGGAGGACAATGAAGGGAAGGCACAGTCCTGCTCCACAAAGGGTAACGTCTGGGGAAAGGAAAGGCAGTCACGTCTAAATAATTAAAGGACAGGACAAGTGATAATAAATGTCATTGAAGGACCAAAAGGGGAGGGGGGGACAAAGATACAATTGAAACTTGTAAGAGGCTGAGATCGTTTCTGCTGGGGACGACCAGGGCGGTGCCGTGCACGAGCTGGCCCCGTGAGCAGGTACCAAAACATAGTAGGTGGGGGACAAATCAAAATCGTCTCTCTTCCCTAAAATAATTAGATTTTTCTCGACCCAGTCTGACGTCATGAATCCCAAAGTGAAAATGGCGACGTTTGGCTGAAAGTCGCCGGGGAGTTCAGGGGAGCGGGCTCAGGGGCGAAGAGAGAACCGTGCTGGCGGCCGCCTGGGCAGCGGGGAGGGGGCTCGGGTGTGGGACGAGCAAACAGGAGGCCGAGAATAACGCGGGCCACCCTGGAGGACAGCGGCTTGCCTTGGACCTCACCACCTTCTCCCCACAAAAGGGGAGACACTTCACCACGAGGCCCACTAGTTCTGGACGAGGAACTTCCTAGACTCTCATCCTGGCCCCGCTGTGGGAATGGAGTTGTAACTAGCCGGTCGTACCGACCAAGGGGGCCTCGCGGTCACCCATCCTGTCTGGTCTGGGGGACAATCCATTCCATCTTCTGGGCTCAGCGTCCACACACCCTGTCCAGTTGGTAACACCACCTTTACGGGACCAGGCGTGGAGCAGGAGAAACATCCCAGCGGGGCCGTCGGGAAGCCTGGGGTGCGGCTCTCCGTTAGCTCCAGTACCTCGGAGATTTTGCATATTTCAAGGAAGAAGGTTAGATTAAAATGGCCCTCTTTCAACATTTTTAAAAACAGAATTGGTCGCCAAGTTAGAGCACACACAGCGTACACAGCGTGCTCTTGGCTTTGGGAGTAGATTCCCGTGACTCGTCACCCCAATACAACACCCAGCGCTCATCCCAATGAGCTTACCCAGGGCTCTCCTCAGTGCCCATCACCCATTTTTTTCTGCCCTTCTACCCCTCCGCCCCTGTCAGCCCTCAGTTTGTTCTCTGTATTTCAGAGTCTCTTACGGTTCGCCTCCCTCTCTGTTTGTAACTATTTTTTTTCTTTCCCTTCCCCCACTCAGCATTTTTTGTTAACATTGGGACCCTTTTTTAAATAAATAAATAAATAAATAAATAAAAGAACAAATATTTTAAAAACTGACATCTCCAGCGAGTTTTAATACCAAGAGCGGGTAACAGTGAGACAGGACTGCTGAAACAGGGAGGGGCAGGCCGGGGCCCGCCTCCTCGCTCTCCCCCAACCTCCCTCACCCCCCTGATACCAAAGAACGTGCAGGGCCCCGAGGAGCCCGAATGAAAACCCCTGACCCAGCTGCTCACTGGGAACATCCTGCAGATCCAGCTGACGTTCCTTGAGCAGCGTTCTTGGGGCCCCAGGTTTCCCCGGGACTCTCTGAAGACGTGTCTGAAAAGCTCCCAGACGCAGCAAGAGGTCTGAGCGAGGGCAAGTCTGTGGGCTCCCAGGAGGCATCCACGGTCCCCAAGAGGGTGGTGACGCTGCCTCCCCTTTCTGTGCAGCCCTCCCAGGAGGCCACAGAACCCATACCACGTACAGGCGACTGTCGCGAAGCATTAATAGTTGTCTAGGAGTTGATCCTTTTGCGTCCCAGCCAGACGGTGTGAGGAGTTAGCCCTGCAGAGGCAGCGGGTGTTCTGAGCCGCTTCAGTACGGAGCCTGCATGCCGGGCCTGATAAATGAGTGTTTGTTTTGGCAAATCTCAGGCCAGGCACTGATGCTAAAATCATAGCCTGCGTATCCACCTTGAGCCAGTCACCGACCAACATTCATGGCTAAGAACACCTCGGGGCAAGTGGTAGTACTTTGCGGTTCAAAGCCGATATCATCGGAGAGACTTAGGTCAAATCCCCCAGCCTTTTTTTTCTCACCCGTAAAATGGGGAAAATAATAAAGACATTTTTATGTTGGGAATAAATGAGAGAGCATATGCCCCGGTTACCATTATTGTTAATATCACTCGGGCCTGTTTCCAAGTAGCTGTCCCCCTATGGAGGCATCTCACACAGAGAGCACACACAGCCACAGAAAACACTAGAACAGCATCCGGGCCAGTTCTTAACCGGGATCTTACACCCATCTGTCTGTTTTGGACATTCAATATTCTGAATATAAAATTATAGAGATAATCTGAGATTCGAGATGATATATGCCTGCCTCCAGGTAGCATTTGCTTTTGCCTTCAGTCGGCGCTTGGGCTGGGGGCAGATCATCTCAACCCAGCCTGGATGAGCTGATTCAAAGCTGGTTTGTTTTCGTGAAGGCTCGTCCATTTTTGAATCACCAAAGTTATGCCTTGGGGTAACCCCTCAGTTGCCCCCACCCAAAGCCTGGAGCGTTTACTAAGCCCCTCCTCCCTGGCAGGCTCTGAATGTATTGTTTTTCCAGGCTTGTGGGACTCCTAAAAAGTCAGCCTGGTCGCTCAGCCTCTCAGCTGGCACTTAAAGACTGGCCAGTGCCTCAGTGGGATAAGGAAACAGAAAGTTGCCCTCTCTATAATTTCCTTCTTTCCTTGATTTTGGCTCTTCAAGTCCTAGCTGCCTTGGTAGCTCTTTGGTGCCTTCAACAGAGTCTTAAAAAAACATTACATCCCCTTTTTCTAGTTGTTCTCAAGGTGGGGGTTGATCTGATACTCGCTAGTCCGCCATATTGGAAGTGAACGTCTCCATTTTATCTTAATGCTCACTTAGGTACTTTTAAAAACAGTCCTGCTTTCCTACGCTTCGTTAATTAAGTTGAAAGTCTTACTGGGATGGTTGGGAATAGTGGGAATCCACGCTTTACATGCCCATCTCAGATCAAATTTCTAAAGGGGCAGAGAGGTAGATGTGAGGAGGGGGTTCAGTCAGGGATTTAGGTGGTGCGTTGTCGTAAACCAAAGGGGCAAGGTCACACAGGGCTTGTTTTCTGGAGATTTCCTCAGCAGCTGAATTCTGAAGGCATTTTTCCTCAGCAAGTCTACCAACTGGTTGGATTAATGAGCCCTTTGCTGCCGAATAATACAGTTTAGAAACTAGGGAAGAGAGCCACCTCCTGGTAAGAAATATAGTCGTGCGTTGGAGACGCCGGGCGATTTGTGGAAGAACCCTGCGGGTCCCGGGGACGCTGGGGTCTGAGAAGGTGCTCAGACTGAAGGGACCCTTGTCCCTGTCTTCACCTGACCTTCGGTGAGGGCAGCGTTTTATCCATTTTATGCACTGGGCTTCTGAGAAAGGTTTCCACCACGTGGGATCGGAGCAACTGTTCCACCATCGAACCACTCACAGAGTTCGACAGCTTCTTCTCATAGATAAACGGAGTCCCCAGGAGATAACCTTCCTAGGCTCTGACAAATCATTCCTGGTAAAGCCAGGGCACCCCCCCCCCAGCCGGTCTGACCCTAGCCCAGGCGCTTTATACCACCCTACGTGATGCTCGTTTGAGATTCAGTTCCCCAAAAGTTCCTAGCTTCAGAAAAACGTTTCTTTTCCGGGCCACCATTCTGTGCTCTTCTTGTGAAGTTCTATGGGCTTCCCTCAGAAACTCTCCCCAGGGGACGTGAAGTGGATATGGCCGCTGGCATCTTCCTGGATAGGAAACGAAAGGCGACAAAGCTAACTGGAGGCGCGACGGTGGTCTGCCTGGGACAGACCCGGGAGACTATGCTTGTCCCGGCTCTCCCGACTCGCTGTGTGACATGCACAAGTCACGCCATCTCCCTGGTCCCAGTCTCCTCCCCTTAAAATGAGAAAACCATTTTCTCATTTCTCAGGGGGCTGAAGATCTTTGCCCCTCATCACGGGAGCCTCTTCGCAGAAGCCCCCAATGCACCTGGGTCACCCTGACCTCCCCACGTGATCCTTCCTCCTCTCGGGAAGCCAGTGACATCCACAAGCCCAGATCACTGGTCCATTCCAAGAGAGCGACTTCGTTTCTGCCTCAAGGGACGCGATATCACGTCAGTATTATAGGCTGAATTACATGCCGCCAAAATTCCTATGTTGAAGCCCTAACTCCCAATGTCGTAGAATGTGATTGCACACGGAGACAGGGCCTTTACAGAGGTCAATTAAGGTAGTGAGATCAATAGGGTGGGTCCTCCAATATGACCTGTGCCCTAATGAGAAGAAAATCGCCATCTACCGGCCAAGGAGAGAGGACTCAGGAGAAACCAACCCTGCTGACACCGTGATCTTGAACTTCTTGCCTCTAAAACTGTAAGAAAATAAATGTTTATTGTTCAAGCCCCCCAGTCCAGGGCACTTTGACAGTCCTGGCAGATGAATACAATTGGCAAATTCCTTGCTCAGCAACCCCACCTTCTCCTGTTTGCTCTTTTGAGAATGTCAATGCACTGGAGGGAAATTCATCGCTTGGAATGGGTCAAATAGATCCAGTTACAGTGACGTGATAATAAGGGGTCTATAATTTCTGCCCTGGGAAAAGGGTCACAGCAACTCACACACATCCTCTTGCCAGGAGAGGCACCGGCTGTCCTTGCAAAGGACGAGGCTGAGACGCACCAACATATCCTCTGAGATCCGTGCCAGCTCGGGGGTCCAGGACTGCTCGGATCATTGAAGAATCCCAGTCTTGGCAGAGAGCTGGAGCCTTGCAGGTATGACCTGTGTAGAACTTGGCATTGCATTTAGTAGGAAAAAATGGAACGTGAAACCCATAGCCGGTCCCTGCTGTTTGGCGCCCTACGATTCCCAGCTCATTGAAGTCAAATCAATGCAAGTACCATCTGGTACAAGAAGGTGAAGTTGGCCACATCTGTCACACCCTAAGACACACCTGACTAGGTTTACTGACTCAGGGCTGGAGGGATGGAGGCTTCATCAACAGAGGGAAGAACAAAACAATGGCTCTCAATCAGAGATATGTGTAATAAAACTACAGTCTTCTGCTTAGCCAAGAAATTGTCAATGGCCATGGGACGGCTGACGTGACTGGCCCTCTTCTCCCCTGTCAGCACACAAAGGCTGTACATTCTCTTCAGTTCAATGGCCATGGAAAGAGCATGAACTTTGGAGCCAAGCCTGGATTCAAATCCTGGCTCTTTGACCAACACCTATGTAACTCAGTCTCTCTAATCCTCAGCGGTTTGATCTGCAGAATGGGGATAATGCTGCCTTTCTCACGCCTGTGAACAGTAAATGAAATAATGATGGTAAGCACCAAGTACTCAGAATGCCGGTAGCCCTCGATTTGTCAACGTTACGGAGTTGGCGTCTTCCACTTGTCCCGTCACTGAGCTTGCGATGTGGCTTGCCAGGCACTCCTGATGGGTTGAAAATTTGATCTGGTTTGTTAAGTCTCATTGGCGCTCAAAAGAGTATAGAGGCTATTTGCCCTTGACTCATGAAGACCAGAGAGTAGGTTTCATACCGGATGTCAAAATGCCTACGCCACCCACCCCCCACAGTGATGAGGTACGCAGTTATAATGAGGCTTACGGAGAGCCGCCTAATATGCCAAAGCCCCGCTGGTAACTCCGTCTAGAAGCTGAAATCCATTGGTAAATAAACCTAAAGGAGGAGGCCTTGGACCTACAATCCCAAATCCCTACTTAAACAGGAAGGGAAGGTCAGCACAGGGAGAGATACGCTTCTTTTAAAATAGAACTCAAGGGGCGCCTGGGTGGCTCAGTCGGTTAAGCGGCCGACTTCGGCTCAGGTCATGATCTCGCGGTCCGTGAGTTCGAGCCCGACCCCCGCGTCAGGCTCTGTGCTGACAGCTCGGAGCCTGGAGCCTGTTTCAGATTCTGTGTCTCCCTCTCTCTGACCTTCCCCCATGCATGCTCTGTCTCTCTCTGTCTCAAAAATAAAGAAACGTTAAAAAAATAAATCAATAAAATAGAACTCATTCCTCCTCCATTTTAATTCAGCAGCATATAGAGTTTGTTCTTCAGTGCACTGGTGGTCTGTACATCCTAGCTCAAGGTAAGGGCTGCTGAGAAGCTAATATTCCATAATGAGTCTCCCACCGTCATCTGGGCTGAAACCCGACAGAACTCAACACGCCTTGATATGACCCACAAGAGGTGGCTCTTGTGTGACATGATCTGAGAAAGCCCCATAGGCTATCCTGCCCTCAGATATGTCTTCCACATTTGTGTCAGGCACAGTCCCCAAGAGACCTGTGTCCGAATGCACATAGGCCTCCAGACAGAGATGGTGGCTCATGATCACCGATTACCGCCTCTGTCCTGCCAGCCCACCTTAATTAGAAGAGAGCTCTGTCAGAAGATTAGGGCAAAGACCATTCAAAAGAGGCAGGAAAGCCCAGGAAAGATGCCAGAAAATGGGGTCACCAGGTCTTGACGGGATGCTTGCGGATGCCCCAGTCTCCCCCTGAGTTCAATCACGCAGCCCTGGGGCCTATCCAGTAACTTCTCCCCAGTCTTGCCTTTGCTTTTCTTTCATTGACAGTTCAGGTGACTCCTAAGCAGCCACTCCGGGCTGGATGCCACTTTGCCAATATCCCTGTGCCACCCACTGGGAACACTAATGAAGGCAAATGCAATGGCTTTTATGTCTTTTTACTCCCCAAGGACTTTCTAGAAGGGCAACTAGGAGGGCTGTTAGTTCTTCAGTTGTGTTCGAATGACATGAATTTGTAAACTCTAGAGCAATGGTGAGGCATCGATTTTCTATTTCACCACGCGATGCTGTGAAAAGTTCGAATACCCACAGCCCATGAAGCTCCCGTGTTCCCAAGCACCATGCCTGGCATTAGGAAAACAGATTTTAGGCTACTCCGTCTTCTCTTGGCCTTTACCGTCCGGGCGAGGAAATGTAAATTACATATAAGAAGAATGAAAAGTGGATCAAAGAGGAAATTGTGAGGTGGCAAATGCCTGCTAGGACGCTGACGTGTGCCCTCAAGGACCAAGAGCTGAGGGAGATTGAGCTGCTGAGGTAAACTACAAATCTACCCAGGACAGGTCACGATGTAGGGAAAGTCTCTTTAAAGAGAGAGCATGACTCCAAGGCAGGGAAACTTGATTATAATCTGAGAGAAGGTATTCATATCTAAGGAATGAATGTGTCAATCGGGAGAGCAGGTAGGTTCCCCAAGAAAGCCTTCGAAAAATAAGAATCGGAGAGAAAGACATGGTAACCACGGTGGCTGTGGCCCCCCAAAAGCAGGGTGCCTGTGCCTCAGTGGGTACCCAAATGACCCACTGGGTAATGGGACAAAATATAGAACTTCTATTTCCATCTTGTTTACCCTTGAGGATTTCTATATATGTGGGCAAATCTATCAGTCCAGTAGGCGGTGATTCATAGTCTCGTAGATTTGTTTGGTATTCATGCCCAAATGTTTTTTCTGGTGAAGCACATGCGAAATTACAGTGATGTGGAGACAACAGTAATATCATTATGGGCTGAATAGTGCCCCCCAGATCCCTATGTTGGAGTCCCAACCCTCAGTACCTAAGAATGTAAGTGCGTTTGGAGACAAGGCCTTTAAAGAGGCAATTAAAAGAAAATAAGGTCATACAGATGGGTTCTAATCCAGTATGACTGGTGTCCTTATAGGAACAGGAAATGACACGGAGCGACACCCATGTGAAGACACAGGACGGAGGCCTCTGAGGAACTCAACCCGCCGATATCCTGATTTTGGACTTTGTAGCCGCCCGAACCGTGAGTTAATACATTTCTGTTGTTTAAGCACCCAGATCTGTGGGACTCTTTTGTGGTAGCCTTATCCGACTGATACAACGACGCTCATATTGACCCCGCCGGAAGGAGAATGGAAATCTCCCCCATCTGAACTAAATCCTTCCCTCGTGGTCCTGTGGGTTCTGACTCCTAGCCTCGCGATTTCCAGTCTAGCCCGTGGTGGAGTCCTTTGTAAGCAACCAAAACTGCATCGGGACATGTGTCTTCCCCTTTCCCCACCCCCTCCCCCCAGTCCCAAACGACCCCTGCCCCCCCTCCTGCTTGCCCCCCTCCTCTCCTACACTTGACTCTGGAGACCAGTATTCCAGCCCCTACTGGGACTGAGGCTTGGTCAATGACCTCCAATTTCACTAAGCAAGCCGGCAACTAAGTCAAGAACTGTGTCAAAATCCATCCATAACTATTCAATCCACAACCGTAGCCAGCATATGTCTCCAGTGTTTGCCAATGATTTCAAAACATTTTCGATCAGAGGTGCCTGGCTGGCTCAGTAGGTAGAGTGTGTGACCCTGGATCTCGGGGTTGTGAGTTCGAGCCCCGCGTTGAGGGTGGAGATGACTTAAAAGTAGAATCTTGGAAAACCAAAAAAACACAAAGCCATTTCTGACCAACTTCCTGTCTCCTAGAATGAGCATCCACCGGGAGCCTGAGAACAACCAAGATCGAACTGCAAGTGTCACTTGCCCACGTGAATGTCTATCACCTGAGACCCCTCGGCCGGAGTCAACTCGTCACAGTACCACAGCCCAAATTTTACAATTACTTGGTTGTTGCGCAATCGAAAACTTTCAAGTGATATAAAATGTCTGCTCCGCATCAGGGTGTGAAAAAGGAACCATTTAAAAGACGCTCTAAGTCAAGCCGAAGCTGCACGAACCTGTTCTTCTTGGTGTGATGGGCCACACGCGTGTTTCTCCAGTGGTTGAACACACCGTAGTAAAATATGCAGCAAAATGAAGCCTGAGACACTTGAATTCAAACTGCGATTTCTGCACCAAACGCACAAACCTGAAGGATAAGAAATTCTTCTTGGGAGGTGCTATAGATTTCCCGAGGGACAGTGGACGCTTGCGGAGAAGACTCGCCGGCTGGATGTGCGTGTGGCCTCAGGCAAGATATTTAAATCCCGTGGCCTCAGTCGCCTCATCCCTAAAATGGGATTTAAAAAGCTTCCTCACATGGTTGGTTTGAGCATTGCGTTCGGTTCTTAAAGCTCAGGGATGGTAAAGAAGTAACTTTGGAGGAACTCCTGGGTGGCTCAGTCGGTTAAGCCTCGGACTCGTGGTGTTGGCTCAGGTCATGATCTCACGGTTTCGTGAGTTTGAGCCCCCACGTTGGGCTCTGCGCTCATAGTGCAGTGCTTGCTTGGGATTCTCTCTCTCTCTCTCTCTCTCTCTCTCTGTCTGCACCTCCCCCACTCGCACTATCTCCGTCTCTCTCAAAATAAATAAACTTAAAAAAAAAAAGAAAGAACTTTGGAAAGAACTTGAAAGTTGCACGGCATAAAGATAGGGGCAAACATCCCGTCTACGTCACTAATATCCTGTGACAACGTGAGGTGCAGAGATCTAATGAAAGGCTATCACAGCAGATGATTTTTCACTGAGGTGGGAAAAGTAGCGGGTTGTTGTTTTTCTCTTCCAATCGCAGGGCTTCCTCTTTTCAGAGGAAAGAATGGGGATGATTTCAGCAAATGATAACCCCAACGTCTGAATAAGATTTGCAAAAACAATCGATTTTCTTCCCAAGGACTGGCAGTGGTGTGGGCAGTTGAGCAATAAAGGAGCAGCCGTAATTTTCTGCTCTATTTCTGCAACGGCAACAAAAACATGATGGCAGAAAACAACGCCAAGTGACAATCTTCATTTCCTTCCTTGGGGATAGAAAAACACATCTGTTTACGAAGGCTTTAGAAACCGTAACCACAGATTGAAGCAACACGACGCTCCCGAGCAAAGACCCGTTGGGTTGAGCCAACCGTACGTGGGGAGTGGATGGTTCCCGTATGGAAGTGCGGTGGGCCAGGCCCTGGGAAGGGCAAGACGAACAAAGAGCTTTCATCGACATTGGCAATGCTGACATGAAGTATGTTTCCCTCAGCAGACTGGCAAGCTCCCTAGAAAGGGAAGATTAATACAAGCGGGGAATATGAACTCTCTCTAGCAAACCTTGTCCATTTTCTGCCCGGGGAGAGCGCCGAGTGATGGATGGCCATCGACCCTGGATTGAGTGGACTTGAACGAGTCTGCCCCGGCTTCTCCCCCACTTGCCAGCTCTCTCCATCTTGACCTAACAGGTGTTGAAGTCTCATTTGTCCTATGTCCCTGGGCAAGGGCTGGTCCACCTGAATTCATTTTACCGAAAACCGAGGCTTGCCTATTTAAATTTCACGGATTTATTTCTGCCAAGTTTCACGTTTTTGTTTTTGTTTGGTTCTGTGGAAACCTTTCAGAATTAACGTCTGCCCTCCCTGCCTTCTCAGAGTATACTGAACTTCAGCGAGGTGACATAGGAGCATTTCCAGGGCACAGAGCTGTCACCCGGTGGGCACTGAGCGGCGTCCCATGCTGGCTGCTTCATTAATTTATTTCTTTTTATAAACCAAGGTCATCAGGGTGAATACTGCTGATGGAGGGATGCTGATGGAGGCAGACAAGGTAGGAGATAAGGTTGGAGGGATCCAAAGGGCTGTGCTTTCTGAGTCTGTCCCCCCCCCCCGCCCTTTTACCATTACACTCTTATGGCCATTTCATGGTCTCTTCTCTATGCTGCCTTGTTCACCCAGACTCAGTTCTCTCCCTGAACAACAGACTTGGGCATAAAACTGCCTACCAGAAAGTTCTACAAAGACACTGAATAGGTCACTCAACTAAGTACCCGCAGACAAGCACCTGCTTGAATTCCCAAACCTCTTCCCCCCACTCTCCCCGCTCCCAGCAAGGGAAAACGCCATCTTCCCAGGGGAGTCTTTCTTCCTTGACAACTTTCTTTCCTCACTCCCCACCGCCAGACCATCAGCAAATCCTGTCAGCTCGACCTTCAAAATATATACAGAAGCTGACCATTTCCTCAGCCTCCAAGGCTACCACCTTGCTCCAAGCCATATCCCTTCTCCTAGATTCCTGCAAAGCTTGCTCCCTGGCCTCCCGGCGTCTGGCCTTGTGTCTCTATTCTCAGCACATAAGCCAGAGGAATCTTTTCAGGGGTGTCATTCCTCAAAGACAGACTCCTCCCAGTGGCCTAGGAGGCCCATGCAGTCTGGGTCCCCATCACCTCTCTGACCTTGTCTCCTTATACGCCCCCTCCTCATCCACTCAGCTCCACCCACCACCCTGACCCCTTGCTGTTCCCTCATGAAAGCCAGACACCTTCCTGCCGCAGGGCCTTTGCACTTGCTATCCTTTCTGTCCAGAGTGCTCTTCACTTAGATATGCACATGCTTCTTCTCTCGGCCTCAGATCCTTACTGAAATATTACTTTCCAGCAAGGCCCTTTCTCTCTCTCCCGCTTCTGCCTTATTTCGGCACCTACCACCATCCAACATAAGATAAAGTTTGCTTATGTATCTGTCTCCACCAACTAGAGTATAGGCTCTGTGACAACAGGGACTTTTCTGCTATCTTGTTCACCACTATATCCCCAACCCCGAAAACAGTAGCCAGCATGTAGCCGGTCATCAATGAATATTTGTTAAATGAAGAATTTTTTTTTTTTTGAACCGTGAAATTGAGCCTGCTTCCAGAAATACGAGCCAGTGATTATGAACATGGGTTTTACAGTCAGACTCATGATTCAAAAGCTGCTCTGTCTCCCTTTTAGCTGTGTGACCTTGGACAAGGTCTTGACCTCCTCTAAATGTCGTTTTATCATCTTTAAGATAGATATGATGAGGTACCAAAAAAAAAAAAATGTAGGAAATACCGAGCACAGAACCCGGCAAGCTGCAACCCTTTGCTACGTAAGAGCTCCTATGGGTGTTTCTTTGCTACAATAACTATTATGTTGTCCACTGACCACGAAACTCCCATCTCCTCTCCTGGACTCCAGTCTTTCCCAAATCCTAATGCCTTCTACACACTCGGGCCAGAGTCATCTTCCAGAACAGAAACCTCGTTAGGAATAAGGACTCCTGAACATTTTCTCCTCCAAAAAAGTAACAAGAGAACGGACGATTGTCCGGCTGGCTGAGTGTCGAAGGTGTGCCCCACGGTGTACCCAGAGGCTCTTGGCTCTTGGCAAAGGCTAGATTTATCGGTCACAGGAACTTAAGGAGCCCTCTGCCCATTCATTCAACGGACCCCTGGGTCAACGGAGCAGAGTGTTCCGCGGCGAAAGGTTATAGGCTTTGCAGAAGCCGTTCAGAAAGGGTATTCCACAAAACAACCACAGAGCCTGGCGACGGATTTCTAGAATCCGGTTTGCAGAGTTAGCACGTTCTGTTCCACTCTCTCTCTCTCGTGCTGCCCTAGAACCCTCCGGAAAGAGTCCAGATCCCTCAACGGGGCATCAAGGCGTTCCACGGTCTTCCCTGCCAACCTCTTCAGCTTTCTCCTGCACCTCGTAAGCCACCACCCGGCCTCACCTCCCCCCAGGGCTTCCGTTCCAAACATACCACACTCTGTCTCGCCTCCTGGTCCCGGTACCTGCCTCTCCTCCCGCCAGCGCATCGTCTAGCACATCGCCCCGGCCTCTCCTGACTGCGCCGAGTGCCCCTCCGGAGGGCAGGCACAGTGCCCTGCGCTCACGGTCCTGTAGCAAGTTCAACTCCGGCCCTGGGAGCAAAGCACGCCTTCATCGGTCTGCCTCCCTTCCCCGTCCTGGAAGACAGGAACTGGGATCCCAACGGCTTGCCTGGTGCCTCTTGATAGCAGGGCCGGAGACATTCTCCCAATCCGTGGCCTCGGGATCAGACAAGCACTCTTAAGCTAGCACCGGTTGCACAGCTGATGTGGGTCACTTTCTCCCAGTCCCACCGAGGACTCCCTTTGAGGACAGCGCACACAGTATCACTAACCAAGTGCATCTTTCTTGAGACTGAAAAAAACAGAAAAGAAAAGAAGAAAGCTGTTCCCCTTTCAGACCTGCTTACAGAGTGAAAAGGGCACAAAAGGAGTCTCCTCGGCCCCTCGCCACCCCCCCACCCCCGCAGCCCTGCCCCGAGCAGGTGCAGAGGGCACTGGGAGGCAGGAGACACGGGCTCTGGCCCCCAGGGAGCTGAGTGTCCAGGGAGGAGAAATGGGGTGGGAAATCGGGCAAGAGTGCAGAAGGGAGGCCCGGGGCCGTGGCTCCCCGGGGGACTGGGCTCACGGTGACAGACCGCACCCTGGAAGACAGCACTTTTGCCTGAAGGAAACGCCGAGAAGGAGGGGAGAGCTCCTCCCTCCAGGAGAAAGTGGGAAAGGCTCGGAGGGGAGAACAAACGCTGCCTGTCGGGGGATAAGGAGAGAGGAGTCTGGGGGACACACGAGGCCTGCCTGGGAGGGCTTTAAACATCAGGCTAACAAGTTTACTTTTTGTCCTGAGGTCAAGTGGGAGCCACTGAACGTCTGCAAGCCAAGGAGAAAGTGATGTGCGTGCCAAGTAAAGATTAGGCAGGCAGGGGCGTGTGTGTGTGTGTGTGTGTGTGTGTATGGGGGGGGTGGGGGAGGTTAGAAGGATAGAGGGAAGGAGTCTAGCAGCCCAGACACCAAGCAGCGTGCATCTGTGGAGAAAGAGGCCTGCAGGAGGAGAAAAAAGGGAGAGGTGGGGAGTGCACAGGGGACTCCCCGTGTGCCAAGCATTGTGCAGAAGGCCCCACGTGCCACCCCGTGGAAGCTTCCCCCCGACCTGCTAAGGCACCATTCTTGTTTCACAGATTTTAAAAACAAGTCTCGGGAAGGTTAAGTGAATTGCTGTGGTCACGCAGCCAGGACCGGCGGGGAGGCCGGGACGTGGCCCAGGGCCTCGGACGCGGGCACCTTCACCTTCACCCATAGGTGCCTCTGCGTGGAGACCACCCGCCCGTGCTTTTAAAATTCTTGCGGGCTGCTTAACATACTCATTAGCTGAATACATTCTTTTTCAGCAGGGACGATAATTCGATAAACGATAATAACAGTTAGGGGCCGTCACATGCTGGGCGCTACATAGAACGTGCTACACTACTCACTCACAAATACCAAACAAAGGAGCACAGTGGGTCTGTCCCTTCTTTACAGACACCACAGCTGTTTACCTTAGTCTTCCAGCCACGCTGGGCACCTCGGAAATGCTTGTGGAACTGAAAAGTCCTGTGGCCGCCGGAAACTGACCAGAGCGAAGGTACCAGACTCCATCTGCTCGCACGTGTCCTTTCCGTAGGTTTCCCTTTGGGGCAGCACGGTGTTTGTGTTACCTTCTGTCCTCCTGCCCCTGCGGGCCCCTGGGGGGTTTTGATGGGTAGGTGGGGGCCAAGTGGCCATTTAAAAAAAAAAAAGGTTCAACTGTGAATTGTTTTCAACAAAGTTTAAAAACTCCAGTATGTTGTAGAAACATCTCCCTGTGGTTGGACAGGGGTGGAAGACTTTCTCAAGCTAAGAGGGAGGACAGTGTTAGAACCCATGGCGTTTCGTCACTTTAAGGTGGCATTCCGACCTGACTTTGGAACAGACTTGAAACAGTATTTCACAAGAAGAAGCAATTCTGTTGTATCCTAAGTTTTAAGAGCTTTTAACTTTGTCTTTCTTCTCCTCTTGTTACAAACAGCGTAGTTTGAACATGGGAAGGAACTGGGGGGAAGAATAATGGTCTTTGTTTGCTAATGTGTTTTCCTTTTACTCACTATTGCGAAATGTAATTCCTTAATAGACGATGTCTAATGATCCGCATTAACCTCTCTGAAGGCCCCGTTGAGCATGACGAATATGTAAATTATTACTTTTCAGTTTTCATTGAGAAGATAAAACACGAATCTATTAAATTTGTGTTTTACTCAACTTTTTCCACATGAGGCCTTTAATGTTTTAATGTTGTCAGTGACAAATACGAGTTACCCACTTTCCAGCCAAGGCTGTCCTTCCCCTTTAAGATGTCCTCGACGCTGGGCACAGTCCGCTTCCCAGCCACGGGCTCCGTTTGGCTTTACCAGGTGCTAGAGTTCCTTCCAAAGAACCTTCACTTCCACCTTGGAGAGCCACAGAGCCGCTGGGGTGGTGCTACACAGGTCAGGGATTTAAGGCTTGCTGCTTTTGAACCCGCTGCCTCTCTCTTGAATGAACCCCTCAGGACGGGATTGCAAATTCACTTCCTGTCCGGACAACACATCATGGAAAGTTCTGAGCTGTGAAACAGCCTGCCCTTTTATCTTCAAAGCTTGAAAGCTCTTGGATCTAAGGAGGAAATAGCTTATTTGAGTTGAAAAAAGACTATTTGATTTGAGGGCGGGTAAACACAGGGTTACCAAAAAATGAAAACCAAACAACTTTTAGCCTAATAAAAAAAAAAAAAGCCACGTCTTTATAAATCTGCTGGTAGCTCATCAACACCACCTAAAAATCAGGCATTCTTCCGTTGGAAGCTGCAATACAGAGGTTCAAAATAGGTGAGGGGAGAGGACAGCCCATCAGAGGTTCTGATAAAACAGGTTAGGAAAACATACTTTGGAAGAGGACGATGAACCGTGAGACGATAATAACGTGGTCCAAAATACGCACAGCCCGCTATCAGTGTTTGCAAAGGTCACTTGCCGACTAAGCCAACAGGCATATTTCACCAATCACCATAGTTGGGCAGGATTCTGACAGATTAGACTTGACCATAGCGATTTAAGATATTATTATTATTATCTGGCTATTAAATTACTAATTTTATGACCTTAGGCAAGGTGTCCAAACTTTCTGAGCCTCGGTTTCTTAATCTATGAAAAGGTTAAATAATGCCAGGATTGGCGCTAACACAATTTACTTGCACAGTCCCTGGGACGTGGCGAGAACCTCATCCCCAGGACTAATTGTTCTTTTTTGTTCTTTTTGGTAATAAGGGTACGAAGATAAGGAATTTGAGGAAAATGAATGTCAATGTTCTTTTAAAAGGAATGTCCCAGGACTAAAGTAGTTTTTCTTTAAAATGTTGCCCACAGGATCCTATCTTTCTAGATTTTTAAGATGTGGCTCTACGTGTGTGTGTGTGTGTGTGTGTGTGTGTGTGTGTGGAATAAAACCTACATAATTAGCCATTTCAATATCTTTTAAAATGTGCTGAAATTGCATGTCTGAAGGAAAGGACAGGGCTTTTGGTTTCCCGTTCCAAATGTAGGGAGCTTGGAAGTCTTCACTCCATCCCAACTACAAGTAAAAAGCTCAACAGACTGAAAAGTCAGCAACCCTTCTTGGATCCATAAAAGAGGGGCGGACACAGGGCAGACCACTGTCCCTGAGGTTGGAGAGACAGGCAGGCAAACGTGGTTGACGAGAGCAGAGACTCCCCAGGAAACTGAGTCATACTTGACTCATGCCTGGAGGCCCTGTGCCGACGAGTCTGAGAATTAAAACACTCCACGGGAACCTGGTCACAGGGGCCCCCACAGTCTTACCTCTGGTAAATGGACTAAGTTCCCACAGTCAATAATGGAGAAAAAGTCCCTTGGGCTTCCAGGAAGTGAAGAAACGATTCTGAAATACCTCAGATCACTGTTTGTCTTAAAAAGGCCAGCCCTCGGGGGAAACTAGTTGACCAACGCTTCACAGCTTGTTCTCTGAGCCTAACTGGCATGGGAAACCCAACTCCCGCCCACTCTTGCCATCCTGATCTACTTAAAGGGAGAGAAAACACTGAGAAACACTTGTGAGGGTCACAGGATCACTAAAGGACTGAGGCCTAATGACAGGCTGACAGGACACTTCCCCTCCCCCACACCTCGCCACCACATCACTCAAGGCCTATTTACAGCAGCTCTTTCCACCTGGTATGTCATGTTCAGCTATCGGGAAAAGATTACAAGGCACACAAAAAGGCAAAAAGCGCAAAGTGAATACACAGAATGAGCATCAGAACCAGACATGTCAAGGATGATGAAAATATCAGACTGGGAATTTAAAACAGCTATGATTAACAGGCTGAGGGTTCTAATAGATAAAGTAGACAGAGTGCGGGAACAGACGGGCAATGCAAGCAGAGAGGCGGAAATCCTAAGAAAGAACCAGAAAGAAATGCTAGACATCAAAAACACTGATTGATACAGAAATGAAGGATGCCTTTCATGGGCTTATTAATAGACCAGACCGGTTGAGGAATGAATCCCTGAGCTATAGGATACATCGACCGAATCCTTGAAAACTGAAAAGCAAATAGAGCAAACGCTGAACTAAATAGAATATCCAAGGAGTGTGGGAAATTACAAAAGGTGGAACATACATGGAATGGGAATGGAAAAACCAGGAGAATAGAGAAAGAAACAGAAGAAATATCTGAAAGAATGATGACAGATAACTTTCCCCAAATTAACTTCAGACACCAAACAACAGAAGCAGGAAGCTCAGAGAACACCAAGCAGAATAAATGCAAGAACAAAACAAACAAATAAACAAACAAACAAACACAACAAGAAAAAAACCCCACCCGACCTCACTGTATCATTTTTAAAGTACATAAAGTCAAAGATAATTTTTTAAAATCCTGAAAGAGGGGCGCCTGGGTGGCTTAGTCGGTTAGGCGGCCGACTTCGGCTCAGGTCATGATCTCACGGTCCGTGAGTTCGAGCCCCGCGTCGGGCTCTGTGCTGACAGCTCAGAGCCTGGAGCCTGTTTCAGATTCTGTGTCTCCCTCTTTCTCTGACCCTCCCCCATTCATGCTCTGTCTCTGTCTCTGTCTCAAAAATAAATAAACATTAAAAAAAAATTAAAATCCTGAAAGAAACCAGAGGTTAAAAAAAAAAAATTCTTACCCATAGAGGGACAAGGTGAAGAATTACATCCAATTTCTCCTCAGAAACCATGGAAACAAGAGAGTAGAGTGAAATATTTAAAGGGTTGAGAGAAAAAGAAAACCCACCACAATTCTATACCCTGCAAAATTATCCTTCAAAAGCATGGGTGGCTCAGGCAGTTGTGTCTGACTCTTGATTTCAGCTCAGGTCATGGTCTCATGGTTCGTGAGAACAAGTCCCACATTGGGCTCTGTGCTGACAGCACAGAGCCTGCTTGGGATTCTCTCTCCCTCTCTCTCTGCCCCTTTCCCCGATTAGGCACGCACATGTGCTCTCTCTCTCTCTCTCTCTCTCAAGATAAATAAATAAGCATTAATAAAAAAAAAAGTGAAAGGGAAATACAGACTTTCTCAGGCAAATGAACATTTGGGAAATTTGTGACCAATGGACCTGCTTTATAAGAAATGTTAAAAGAAGTTCTCCTGCGAGAATGAAGATAATATAGCTTGGAAACTCAGATCTACATAAACAAGGAAGAGTCTCCAAAAAAAAAGAATAAATGAAGATATAATAAAAACTTTTTTTCTTAGTCTTAACTGATCTAAAGGATAACAGTTTATTCAAAATAATAATAGCAACCATGCATTTTATTATGCACGCTAATGTATATATCTTCTGTGTGTACATATATGAATGTTTATGTTTGTTTACATGAAAATGAAATGAATGGCAGGAATGATACAAGGGATAGGAGGAAAAAAAATTGGGATTTTTTTGTTATGATGAGGCACTCACACTACCTGTGAAGGGGTATTGTGTTATTTGAAAATGGACTTGGATTAGTTATAAATGTATATGGCAAACTCTAGGGCAACCACTAAAACAAGTTTTTTAAAAATTATCATTGATATGCTAAGAAAAGAGAAAATAGAATCATATAACATGTTTGATTAAAACCACAGGTCAGACAAAAATGTGAAAGACAAAAATAGGAACAAAGAACAAAGGGCAAATAGAAAACAGTAACAAATACTTTAGCTATTAATCCAACTATAGAATAATCATTTGAGTATCAATGTTCTAAATATACCAATTAAAACACAGAGATTATTCAAGTGGGTCAAAAAACCTAGCTATATGTTGTTTTCGGGAAACCTACTTTAACTATAAAGACACAGATAGATTAAAAGTGAATGGATGGAGGAGCGCCTGGGTAGCTCAGTTGGTTAAGCGTCCAACTTCAGCTCAGGTCATGATCTCATTGTTTGTGAGTTCCAGCCCCACGTCAGGCTCTGTGCTGACAACTCAGAGCCTGGAGCCTGCTTTGGGTTCCGTGTGTCTCTCTTTCTCTGCACCTCCCCCATTTGCACTCTTGTGCCCTCTCTGTCTCTCTCTCTCAAAAATAAATAAACATTTAAAAAATTCAAACAAGACAACAACAAAAAGTAAATGATGGAGAAAAATATAGCACGTCAACATGAATCAAAAGAAAGCTGGAGTAGGTGTATGAATTTTAGAGCAGACTTCAAAGTAAAGAAGGAAAGTAAAGAAGGGCATTAATGAGGATAAAGGGGTCAATTCTCCAACAAGACATAATAATTTTTAATATGTATGTACCTAACAGAACATCAAACTACATGAGGCAAAAATTGATAGAACTCATGGAGAAATAGATGAATCCACTATCATAGTTGGAGATTTCAACCCCTCTCGCTCAGAAATGCACAGATCCAGGAGGCAGAAGTCAGTAAGGACATAGTTGAACTTAACAACACCATCAACCAACTGGATGTAATTGACATCTATAGATTAATTCTGAATGTACATTTTTCTCAAGCTCACATGGAATAGTCACCAAGATAAATCACATTCTGGATCATAAAACACACTTTAACAAAAACAAAAGTATATAAGTTATACAATATGTCTCCTCAGGCCACAGCGGAATTACACCACAAATCAATAACAGAAAGATAACTAGGAAATCTTAAATAAATAAGACGAAACAATACACTTCTTCAGGGTAGGGACAGAGAGAAGGAGAGAGAGAGAGAATCCCAGGCAAGTGCCATATGCTCAGCACACAGCTCAACGTGGAGCTCGATCTCAGGACTGTGAGATCATGACCTGAGCCAAAATCAAAAGTTGGATGTTCAACCGAATGAGCTACCCAGGTGCCCCTAAACTTATACTTCGAATAATATACGGGTCAAAGAAAAAGTCTCAAGAGAAAATTAAAAATAAACTAAATAAGAATGAAATAAGAACTAAATACGAATGAAACCACAACTTAGGAAAATGTGTGGGATGCAGTGAAAGCAGTTCTTAGAGGGAAATTTATAGCATTGAATGACTATATTGGAAAAGAAGAGGGGTGCCTGGGTGGCTCAGTCAACTAAGTGTCCAACTTCGGCTCAGGTCATGATCTCACAGCTCGTGGGTTCAGGCCCACGTCAGGCTCTGTGCTGACAACTTAGAGCCTGGAGCCTGCTTCAGATTCTGTGCTTCCCTCTCTCTCTGCCCCTCCCCCTCTTGCGTACACACTCTCTCAAAATACATAAATAAATCAATGATAAGTTTAAAAAAGAAAAATGATAGGTCACTTTTAATTTTTCAAAAATAAAATTATATTATAAATTTGAGTACTCTTTTTTAAGGAAGCCACACCCCACTCACACTCCAATGTGGGCCAGGGAGAGGTACCTTCACCTCCAAAAACCACTTATGAAGAAGGGAAGGTTAGCAGCCCCTTAGACTCTTTCTGGAAACTTCTTTTGTTTATTCATTTGGTTAGTCATTCAACACGGTCTGCACAGAGAGTAAGATAGGGACAGGTGCCTTGCCTGACCTGAGGTATTCTGACTAGTTTGTTGAAAGGAAGGAGAAGTTTGGGTGGCCATGGCTGAAGGAAGCAAAACTTCGAATTTCCTAGGGAAATTAAAAAGCCAATTATATAACCTTGCTTGGGTGAAAGATCATCTCATCCCGGGATGGATTACGAGAGAACCAGAAAGCAGGACTGGAACTCTTCTCAAAAGGCCTCGAAGAGTTTTAACATGATTTCTGTGAACTTTATTGTCTTGAATGTTCACCTCCTATAACACACCAAGATGGGTGGGTCGTCAAATACACTCCAGAAAGTTCGCCTGTTTCCTAGAGTTCAGTACAATCCATCTGGACGCTGAAGACGGTTGCCAGAACCGATAACATGTGGCAAAATGGCGCCCGGATACGAACACTGAGCGCCTCTTTCGGATCATGACTGGACAGCCGACTCAGGGGCTTCCTGAGAATGTTCCCGGCACGCCCATGAAGCCCGCCATCGTAAGCCATTTACCCTGGCAGAACTTAACGCTCATCTGAAGATGGCATAACATTTTTAAAAATGTCATCAAATCAGAAGTTCAAAAACGCCATCAAATCGTACCATTGTGTTATGTCAATTAGAGTTGGAATTTGCCCTCTCATTTTGTGCCTTCGGGTAGTTCCTTCATCAGTTGTCAAGAGGACCATAACGTGTACTTGTATAGACAGTTCCTGAGGGGAACTGCTATTGTAGAATCAAAGATAGGCGGCCGACGACATTACGTGTCACGTCAAAACCCCTGAGCCCGAATGGGGTCGTGAGGAAATGAGCAGACAGGTCCGCACCGAGGGCCCCTCCGTGACACAACTGGTCTGGGCTGCTCTGGAGAGTGGCGACAGGCAGAGGAAATCGGCCCTCTCTGACTGGATTCTAGAGCGAAACTTCGTCACGGAGAACATTCTTGGGCCGGCTGGAAGGACTTTCACGTAATTTTATTGCATTAACGTTAAGTTTCTTGCGTGTCACAGCGGTAGTTTGGTGGTGGAGAAGGAGGCGCTCGCTCTTAGGAGAAGCGGGGCTCACCCAAAGTGAGGCTTGTGCTCACCGGAAGCAGGGCTCCAGTTCACCGGAAGTGGGGCTTGAACTCGCCAACAGTGAGATCGTAGCCTGAGTCAAAGTCAGAGGAGCCGCCCATGCACCCTATTGAAAAACGTTTTTAAAAAGTAGGTGGTTGATGAACGAGTTATACAGGTCGCAATGTTGCGAAAAATCCTTCAATTATTCTTAAGTTTTCTCAAATAAGTGAAACTGAGAGTAACGATAATTGATGTTAGAACAGTTAGGCCTTGCTTCGGATTCTGTGTCTCTCTCCCTCTCTCTGCCCCTCCCCTGCTCACGATCTGTCTCTGTCTCTCAAAAATAAATAAACATTGAAAAAAAGAATAGTTAGGCCTTAGAACACCTGCTTGTCTTTTTTTTAATGTTTATTTACTTATTTTGAGAGAGAGGGCGAGAGAGAGTGCACACATGTGCGTGAGTGGGGGGAGGGGAGGGGCAGAGAGCGAGGACAGAGAGAATCCCAGGCAGGCTCTGCAGTGTCAGTGCGGAGCCCCACGCGGGGCTTGAACTCACAACCTGTGAGATCGCGACTTGAGCCGAAACCAAGAGTCAGACGCTCAGCCACCTGAGCCACCCAGGCGCCCGAGAGCCCCCACTTTTCAGGTGTTCTATTACACTGCGAGGCTTAGGGGCACCTGGGTGGCGCAGTTGGTTAAGCGTCCGACTTCAGCCAGGTCACGATCTCGCGGTCCGTGAGTTCGAGCCCCGCGTCAGGCTCTGGGCTGATGGCTCGGAGCCTGGAGCCTGCTTCCGATTCTGTGTCTCCCTCTCTCTCTGCCCCTCCCCCGTTCATGCTCTGTCTCTCCCTGTCCCAAAAATAAACGTTGAAAAAAAAAATATTTTAAACTGCGAGGCTCAGGCCTGTCGTTTATGGAGGAGAGAGCTGGGGCCGTTGACAAGAACATCCTGGAGAAACCGCAGACGTGTGAGGGAGGCGTGCACAGACCAGAAGCACTAGCAAGAACCGGTGAGAAGATCCCGGAGGGACCGAGGGTGGTTGCCGACGGCGGCCGGGCCCGGGGTGTGGAGGCGGCAGCGTGCCGCCGGAGGTTCTGGAAGCCTGAGGCTCAGCTCTCGCGGTTCAGCCTTGGCACGGTCAGAGCTGGCCCACTGCCACCGGGATAGACGGCGACAGGCCAGGTCTCAAGAATGTCTGCCCCCCACCCCCCACCCTGCTGAGCTGAGGAGCAGGTGAACGCAGGGTGGGGGCCTGGCCTCAGCACCGAGCCTTGCAGCCCCGGGGGCCCTGCCTCCTCCCAGCCCGCAGCTCTGATGAGGGGCATCGGTGGCGGGTTGGCAGCAAAGAGGAAAATCAAAGAGGCCACACTGGATCCGGGGTTCCTCTCGACCCAGGACTCATTGCCTCCTCTCTGCTTAACCTCGCCGGAGGAGCACACGTAAGGGCCTGAAGCTTGGTGCCCCCCTGACCCACGTTAGCAGAGAGGGCGGCCAAGAGTTCCAGGGAAATGCAAGCTCTGAGGCCAGGCCACACCTCTGAGGATACAGCGGCCGTCGAAGAAACACATCAAGCCCAGCAACGTATACTCCCTGGGGCAGAATTGTTGGAATAGAGGGACCAAGGGGTTGAGTCGACAGAATAAATAAAACCGGAAGAGATAAGGGAGTATAAAAGTGACGTGAGCCGGGAAGGAGACGTTATTGAATAGGCGCCTGGGTGGCTCAGGTGACTGAGCGCCTGACGTCAGCTCAGGTCATGCTCTCACGGTTCGGGGGTTCGAGCCCCGCATTGGGCTCCCTGCTGTCAGCTGTCAGCGTGGAGCCCACTTCGGATCCCCTGCTCCCCTCTCTCCGCTCCTCTCCACCTCGAGCTCTCTCTCAAAAATAACTAAACATTAAAAAAAGAAGAAGAAGAAGTTATTGAACAGAAAGCATGTAGCAGCACTTGGTGCCTGACACGGAGGCAGGGATTGGTTCCAAGGCCCAGAGCCGAACGGCTCGGGACAGCCGTAAGGACTCGAGCCCGCTGTGCTGCCTCCCCAGTGTGAGTGACAGAGATTCGGGGGGTGATGTTAAATCTACCCTTCCTCACTGCTTTAAGGATGTCCTTTACCAACCTCAACACTGCCTCTAAAGAGTTAGCTCTTTGCCGCACGTCCCACAATTGATAGCTACACAGCAGAGCATCGCAGCCCCGCGGTGGGGGACGTGCCTCCGCAGGTCTGACCGTGTCAGTCTCCAGCCTAAAAACTTTAGGTGGCTTTCTATCATCACCAGAAGGAACTCAGGACGACACCGGAGGCCCTTTACATCCCGGTCGCAAAACCACTTCCCCTGTTCTCTAAACACCTTGTGATCTAGCAACAGAAAAATTGCAAGCCCAGGGGGGCAAAGAGGCCGTTTCTCAAAGGTGGGTCCCGTGGATCTGTTACTGCTGCCTCGGAAGCTTTTGGAGAGAACTGGGGAGAGACTGCCGTGGCTAGACTGGCTTGGCTGCTCCGGGCTCAGGAGGTCGGGGATGGCTTGACGTGCTGTGAATTCACGAGCCTTCCCTGGACATTCCCCATCAAGACCAAATCTTTTCAGTTGATCTTAGCCAAAAGGCCGAGAGGCGATAAGACCAAATCTTTTCATAACTTCATGCCTTCATAGCTTCATGCTGTTGGAACCGCCTAGAAGGTTCTTTCCTACCCTGCCCACCAATTAAACTCCTACTCATCCTTCAAGACTCACCTAAATAGTAATCTCTCTTAGCATTATCTCTTGTCCCCTTCCAGACTCCCGCCCCTTTGCCAGTACGGCTGGTGCCTTCCTTTGTACACGGCCGTGGTCGTGCTTATAGGCTCGTACCCCCGGCACTGGTAGCATTTGTTTATCGACCCTTCTCTCCAATCGTGAGCTCCTCGAGGGCAGGGACCATGGTTCACTTTTCTTTGCAGCCCCCGTGGGATGTGCAGCACCTGTCACAAAGACAGCATTTAATAAATGCTCAATTAATTATCAGTGCCTAACCAGCGAATTAACTACCCCGGATAATTGTGTATCGCTGAAGGATCTGTCCAGGGTGGTTCTTTGGAATTCCTGCCCTGAGGGAGGGTCAGATTCATTTACTCTGGCTTATCCTCGAGGTGGGTCAGCATGATTTAATTTCAGAGCTTTGTTATGTTGTCATGCTTGCCTCCAAACACCTGCCTGTTCTCTAGACTGAGGCTTTCGCCTGCAGGGCCCTTCAGTCTCCTTCCCGGCACAGAGGTCGCCTGTCTAGCGGTGCTGGCCGGTGTCACTGGTGAATGTGTCGGGCGCTAAAGGTGTGCTTTCCAAACCTACCTGGAATTCTCCGTCCCGCACCCTGCAGCCTGCCCGTGAACACCTACCTGTCTTCTGAAACTTCGCTCAGGCGTCATCTTACGGAGGAAGCTCCTTTGATCACCTCCCCTCCCCACCCCGAGCCCCCACTGCTCCCAGGCCCCACGAAGCACCGTCCATCACAACACCCTCCCTCTGTCCGTCACAGCACCTATCACTTGATCGTGCTATTTCTGGGGCTGAGTCTCTCCTGTGAGGCCAGGACAATTAGGGACAAAGAGCCGGGCCCTCTCGGCATCACCGGAAACGGTCCTAGGCCACAGCCGGAGACACCAGCCCGGGAGACAACACAGACAGGCATGTGCTTGGGGCACGGCAGGATTCTGCAGGTGCAGCGTGTGGTCCTGCTGAGGGCGGGCCTGGTGTGCAAGCCAGCCAGCGGGGCCTGGGGGACAGGGCAGGGTGTAGGAGCCACCTGTGTGCTTAGGAGAGAGTGGTGACAGCTCGGCCCTGAGAGATCTGGAGCGCAGTGCCCTGACCAGCCAGCCTGCAACGCACAAACACCCGTTCGGAAGAGTTTTTGAGCTCAGATCCTGAATCCGTTGACAAAAGGGATCAAGGACTAGAGGAAAGGGTACCGACTTTTTTGTAGGCATTTCTCCCACGGCTCTTCTTCGACAGGCACCTGCTTCAGGAATTAATAAGCTCAAGTTCTTTAGGGAAGAGAACTCTTTTTAAAAATCGCAGACGGAAGAGCATCCATCATTCCCTCCGCCTCCCTTCAGCCTGGTTTCGATTTTAGCCTTCCCATTCAGGCTGGGTGGCCAGGCATGCTAAGCCTGAGGCAACAGCAGCGCTCCTAAAAGGACAGAAACAAGTTTTTATTGAAAGCTGGCTCGGCTTTTAAAGATGAGCTTGGCAAAATAGCAAACACACAGCACTTAGCATGTGCTGGGCCCTGTTCTAAATGCTTTATACGAATCAATTCACTAAGCCTTCCCAACAACTCTGTGAGGCACCGACTCTGATGGTGTCTGTTTTATAGATAAGGAACCTGAGGCCGAGAGGGTCATGGACTTGCCCCAGGTCTCACAGCCAGGAGAGAGAAATTGGCATTTGCAGGCCAGCAGCAGCTAGGCTCCAGAATGCACACTGTTAACTCACAGTGATATCCCACTCTCAGCATCACAGGCCATATAGTGAGGTGTGCAGGACATTTGGGACGGGCGCCCCTATGGTGGCAGGGTTATAGAAAGGCTAAGTTGGGTTTGGGGGGAGACTATGAGTGGACAGGGATGAATGAGGGGAAGGAATGAGAAGCAGGAGCGTCCAGGGAGGGCTCTGGTCAAGGAAGCTATTGCCTGGGTGGGCGATGTCCGAGAGTGGCCAGGGGACCAGCAACGATGGGTCTGAGAGAATGTCAAGAGACCCACAAGACAGGCAAAAGCCAAGACGAACCCTAATGTTGAGGCTCTAAACACGTACAGAAGCCAACGAGAGGCCAAGAGACCAACATGAATGAAGAATAAGGAGATAGGGTCCCATGTGGACAGGCAGTGGAGTGGTCCAGTTGGAGCACTGGGAGCAACCATCCTGGTTGATACAACCACCTGAAGGCCATGGGGGCGGGGCATGAGGAGGAGGCCTGGGTTAGGGAGCACCATGATAAATTGACCCCCAGCATTTGAAGTCTGGCCACCAGCAGTGAAAATGGAGCCGTGGAAAGAGGAAATGGGATTGATTCCTCGGGAGCATGCAGTCAGGAAATGTTTGGGCTGGATCCCTGACGTCCACTGAGCTGGGAGGCCATGATTCTGGGCTTCTGCCTAAAAGGTCCCAAGGGAGAATGTCCCTTCCGCAGCCACAGTCTCACTTGCTCTGGCCTTACTTGCTGAGGGTGCTGGTGACTTAAAGCGAACCTGCCGCCATGTCACGTCGTATAAATTTGGGGACTAAGCAGATACTAAGCTATAAAACAAGAGCACGGAAGTCATTAGCAACATACCAGTGAGCTCATCATGTCACTGTGGAGATTTCCCAAGTAAATAATTTCCTTTCCAACCACCAAGTGTCATAATGATACCACCAAGAAAGGTGGTATCATTACCACCTTTCTATTCCTGGTCTATTCCTGGCCAGCCTCTCTCAGATTTACATTCCGATCATGAGATGGGACCTCTCACTGCATTTCAATTCATTACTTAATCAAGTGGGATGCCGACTGACCCCAGAGTGTCTTAAAGTTGGGATTATTTATGGATATGGTTTCTTGTGTAGGGTCACTGTGGGGTCTCATCTACATATGTCTCTCAGGAAAGCTGAGAAGTTATTTGCATAAGAACCCGTAGGTTTCCTGGGAGGGTCTACAAAGAGGACCATGGAGGAACTAGAGGGCAGATTGCCTACAATTAGGACCCAGCTACCCAAGGGGAGACCCTAGCCAAACCCTGAAGGGGAGCACTTTGGAAAAGGAAGCTCCCACGCCCCCTCAAGCCAAGAGTGAGCCAGTCAACACTCACTCCGCTTCAGAGTGCGTCTCAGTCGAGAGAGTCGATCATGGTGCCATGACTAGCCTCAGTAGGCTCCTCAGTTCCTTTGAGGCCCTTCCTGGAGAAGGGGGTGCTCTCATGAGCCAGACCACAAGTGCAGTAGACTTCCACTGCACTGGGTTCAAAACATTTCTTAAGCACCTTCGGGGGCAGGTGGGGTGAGAGAGCAACGCCAATGGGTATGCTTCTTGTCTTCAAAGGCTCTCATGGTCCAGTGAGGAAGAGAGAAATATGCCACCCAAACCAGGGCCTCGGTTTATCTTTCATTGCTTCGTGTCTTCCGGTGGCCTTGAGGCTTCCATCATCATGCAATTTAACTTTGGTCTCTAGTCATGTTCTTTGCTTTGAAGTCTACTTTAGCCAGACGTTAATATAGCCACTCCTGCTTTTTATTATTACTACTATTATTAATGTTTGCATGATATATGTGTTTCTATTCTTTTACTTCCAACCTACCTATGCAGTTGTGTTTGAAGTGTGTTTTTTATAAACAACATATGTTGGGCCTTTTTTTTTTTTAATCCACTCAGTCAATTTCTTTTCATTGTTATATTTAGACCATTTACATTTAAGGTAACCGTTCACACATGAGGGCTTAAATCGGCCACTTTTTAATTTGTTGTCTGTTTCCTCTATTTCTAACTCCACCATTTCTCTCTTCTTACCTCCCTCTGGGTTACCTGAGGATTCCACCTTGATATAGTTACAACATTTTTGAGTGTCTTAGTCTGCAGAGTTTTCTTAGTGGTCACTATTATACAAACGTAACTTATCATAGTCTATAGTATCAACGTTAACTACTTTTGAGTGGATAGAAACCTTACTTCCATTTTGGTCCCTCTACATTCCCCATTTAAAAAATATACTTTTAAGAATTTTCTACACACATATTGAACACCACATCAGATGCTGTTATAATTTTTGCTTGAACCTTCCAAAATGTTGAGAAACTCATGCGAAGTAGAACAGTCTATTCATTCCCGTTTTTTACGCATTCTAATGTTCCTTTTTTCCTTTCCTAATCCAAACTTTCTCCTGTTATCATTTCCTTTATGTACGGGGATCTTTCTTCAGCCATTCTGAAAGGGTAGATTTCCTAGCAACAAAATCCCTTACTTTTATGTTGTCTGAGAATATCTATTTCCCCTTCATTCTTGAAAGATATTTTTGCTGGTTATAGAATTGGTGCTTGACAGTTCTCTTCTTTCAGTTCTTGAAAAACGTTGTGTTATTTCTGTCTGGCCTCCGCGGTTTCAGATGAGAAATCTGCTGTTTCTGGAGTTAGTGTTCCCCTATATGTGATGCATTGTTTCCCACTGGCTGCTTTCAAGATTTTTTTTTTTTTCTTTTTTTGGTCTCTACGTTTAAAAGTTTAATTACAATGTGTCTTAGCATGGGTTTCACACCATTTGGGTTTATCCCATTTAGATTTCACTCAGATTCTTGAATCTGTAGATTTATGGCTTAACCCCTCGGACGCCTTCCCAGCAAAAGTGGGGCACCACCAGCCCATTGCCTCCAAGGGCCCCACTGACCCCTGGCAGTAGGGAAGCAGAGGGCTCACTCACATGGCTCTGTCGCTACAGGATTGGGACAGCAGCTCAGCTGCTTGCTGGGCCCTGCTGACGCCGGGGGGGCGGGGAGGGGGATCAGCACGCCAGCTAGCCTCGTACCTCACTCTGCCTCTTTGATCCCAGGTAAGGGAAAGGCTCAACTAGCTACTGGACCCTACTGGTATTGCCCAGGGAAACTGGAGCACTGCCTGCTTTCACCAGCAGAGACTAGAAGATCAACTACCCACCTGGCCCACAGACAGTATCCTGGGGAGTTAGGGCACCACCTGCTTCCACCAAGTCAAAGACGAAAGACTAGAAAGATCTCTGCTTAGCCCTACTGAGCAAGGGATTGGAGTACTACTGCCTGCTTCTGTGGGGCAGGGGGTTGTGGAAAAAGATCAGCTCCCAGTTCGGCCCTGCTGAAACTCTGGGGGCAGGGTGTTTCTACTGGTACTTGGCTGGAGCAGGGCAAGTATTGCCCAAAAGGTTTTCTGTTGCTAGGTGACCCCTTTCTTGGCCTTTTGGCTGGGGTTGGGGGGGGAAGGCTTTTCGTGAAGATTCTTTTGGTCTGCCTGTTGGCAATCCCAGTTTGGAGGCTTCTGTAGGGCTCTGTCCAGAATATACAGAAGGCAATAAAGAAACCCGGGGGACCCACCGCTGTGCCGTTCCTCAAGTCCTGAGGGCCCTGGGTCGTCTGCCTTCTTCTCCCCCCAGGAATCTTCTTGTGCTAGTTTGATATGTCCATGGCCTTTTTAGCTGGGCGAGAGGGGGAGCTGGGAGGATTGGGGCTGCTTCACCTCGGCTGTAACTGGAAGTCCGACTACATCGGGCACGTTGAGGAGAGGTCAGATATGTTGCAAGAGACCTCCGGTTCCCTTTCGGGTCACACGCCATCTCAAAGTTCCCTCGTGAGCATGCGGAGGGGGGAAGCAGCCGAGAAAAAGAGCCAGTGAGATTGTCACAAGCTGCTGTGCCGTGCAAGGACAAGCTTTTACTGCTTTAAACACAAAGCCTTCCCCGCACATTAGAACTAAGTAGTGATCCGGGAAGCCTGCACATTGAACCAGTTTCAAAACATAAACTACAGACTTTAGAGAGCACAGCTCACTCTCCCGTGCTGCATGGATACATTTGGTGACTATTATAGATTTCTCGGTAGGCTACCCAAAGTACTTTAAAAAAAAAAAAAAAACAAACAAACACCACGAGAAAACCAACACTGTAGCAGCAGTTCATTGAAATGGGCTTCCCGGGGAATGTGGTGTGAATACACCAAATCAGTAAGATGCCCATTGAAAAGGAAGGCTTTGATATGCTGCAAGAACAGTGACTTGTGTCCCCAGTTTCTGACGTCTCTTTTAACATGAAATTTTAAAACATCTGTCTCTGAAGCAGAGCAGGAAATCTCCAAGCAGCCATAATTCTTTGGTTGCAGCACACGGCAACTACCGGCTGTCTGCATTTTTTTTTTTTTTTTTAAATCCTACCAGGAAATCTCTCTTTTCCCTTTGAAACTAGTTCAAAGCAGGGTATTTAACGGGCATTTAGATGGAGGGAGAGCTTGAGAGGCCACTTTTACGAATGGTGTCATGAGATGAGTCATGGTCAAGGACGTGATTCTGCTTGTGGCAGGGTTATGAATGGGGCTGCTTTATTACCAAGCCAGGGGCGGGGGCGGGGTGGGGGCGAGCGGGAGACCACCTGATTCTACGTCAGTCTCATAGAAAAGGCAAGTTGCAAATGTCCCTTGTCAGGCACCTCTCTTCTGGGCACCTCTTTGAAGCAAGAATAACCCTCCTGGTCCTTTGTTTGAATGAATGGCTCTTGGAGCTGTGTTCCCAATCTCTTTGACGGTGGCTTATATTGCGTCAGTGGCCGTGGATTGGACAGAGAGGGTGTTGGGGTTATGCGTGCTTGTGTTTGCCTACGCAGCAGGGGGAGGTCAAGGTAGGTTTTTTTTTTTTTTCCTTGATGAAATATATGAGGTACCATATGGTCGGAGTAACCTGAGAATACCAGGTGTGCCCGCATCAGAATCTGATGTGCTGTTACCATGGAGACATTAGCTCCCTCTGCAATGCAGGGCCTCTACTTCCCCCCTCTGAAGAGCTTACTCGTCTAACAGGAGCAGGTGCTCTGACATACAAAAGAAGTAAACCTTGAAGGCAGGCCTTTAGCAATTTCTGATTTCTTTTTCCTTGATTCCTCCTGGAGTTTTCTCCCTCTCTACTCAAGGCTCTTCTTTGAGCCAAGGCCTTGGCAAACTAGTAACAATGATAGTGACATCGATTCAGAGGGCAGATACAAACAGTGTCTACCCTTTTAGATGAGAACACCAAGGCTTCAAGAAAATAGGAGATTTTATACCAAAGTCATAAGTCTCATAAAGAAGCTTGTCCAAGACAGAACCTAAACCCTGAACCATCTGACTTCACCCCGTGCGCTTAACTTCCTGCCAGTGATTAATCCATTACACTATAACGCCTACCTTTGCAAAGATACATCCAACTTTTTTTTTTTTTTTTTTTTTTTTTTGGCCCTAGCTGGGCTTTTCTGAGTAAACGCCAAATGCAATCAGGTGTGGGAATGGACTAAGAACTGAGAAGCAAAATGGAAAAGATGTGAAGCCCCTGAGGGTTATAGGCTAGCCAAGTAGTGACTTACAAAGAGGACATGTCACCACCACCCTGAGAAGGAATGGCTACGATTTACTGAACATCTGTGTGTTCACCTTCATTCTTTCATTAAATGTGTATTGAGTCCTACCTTATGCGAAGCATTGTTCTAAGTCCTGCGGATGCAGCAGTGAACAAAACCAACAGACAAAAGTCCCTGCCTGTGGGGACTCCCCGGACTCCCCAGTCTGTGACCGTGCCAGGCATTTGGCCCTGGGAACTGGGAAACGGGGAAACCATGGTCCTTATCCTGAAGTTTACACTTAAGGAGCCAAGTGCACAAGAAGCTAACTGTAATGCCCTGTGACAAGTCTAAAGAGAGGTCCAAAGTGTTGTGAATGGTGGATTCTTGGGGGTGGGGGCGGGTTCCAAGGTTTTTCTCACTAGCTTAGGTGATCAAGACCCTCAAGAGATCCCAGATCCACGGACGAGCCTGGAGGTCCTGTGGGGGCCTCGTGACAAACTTCTGGGAAGTCAGAACGCCCTCAGGTAACACATATGGGCACAGGCCTCTGTGCTCTCAGGGACTATTATACTAGGTCTCCCTAACTTGTGCAACAAGCAATTGATCAGGCTTTTTGTATCTGTTTCTACCCCATTTCATTTCTTTACATTTCATTTTGCTTATTCTAGCTCTTCCTTCCACCTGCTGAGCTCTTTTTAAACGTTGTTTCAATAATCTTCACTATAATCTGTCCCTCCCAGCTTTGGGCCATCTAGAAGTTTGATATCTGCGTCTTTACCTTCTACGAAACTACTTGGAGACCGGGGTCTCCGTGTACGAGGTCCTGTAGCCTGGTATTAAGCCTTCTTTCCAGCCCAGCACAAATCTACTAATTAATGCCCTTTGATACAGCCATTCTATTAGCCAAGAACCCAGGTAACCATCATTCAGGTTGCATTCCTCTACCTTGTCCACAAGGACATCACTTAGACACCTTGCCAAACGTCTCAGCAAAGATCCTTCTTCCCCCCACAGAGGCCCACGCACACGCACCCCCACCTTGGTAGAAAGTTGGAGAGATTGCAATGGCTTTAAAATTCCAAATGAAGGATGAGAATACCCCACTATCTGGCTCTAGCCAGCCCGGTGAACTCAGGCCTGTCGTTTACACTTGGGTTCTGTTGCAATGATGCCAAACTGTCAGTCAAACACAAATGAAATGTTACCAGACAACTGTCCCATTTCGTTTTATTAATTTTTGAGTAGACAGGCCTGGTATCAGAGCAACATACAAACAGAGCTCGGTGTCACCATTAAATAAAACTTACAACAAAGCAAACCTAATACATTTTAATGAGACGCACAGCCATGATTGTGCCGAGTGGTCATGAAAAAGGAATGGTAAGACACAACAATTGAAAAAACTTTCTGACACAGTTAAAAAAAAAAAAAAAACCCTTGGAGGTGAGAGGTAGGTAAAGAGAGGTCCTAAGAAAAGGAAGAAGGGATAAGGGGGAGGAAATTAGGACCACCTAATAAGATCATGTGTAAGAGTGGGTTCTGCCCTTCTTTGAATCAAACAATTCCAAGCACTGTTAAGTGTTCCAATCCCTGGACGTGGCCAAATTTACGAGCTGGGAATCTGGGCAGGAAGAATAGACCCTAAGAATATCTGTTGGGTTCTTCTAAAAGAAACTGACGAACTTTAAAAATCAAAATCAACTAAAATCAATCAAAGCTGATTCTAGGAGTACTGTTAAGATATAAGGTGAAAGATAGTTCCCGCCCCCCGCCCCACTCCCCCCTCACCAAGAATGGCAAGCAACAAGAGAAAAACGCTTTCCTACGCAAGAACTCTTTACTAGGGAAGCAAAGAATTAGATGATTCGATTAAAAATCATCCGGGAAGCTTTAAAAAAAATTTTTTTTTGCAATGTTTGCTTATTTTTGAGAGACAGGGAGTGAGCGGGAAAGGGGCGTAGAGAGAGAGGGAGACACAGAATCGGAAGCAGGCTCCAGGCTCTGAGCTGTCAGCACAGAGTCCGACACGGGGCTGGAACTCGCAAACCCTGAGCTCATGGCCCGAGCTGAAGCGGGACGCTTAACAAACTGAGCCACCCAGGCACCCCATCCAGGAAGCTTTTTAAAAATTCAGACACCTAGATGACTCCGAAGCCCACAAAATCAGGATCTCAAGATCCTGGATGCGTAGGCATGTGTATTTTTAAAAGCTCCCCCAAGTGGTTCTGAAAATCACCCTAATTGATTATCTAGAACCTTGATGGATATGTATTTTATACCCAGGGGGAATTCAAAATTATAGCCGGAGAGAGAGGAAAAACTGGGGAAAGCAAGCTGAAGAAGTGGCACACACAAAGCGTCACAATGTCAAGTGTATAATAATAAAATGTAGTCAGATTGCTTTCCTAACTCCCACCACCTAGGGAAAGGGTACTCTGACTGGCACGGTGAATGGGGAGATTGTTTTGACTCCATATGGAGCAGGCTGAGTGGGATGTCAAAACAGGAGGTTTTAGAAAACCCCAGAGAACCAGGCACTTGATTCACAGCGATAAAATGTTTTAGGAGGTGAAAGGAAGTGAAAGAACAGAAATGGGCCTTTTCAGAATCTCGCCGGATCCATCTTGCCCCCCCCCCCCCCCCCCCCCCCCGCCGTCTCCAGAGGCCAAAGCAGTTTTTAATGAACTCCTTCTCAAAGAGTCCTTTCCTCCTCCTCTCTTTCGCTGCCCGGGGCAAGAGGCGGAAGCTGGGTGTGCTCTCTCCACCCTGTGTGTCATTTCACCCCAACCTTGCTGAAGACATCCCCTGCGATTGTGACCTGTGTTGTCGAAGGCGCTCACGAGGGCAGGCAACTCCCAACTGTTTTAGAGATGTTAGAACTGTTGCCCAAGATGTATCCAGTCCTGCACCCCTAGGGGGCCTGCCTGCAAGCTTCCCCCCCCCCCCCCCCCCCGAGGGAAGCGGACGCGCTGTATGTCAGAGGCTCCCTGGGGCCCAGAGGCCGTTGGTGAGCCTCTCACCAAAGAAGCCCTTTGGTCTCCCCAGAAGCCACTGCCCAGCTCGCCGCCTGTTTGCCGTCTCCGGCCCTGGACTCACCCACCTACTGTCCCCCCCACACACAAGGACCCGAAGGAAGCATGCGGAATACTACCTGCAGGTTTTATTTTAAATCAAATCAGCACCGGGCGCAGACTATTTATAAAACAGAGACACGATCTGCCTTGGCAGGAACTGGGACTTTACTAGAGCACTGAACAGCTCCCGGCGCTCCGTTGATGCTCTAGAATACGTTTAAATAGGTTGCCTCCCACACAAAGGTGGCTGGAAAGAAAACGGGATAGAAAACCGAGCCGGTTTTCATTCCGAGATGGACCACTCGGGTCCTGTTTCACTTCTCTGTCTCTCAGATGGGGCATGATTTCGGGAACAATCAAGGTGTTTTTCTTTTACCGTTAGCAAAGCAGCAATTCCTGTCTAACACTTTCACAAGGGGATGTTGGGAAGAGAGTAAGCACCGTAGCCAAGCGTCTTGCTGTGTGATCTCGGGCACATCACCTCAGTCCCTCTACGGGGGAAAATAATGGCACGAGGCAAGGTCTCTAAACATCCACTCGGCCCGAGAGTGGTCTGGCTTCCCAGGTGGAAAACTTCCAAAGAAGAAAAAGTGAAAACAAAAGACAGACAGGAAGCCAGCTGGGCAGTCCCGTCGCCCAGCACGACAAGGAGCTGTGAGGTGCGTGGGTGGATGGTCGCCCGCAGTAGATTGTTGTCCCCCGTCGTCCAACCCCCTCCCTGGAAGAGGCTCATACATCTCTGGCCTTGCCGTGCGACACCTTGCAGAGAGAATAATATTTCCCTGTTTCACGGACAACGGGTTCGTCCACGTGGCCTGGTTTGGCCACTGAACACAGCAGAAATGATATATGCGCCATCTGATTTTTAAGAGTTTTTGAGTGCTTCTGAGCCCTCTTGCTCTTTTCCCTAGGTCATGAGGATGGCGGGTGGGGGGGGGCGGTCTACTGAAGGCATCACGGATCTCCAAATGAGACGACGTAGGATCCCAGCCAAAGAGCTGCCGGCGACATATCTATGGGAATAAGAAACACACCTTTGCTATCACGAGCCACCGAAGCGTTGGGGTGGCTTCGTTATCTCAGTCTTACCCACAGAAAGCTGACCCGTCCAGCACCCACCACGGGGCCATGTGTGATAAATACCCGAAGAACGACCAGGGCTGCTCGGCTACCCTGTACTCTTAGAATGGACGCTTCTGGCTGGAGCAGCTTTATAATTTAGACACCACCACGGACGCCAGAAATACACAACTATTCAAATATGTAACACCGGCTGCCCCCCGCAGGAATTTGGGGGTGGGCGTGACGTTGCCATCATGGCTGTGCCCTCAATTCACCATGTATCTAAATTCCCTTAGGCCCGCAGGAAGCCTTGACCCTCTCCCTGGAGCCAAGTCACGTAACCCCTGAAATCTCGCGGCAGCCCTCCATTCAGAGAGGTCTGTGCTTATTTTTCTTGTGGCTGTTCACCTAATGAAAACACGGGATTTAGAAATTCCTCAAAGAACAAATAGATCCTCCAGGCCAGGATGAGAAACACTGCATTCAGTGATCTGAAAGAAAGGTCCCTTCCAACTCTGAAATAGGTCAATCTTAAAGCATTATCTAACCTGGACAGGATTTTCCTCCCCATCTCACGGGTGGATAGCCTATCTATTAGGGGCACACATCAACCGGATGCAGCAAATTAGGGCAGAAAGACGGGTGAATTTTCCAAATGAACTGGCAAGATAATTTAGGGAAAATGAATATGGTTATCAGGCAAACCTGTCCCGACTTAGCAGACTTTGTTCAGAAAGTAATGTGTGTTCCTTTAAGAGGGGGGGGAAAAAAGTCAGAGAACTAATTAGATTTACAATCTGTGAACATCGTCAAAATAAAGAGTTCAAATCTATTTTTTTCATTCCTGTACAGCCTGGGGGCAATAGCCAGAAGAAATTACTATTAAGGGTGAGTAATGCAAAAGAGATTGTGTGCGAATTTCAATCTGAAACGTGCGAATTTAATATACAACTGCGAATTAAGAAGCGCCTTTTGATTTACGAAGTGGGCTTGGTTCATGCTTGGAACAAAGTTCTGTCCCGTAGACGATTCCAAGATGGACTGACGGACCGCACGTGCACCTGGAAAAACAAGGGGGGATTTCGTAGCACTGGGAAGACACTGGGGCCGCAGAGCTGTCTCGTCACCCGCGGCACGTAAAAAATCAAACCACCGAGGGGAACACTGTTGCTCGTGCCTGTGTGGCCCGCCGTGGCCCGGGCCAGCCGCCAGCCCGCTAGAGAAAGCAGGCAACGCAGTTTGTCAACAACCAGGAATCACAAGAAGGTGATTTGGAGCCACGCAAAGATCAAGGAGATTTGTGCTTATTCAGGCCGTGTCCACAGACGAGACACCCGGTTCTTCTGCTCCTAGATTTTCTGCCGAGCAGCCGATTTCAAATCCAAGCTTCGCCATTACCCTGCAGCGAACGTGTTTCTTCGGGTCGGTGCTCCTCAGGACGGTTTTGCTTAAGGGGTCACAGTGAGGAAAGGAGACCTTCTTCTACGATTACAGATTCTCAGTGCCCACTGGGGATGTTCTTACGGTATACAAAGTACAGGAGGCAATGATCATATCGCTCCCTACCCTCACAGAGTGTTAAAGAACTTGCTCTAATAAAAGGGGACCGTCACTCTGATACAAGTCAAGAGGAAGGCGATGATCGTTACCTCTACCCGGATTAGTATTCCTTCCCTCGCCACCCGCCGAACTCCTCTTCATGCTTCAAAACATGGCTGACATCACCTCCTCTGGGAAGCCTTCTTTGTCCTTTTCCTCCTCCACACCACTGTCATCGGTGCCACATACTGTCATCGGTGCATAGAATTCTGTGATGGTTTGTTTCAGGGCTTTCTCTAGCAGGTCAAGTTCCTTCAGGCAGGGATTCTACCCAGAATCTGCTGGACATTCGAAACTTGGAATGATTGAATGAAGGTCTAAGTAGACTTACGTAAATAATCTTAGTTAAGGTTCAAATTAACATGCATGAAAAAATAAATCTTGCTTAGATCCTCTAGGCCCCCTTCCTGCAGGATCCCTCAGGCATTACGTAGAAAACGTAGGAAACCCCTGGAAAGCTCCGCTTTATGGAACCGGAGACCTTCTGACATCATGTAACACCTTTCCTTCCTTGTGAAAAGCCGGTGGGCCAACGAACTACCACTCCAGTCTGTGATTCTTAAGCAAGGCACACAGGCCCTGTGCGACCCTCTAGAAGGCGCGTCTCTAACTACAGTAAGAGAAACATCGCGTCGCTCGTAAATTCCCTCTTTGTTGAGAAATTATGCTTACTCTTCTGTTTCTGTCGTAAATAGCGATTCCCTGTATTGGACAGGGAATCAAGGGGTAGTGCGACACTTCGGTCGATTTCTGGTATCTTCAAATTTCTGCCCCGCTGCAGAAAAGTACCGCGTAAGAGAAGAGGGTGGCCCCTAATTTTGACAGATCCCCAACGGCCGTTCACCCCGAAGTCAAAAATGGCCCGATGCAAATCAGTGTGACCCTATTCACCGTGACTGGCAGGGGTTAGGAACATTATTCATCATAGCATCTACTTAGTTCAGAGGGACTGACAAACAGCCAGCCTGGGCATCCAGGGCTGCTTTGCGCCTGGAGGAAAGAGAGAAAACTGACACAAAATAAAAATAGCTAACCAGCGGTGTGCTCCAGGGGGCGTGCGGAGGAAGCCCCTGACTTGTAATTACGTTTGCTGGCTTCTGTGGCATAAATAGGCCCGCGGAGGCCAACTCCAAGCTCTGCGTGGTTAAAAGGCTTGCCCCTTCCCTTAAAATTCAGCGATCGGCTCCGGGAGAGCCTGCCAGGGGCCAGCGCGGCACGGCGGCTCACGTTTCCTGAGGGCTCACTGCGGTGCCAGAAACTGACAAGCCCTTTAGACTCAGGATGTCATTTCGTCCTCCCGACAGTCCTCTACGTCCTCACGATACCACCACGCCTCTCGCGACCCGGCAGACGGACCCCTTGTGTAAACAGCTGGTAGATCTCCAGCCAGAGAGCAGGAGTGAGGCTTTGACCAGAGCGCACACAGTGCAAGTTAAGACGGGACATCTGTGGCGCGTGGCAGTCTTGGCCTGGTCACAGGAGTACACGCGGATTCCTTCCCTTTGAAAACGCCAGATCCTCCCTCTTCGGTTCTCCCTTCTAGCCGGGACTCTCATAGCTTAGCACTTTTCTGTTAGTAACTAGGAATCTCTGCTCTACTCTCGCTTCTCCCTTCAACAGTTCCATTGACCTTCGATGGAAGGGTCCTCGTCCTCCTCCCTCAGCGAGGAGAGGCCTCAAGCCGCTGCCTCGGGCGGCTGGCGGCTCTGGAAACGTCCCACGCGGATAAAAGGAGAGCCGCAACAACCTGGCGCCTCTGCGGGGCAAGTTTTGCACAGAAGCTGGAGGAACGGTTGTGCAGGTTGTGCACCGACAAGTGAAAAGGAAGAAATGGGCGGTGACATTCACATGGTATCTAGAAGACAGGCATTCTTTGAAGACTGGGAGAGGAAAACTCACAACACGAATGAAACTTGTCCCAAGGTGTTCAAGCGCTATCACGTCCAGACAGAGCAGAATGGGGGACACTATGGGAGGGGCTGACAGAACCAGGATTCCTGGGCACACACGGAGCAGGGAGGCAGGCAGAAGGAAGACCCAGGTCTCGACCTCGAGTAGGGGCTTCCACTGTTCCGTGATTTTGTTGCCAAAAACACTGAGTCTCTTATTAAAAACTCTAATATGTGCAACTTAAACTTGAAAGAATTTTCCTATTTGTTTAAACATCTTCCAAATGAAGTGAGCGGTTCACAGGTTTGGCCAAAGGTAAATGAAAACTTCTGCGTAGTGAGCATGAATTTTAATCATTTTTAATAAAGCTCCTGACTTAGAGTTGCAGTCAATGATTTACCTCTTCCACTTGGATCTATCCACTTTTGTGAAGTAACCTTTTCACCACAACAGTCATTAAAACTAAGCAGTGAAATACATTATAAATCACTGTACCCAGTGAGGCGAAAGTTAAAGTTAAAAAAAGGAATGAGGTGTATTTAATCTCATGGCTCTCAGTACAAATACTCTTCATAATTTCTAGAGGGCATTTTTGTACCAACAAAATTATTTCGCAATGTTTTCATATGTTCGGTCTGTAAATTTTCTAATGTCGTGAACATTGTTATAAATTGCACACAAAAACTACTGTAAATTACAAATGTTCTGCAAGCTATCAATACAGTCAGGGTGGAAAACTCACAAATCACTTCTTGACGGAGAGGCATCATCACAGAAATTTGCAGAACACTGTCCCAGGTCACCACTGACAATGGCCAGCACAGTCCTGTCCTAGGAGTCGTATGAAATGAGATGGAGTCATGACTGACTTCTAGGCCAAAGGCTTTTGGGAGACAGAAACACAAGCACTGACTAACTTGATTTCTATACATATTGCTTTATGTGTAAGCATATTTCCTTTCGAAGTAATTATCACATAGAAAAATATAAGGTAAAAGGTAAAAATATCCCCTCATGCAAGAGGTTTCTCATTTTGGTTTGAATTTTTAAAAAGTAGGTGTTAATTCTTAAAAGGAATTCATCTATCATAATGCTTTTTCATAAAATGTTAAGAGTTCATTTACAGCACAAACTGGCAAGCTATAGAAGAAATTGGTATGCCCTGAAAAGTACAGAAAAGATGTTTTCATCCCACATTAAAAACTTCAGGGAGAGGGGCACCTGGGTGGCGCAGTTGGTTAAGCGTCTGACTTCAGCCAGGTCACGATCTCGCAGTCTGTGAGTTCGAGCCCCGCGTCAGGCTCTGGGCTGATGGCTCAGAGCCTGGAGCCTGTTTCCGATTCTGTGTCTCCCTCTCTCTCTGCCCCTCCCCCGTTCATGCTCTGTCTCTCTCTGTCCCAAAAATAAATAAACGTTAAAAAAAAAAAAAAAAAAAAAAAAAAAAAAAAAAACTTCAGGGAGAAAATGATAGTTTCCACCAAAAACAGGAACTAAAGAGGTGATTTCTTGCAATTAGCAAATATGTGTTTCATGCAATTCTCTGATGAGAACCCAAGAAAATGGTACCTTTCTTTTAATGTGAATATTTCTGAATGGGGCTTCTAGCTGCCTCGAACAACCTCCATTCCTCTGGTGCTGTGTTTCAGCAAATCATTTGCAGAGTCACACTGCTGTATGACATTCTGTCCAATTAGCTGTCAGCCTTCTACCTTCACTGCAAGGACCTTACTTTTCCGAAGAAGATTTCATACAATCACCCCACCCCGTTGAATTAAAACCACACAAAAAGCTGTGCTCACAGCCCGACTGCTGGGCCACACAAACCCAGTGAACGAAATCTCAGGTGGGGAACATTTCTGAAGAGACATGAGAACAATTACAGTCATTTCACGATCAGTTATTAATTTAATCCAGAATACAGCAAAGTCTTGCTTGAATTTGCAAGTGTAGGTAAAAACAAACAAAAAAGGTAATCTATAAGAATGTAAGCATTTTATGAATGTATGCGTGTATATTTGAATATGTACACATATTCATCAGTTACATGATGGACCCCCCAAAACAGTTCATTTTGTTTGCCATGTCTGATCGACCCACATTTGTCACCTGTGCTATGAATTCGGGAAGGCAGTAGAGAACGTCAGTGCACTGTGTTTTCAAGAAAGCACACTGTTATTTATTACAAACTCTTTGCAGAGGCCTGCTTTGAAGAGAAACAAATTAAGCCAGTTCTTTCAGTAAAGGCAGAACAACTTATTACACTAAATTCAGAACTAGCTTAGATTTTGAAATACGGGCTCTGCATTGTAAACCGAAATTTCATCCACATTTATCTTGGGAGGAAAAAAGTTTTGATTGGGGAAAAGGCTTTTAAAGGCTGACGGAATTCATGACAAGGGTTCCTAAGGCTGCTTGGAAACCAAATTGTTCTTAAAAAATAACTTTGATGAGTTAAGTGTAAATGAATCAGAAACATATGGATTAAATTTCCCTTAAAATACACAAGGGCTTGAAAATTAGAGGAAGTGTGCCTGGTAAAGTACATTTGAGAAATGTTACAAAACATGTTTCAAAATGTTTGAAAAATAACTTGAGGTATTTTACAAATTGCAAACGAGGCTTAATTCATTCATCTCTAATTACATAATAATTACTAACACTATAGTTTAAGATTTATGTTCTGTAATACAGTAGTCATACCATGATTAGTTATTTGTCTAAAGAAGCTATTCAAGATGTGCTAATTGGAAACATCCTGAACGTTCAGAAGTAAACTCAGCTCTGGGGTAGTGCTTCAAATACAGACCCCAACCCCAGGGCCAGCTCTCCTGGTAACCGACGGTGACCATACACACAGCTAATGACTCTGGAGCTGTCATCCAGTGGGCAGAGCACTGTCAGGGATCTTATTAATAAAAATAACCGATGGAGCTTTATGTCGCTTAAGTTGGTGGTCTAAATATAATTTGTGGAACCTCTTAGAATGACTGGTTCGTATAATAAAGCCTGTCCTGAAAATCAAGAAGGTATATATTTATATACATCTACAGCAAATAACAGTGACATTCTCCAATTCACTTTAATCCCACAACACAAGAGCCTAAAAGTCTCCTGGCAAAACAGCATCATAGGAAACAGAAGGTAACAGTGATTAATAACCTCAGAAAAATGAGTGAGTGTAACATTTATTTCAAGAATTGAGTACTTTTAGGGGTGCCTGGGTGGCTCAGTCGGTTGAGCATGTGACTTCGGCTCAGGTCATGATCTCACGGTTTGTGGGTTTGAATCCCACATCGGGCTCTGTGCTGACAGCTCGGAGCCTGGAGCCTGCCTTGGATTCTGTGTCTCCCTCTCTCTCTGCCCCTCCCCTGCTCATTCTCTCTCTCTCTTTCTCTCTCTCTCAAAGAATAAATAGACATTACAAATTTTTTAAAAAGAAAAGAATTGAGTACTTTTGCATTTACACTGTTGAAAGTAATCTTGGACTATGGCAAAGAAATAGGTTGTGGAGCTAAACTGACCTAAGTCCATTCCTTCCTCTGCTTCTTAGGGGCCAAATGACTAGAGCAAGTCACTTTATAAATCTGTTTCCTCTTCTGCAAAAAGAGAGTAACAGTAAATCTTAGAGCTAATGCACAGATTTAATAAAACAATAAAGGTAAGGTAAAGTGTCTAGCACATAGCAAACGTTACAAACGTTAGTGCCAATCTATGGTGTCAGTTTATCTCCTATTTCTTATTTTTAACCATCATTAACTTGGGTGAATAGTCTCCACTGCTATGCTTCAGAGGCTTAAAGGTCCTCAGGAAACATCTTGCCTGCTTGCTTTACAGCTTATCTGTAGCATTCTCTCAGATCAAAAATAGATACAAGCGCTACTTCCCCGTTCAAAATGTGACCTTGAATACACATCAGAACATTTCTCTGCGCTCTGGTCTTTCACCTGTAACACGAGGGGACTGGACCAAGTCATTTGCTCCCAATTTCAGGTCTCAGCACCCTGGGTTGCTGCTGAGTGCCTCTCAGAAGTTGCGTGAAAGGTCCACAGAAGATCTCAGGAAACTCACAATTAGAGAAGAGTTGGCCATGAGACTTTTCTGATCATGAAGAGGATAGGAAGTAGCCAGTGAACACCGTCCTGGTGTGACGGGGGCCGTGGTGGCGAGCAAGGAGCCGGACGCGTCCCAGGTGAATCCCCGTGTCTGTCTGGGCCAGCTGTATCTGCCTGAGGTCACGTCCAGCCAGGGAAGGAAGAGAGCACGCAGGTAGTTGCCTCCAGAATCCGAGCCTGAGTTGACAGCCCACGTTGCCTTTCCGGCTATCCATTTGCAAGGCGGCAGCTGACGCTGGCCGGGCGATACTTACGCCTCCCCCCACGGTTCCCAACTCAGTCCTGCCTCCACTGGGCAAACACCCCAACATTCAAGTACGCTCCGCCACGTCAGCCAATCCGCACGACACATCACGAGGCAGCATCGGAAACACATACTGGAGAAAGTAGCAAGGACCAAAGGGAGTGGGAAGGCCCTAGCCACAAATGCTCCCTATTCTTTTGTCCCATTTACCTAATTCTTTTCTGGACAGCCTGTAATAGAGCAAAGGGACGCTGGGCGCCTTCCAGCTAGAACTATTATTCTACAACTACGTGACAGCATAATCAGGCATAAACATCTACTTCGCCCTTGGGTCTGCCAGGAACACCTCTGGGCACCAAAGATAAAGCTAAGAAGGCCACACACAGCCTAGGGAAATGACACACAGCACCAGAGCTCAGAGACCGCAGCTCCCTACTAGTCCTCATCCCCAGCTGGCTGTCCTCCTGACGTTACCCTTAATTCTAACAAGCCTAACGACTCTTTCACTGGGTTCACTACAGACTGGGGGCAGGACCTGGAAGAGGAATAGAGGTTGTCGGTCTGATAACAGAAGAGTAAAAATGCTGTTAAGAGCAAACACCAAAACTCAAAGGCCAGTGAGCGACAGACAGAAAAACACTGCTACTTCGCGCCCCCCCCCCCCCCACCAGCTGCTGGGGGTAGCATGTCTTCAGGATGACCTCGAATCACAAAGCAAAGGTGAAGTTCAAGTTCTCCGTTACAAATTCGGAGAACAAGTGTGATACATTTTGGCAAGGTTTCGATAAAAGCCAACTGAAAATAGATAAGCATATGAGGAGATGCGTGCCCTGTCACTACAGAACTGGGAATGACGACGGCAATGTTATACTGGGACACGCTTTTCAGAGAGGCAAAATCACAACACTGACAACACCAGATGCCGGAGAGGATGTGGGACGACCGGAACGCTCACGTGCTGTGGCTGGGGACGCAAACTGGGACAGCTCGCGTGGAATATGGTTTGGCAGCTTCTTACAAAATTAAACATACTCTTTAGCACATATTCCAGCCACTGCGTTCCTAGGTATTTACTCAAATGAGTTGAAAACTTACATCCACGCAAAGACCTGTACATGAATGCTTTTAGTAGTTTATAGCGATTTCTTAAGCTTGGAAGCAACCAAGATGTCCTTCAAACAAACCGGAATATCCATGTAACATCCGTGTTAGCCCATGTTAGTTAAAAAGAAATGAACTATCACGCCACAAAAAGACACGGAGGAACCTTAAGTGCATATTGTTAAGTATAACAGTATGATTCTGACTATATAACATTCTGGAAATGGCGAAGTGCAGAGACAGTTAAAAAAAAATCAGTGCTGGCCAGAGGAGTGGGGCGGGGGGAAAGATGAACAGTCAGAGCCAGGAGGATTTTTAGGGCACGGAAACTATTCTGTATGATCCGGTGATGGTGGATATATGACATTATACTGTTATCAAAACCCACGCAACTGTACCACACAGAATGAACTTTAATGTACGCTGTGTACTTTAGTAATTATGTAATAATAACGTATCAATATTGATTCAAGTATAACAAATGTATTATGCTAAAGCAAGATATTCATAAAAGGGGCTTGAAGCATTGCGGGGCGGGGGAGGGAGCAAAGCAGGGAGGAAGAACTCTCCCCGCTGTTGAATTTCTCTGTAAACCTAAATTGCTCAAAAAAATAAAGTCCATGAATGAAAAAATGGAGGGGGATTCATAAAATAAGATACAGTCATCTGGAAGAGTCACCATACGAAATACCCATTTTACAGTGGCGTCCTATAAATAAGTCAAGTATATTTATTAAACCAGTTAGAATTAATTGAAAAGTCTCTCTCATCTTCATCAACCCTGAAATCAGTAATATAACGCGTGGCAAACGGAAGAGGTCAGGTTTACCATATGTGATCTTTTAAGAACTGATACTTGGAAAAGTCATTTCTTACTAGTGAAAGGTTTCTTGCTCTCATTAACGGCAGTAAGTGCAGCAGTGACCGCAGATCAAATATGAACCACAAAGAAAACACCAACAAGCAACACTCTAGAGATTTATTACCCAATCGTAACCTATGCACAGAGACAGCTAAGCTCATGAGACCAGCAAAGTAGCAGCACAGAATGTAAGGAAAAGCACGTTTAATAAATACAATTTAGAAACATCTTTTTCTTTAAATTAGGGTCAAAATACTGAGACAAACACTGAGACAAAATTCGTAACCATACATAAACCGTCTTAACGTGTAATGATTCCCTGGGAACTGTCCCCACACAACGGTACCTGAAGTCGATGCCCTGTTGCCGTATCAACACGTGAACAGACGTGTGTCCACTTTTGTGTGTTTTCAGAAAACACATGTGGGTTCTTAGAAAGTGGACACAGGAACGGTTAGGTTCCAAGATTTTTCAGGTCATCACATTACTTTGCGTTTATGAAGCCACGAGAAAAGAGGGGGTTGTGTGTTGTGTTTGAAACTGCTTGTTGAAATGAAACACATCCCAATAATGAAGCCATACCAAAAAGGGAATTAAGATAATCCAGACATGTCACAGAGGCTTAATTTGGAATAGACGGTTTTGCAAAAGCAAGTATGTTAAATAAAAACTTCAAGATTTAAAAAAAGGCAGTGGGAAAAGGGCAGGAGGAGAGAAAAGGAAGTACTTGAAGAAACAAGTCTGCATAGATGATGAACAGAATTTAAATATGGTTTCAGTTCATTTCCTCCTAAAACTAAGCCTGGGTGACTGAGGTAGACTCTGGAAGTAACAAGTGCAAAGATTCAGGTTTTCCAAAGGGCAATATTTAGTCATCTCAGAGGTTGTCAAACAAAGGTGCGTTTTATAGTCTTGAACACAAAATCAAATGGGAGCCCGTTTATTGGAAGAAAACCTCTACGCTAATTCCCTATTTGTTGTGCCAAATTCCCAAAGGTATAACAACCTACACACTGCTGGGGACAAAGCAGTATCTAGTTGATTTATAGACATAAATGAAATAAGGTTGATCAAGAAATAAGAATGGGAAAATAAAAAGAATAAGTGACATTACCGTAATAGTTTTCCTTTTTTTTTTTTATTAATAAATCACTTGGAAATTTAGAAATACCATAGAGCTAAAGAGTTGTCCAGAGCCAAAAAAACCTAATAAATATTTTAAGAATTATTGTTAATCTGTGAATGTTTAAAAATGTATCTATTATCTTAGGGATTTTATTTTTAACGTACTCCCACAGTTTCCACATTAAGAAACAAAATTAAAAGCAAATGTCCTTAGGGGCGCCTGGGTGGCTCATTCGGTTAAAAGCATCCTACTTCAGCTCAGGTCATGATCTCACAGTTTGTGGGTTCGATCCTCTGTCTCCTTCCCTCTCTGCCCCTCCCCTGCTCACGTGCTCTCTCTTAAAAATAAATAAACGTTTTTAAAAAAAGCAAATGTCCTTAAAAATTAAATAAATAAGTATGAAAAGCCCAATTTGAAGGTATAAATAGATAAATACAGTAATTATAATGGAGTTTCTAGCTTTCTCTGCAAAAATAAGTAGTGGAGATGAGAATGTAACATTTGGGGCTCACATACTTTTGTTCCCTAACAAGCCCTCCAACTGTACTTCCTATTCTTTTCTGTTATGACAGATTTTTAGACTCACATAAATATTATGTGCATCACAGATTAAGTGGTACGTAAAAAATATACAATCGAAACAGTTAAGGAACAAAAGTTACAAAAAAATGTTAAAAGAATAATTACTACTGTTTCACGCAAGTTAATGTGGCCCTTTCTCGGAAAAGGCCAGAAAATATCCTTAACATTTTCTGCCTATCACACAGGATACAAGCTAAGGTGATTTATCACTTATGATGAAGGAAAGAGTGGGGCCCTACTATTACACAAAAAAGACGCAATAATCAAGATTAACACTGAAGAAGCCAAAGCCCACACAAGGTGAAAATACCTGCCTAAGCCCTTCACTCTAGCTGCAGTCAGAGTGGGGGAGAGTGACACATAATTATGCCAACGGGCTCCTGTCTTACAATTCCCATCACAGATTCAAGAGTGTACATATAAGAAACCTCCAAGGCAAGGGTTAACAGCAACTCAAGCTGTGCAAAACCTACAGAATATCAATAACTTTGTGTTCAGAGGAGTCAGGTACATTAGCCAAGTGGCAGAGTGACAGTCACATTATAAATCTGGGCTGTTAACGCACATTTTATTCTTGACGTGGTTGTATGTTTGTTCATCGGAGATTCACCAGATATTTGCTCGCCCCCTTTTTGAGTAATTAGTGGTTTCAGCCTATACTTTGACAGTCAAATATCACATCATAAAAACTGTAATCTCAGGGGCTCAACTGAAGCCCATAATTATGCAGCTAGACCACATGTTTCCTGTTCCAAGCTGTCTTGGTAGTTCAGAAGATAGAAGTCCAAGCCCAAAGCGTGTTTTTGATCATTCTAGAATTTCTACACTGCTACTGACTAGAAGATAAAAGTCTGTGATACCATCGTCTATTTTCCTGCTTCGATTTCTAGAAGGTTTCAGCCTACAGTTAAAAGCCATTTATCTGGCGCATTTCATCAACACAAATTTCCTTTAAAAAATAAAGGGGGGCGCCTGGGTGGCGCAGTCGGTTAAGCGTCCGACTTCAGCCAGGTCACGATCTCGCGGTCCGTGAGTTCGAGCCCCGCGTCGGGCTCTGGGCTGACGGCTCAGAGCCTGGAGCCTGTTTCCGATTCTGTGTCTCCCTCTCTCTGACCCTCCCCCGTTCATGCTCTGTCTCTCTCTGTCCCAAAAATAAATAAACGTTGAAAAAAAAATTTTTTTTAAATAAATAAATAAAGTGATTGTGAGAGCAAAATGTTCACAATAAACACGGAACGTGCATACACAATTACATGGGTACGTGTTTACCGTAAACATGAACTTTAGGAAATGATTCAGGAAAATAGCCAGATCTATAATAGTGACCTTGTTCAAACAAATTTCTTATTTTGAAACATTTAAAGGAAAAAGAGAAACACCTGTAAATATTATCTTTCCAAAGCACACACAGATTACTGCGCCTCTCCTTTTATGATGTGGACTCATCTCATTAGTTGGAACCAGAAGCCACACGGTGTGATTATACAAAGGGCCCAGAGTCAGTACTGCACGACAACTTGGCCCAACTCTGTAAGCCACAGAGCTCCCCCTCCAAGGGTCTTGTACACAGTAAGCAACCAGTGCAAGGTGGCTGAACAGAGGGACGATCTGATCAGGTATGTGCAAGACAGAATCGCACAAAACTCAGTCCTAACATCACTTTGTTGCAGAGCCCAAAGCACTCGTGTTTTCAGATGAAGTAAAGGAACCAAATCCTTCTAATTTGATAATGCGACACAGAAAAAAAGCAAAAGACAACAATTTTCTCATTCTGGGTAAGGCAACACCCTGTCTTGCAATAAAGACAGTGGACATACGATGTACAGTAAAGGCCGGATAGAAGACCTGGGGAAGCTCCTTGGGATCCTTTAAGGGGTTTAAGAAATACAAAGCATTGGGGCGCCTGGGTGGCTCAGTCAGTTGAGCGTCCAACTTCGGCTCAGGCCATGATCTCACGATTCATGAGTTCAAACCCCGCATTGGGCTCTCGGCTGGCAGCCCAGAGCCCGCTTCAGGTCCTCTGCCCCCCACCCCCCACCACCCCCGGTCTATCCGCCCCTCTCCCACTCACTCTCTCTCAAAGATAAACAATGAACATTAAAAAAAAAAAGAAAAAAGAAATACAAAGCATTTGCCATCCACTGACAGAGCAAAATGAGAAATGAGGGAAATAAAAAAGCACAGCTGACTCTCAACAAAGCAGATAAGCTTCCAGGAAGCTTGAGTGTCCAAATACTACTTAACTGATAGTTTTTTAAAAATCACGATCACCATGCTAGTATCCGTGAAGAATTTTAAAAAGAAGAAGAAATACATACCAACACGAATAACACAAAACCTAGAAAAAGGGTCTAACTAGTCAACCAAAATAGAAGTTTTAGCAATCAAAACACAAATGTTTTAACGACTGCCCCTAGGACTTCAGGGGGAAAAAAATATGTTACTAGATGGCAACTATTTGCAAGATTATCTTAGTGTGATCATTTATTTCTTTATTTTAAAAGGTCATGAATAAAAGAAAACTTATTTCAATTTTTTAAATGAATTAAATAAAAAAGAGTTAAAATAAAATTACGACGCCTTATGATTTTAACTCTTATAATCTATACCTCAGGGAAGCAGGGGGTAATTTATAGCATTCTATAAAATACTGGAGTTTAGAATCAGACTTAGGTTATCTGAAAATTGTGCAATTCTTAGTAGGGGAAAAAAATCTCTTAAAGCAAGATACTAAGAGGGTTTTTTGTTACGTATCTAAAAACTTCTATTATTTTTAGTTTTAAACCAGTGGCTGCTCTCCAAAATTGAGAATTCAAGATCTCATCAGATACAAATTTTAAAAAGCATCACCATTAAAGCATAGGATGCCCAACCAAAATGGGATAAATGTAATTTAAAACAACTAACACCAGGATATTTTACTTGTGATTAGACACATCTACTTTCTGGCCTCTTTTGACCGTGACATGTGCAGGTCAGATTTCTATCCTAATCTTATCCTAATGTACACTGTGGTGTACAAGTTCTCAACCTAGACAAGGAATAATTCTAAAATTTTCAAATGAACATCATTCATTATGTACAATGTTATTGTGTTAAACAAGCTATCTGGATAATTATAACGATTTTTGTTTTGTTTTGCATTAGCCACAAAAGAGTGGACTTGTTTCGAACACCCACGCATTTATTTAGTATATGAAAGTCAAGTTCAGCAAGAATCAAACATTGCTAGAGCTGAGGAAAGTAAAGGTCTTATCTATTTGAATGTATTGAAAGAAGAGCGAAAACAAACCCAGAAGTCTAGAATGAAGAAATGCATCTGATGCAATCACTACATTCTTCCCATCCTTCCAACGTGAAATGTTAAGTACCAGCAAAAAATACTGAAGCCCAGAGACACCGCCTGACAAAACGTCTCAAAGACCACGAGGCATGAGGATATGTAAAGCTGAAGAAATGATGAGATGGCTAACAGAAGAAATGGTGGGGGGAGGAAGGGTTAAAATTCAACCATATGATAGACGGCAACAGTAAGAGTTGAATTCTAAAGGTTTAACTAACGAGTTCGTTATTTAATTCCAAACTCTCGTTTTTAACAACGAACGAGGAATTTGACACAAACGCAGTGTTGCTGTTAAAAGTCAACATATCTAGGTCCCTCGTGTTCAGAGCAAAGAATAGAAGAAAACAAAGCAAAAAAACCCAACAGACGCACGTGAGAAAAAGAGGTCCCTCTAAACCTTTTGTAAACAAGTTTCTACAAGAGCACGCGGAGTGCTTCCTTCGGCCTCCCCGACACCTTGGTTTGGATGTGCACTATTCACATGTGCACATGTGGATACCAGTGCAAAGCCAGGTGGTGGAGACTACCAGGCTCTCTATGTAAGCTCTTCTCCTTTCTCAACTACGGTTATACTCTCGGTGGTTTGGGGTTTTTTTCTTTTTTTTTTTCCTGTAAGGGAAAAATCTCTCCAATGAGAAGTTTTAAACCTGTTTTTAAAAAAAACTGCAGGGAATTTCTTCACATTTTATAAGTAAAAATACCAGAAATGAAAGAGCTGACAGAAATTCAAGCAGATCCAAATTCAACCATCCATTTTTCATACTTCTCCAAGTCTGCAGCAGAGACAGACTTAGCAATTTTCTTAAGAGCCAATTCAAAGTCTCCTTTGGTAACAGGCATCTGAAGTTCCTCTTTAGAAAGTGCACGGATCTCTTCTGGACCTAAGCCATTGATTCGCCGTCTCATTGCCATTAAAGAGGCATCCCTAAAAACATACAAAATCAGTGAATACATACTGATGTAAATGTTTTAAACACTTTCAACTGTAAGGAAGTTAACACCAAACATTCAAAAGATCATTTTCTATGTTTTTACGATGCTGCTCAGAATTTCCCATTTTAGAGCTATCTGAGGGTGCAAGAAAGGTTAAAACAGGATGTAAATGACTTAAACATAAAATGTACTATTAATGAATCCAAAAAGTCTAGGTTAGGCTCAGCTAGTACCAAATTTCCTTTTCCTCACTTGCTCTTCAAAGACAGCCAAGAAAGTGAGGAAACAGAAGTGAATCGTGAACTACTGAATTGCACACTTGAAAATGAACACATGGCTAAGGTTAACATAATTCAAATCTTACCCAGTTTGTCTATAACCTAATTAGAGGAGGTAAAGCCAGGAAACTCCTTCTTTGGAACATGAATGTATCTACATATAGTGGATGTGGAATTCTCCACATGGAGCATTGCTGGGCTACTAAAGGGATGAAATCTAGCTCTTCCAGATCTTATTTTCAGCTCCACTCTGATCAACTGTAAATTATTATCAAGGTTTAGAAGAGGCAGATAATGCTCACAAAAAAAGCTAATAGGAAGCCAACCCAACCAAAACTTCAAAATTTTATATATTTTATTATAGTGATACTAGAAACTACTGTGAGATTATGTGCCGCTAAACTTAGACGCACACGAAAAATACTAGTATACAGAGTGAGAAACAACAGATGTTATAGTTTTAAAGAAAGGCTACTGATGTCAATTTCAGTACAGTTAAGGAGGTGACAACTAAAAGAAAATCCTCTTGGGGCGCCTGGGTGGCTCAGTGGATTGAGTGTCTGGCTTCGGCTCCCGTCATGATCTCACGGTCCGTGGGTTCGTGCCCCACATCGGGCTTGCTTGCTGTCAGCCTGTCGGCACGGACCCCCTTTCTGATCCTCTGTCTCCCGCTCTGCTCCTCCCCCACTTGCACTCTCCCCTCCCCCCCCCAAATAAATAAAAGAAAATCCTCTTCTTTGAGTGATGTAAATTGTCTATAAATTATTATGTCACTCAATTGAAAGGGAAATATGTAATATATACTTATATAACATAAGTATGTATTTCCCAGCTTAAAAGGATTGAGTGATGTGAATTATCTACAAATTATGATGTCACTAAATTATGATGTTACTAAATATATAAGTATATATTATATACTTCCCAGCTTAAATTGAGCAACTTTGCTTGCTCTTCTGCATGTGGTAAAATACTACTGACCAAAACGAAATATTCTTTTATGTTGACGCAGCTAGGCTCCAATTTAGGGCTAAACTGACCTTAGCTTGTCAAAATCATTATTACCAAGTAAAATTTCTTAAAAACCAAAGACAGCAAAGGGGACCATATTGTTATATATTTGTTCATCTAACAATGACCAAGGAAGCTATGTAAAAAAAAAAGAAAAAAAGAAAAAAGAAGACAAATGAGAAACCATTTCACGGAAATGGACTGCTGCTCTCACGTCAAAGGTGTTAATAACTACACTGACTTTAAGACCAGTCCTCATGTCAAATCTATACCTGATATCTAAAAGTCACAGACTATTAAAAAAAAAATACCTGCAAACATTAGTTATATCAGCGCCAGAATAGCCCTCAATCTTTTCTGCTATATCTTCCAGCTGAATGTCAGGATCCAGTTCAACCTCACGAAGGTTGATCTTCAGAAGCTCGGCTCTTCCTTTTGCTGTTAAAAGATTTTTTTGTTGTTACTGTTAGATGTTTTACTTCGCAAATCATCTTGATGAGAAACCGCGTATCAACATTTAGGAAAAGAAAGAGACTAATGCAAAAAGGAGTCAGTAACTCGAGTTCACCTAGTATCACCAACTCATCGCATGACTCAGAATTATTTCACTTCCCGTGTGCCTTGGCTCAATAGCTAAAAATTGAAACAAAACTCAGAGTTTTAAATACAGATTGTGAAATACAGGAAATATAATGACTTCAGAGTAAATATTCTTAAGATATAAACATACATATTCAAAAAGTTGTGAAGAAGATTGTGAAATACAGATTTGAAAACAAAGGGTCTGTGATCCCTCATGAAAAATAAAATCCTTATTAAAAATAAAATCATTAATATTCAACATTAATGTTCAAGTACTAGACATTCTTTTAGTAAAACAACATTTGGCCTAGTTTTATAAAACTATAGACTACGTGGACTAACTCCCGTGAATCACTTTGCTCACCTTTTAGTGTGATATAGAAAAGATTTCCTATGATAGAGGAAATCGGCCATCGTCGCAAAAAACATATTAATGTATTTTTACTTGGAGAGCTTGCCCACAGACGTCTAATGTTCCAGTACGATGAGAATGTGTATTGTGTAAGCTCTAATGAAGTACAGAATTATTTAAATAACCAATCATGCTCGCTTTTTTTTACCATCAGTTTTAGTGGCAAATTCGCTATTTAATACAGCACACTAAGAGAATGCAAACTTAGGTTGGATCTGGCTTTCTACTATTTCCTGATATATCAAATTAAATTTAATTTTCTCCAACTTTTCTTTTGAAAAGTTTAGATTTATTTTAAATCTACAGTTTAAAAAAAAAATCAATGAACACCCATTTATCTTCCATCTAGACTCATCAATTGTCAACATTTTGCCATTATCACTCCCTTCTCCTCCTCCCCACTGCTTTCTGAATTGGGAGCTAGCTGTAGGCAATCACGCTTCATCTTAAATTCTTCAGCATGTACATCCTAAGAACAAAGGTATCCATTCAACTATCACACTTGCCAGGAAATTTAACATTGGTACATTAGAATCATCTAATAGACAATCCAGATTAAAATGTCCCCATTTTCCCCAGGACTTTATAACTTTCTTAAAAACCATCACACGTTGTATTTAGTTATCTCTTTAGTCGTCTCACTTATCTCTTTAGTCTTCTTTAATCTAAAGCAGTTCCCCAATGTTTGTTTTGTATTTCATGACATTGACAATTCCTCCAAATGATCATACAGCATATAAAAATGCCTTTGCATTCCAGTAAAGACCACAACAATTTTGTTTGTGGATCTGAACAGTCAGATACTGAAATGTTTATGGCAATGGAAAGAAACAAGAACAACTAAGACAGTCTGGAAAAACAGTAAGATGGGAGGAACTGCTCTATCAGAATTTAAGACTTATTACAAAGCATTAGGACTCAGGTAAATAGATCAATGATACAGAATAGGGAGCCTAGAAGTAGATCAAAGCATACACTATGGATACCTGATTTATGACACAGGTGGTTCCAGCAGTGGGAGAAAGGATCCCAGAACTGCTATTTACTGGGGGGGGGGGGGGGGGGTGAAATTGGGTCCTACCTCGTACCATACATAAAAATCAGTGCCAGATATATTACTACCCTAAACGTAAAATGCAAAAATTATGAGCATCTTAAAAGATAAAACAGGAAATATCTTAATGACTTCAGAGTGAATATTCTTAAGACATATAGATAGATAGATAGATAGATAGATAGATATTCAGAAAGTTGACCATAAAGGAAAAGATTGATAAACTGACCACATTAAAATTAAGAACTCTAATTCATCAAAAGACTCTCTAAATAGAGTGAAAACACACAAGCTACAGAGTTTGAGAAGATATTTACAATGTATATAAGTAACAAAGTTCTTATATCCAGAATATTTAAAGAACTCCTACAAAAACTAAAAAAAGATCAGACCACCTAATTAAGAAAAATGGGCAAAAGACTTGAACAGATATATAACAACAAAATCCAAGTGGCTAATAAATAAAGGAAAATATATTCAAATTACAGTAAAACCTTGGAATGTAAGTAACTTGTTCTGCGAGCGTTCCGCAAGACGAGCAAACATTTCTAATAAATTTTGACTTGATAAATGAGCAACGTCTTGCAAAACGAGCAGTACGTGACACCAAATGCCACAGGATCACAACTGAGCCAATGGTTCTGGAAATTCGCTTTGATATACAAGTGCTTTGGATTACAAGCAGGTTTCCAGAACGAATTATGCCCATAAACCAAGGCTTTACTGTATTTAATAATGAAGAGAATAAAAATTAAACCACAGTGAGATAGCACTGTACACCAAGAGGCTGGTATAAATGAAAAAGGCTGAGGTTTTGGAAAACACTAGGTTTTGGGAAAATGGGAAGCCATAGGAACTCTCACACCTTGCGGGTAGAAGTCTAAAGTGCAACAACCACTTGGGAAGACAGATAGGATTTATCGACTATTGTTCCAGCTATGTAGCCTGACCCGCAATTCGCTGCAAGGATGGAATGCGGCATCTTAACCTAAGGAAGCTTAGACGTTTTCACCATGATACAAGTATAAAAATATTCATAGCAGCACTGTTCATAATTGCCTAAAACTGGAAAGAACCAAAATATCCACCAAATAATATGATGGATAATCGTGGTACAATCAACACAATGGATATCACAGGCCGAATTGTATCCCTCCTACTAAAGTATTATGTTGAGGGGCGCTTGGGTGGCGCAGTCGGTTAAGCGTCTGACTTCAGCCAGGTCACGATCTCGCGGTCCGGGAGTTCAAGCCCCGCGTCAGGCTCTGGGCTGATGGCTCGGAGCCTGGAGCCTGTTTCCGATTCTGTGTCTCCCTCTCTCTCTGCCCCTCCCCCATTCATGCTCTGTCTCTCTCTGTCCCAAAAAAAATAAATAAACGTTGAAAAAAAAAAAAATAAAGTATTATGTTGAAGCCCTGACCTTCAATACTTCAGAATGTGACTGTATTTGGAGATAGGGCCTTTAAAGAGGTAATTAAAGTAAAAACGAGGTCGTATGGGTGGGCCCTAATCCAGTCTGACTGGTGTCTTTATAAGAAGAGGAAATTAGGACACAACACACACACGCACGTGCACACACGGAGGAAGACCACCTGAAGACACTGGAAGAAAGGCCACCTACAGGCCAAGGAAAGAGGCTCCAGAAGGAAATAACACCTTGCTTGACCTTGGACTTGTAGCCTGAGAAAATAAATTTCTGTTTAAGCCACCCAGTCCGTGGTACTTTGTTGTGGCATACCTCGCTGACTGATACAATGGAATGCTATACGCAACAAAAATGAACAGCATCTGGAAATCGTAATATGGATGAATCTTAAAAACGTACTGGAGCCAAAGAAGCAAACTACAGAGGAACACAATCAGTGTGATTCCATTTACGTTTTTTAAAAAAAAAAAAAAAAAGGTTAAACTTTGGGGATATATTATTAGGCGAGAAAATGATAAGGGAAAAAACAAAGTATTTCCATAAAAGGAATACCAGTGATTACCAGTAGGGGCAAGAAGGGAGCGTGCTAGGGAAAGAACATACTGGGGGCTTCTGAAGTCTGACAACGTGCCATTTCTTGAGCTACAGAGGTAGTTATCTGCCTGTTTGCCAATTATTGGATAGATTGAACGAAATTTTAATACGCTTCCATTGTGAGTTCTATTTCTCACTCACACAAAGTAAGACAAGAGCAAAGCAACGCAAAGAGCAGCCACAGTGGAGAGAGAACCAAGCACGCATTATCTGGGATTGCCAGAAAAAAAGAGTGTGACCAGGCAATCTTTACCTCCAGAATTCCTTAACTTGGAAGTAAGGAGGCTCCTTATCTTTGTCCATCCCCAGCCAGCAGGCCCATCACTTGAGGTATGGGGCCAAAGAAGTCCTGTACTCAGGTGGCCAGCCAGAGGGGGGTGGGGAAAAAGAGGGAGGGGCAGGAAGCTCCCAGGTCTGCTGCTACACAAAGTGGCGGTGCTCCCGATGCCTCCGTAAGAACTCCAAACTTAACGTAAGTGTGACTTCACAGTGCTCCACACACAACGTGTTAGTGTGAATGTTAGTGAACAAAGATCACTCTGCTCTTTTGGTCCTGATACTAGAATTCATTGTATTTGGAAATCAGAATGTTTAACTGCAGCCTGCCCTAAGAACTCAAATGCCAAGTTTAATATACCGTATTATCCCATAGAAAGAAAGCTCCAGACAGTCACCTTAAATGAACTCTGGAGTATAAGCCAGTACTGAAGCCCTAGTTGGAAGCACCCTTTTCCCTCGTAACTATAATTTGGGGAAAGTGACTTCTAATTCTGCTTGTATCAGTGGTTTGTTAGAAGGTTCCAAGTAGGATTTATCAGCTCTATAAAACTGTATGAATGATATTTAATAACCTTGTGAAAGGATTTCACAAGTAATTAATAGGTTAATAGTCAAGAACCACCAACACTACATAACCAAGTTAATATACATTCTAAATTTAAATAAACATTGCTAAAAGGATCATACACTTCTTGTGATAACAACTTCCCTGAGCACACTTGGAGGTCCAGTGCAGAAGAACACGAGTGCACACTCTGGGGCCAGCCCGCCTGGGTTCACTGCCCTGCTCTGCCTCACTGGGTAGGATACCCACCATCAGTCAATCGACAAACAAGATTAGAGGAAGACAGAGAAAACCCAGATCCCTTCTATTAAGGAACCTCTGGGAGACAGATAACCCAGGGAAGTGAAGTCTACACAAGGGAGCCAGGCCAGGCCAAAAGAAGCCTTCAGAGAATGAGTATGCTTTAATGCCAACTTTGAAAAACCAATAATTTTTTTTTAAGTTTTATTTAAGTAATCTCTACAGCCGATGTGGGGCTCGAACGCACAACCCTGAGATCAAGAGTCGAATCTCTACTGACTGAGCCAGCCAGGTGCCCCAATAAAATTTAAATAGAGTGGGAAAGGGAGAAAACCTGGAAATGGGAGTACCATAAATAACGACATGGAAGTAGAAAGAAGCACATATATATACCAGAGGCGGGGAGGGAGGATGTTAAGTAGAAGAGTACAAAAGAGGACTGAGAAACACAAATAGACAGATATAAATAAGATAATAAATAAATAATAAATAAGATATAAATAAGATAATAAATAAATAAATAAAAATAAATAAATATAAATAAGACATATAAATAAGACAGATAAGAACTTATGGTAAACACACACACACACACACGCACACGCACAACTAAACAAAGAACTCTGACCCTGATGTGATGGAAAATTAGACTCCGCTCTAAGAGACTCTATGATGCTTTAATGATTTCGGGAGGTTATTCTAAAAGCAAAATATAATTAAATGAAAGGGGCTGAAAAAGGGAGTTCATTAAGCTGATCAGGCGGTTGCTGCCATAACTTAGATGCATAAAGTGAAGGGAGAGACTTATTACGTAAGGCCAAGCTCCCCCTGGGCCTGCTGTTTTGCCTTTTGTTAACTACGGCAGGTCGTACTTCCCAGGATGGCTGCGAGAGTCTCTCTCATCCCACACACGCTTCGGCGGTGCGGTCTTGACGCTCTCCCACCCAGAGGTAGTCTAATTCCCACCTCTTGAAAATGGGTGGGCTTGTAAATGCTTCAACCCAGGGTACAGGAGAAGTGACACTATATGACCTGTAAGGCTAGGTTATAAAAAGCGACGCCCCTAGCGGAACGTCTGGAGCCACGGCCACCACGTATGAAATCGGACTGTCTTGAAGCCACCGCGCCCGAAGCAGCCTGGGCCAATGGAATGACCAGAGACAACTTGAAAGTACTCCAGCAAGACAGCTCCAGCCGGGGCCTCCAGGTGGCTTTGGTATTATCTAGTCTTATTGTTTTACTTTTCGCCTTTTCCAACTAAAAATTTACTTTCATAGGTTGCTTGTGTTCATAAAATGTCCTCCAACTTCTTTTTACTTTCATATAATCTCTTCTTCCCATTAATTTTACCCTAGATTGCTACATCATTCTTTCAGATCTTTCCACATGTTGCTGTTTTGTCTATTCCAGACCCTTCTATCCTACCAGATGCTTCAGCCACAAGAGCTATCTATCTATTCGTTTTCAAGCAACCACACCTTTGTTTCTGTTTTTCTCTCTTTTTTTTCTTTCTGTTTTTCTCTTTGGAAATGAGTGAAAATGCCACTTCCTCCATGAAGTCTCCCAAAGCACCTCAGTCAGAATTTATCATTCCTCATTCTCCACTCCGAAGTACCATGGACCAGAGCGGGGGATGGGTTAAATAGGTGATGGGGATTAAGGAGGGCACTTGTGATGAGCACCGGGTGTTGTATGGAAGTGATGAATCACCGTATCGTACACCTGAAACTAATATTACACTCTATATTACCCAACTGGAATTTAAACAAAAACTTTAAAAAGAAAAGGAAAAGTACCACGGAGAACAATGGCACCACATGTTACACTGTTTTCCCTGCAGTTAGGTTAAGTGTATGCCTACTTTCCAACTACAAAGTGAGTTCTCTAAGGATGAGGCCTGTCCATTACTTATCTTTATATTCCCACAGAACCCAATAAATGTCTTTCTAATAGCAAAGAGCTACATAAACACCTACTGAATTAATACAGATGAAAGAAAAAGAGTGGAGTTCTAATTACGATGATCTGTTTGGATGCACTTTACGAGAAAGCGATTTCTCAAGTTCCGTGGTCACAGGTACAGACCTTCAGACTAGTCATGAGCAGACAGAAGCACTCAAAAGTGATTACCTATAATGGATATAACGTTTCCATAAGGGAAAACAAGTTTAGAAGAAAACCCTTCAGTCAGCCAAATCTATTTTCTTCTCCAATATTTCAAGGAAAGCTAAGTTCCTACCTTTGTATCATAAAGTATGTGTTTCTCCCCAACACCTAAGTTCTCCTTAGCAGTTTATAAAATTGCTACCATCAACTATTTTTCTAGTTACATTTTTTCCTCCCTATCATGGTAAATTAAAGTTCAAAGTACAAAAGTTTAAATGGTGTCAGTTCAAGTAGTAAAACTTTTATTTTCCCCCATTAGCATTAATTTCTTATTTATAATCATTGTATACAGTAGTAAAGTTGAAACTCATTTCATACAAATATACTAGATAGCATAGAGAGATTTGTTTTAGAAAACAAAGAAGAGTAAAAAGAGGAACAAAGAGAAAGTAAAGAAACAGTAAATCAGAAAGTGTAACAAACCACTCAAATTTCAAAATTTCATGCGGCTAACATGAGAGCGAGCCAGGCACTAAGGAGCTGATTCTGGGAGGTGTAATATTCCAGAACAGCTTCCAGGTTCTAAATTGAACCACTTCCATTAGTGCTTTAAATAAGTTTCTTATTATTGTAAATTCAACTAGTAATTTAAGCATGTTTTAAGAAAAAGAACATTTTTCTTTTTAAGTAACAAGATTATTAGAATTAATGATATATACATAGTAGCAGGCAGGAAAGACAATGCGAGATGGAATCGGTGAGCCAATTAATTACACCATAGAGCTTGGAGATCTAGTCACAAAAGTGAGTAAGGAAGATGTTATAAAAATTAAGTTCCAAAAGTCATAGGTGAGGCTTCCACTTCTGATCATCAGGGAGAAACTGGTACCAGACTTGTCTTTTTATGGTAAGCAAATATAAAACAAAAGAGAAGAGGCAACTTTTTTCATGCATTAGCCAAGAGACAGCAAGTAACTGTAAATTGGCTTTTTCTTAAGTTCTGCCAAAAATTTGAGTGCCTGCTGGAATAAAATTCAGTACCCTTCAAAGAAAAACAACATGATCCAGACTCTCCACAGTGTAAAATATACAATAAAAATTACTGAGCATGTGAAGAAACAGAAAAGGTGACCCCACGGTCAAGAAAATTAAAAAGCAGCCAATACAAACTGTGTTCCACATATAAGAATTAGCTGACAAAAACTATAAAGCAGCATATCAATGATCTATTTCCTTATTTTTACAATATTTTTTAATGTTTATTTTTTGAGAGAGAGAGAGACACAGAGTACGAGTGGAGGAGGGGCAGAGAGAGAGGGAGACACAGAATCGGAAGCAGGCTCCAGGCTCCGAGCTGCCAGCACAGAGCCCAACGCAGGGCTTGAACTCATGAACTGAGAGATCATGACCTGAGCCAGAGTTGGAAGCTCAACCGACTGAGCCACTAGGTGTCCCCCAATTATCTATTTCTGAATAAAAAAGTTACACTAAAGCATGGTGGCCTAAAATAACAATTTATTACCTTCATAGGTTCTGTGCATCGGGAATTTGGGAGAAGCTTAGCTAGAAAGCTCTAGCTTAGGGCCTATGATGGCTAATTTTATGTGAACTTGGCTGGGCCACTGTGTCAGATATTTTGTCAAACATTATTCTAGATGTTCCTGTAAAGATGTTTTTGTATGATGTTAGTATTTAAATCAGTGGATTCAGTCAAGCAGACTGCCCTCCATAATGCAGATGGGCCACATCTAATCAGTTGAAGGCCTGAACAGAACAAAAGCCAGACCTGCCCAGAGCAAGAGGGAACTGTGCCCAGAAAGGGCCTTCAGACTTTAATTGTGACATCAACTCTACCCTGAGTCTCCAGCCTGCCAGCCTACCCTGAAGATTTTAAACTTGACAGTCTCTGTAATTCCATGAGCTAGTTCATTAAAACAAATCTGTCTCTTTATACACATGTTCTATTGGTTCTGTTTCTCTAGAGACCCTGACTAATACAGGGACTCTCACGAAATTTCAGTCAAGGTACAGGCCAGGCCTACAGTCATCCAAAGGCAGCTAACTCACATAACAGAAAAGCTGGTGTTGGCTCTTGGTGGGACATGTTAGTTCCTTCTCACATGGGCTTCTCCACAGGCTCTTTGAATTCATGGTGTGGCAGCTGACCTCCCCAAAAGCATATAATCTGAAAGAGGGAGAGCCAGGCAGAAACTATCCTTTTTATGATCTGGCCTTGGAAGTCATATATAGATAGCATCATTCTGCCATATTCTATTCCTTAGAGACAAATCACTAAATCCAAACCATTTTCAAAGGGAGGGAAGGAAGTTCCACCTTTTGAAAGGAAAAATCTCAAAGAATTAAAGGAAGAGATGGACAAAATGGATGAAGAGATGAGGAATCCCAGCAAAATAATGGAGACTATAAAAAATAACCAAATGGAAATGCTAGATTTACAAAATATATCTGAAATGAAAAATTCACTGGACAAGATTGAAAGCAGATTAGGCAATGGCAGAAGAAAGTGTCAATGATCGTGAATATAAATGAACAGAAATTATCCATCTGAATAAGACTGAAAAAAAATGTAAGAGAGTCCCAGTGACCTATGAAACAATATCAAAGTCCAACACACATATAGGATAAGTAAAAGGAAAACTCCACAGAGGTACATCATAGTAAAACTGCTGAAAACAAGAAGATAAACAGAATCTCTTAAAAACAACCAGAGGACAACCACTTAAGAAAATCCAACCCGTTGTCTATAGTTAAACATATAGTACCACATGACCCAGTTATTTCACTGGTAGGTATTTATCCAAAAGAAATGAAAACACGTCCACACAAAGAATTGAACATGAATGTTGACAGCAGCTTTATTTACAACAGTCTCAAAACAGAAACCACGCAATGTCCATCAATAAGAGAATGGATAAATAATCTGTAATATGGCCATAAAAGGAAATACTACTCACCAGTAAAAAAAATAACATTGATAAATCCCGAAACAATTATGCTGAAGAAGACAGTCCAAAATAATTCATACTGTATGATCCTACTTATGAAATTCAAAATTATAATGGCAAAGATCAGATCAGTGGTTGCCTGAGGTAGAAGGTGTTGGGAAGAAAGAAGAACAGACAAAGGGGCACAAGAAATCCTATCATAATGAAAGATACGTTCTGTACCCTGATTGGGGTATGGTTTCACGCTGTATACAACTGTCAACACCATCACACTGTAAGTGGATAAAGTTTATTACATATAAATCATTCTTTGATAAAGCTGATTTTGAAAAACAATAGCCAGGAGGGAAAAACACATTATATATACAATGAGATGAATGAAAGTTAACCTCACAGCAAAAAGCAGTGGAGGCCAGAAGATGACAAAATGATATCCTCATAAGTGATGAAAGAAAAAAACAAAACAAAACAACTTCCCAACCCAGAATTATTTATCGATCAAGAATATCCTTCAGAAATAAGGGTGAAATAAAGACATTTCAGATAACAAAAACTGAACTTGATGCTGGCAGACCTTAAACCAGAAGAAATGTTACAGAAAGTTTTCCAGACAAATGGGAGATAGACCCAGATGAAAATCTGGACCTTAAAAAAGAAAAGCAGAGCAGCGGGGGTGTTAAATATGTACGTAAATGAGAAACACTACTTTTTTGTGCTCCTCTTAAGTTTAAACTGACAATTTAAATCTCATTATATTGTGGGATCTACAATGAATGTAGGTGTAAAATACATGACAAAACAGCACAAAGGCAGAGGGAGGCAAACAGTTATTATATTTTACATGAAGTGGTACAGTATTAGCTTTAAATTGACTGTGAGAAGTTACAGGTACATATTATAATCCCTAGATTAACTGCTAAAAAAATAGGTACAGGTAAAAAAATCCAATAAAGGAATTGAAGTGTATAAAAAAATCAATTATCAAAAGAAATTAGGAAAAGAGGTACAGAGAAACAAACAAAATGGCACACTTAAACATAACCATATCAATAATTACATTATACTTAAATGGACTAAATACTCCAATTAAAAAACAGAGACAAACTAGATAAATAGCAAGACCCAACGATATGCTGTCTACCAGAACTACACTGTAAAAATAAGGACAGGGTGAAAATTAAAGAAGAAAGCAGATATATCATACAAACAGTAAGCAGAAGAAAGATGGTGAGGCTGTATTAATATCAAAGTAAACATCAAGCTGGGGTGTCTGGGGGGCTCAGTTGGTTAAGCATCCAACTTGATTCAGGTCATAATCTCACGGTTTGTGAGTTCAAACCCTGCATCGGGTTCTCTGCTGTCAGCATAGAACCCACCGCAAATCCTGTCTCCCTCTCTCTCTCTGCCCCTCCCTTGCTTACTCTCTTTCTCACTCTCTTTAATAAACATTAAAAAAAAAGTTAACATCAAGCCAAAGAGGATGTAACCAGAGACAGAGATATTTTATAACGGTAGAAAGACAAAGAAGGTATAACAACGATAACTATCTATGTACCTAATGACAGAACTTCAAAATGCATAAAGCAAAAATTGAGAGAATTAGGGCAAACAGTTATAAACAAATTCACAATCATATTTGAAAAGTTTAACAACCCATTCTCAGTAATTGATAAAAAAAAACTAGAGTAAAAACGTCAGTAAGAATCTAGAAGATTTGAACAATACTATCACACTAACTTGATCTGACCAACAATTACAGAATATTGTAATCAACAAACACAGAACAACATTCTATTTAATCGCAACTAAAACATGTCACCAAGAAAGACTATATGTTGAATTACAAAATAAATTCAATACAATTTAAAAATTGACATTCTACAGAGTAGTTCTTGACTATAATGGAACTGAATTAAAAATCAACAAGAAGATATCTAGAGAATCCTCACATATTTGGACAGTAAACCACAAACTTCTAAATAACCCAAGAGTCAAAGAAAACAAAACAAACAAACAAAAAAGGACAATTAGAAAATATTTCTAACTGAATAAAGACAATATGCTATAGCAAAATCTGTGGGATAAAGCCAAAGTGGTGCACAAAGAGAAATTTATAGCTGTAAATATTTATACTAAAAAAAGAAGAAAGGTTTAAAATCAATAGCATAAATTTCTACCTTTGGAAAGAGAAAATTAAAGTACAATGGAGAAATGATAAAAATAAGAGAAAAAAATCAATGACATAGGAAACAGAAAAATTGCAAAGCAAAATATTGAGTTTTTAAAAGATTAATAACATTGATAAATCTCTAGAGCAAGATGATCAAGAATAATAGAGATAAAACACAAATGACCCATTTTAGGAATGAAAACTGAGCCATTACTATAGACCCTACAGACAATAAAAGGAAAATTAGGTGTACAGATTTGTATTATGTCAACTTAAGCAAAGCTGTAATTTCATTTCCTAGAATTCTCCTCACTGAATAGTTCTGATTCAGTGTGCACCACATAAGTCATTATGGGTGAAATTTAAAAGGCAGAAATGAATCAACTCAGAAAATGAGTTCAGAATATGAAGTGCATTTGCAGCTCAAGCATACTGTCACTTATCTGCCGGCTCTGCCCTGCTAGGGCAGATTTCTTCCTTCAGCATTTTTGACTCCTTAGCCAGGTGTATATTTAATACTGTTACAAACAGTGCCAGCTTCTTCAATAGGACATCCCAGTCATCAAAGTTGGAAGTCTTAGAGGCAATGAGAGCCCAGCATGGGTTCCAGTATGTCCCCATGGGGTCCCAGCTCATCCCCAGAGGTTATAATTTGTCTTTCTTTCCACCACTTCATCTTGTCTTCCTGACTGCTCTCGCTACTGACTTGAGGCTCCAGAACCAGACGTGAAATCAACAGCCTCACATAAACCCTTTAGTCAGCTTGCACATTTGTATTAGGTCAAATCCCAATAAATTTGGCAAATTAGAAGAAATGGACAAATTCTTTTCAAGACAAGGTATCAAAACTTAAGAAAAATCAGATAACCTAATTAGACAGCCTTATACTTATTTAAGTCAATGGAATAGAACAGAGAACTGAGAAATAGACCCACAAATACACAGAAAAATAATTTTCAACAAAGGTGCCAAACTAACTAAATGTAAAAAGAAAACTCCTTTCAACAAATGGTGCTTGGAACAACTCGATATATATTTGAAAAAAATGAAACTCAACCTCTAAGCGATACTATCCACATGAAATTACTTCAAGATGGACCACAGATTTAACTATAGTTTCTAAAAGAAAAATAGGAGAAAACCTTTGCCCCTTGGAGTAAACAAAGATTTCTTAAGACACAAAAAGTGCTATCTGTAAAGGAAAAGCTTAACAAGAAGACCATCAAAATTAAAGCTTTTCCGAGGTACCTGGGTGGCTCATTCAATGAAGTGCTCAGCTCTTTGTTTTAGCTCAGGTCATGATCTCACGGTTCATGGGTTCAAGCTCCGCATTGGGCTCTGCGCTGATAGTGCAGAGACTGCTTGGGATCCTCTCTCTCCCTTTCTCTCTCTCTGCCCCTGCCCTGCTCATTCTCTCTCTCTCTCTCAAAATAAACAAATAGGGGTGCCTGGGTGGCTCAGTCAGTTAAGCATCTGACTCTTGGTTTCTGCTCAGGTCATGATCTCACAGTTTGTGAGTTTGAGCCCCGCACTGGGCTCAGAGCTAATGGTGCAGAGCCTGCTTGGGATTCTCTCTCTCTCCCTGTCTCTGCCCCTCTCCTGATCATGCTCTCTCTCTCCTTCTCTCTCTCTCTCTCAAAATAAATAAACTTAAATAACTAATTAAAACTTTCCTTATCAATAGACACCATAAAGAAAATTGAAAGGCAAACCACACTGGAAGAAAATGTTCATGATGTATATATCTGATAAAGAACTACACAGCATTAATAGAACAACAAATAAACCAATTAAAAACTGAGCAAAGGACTTGAAAAGACACTGCACAAAAGATATACCAATGACCAACAGGCCCATGAAAAGGCACTCCACATCATAAGTCATTAGAGAAACACAAATTAAAACCATAATTAGAGTATTTCAGACTAGTTAGGAGGACTAAAATTAAAATACCGACCATACCAAATGTTGGCAAGGATGTGGAAACACTAGAATTCTCGTTGGTTGATGGTGAAAGAGTAAAATGGTACAACCACTTGGGAAAAGTTTGAGTATTATAAAGTTAAACATATACATATCTACCCTGGGACCCACCTGTTCTATTCTTAGCTATAGTACCCAACAGAATCCAAAACACTCATCCACAAAAAGATTTGCACAAGAATTATTTACACCTTCATTCATAATAGCTCTAAACTAGACATAACTCAAATGTTCAACCAAAAAAGGAATACATAAATTGTGGCATAATCATATCAGGAATATACCAGTACACGTAACCATGTGGATGAATCTCAAAACATTATGGTGCCTGAAAGTAACAGACACACAAGAGTACATACATATTACGATTCCATTCATGTGAAGTTTAATAATAGGTAAAATTCATCTACGGTGACAAAAACCAGGAAAGGTAATGCCAATTAAGGGTTTGAATTAACTGGTAGGGGGCACATAGAAACTTCCTGGGTGCAGAAATATCCTACATCTTCAGTAGGGTACCGATTAAATGGGAATATTCATTTGTCAAAACTCACCAGAATACACACTTAAGATTTAAATTTTATCTCAATTTTATGTAAATTTTATTTCAATATAAAAAGAAAAAAATTCACTTATGAAAATTTCAACAGTCTTCAATAGGATGAAATTATATTTTTCGGAGCAGCATATTTTGAAGAAAATCCCAAGAGAACTTTATTTTTAATCACTTAAGATTTAATGAGGACTGTAAAAGTAAAAATTCAGGGGCGCCTGGGTGGCTCAGCTGGTTAAGCGTCCAACTCCGGCTCAGGTCCTGATCTCAGTTAGTGAGTTTGAGCCCCACACTGGGCTCTCTATTATCAGCTCGGAGTCCACTTCAGATCCTCTGTCCCCCTCTATCTCTCCCCTTCCACCCCCCCCTTGCATGTGCATGCAAACTCTCTCTCTCAAAAATTAACATTCAAAAAAAAAAAAGTAAAAATTTAGATATCCTATCAAATTTATTAACACGAATACTGCTCTGAAATGTAAGGAGCTCAACAGAGAACTACTGTGGCCTCTCTTTCCACTTAAGACCAATTGGTTTTGTGATACTACAACCTTTAAGTAGAATGCCAATGGACTAAATTCTTACGTAAATGGAAAAAGGTAACAGGAAGTAAAATAAAAAAATATATATAGTAAAAGGAAGGCATCATACCTGTTGGGAGAGGTATATATATCCTTTTTTCTAATCTCCTTCTCAAAGCTTCATCAATGTCCCACGGGAAATTAGTAGCAGCCAATACCATAACCATTTTGGAAGGATCATCATTCTCTAAAGCTCCTCCGACTCCTATAAATGGTAAGGGCAAAAGAAGGAGTTTTTCTTACTGTTCCTTATTCTTTCATTCAACTCACATCTCTAAGCATCAGCCACAGGCTTCGTCATAGGCTCAATGACGGAAATAATGCAGTCCTTCTGACCTCTGTATGGTGGCAGAACCAGACACATCAACAGATGTAACAACAACAACAAAACAAGGAGGTAACGATTTACATCATCTAATCCAATAAGAAAAATATTTTTTTCTGTAAGAAAATGAATATAGATTTAATTTGCTCTGAAAAGAAAAGGCATGGGAGATTATGCTGTTTTCTTCCTTATTTTTTTAAATCATGAAGTTCCTCAAAAAAAAAAATTATTTTAGTTGTCAGTCTAATTTATTTTCTCAAGAATAAAAAGGTTCACATCTACTAATGTACTAGCGTGCAATCATAACATTTGTTGCAGGTTATATACCGCAACAATTTTATCCTTCAAACTTCTAAGTGGCTTGTTAAAAATCAACAAAAAATTTGAGAATAAACCTAATAGTCACTACTGAAAATAGCATTTCTTTTTATACCAAACAAAATATATGCACATTGAGTCTACTTTTTCAGAATTAAAATTTTAGAATAAGAAGCTTCAGATTACACAATGGCAACTCTGGAAAATGTTCAAAAAAAAAAAACATCAAAAACTCCACAAAGTTATTGATAAGAGTTTCTAGTTGTAGCCTGGCATAACAAAGTAGAGAATTTATTTTTTTTTTAATTTTTTTTAATGTTTATTTCTTTTTGAGAGAGAGAGAGAGAGACACGTGAGTGGGGAGGGGCAGAGGGAGAGGGAGGCACAGAATCTGAAGCAGGCTCCTGGCTCCGAGCTGTCAGCACAAAGTCCAATGCAGGGCTCCAACCCACGAACCATGAGATCGTGACCTGAGCCGAAGTCAGACATTTAACCGAATGAGCCACCCAGGCGCCCCACAAAGTAGTGAATTTAAAGCAACCCAGTTCAATACGGTATTTGCTTAATAAATTATTACTAAACTCCTGATTCAACCATTGCCACAAAGAATCAAGCTCTCCAGGCTGCCTGTGTGGCTTAGTTGTTAAGTATCTGACTTTGACTCAGGTTATGATCTCATAGTTTGTGAGTTCGAGCCCCACACTGGGTGAGCTCAAGACCTGCTTGGGTAGCCCCGCTTCTCTCTCTCTTCTTCTCCCTCTATCTTTCTATCTGCCCCTCCTGGGATTTTCTCTCTGCCCTTCACTCACTTGTGCCCTTTCTCTCTCTCTCTCTCTCTCTCTCTCTCTCTCTCTCTCTCTCTCTCTCTAAAAAAAAAAAAAAAAAAAAGAAAGAAAGAAAGAAAGAAAGAAAGAAAGAAAGAAAGAAAGAAAGAAAGAAAGAAAAAGTAATCAAGCTATCCAACTAATCAGCAACAGAACGGTAGTCACAAATACCCCTCGATGAAATTCAGCTAAATTTATATTCAGTGATATTTTTAAAACATCTAATAGGTTTCCTCTAGATCCCTCCCCAAAAATATAACATACTCACTCTTTTCTTTCATACTTCAGCAGAAATTAAAATGATAAACGTTTTGAGGGGAGGACTTGTACTACATTGTTTTATGTCTCTTACAGTGCCTGGCACCATATAGAACACACACTACAAGTATTCAGTAAGTATCTATAGCTGGTGTATAACCTTATTTGTTTTGAAACAGCACATTCTGGATATTAACCCATTTTTCATATACCACACAACTACCAGAATAATAAACCTCTAAAAGAAGGCTCTGGCCCATCACTCTCTTCCTTCACTGACATTCCTTTGTCTGAAAAACTTCTGCCAAAGCTTCAAAGCCCAACTCAGCTATTCCCTTCCGTGATTCCCTTAGTCTGGGTGGCACCTTTCCTACTGTGTTTTCACGACACCCAGAGGTCAGTTCTACCACACAACTTATAATGTATTGTTAAGTTGCCTGCTTCCCAACTAGACCAGTGGTTCTACTTTCTGGTTTCATGCTCCTTTTATTTTTTTTAAGTTTATTTATTTATTTTGAGACAGAGAGAGAGAGAGAGAGAGAGGGAGAGAGAGAGAATCCCAAGCAGGCTCCGAGCTGTCAGCACAGAGCCTGCCCGACGCAGGGCTCGAACCCATGAACCGTGAGATCACGACCTAAGCTGAAATCGAGAGTCAGACATTTAACCAACTGCGCCACTCAGGCGCCCCTCAGGCGCCTTTTACACTCTTAAAAATTATTGAGCTCCAAAGAGCTTCTGTCTGTGTGGAATATAACTATCAATATTTAGCATTAGAAATTAAAATGGAGAATTTTAAAAAATATTAATTCATTTTAATATAATAATGACTCTGTTATTTGTTAATGTAAATACCATTTTATGAAAAATAACTATGATTTTTCAAAACCCAAAAGAAACCAGTAAGAAGAGTGGCATTTTCTTACATTTTTGTAAATCTCTTTAATGTCTGACTCAACAGAGAACAGCTGGACTCTCATATCTGCTTCTGCTTTCCACCTATTATGACATCCGAAATGTCTTGTAGTCTCTGAAAAACTACACTGTATTCTCGGGGAGAGAATGAGAATCAGAAAGAGCAAATAACGTCTTGATATTATCATGAAAATAGTTTAGCCTTTGCAGACCTTTTCAAAGGGTCTTAAAGGGGTCCTGGGGCCCCGGACCACATCTCCAGAACCTCTGCTCTTAATAGTTAAGTCCTTGCAGACCATGACGTTCCTTTTCTTTGTAACTTCAGAACCTGAAATGGTACTTGATTCATGACAGGTATGCAAGAAGTGCTTTTCCTGAGTGCACGAACAAATGGGGGGGGGGGGGATGAACAAATGATCACAAATAAATTCGGGCTGCCTTCTAGTCCCTTCCCTGACAATGTCCACAATATGAATCTCCACAAAATTCAAAAAGGAAATATAATGGTTGGGTGACAGTAATTAAATATCAATTACCATCCATCTGAATGAGTAGTTCAGACTTGACTCTGCGACTTGCCTCATGTTCATCAGAGGTTCCTCTTCGGCTGCAGATGGAATCTATCTCATCAATGAAGATTGTGGTGGGTGCGTAAAATCTAGCCTTTGTGAAAAATATTTTAAAGAAACCATTTAATGAGCTCATAAAATAATCTGATTTTTTAATGCCATTTCCTCCTCCTAAGGAAATGGTAAAAACAAAAAGAGCAGAAATTTTGCACTGCTTTAATGTCACCATGTGGTTACCAACAGGGATTAAATCATTTATATCACATAAAGGAAATTTCTAAAAATAAAAGCTATATGGTTGGTGAAGGTAGCTGACATACATGGGGATTCATAATACTATTATTTATACTTTCTGTATTTGAAAATTTCCAAAATACAAATCTTTTTAAAGACAAATTACCAATCACCATCCTCGAACATACATACTTTCTTAAATAACTACCGCAAATCCCTTATGAAAAAGGAACAAACGTCAATGATAGATCAATTTGATTTTTAAAATATACATTACAAAATACTCTGCTCAACCAGCTCATTAGAAATACAGAAATATCAAACATACACAATTCCAAAGTGTCTTCAACCCTCACTGGAAAGGATGCTGAAGGGCCTTCTCTTATGTCACAGAGGAAAACACACATCAACTACTCCACAAAACCCACATCTTCCTCATGGGTCAAGAACTGTTCGACTATAAGTCCATTTGCCCTTTTAAAAACAGATCCCCAGGTGAATGGATCTAGATTTATAGGGATATCATTTGCCTACACAAACAGTACTTTGAAATCTGAATATATAGATCATCACTCACCATTTCAAACAACAGACGGACTAACTTCTCAGATTCACCTCTATATTTAGATGTCAATGTAGAAGAGGAAACATTGAAGAATGTTGTGCCACATTCGGTGGCAACAGCTTTAGCTAGCATAGTCTTCCCAGTGCCGGGGGGTCCAACCATCAGTACGCCCTGAAATTTCAAAAGATGTATTAAATGTTTTATCAGATTAAAATACATTCTTATAAAGTATCATCAGCTATTGACATACATAAAAATTCCCATCAAAAGGTAAACCCAATTATCACAGTGAAATCATGGCGCATTTGATATGAGTATCATTTTACAGAGTAAAAAAAAATGAGGACTGATTTCATAAAATGTCTCGAATCAGAGGTAGTCAGAAATGGGTGTTAAAACAAAAGGCCCAGACAAGAAGAAATCTTCTGATACATTTCGAAAGAACCTACCCAGGGGCACCTGGGTGGCTCAGTTGGTTAAGCGTCCAACTCTTGGTTTCGGCTCAGGTCATGATCTCACGGTTCACGAGTTTGAGCCACACTCTGGGCTCTGTGCTGTCAGTGTGGAGTCTGCTTGGGTTTCTCTCTCTCTTAGTCTCTCTCTGGTCCTCCCCCACTCATACTCTCGCTCTCAAAATAAACAAATAAATTAAAAAAAAAAAAAAAAAAAAAGAACCGACCCAATTTTCTTAAACGTGGAAGAAGATACGTACGTATAGTCTTGAGCACTGCTTAAGAATGACTGCTCTATTTAAACATAAAATAAAACCTTTTCTACCACATCTGGTAGAATTACATATTCCTTGCCCTCCTAAGGGACAAAACCAATCTTCCACAATACGTAATACACAGTTTTTAATCAAAACTAGATCCACTTATCAGTTAGTAAGGTAACTGAAATCTAGTGGCAATTCAAGCATAACCAATTTAGCTAGCAATTCGTCAGAGTAATGTGCTAGACAATAGTTTACATACGATAGTGTTACCGATGGAAGAGCCACTAAATATAACAGACTCAAAACTACATTTTAGTTACTTAATACCTTTGAAAACAAAACTATTCTGTAAAAATAAATCAATAAGGAGTAAAAATTATTCAAGAACACCAATCGTTTAGTGTTGAAGACTACTGGATTTTCAGATACTTCCTATTTTCTTCTGACACTTTTAATGGGAGTGCAAATATATAGGTGACGCTACATTTCTTTCGTATAATAGTGGATGATCTTAATTCCTTCCCATTTATTTGGCTTAATAAGCTGCTGGGGATTTACATTTTGAAAACTATGTGCACATAAAAGTTTCAGAAATTTAGAAACTGTCCAAACCCTTTTCTAGTGTAAAGATTAAGAAAAGGAAAACTCTTTTAAAATAGAGCCTGGAGGCCAGAAGGGGGAGCTCTCACACCCTACAACCCCTAGTCGATTGCAGACCCAACGGGAAGAGATCGGTCTTGCAAGTCTGTGCTACCTTAGCTACTTTACCACCCCAGCAGGAGGAAGAAAGGTTTTTCTACTCCCCTGGCAACAGTCCAGCCAATGAAAGAGTGTCATAACCCAGCCAATGAAAAACCACTATACTTTAACCTTACACCTTGCTCCAATAGACTTTTCCTTTTTTTTTTTTTTAATGTTTATTTATTTCGACAGAGAGAGAAGCAGCAGTGTGGAGGGGGTGCAGGGAGAGAGAGAGAGAGAGTGAGAGCGAGGAGAATCCCAAGCAGGCTTCCTGCTGTCAGTGCAGAGGCCAACTCAGTACTCTAAATCAAGAGTCCGACAGTCAGATGCTTAGCTGACTGAGCCACCCAGGAGCCCCTCCAATACACTTTTTCTTTGCAACAGGCCTCCCAATTTCCCCTTTCGTCTACAAAAGAGTGTTCCTCTCCTTTGTTCTCCAGTCTTGCCTATGGTTCTGCCATAGCTTGCTTGTCCTAAATTGCAATTCTCTGCTATTCCTAAATAAACCCAGTTTTTGCTGATAAAGTAACTGAGTTTTATTTTTCAGGTTAACACAGCTATAGAATTCAGACACCCAGAAAGAGCAGAGGTCACTAGGATTTAAAACACTACTTTTATAAAAAGTATTTTGCTTTGCAAGGAGCCTTTAACGGTGCATGAGATTGGTATTTTGGAAACTGTAAAAACAACTAATATAGCACAGCTATAGCCAAATTCATTATTTCTTTTTCTAATGTCCCCTTTGAATGCCCTTCTCAGTTCCTGTAATGTCCTTCAATGGGGCCACCTCCAACAGGAGCTAATTCCCAAAATTAGCATCTGTACATAGATAGATTCACACAGTACAGTATTTATAAACGTCAGCTCCTCTTTCAATTATCTCCTCGGTTTCCTGTATCTCCTTCTCTATCAGCTCCTTCCCTCAGTATATAAACAGACTTAAATCTGTCCTGTTAACAAAAGATCCTTCACTCGACCCTACATATCCTCTGGCTACTATTCACCTCGCCTTCCCTTCTCAGCCAACCTTCTTAAAGAAATGGTATGTGTTTACTATTTTTTCTTTATGAGCTACAATCCGCCTTCCGCCTCCACTAATTCACTAAAACTGCCTAATTTACTAATGCCAGGGTCATTTTTCAACTTCTGTCGTTTCTCCTTCTCTCTGTCCATTGACGGTGCTGATACCTAACGGTCGTTCCCTGAAACGCTTTTTCCCTGGGTTAATTCTATGACCCTCTTCCTTCCCTGAGACTCCTCCTCCTTGGGACTCTCTTCAGTGCCTTTCGGGACTCCTCTTCCTCTGCCCTTTACATTCTCAAAGCGATTCCAAGCCTTTTGCTCTTTTCCCTTTATAGACCTCCTTGAACCATCTCATCCACATGCATATTCTCACTATTTTAATTTAAATCCAAACTCTGTCCTAAGCTCCACACCTCTATTTCCAATTACTTGCTGAGTATTTACCTAAACATATTTTGTTTCTATTTAAACCTGAGCCTCTTCTCAATTTCCAGTGTTAGTTTATAGTGTGCATGCTGTATAATAAAGGATTGGGCTGTTTTTCCCCCCAGTTCCCGGGAGGTGGAGACCACAAATCCTCAGAATTTCCAAAGTGACAGGAGTGTCTTTGTTGTTTCATTTGAATCCTGAAATTTTATGTTAATGTGGTGACTCATGGTAGGCCCCTATATAGTTTATGCTAATGAGATAATTCAGATGGTAGCTGGCCTTGCCAGAAAAACCAACCATAGGATCAGAGCATTAGGACTTTGAGCCAACTTTGGGTTGAGTGATGTCAACCAGACCTCTAGAGAAAGGAGACTGGAGACTGAGACACGTGGGCAGTGATTCAATCAATCCCAGCTATGTAATGAAACCCCAATAAAAACCCTCCACGGTGAAGCTTGAGTGAGCTTCCTTGCTGGCAGGACTCTATGTGTTGTCACACACCCATGTGCTAGGAGGGCAAAGCAACCTGACTCTGTGAACAAAAAAACAACAGCAGCTTCGCTTCCGGCATCCTCCTGATCTTGCCCCTATGCGCTTCTTCCCTTGGCTAGTCCCGATTTGCCTCCATTTGCTATGATAAAAATTGTGATTGTAAGTACAATGCTTTCCTAAGGTCTGTGAGTCATTCTAGAGAATTGCCAAATCTAAGGGGATAGTAAGAACCCCCAAATTTATAGCCAGCTGGCCAGAAGTGAAGGAGACCTGGGGATGCCCAAGTAGGCAGCTGGCATCTGAAGTGAGGACAGTCCCACGGACAAGTGCCTTCAACCTATGAGGTTTGGCCCAAAGTAGCTGGTGTCCCAAGTAACTGCATGCTCCTTCAATTAAGCCTGGAATTTGGGGGTCATGCAACTTGTCCCTCTTCCTCATCCCTAAAACTATTAGTCATATCTTTTATATATCTCATAAATCCACCCATTGTTCACTGGCCAAATAACAAATGCCTTTGTTCAGGTCCTCACTGTTCAGCTCGACTGGTGCAACACCCTCTTAATCAGATTCCTCGTCTATATCCATCTATGCCCATCTCCAGTCCATCCTCCATACTTCTGGTCAAGGTGATCTTTCTACGTTTGCAAATCACCCTCCTGCTAAAGACTTACAGAGCTTGGGGCGCCTGGGTGACTCAGTCGGTTAAGCCTCCAACTCTTGATTTCAGCTCGGGTCATGATCCCACAGTTTTTGAGTTCAAGCCCTTCGTCAGGCTCCACGCTGACAGCACTGAGTCCACTTGGGATTCTCTCTCCCTCTCTCTCTCTGCCCCTCCCCACCCCCCGCTTGCTCTCTTTCTCTCAAAATAAATAAATAAACTTTATAAAAAAAAGATTTACAGGGCTCATAGTGATAGGTGGGTTTATGCCTACTATTCCTGCTGTCTTAAAGCTCTTTTATTTTTTTTTAACGTTTTTTTAATTTATTTTTGAGACAGAGAGAGACAGAGCATGAACGGGGGAGGGTCAGAGAGAGGGAGACACAGAATCTGAAGCAGGCTCCAGGCTCTGAGCTGTCAGCACAGAGCCCGACGCGGGGCTCGAACTCACGGACCGCGAGATCATGACCTGAGCCGAAGTCGGCCACTTAACCGACTGAGCCACCCAGGCGCCCCTTAAACCTCCTTTAAATACCTACTTTTAAATACCTACTTTTCTCTCTTTTAAATATTGTTTTAACAGTTACAATAAAAAGGGAATATACAGTAATATGTTACCAACATTTGGTAGATTTGTAACAGTCCACAAAAGTTTTTAAATTGTAGAAGACAATCAAAATGCTATGGGTATTCCAAGCTATTTGTGTAAATACACAATTTCTCCTCTTCTTTACTGTAAGGCATGTCCAAAGAGAAAGAGATATTGAGAAGAGAAACAGACCTTCCTACGTAATTCAGAAGGGCAAAGTAAGATCATGGTTTTATTTCACTCCACCAGTCAGATTTGCCTGTGACTAAGACCAAACAAAGTTCCAGGCAGCCATTGTCAGAAGGTTCTTTTTTAAGATGCCAAAATAAAAGCAGTGGACTTGGGAACTGGCCCTGGGCAGACTTTTTAATCTAAAGTAGAGGGCATGTCTTAGAATTATACCATGCTTAGGGGCGCCTGGGCGGCGCAGTCGGTTAAGCGGCCGACTTCAGCCAGGTCACGATCTCGCGGTCCGGGAGTTCGAGCCCCGCGTCGGGCTCTGGGCTGACGGCTCGGAGCCTGGAGCCTGTTTCCGATTCTGTGTCTCCCTCTCTCTCTGCCCCTCCCCCGTTCATGCTCTGTCTCTCTCTGTCCCAAAAATAAATAAACGTTGAAAAAAAAATTAAAAAAAAAAAAAAAAAGAATTATACCATGCTTAATTGAAGTGACCAAGATAATTAACAGTGAGAAATACGTCAACTTTTAGAAAGGCATTTATTTGATCAAGCACTTATTCTATGAGATTACCTGCTGTTTAGGGGCACCTGGCTGGCTCTGTTGGAAGAGCATGCAACTCCTGACCTTGAGATCGTTGAGTCTGAGCCCCAGGTGAGGTGTACAGATTACCAAATAAATAAATAAATAGACTCTTTAATTTGCTTCTTAATTTTTTTATCTACAGAAACAGACATCTAGAAAATTCTTAAAGCTAATCCCTAGCTTGGCAAACCTGAGGGGCGTGACTTAACTGAAGACGGTAATTTCAACACTCTGTCCCTCTCTTGCCGTGCAGAGGCAACACACCTCAACTACAAATTCAAATCCAGGTATTTAGGGGGTACACAAACCTCCTCCAGCTTTTACTCACTGTGCTAACAAACACATAAAGAAACCACAATGGTGTCTTTCATTATCACGTAAGCCACATTTTTATACCTATTTTATTTGAATACATGCTCACCTTCCACGGCCTTCTAATCCCTTTGAAAAAGTCAGGCATCCACATTGGCAGAACAACAGCTTCCCTGAGCAACTTCTTAGCTTCTTCCAAATCTGCTATGTCATCCCTTTGCAACGACAGCAAAGTTTCGTGTTTATTCAAGGACACCTCTGACTTATGGGCAATACTAATTCTTTTAAATTTTTTATTTATGAAGTTATTATTACATTAAGAACATGATTTAATTAATACTGCATAAAATGATCAGTGAAAACATATGGCAGTTATTAATTAGGACATGTTATTCAATTAACAACCTTCATCAGTTATGGCAACATCAAATTAACACGTAAAATGTCTTGGTTATATTTTGAAAGAATTGTCCTGTCAATCCTACACACTCATATATTAGGCATGAAGTCACAGTCAGGAAGATTAATGGATAATAAGAAAAGACTCACACCGGGCCACCCAGTAACGTGTTTTCTCTGCTACTTTAATTTAAGAACTTAAAGACTAACCAATGAATGCTAGGATTCCTGGATACGATGTCTCTCTCAAGAGTTTCTACCAGATCCTTATCATAGCCCGCACCATCAAATTTGGGAATTTCACCATCACTTGCACCGTCTTGCATATTCTTCCTTCCCTGGAGACAGATATAAAAACAGTACTGTTCAATAACAAAAGATCATTTTAGGGGCGGCTGGGTGGCTCAGTTGGTTGAACGTCCAACTCTAGATTTTGGCTCAGGTCATGATCTCACGGTTTGTGGGATCGAGCCCCGCATTGGGCTCTGTGCCGACAACTCAGAGCCTGCTTGCGATTCCCTCTCTCTTTCTCTCTGCCCCCTCCTGACACATGCACTCTTTCTCTCAAAATAAATAAACATTTTTTAAAAACACACAAAAAAAGATAATTTTAATTAACATCACTGAGTTTCAAAATATTATAATGTGATCATTTTAAATAATTTTTTTGTTATTTTAAGATAGCCTTTTCTGATTACCCAAATGCCACCCTTCCTTGTTCATTTCCTCAGAAACAGATGAATTGGTCAACTTTATTATCCACTCCTTCAAATTTACATCCGTGGACGGACAGTTGCAAGTAAGACTAAAATGACCCTTGCTAGATATTTCTGAATTTGTGGATGCAGGGAATTTCCACCACCACCAGAGAATACACAGACTATTAATGCAGAGGACAAAACAACCTTAATTCACTGAGAACCTACTACCTGCCAATAAATCTCACATATACTCACAACAAGGTAGGTATTATTATCCTTATTTTTAAAATGAGGACCTAGGACTCAGGTGAAATAACTTAATCACCCATAATTATTAAATGGCAGAGTAGAGATTTTAATGCATCTCTTCCTGACTCCCCGAACCCGTGCCCTTTGCACAACATCAGACCATCTCATGCCTAATGGAGTCAGCTTACAGCTTAAGAGCTTTACAAACTATGACATCCTTCAAAGCAACCAAGAAGAGGCTGCATATAGGGAAAGAGTTGGGACTCTGAACTGCTTCTTACAAAGCCTTTTCCCTGTTACTCTAAGCACCCCTCAGGATTCAGGGGTTTCTTCCTAGTAAGGTCCTTGGACCACATCATAAAGTCATTGTAGTGATAATGGTAAAAGGACCTTTTTAAGTGGTGCTATTAAGACCACTAAAGCAATATACTTTACCCCAATTCTTCATTTAATAATATGGTGGCTTTAAAAAAAGAATTACATGCTCTGTTTTCTATGGGGTTCTGCCAAGATTTACTCAGCTTTGAAGAGCTTGAAATGAAACGTGCTCAGTTGCTAGAGATAGTTCAACCAATGGAACGACGTCAGGGGACAGAGCCAAATACCTCCCCAGAGCTTCAGCCCCACAGTTACTGTCTAATACAAAAACGAAAGGGAAAGTAGTCAAAAAATGAGTCAATATCCTAAGCTTAAATCTGAAGGGAGAGAACAGCAATGAACCCCTCCTACCACACTTCATCTGAGATACACCATAGGCTTGACCATAAGTGCCGACAGGGGACTAAATGGCTCCCTTTGGGCAAATGCTCTAGTTCATTAAGCCACTAGGTAAATGACCAAATAGTAATCTTGGTGACTCGACCCAAAAAATGAATAATTTTCTGTTTCTAGGTAGCACAGTGACACTATCAAGCTGAATTTTCAGAAAGATTCTTGTATTTCAGATGATAGATATCAATATTGACACTATGAAAAAGAGTAAATTTCGGGGCGCCTGGGTGGCTCAGTCAGTTAAGCATCCAATTTCAGCTCAGGTCATGATCCCACAGTTCATGAGTTCAAGCACTGCATGGGGCTCTGTGCTGACAGCTCAGAGCCTGGAGCCTGCTTCGGATTCTGTGTCTCCCTCTGTCTCCGCCCCTCCCCTTCTTGTGCTCTGTCTCTGTCTCTCTCCCTCTCTCAAAAATAAATAAACATTAAAAAAAAAAAAGAGTAAATTTCTGGCATACCTACACAACAAACGTTACATCTACAAATTAAAATGAGCTCGGCCTAGAATCACATTTTGTAATACAGGTAGGGCACAGTTACAAAGCCACATGCAAACAAATCACCAGAAACTAATCCCTTTAAAAACTCTTCTAGGGCTCAGTCTGTTGAGCATCCAGCTCTTGACTTCAGCTCAGGTCATGATCTCACAGTTTGTGGGTTCAAGCCCCGCATCCGGCTCTGCACTTGGGATTCTCTCTCTCTTCCCCTCCCCTGCTCGTGCTCTCTTTCTCTCTCAAAATAAATAAACTTAAAAAAAAAAAAAAAACACCTCTTCTAGAAATAAATCAACTAAAGAATGCAACAGAAACTGATATATCTGAGACTTAAGTCTTGAAATGGCATCGTAATTTAAGACCTACCAAAAAATTACTATTAAAAAATGTAGGTAGACATCCATTTTAATATGAATGTCCAAGTGGTAGGAAAGACTTGATAAATACTACCAAGAGAAAGAAAAAGCTGTACACTTATCTGAAAGTAACAGAAATCAGAGGATTTTTAAGAATAATAAATACGTGAGCATCTGTCTAACACATTTCATTGTGCAGTAGGTTTTATCGGTGAATGCATATACACTATCCGCCCTCATTGAGCATCTAGTCTGGTAGGGGAAATAAGTAACAAGTAAACAAAACAAAAACACACATAATCATAAACTGCGAAATGCTACGAAAAATGTGGGTGGTCAGGGTGGCTAAAAGGTACTGAGCAAATAAAACAGATTGGAGAGGAAGGCAGGGGCCAGCTCACCTAGGCCCCTGCAGGTCACAGTGAGGAGTTTGGATTTTATTCTAAGTGCACGGGGAAATTTCTGAAATGTGTTCGATAGGGAAGTAACAGGATCCGATTTACATTTTTAAATGCTCCTTCTGCCTACCATGTGGGAAAAGGATGGGGTGGAGGGAGGAGAAGAAGCAGAGAAAGAAAAGCCTCTATTACACTACTCAAGGTCAAGCCTCTTAATTCGCAGAAGAGGAAATACGGGTGTAAGCCAGTCAAATGACCTGCCCTAGAATCCAAAGTTTACCAAAGGTAGAGATGAGATCTGAGTACAAATTAAGCAAAAAAGATTCTAGGAACTTTTACAAATCAAAATGGTGAGGTTATTGAAAAAAAAAATTAGGGAAACTAAAAGTAAATCGTTTGGTTACATTGAGAAATCAACAAAATGGGTGACCATTATCCTTCAAAACAAATACCCAGCTAACCTGGAATAGGGATATCAAATATAAGTAACTGTAGTTTCAGTTCATGGGCTAGACTAACTGTAATACCTAAAAGGGACTGAGTTTTCAGGCAACTAAGATAACCTCACCCAAGATATTATTACCTGTACAGTTTATTAATGATAACAATACTAGCTGCAGTAACACTGAAATGATCTTAGAATTCTTTGCTTAGATTTTCACATTAATTGACAAAGGTCAACACTAGCAAGAATCTGATATTTAGCATGAAGTCTAACAGCCCTTTTTCCTCAAAATATTTTAGTATCTTTTTGCTAACATCTCAATTACCCTTATCAAGAAAGATTTGTTAATGATCTTTCATTAGTATTGGCTCATCATTCTATTTGAAAAAAGAAATGAGGCTAAAATTAGCAACTAACCCAATATTAGATAGAGTCCATTAATAACACAGCTTGGCCTAAAGCACAAACAACGGTTTTTGCATTTTATTGTGTGCCTCCCCACACGGGCAGATGAAGTGGAAGATGGTCAGTTACAGCTCTGAGTCTTGCGTTTCAGGTGACAAGTGAATTAGACCCAGAGAAGGATACCCAGGGTGAGAAAGGATTGAAAAACCACATCATATAGAGGAGAATCAAGGACACCAGAGACATTTAAGGTAAAGAAGAAAACACTAACGGACCCACATGACCAACTGACCTGTTCACCTCCATCTCCTCTATCTTATTCTAAAAGAAAGAACTAGGACCAATAGAAAGTGACAAAGGATATAAATTTCAGATCAGCAAAACAATTTTCTAACAATGGGTTCTGTCTAACAAAGGGGTCATTGCTCTTGTTAGGTGGTGAGCTACCCAACATCAGAATTACTAGCTAATTAGTAATAAAAAGCCACTGGCCCACAGTCCCAGTGATGTCTAAGTTCATCTCAACTGAGGTCAGCAACATCACGCCAGTAGTTTGGAATCGGTCATAGGAGTACTTATAGTACAGAAATCAGCTGATGGTATAAATCGGGGCTTGATTGTTTTGTTAACAGTCTAGACTTAAGAAAATAAGGGGGGGGGGGGAATGTTAATGCAGGTGAAACTTAAAAGTATGTCATTTCCGCAGTTGTTACTTCATAAATAGCGCAGAAATTAAGGAAATATTTTTCCGGTATCTGAAAGCCATGATCCGATTCATCGAAGTTGCTCAAATACCTGATGAATGAATGAACTACCCACATACATTCCTATTGTTACACTTTCATCTTCCTCGTTAATGAAAAAAAAATACCACCCAACGTTCATGTCAGAACTACGTTTCTCTTCATCTGTTAACTGCAACCATAGGTTGGCCACAGACACAAGATTAGAAAAAATCAGCAGAGGCCTTGTGTGAGAGTCCGTTAGCTCTACAAAATTTACAATAATCGTACTAGATATATTTTACGATCTGTAATGATGTGCTACACATCCTTAACATCAGATTTATAACAAATGTGTGAATGTGTATATACACACACATTTTCAGGAAACTAGTTACTGAACGTTGACCAGTACACTACTAGTTAGATGATCATCGTTCGTCAAATAGCACCCATATGATGGTATCCTTTCCTTCAAGGAAAAAAAAAGTTTTCTTCAAGTCACTGTTCATCTGTACAAGGACCCATCAACAGCTCTCAACCCAGTTTATAACATCTCTCCACATCAGACATCCAGACATCCCTACACTTACTCAGGGATGATAAGGAAGGGAGTCAAAAAGGGTCATTTGTTACATGTAAGTCAATGAAATAAAGTCATTGACATATAATAATTTTAAATTAATTCTATTAATATAATTTACCATGCTTTATTCTGAATTCTATTTAAAAGCATATACAGCTTTCATCAGGAGATCATAATGGAAGCACTGTTCATTTCACTGAGAGTTAATTCACCATAGAGCCATAGTCTGAAAATACTTGAGAATCAGAGTTTTATGAATTAAACTTATTTTCGGTTGTAGTACAAAAGCATTTCCTCTGCTACCTAATATTTTTAAACCATCTTTTTTCAATAAAAAAATGCATTTATTATTTCTGCGCCTATTTCTATACCGACCCGAGGTTTAAACAGTTAAATCATAATACATCAAGGGGCACCTGGCCGGCTCAACTGGTGGAGCACGTGACTCTTGATCTCAGAGTTGTGGGCTTGAGCCCCCTGTTGGGTATAGAGATTACTTAGAAAAGACAAAAATCTTTAAAAAGAAATAATAATACATCGAACGTTCTCAGGTACATTCAAATAAGACTGACAAATATAGCTGTAAAGGTGAACTGATTCTTCTGACTCCCTCTCATCAATAAGAAAATAATCAGCGTGAGGTCAGGAGTCACACTTTACTAGAGTCTGTATTCCCAGTCCCTGCAAAGTATGACTAATACAAAGTACGCACACAATAAAGGTGTGTTAAGTAAACAGGGTAACAAACTGGCTTATGATGAGTCTGTGGACCTCCGGGAGAGAAAAACTGTAAGGGCTGAACAACAGATCACCATACACAGTGATGGTTACTGGTTAAAAACCAGTATTTTTAAGCTTGGACCTCACTGGAAACCTGTCAACAGTTTTAAAAAAAGAGCGGGGGGGGGGGGGGGGGGGGAGGATGGGGGGTGCTTAATCACTCTCAGAAAAGGAGCTGGAAAATCTTATAAAAGGCATCCGTGGGGCGCCTGGGTGGCGCAGTCTTAACCAACTTCAGCCAGGTCACGATCTCGCGGTCCGGGAGTTCGAGCCCCGCGTCGGGCTCTGGGCTGATGGCTCAGGGCCTGGAGCCTGCTTCCGATTCTGTGTCTCCCTCTCTCTCTGCCCCTCCCCCGTTCATGCTCTGTCTCTCTCTCTCTGTCCCAAAAATAAATAAACGTTGAAAAAAAAAAATAAAAAAAAAAAAAGGCATCCGTGATACATTAAAACAAGACAGTAAGCGTTTTCAAACAAGAGGCTGCATAGCATACCGATTAAAAGCCCAGGTGTTCAAAGAGTTCAACTCCTAGTTCCCGCACCGACTTGTGCAGGTGCGATGCTGGTGCCTCAATTTCTTCATATGTAGAACAGGGGAAATAATGCTGAGGTCACAGAAACTTATAGGAATTAAGTAAGCCACCATATATATAAAGCTTCAAACATCCAACGATACTGAGAATCTTGGGTGAGGTACAGAATTTCTCATGTCCTCACTTTTTTTTTTTTTTTACATCTATAAAGTTAAGCGTTGAAGTACAAATTCATCTGACATCATGAGCTACTGTATACAAATATACAATTATATAATTTTTATACATATTCATGTAACTACTTTTCCTCAAAATAATAGTGTCCTTACTATCGCCAATGCATTCTGAATTCTCTAGGCTACTCTCCTTTAAAAAAAAAAAAAAAAGAAAAAAAAGCTGGTTGCAATACACAAAACTAATTTTAAAAAACCAACAGCACTGGGAACCAAAATATCTCTGAGGAGGCATCCAATACAAGGTACTCATTTTCAAATTAGCTTTCAAAAGCAGTTTCACCTAAACTTCCTCGAACCCTATCACACTCAGTGAGTTTTAGGGACATGGTATTCTAATGGGTATTTGAGTGCTTACAACGATCATAACTGAACCACGTACGCTTTTCAAATACTAATAAACTTTGCATTCGTTTTTCTTAATCGTAGTCCCTTTTGTGTCCAGAGTGACTCAGAAGACATCTTTTATCTTCAAACAACTGTAGAGTTCTCTTTTTAAAAAAATAAAGGGCTTACTTTCCAGTGGCATTCTGAGTACTTACATGTCAGTGAAAGAATAGGATTTAGAAAATTATTTGGAACTTTTTAAGAGAAAGACAATTTGCAATCTCCAGAAAAATCTGACATTCAACAAATGCTGCCTCATTGCTTTGTTCTTTGCTGACGAATCACATTAAAAATCAACATGTATTTAATTGTTCCGGGACTCTTTTCAAATCCAATCCATATTTTTAATCTAGTTTGGTAGGGATATTCCATAACATGAAAAAATCCTAAAATAAAGAGGAAAAAGATCTGTGACTTCACAAATTCCATTCCAAGCTCCATTCCGTAATCTATGACCTGGGGCTAGGTACTTCGGCTCTCTCCCTCGGTTTCTTCATTTGTAAAATGGGAAAAAGAGGACTACCTACTTCATGGGATGGTTTCATGGATTAATGTCTAATTGCTCTGAATGGTGCCCAGCAAGGAAGCATCCAAAGAAACCAAGACCAAGGTTATTCTCTTGCGTTATGTGAAATTACGGTGAAAGCCTGGCATTTCCTCACGCAGTTCTAAAAGTTTTCCTGAAAGCTAGGAGCAGAGTGAGGGTTGGACTTTAGCCCCTACTTTATGTTCCAAAGTGCACGCCAGGGTTAACTGACAAAATGAAGAACAAGGAAAGAAACAAAAATGACAGATAACATAGAGATTTTTAAGTATCCATTCAGATGGCTTTTGATAATGGGGGGAAAACAGTACAATTTCGCCAGCAGGAACAATTAATTAATTTATTGGTGTCCCTCATGAATCCCAAGAAGGATCGGAGATGGAATCACTTACTGTTTTATGGTATAATAGCTCCGACAAATTATCAGTGTAAAAATATCTAATTCCTTTGCTGTGTCCTAGCGAGGCAGACAAGTAGAATCTATCTCTGAATCTAGCTCATGAACAGAAATACTCCAAAAACACCGGTTGTATCCTACCAGACACAAGGCCTAGGAAGGTGGTCTGTGCAGAGTCCTTATCTACTAACTGAAATCATACATCATAAAAATATTCCAACACAGCATCTAATCTTTAAGGATAACAACTTGCTATTAGTGGTAAGTTATATTTTCATTGTAAGTGTTCTGGTATCGACATGATGACATATCCTGAATCTCTAGCTAGGAAAATGTTCAACTTCTTGGTCGCAATTCAATAATCATCATCATTCATTTATGACGTCACAATGGAAATGGGAAATGCTATCGCTAAAAATCTAATTTTGTTTTCACTAAAACTAAAGCTAAAAGATGGGTCAGATCATCCTGGCTGGCTCCCTACTCTATAAGATTATCTTCAGCCCATGTTTCTAAAGTCCATTGTAAAGGCAGTACAGAATCGCACCTAGTACTATGTTTATTCACGGATGAATTTCCCAGATAAAGTAAATGCACACAGTGAACCCCAACCTAGGAAAATTCTCTCGTTAAGAGAAAAAAAAACGATATCCACGTTAAGTCCTTCCCCTACGACTGTTTTCATTTATTGCTCATTTTAATTCAGAATGCTTGTTCAAATGTATTTTAAGTTTTGAAACTTTATTTTGAGTGTTTCTCCCAAAGACCCATTTTACTAAAGATCTGCGTGTCTTTATTGAAATACACCTCTGAGGTTATTAGCATTGCGGGGTTCTGCTTAGATTGCAAAGACTGCTTGGGGTTCTGAATCAGACTTTTGTTTTTCCACTCTCTTCCGTGTCAAAACCGGGGGTACCCTGAAAACCCGAAAGACATGATAATATTCACCCAAAGCCATGGGCCTCAAGTGAACGAGTTACAAAGAGAGTCTTGCCTTATCCTCTCTTCCTTTTGCTCTATAATCCTTGTCTCTACTGGTGGAGGGTTTTTCACTCTTCGATATAGGATGTGCTCGGCCCACAGGTCCCCGGGCTCCCGCTCCGGGCATTTCTTTCCTCAGAGGTCTTACTTCTCGATTGGGACGCCTTATCTGAGGTGGAGCTCTGACGGGAAAAAAATGAAAATGGAAATTAATCAAAGGCAAAAGTAGTTGGACGCTCTCGTAGTCAATAAAACTATTCAATCAAGAAGCCCTAAATCTCCATCGTTTCCCTTTTAGTATATGTGCTGCCGAAGCGAGCACACCATCGTTTCCCTTTTGCCAATTCATGGCTACAACTGTTCGATCAGTTCTTAAAAGTACTTTTCGGGGGGGGGGGAGCAATAGTGCTTTTCTATAAAATAGACTGGTTGATACAATTTTTAAGTACATAGAAATGATATGTATAACAGCAGTTATTTTGTCAAAAATAACTATTAATCACCAATAGAGGGCAATACAGACTATTTCCACCTAACAATCTTAATAGTGTAATGGAAAGTCAATTACTTTATTCATTACTGTCTTAAACCCAAACTAAGTAACTTTTAAAAAAAACAAATGCATTTGAAACTAATATCACATTGCATGTAAATTATACGTCAACTTTTACAAAAGCATTAAAAGCCGAAAGGACAGGAATTCAAAATACAACTATTCGCGCAGTTGACTTAATTTACTGATTTCAATCAAAATTGTTTCCTCTGCTTCTGTACTGGAAAATCCACCATTTCATTCATCAAATTATAAGCAGTAGGGTTAAACAATGCAATTCTTCATATACAAATTCACTTTTGTGTGAAAATGTTATTCTTGCATCGAAGGTGCCAAAAATCACAGGACCGTTCAAATTACACAGGCCCCCAGATGTGAATGAAGAACTCAGAGCCCCATGTATGGCGAAGGATGTTAACTAGACACACGGCAGCCCATTTCACAACATATAAAAATACTGAATCGTCAGGTTCTACACCCGACGCTAATGTTGCATGTCGATTATACCTCAATGTCTTTTAAGTTTTGACAACGATATAAAAGTAAGCATGTGCACCAAGGGACGCATTTTGTTCCCTGTAACGCAAAACACTTCCTCTTCAAATAGCGAAACTCTAAGGTTTCTTAGCACAGTATTTAGCATCTCTCTTTGGGTGCTACGGGGACTCTGTCCACTCTGTGCCTAATCTCTTGGTTCTTCTTCCTTGGACTGTCTCTGCTTCTGTTTTCCTATCTTTTCTCCCTCTACTGCTCTGCCTTCACTTGTAGCCCTTGAGATCCCATATGTGTATTCCTTTTTTTTTACCCATATGCCATACCTATTATTATCCCTTTTCCAACTTCATGCTTTCAATTCATCCAACTCATCATGGAGTCTCTCTCCCTGATATCACAAGTGATACGTGTATATAACTCAGAACCCAGCAACACGGAAAAACAGACGAAAAGCCAGGAAGGATGCCAACTTAAGGCAACAGAGGTAAAAACAAAAAAACAAAAAACTGTTGACATATGGCAGGTCTAATACAGCATCTTCAGACTGTTGGAATGAGACCGCCGCATGGAACTGCTGGGATAAGAGAAGATAGGGCTCTTCGGTTGTTACACACTGACATCTGAATCCTCGGAGCTGACTCAGCTCAATAATTATTTATTGACCACCTATTAGGAGGCATATAGCCACTAGTGTGCTAGGCCCCAGGAGGAGACAAAGATGAATGGGCAATCTTGTGAAAGGCATCACGGAAAAGGAACTGGTTACAAGGCATTTTCAAATACAAAGATATCACTGCATTATCAGTTGAGGGCAAGCTTAGTCTCTTAAGCATCTGCCAACAAAGCAACACTGTGATGAGACGGATTTAAGACAACCAAAAACGTTACGCGCTGTTCCCGGCATTTCACTGCAACAACTATCTTTCGACCGAGCGTTTGCTCCGTTTTGCTGAAGGAGCGGAAAGCAGCAGGGCCGCCCTTTACTTTGGGGCGCGCGCATGTGCGCGTGCGTAAACGCCTTCCCTGAATCGGACTCGCGGGGAAGGCCCAAGACGACACAAGGAGAGCCGCGCTCTCTTCCACGCACGACGTACGTCAAATCCGCCCTTCTGGTGGCAGCTGCGCCTGCTATGCAAACAGTCCGTCGTTGTCTGTGGGCCTGCTTTTTAGAGGCACAGGCAGCCTGAAGCTTTTGCTCCCCAGCAGCAAGCCCGTCCCCTACAGCTGCTCGTCAGTTGCTGGGCTTGCCCGCGAGGCCTCAGCGCCCAGGGCTGAGCCGTAGTGAGTCCCGAAACGTTTCTTCTGCCTTCGCGGCTGGCACATCCCCCGCCTCGGCTTGCTCTCCAGCGGTGGCTTAGGGGTCCCGCTTCAGTCCAGTTGGCACACGCGTCCAGCCCAGGCAGGCTGTGCCGTGAGAAGGATGATGTGAAGCCCTCGCACAGGCTTGCGTCCCAAGTGTTCGCTGCCGCTGACCTTGTCCCGCCACTCACCGTTCTGATGGGCTTATGCGCGGTCTGAACGAAACTGCTGGAGAAGCCAGAGGTGCCTTTGGGGCAAGACCCGCAACCTCACGGAAAGGGTGCCTGTGCTCCGAGAAAAAGTCTTCGGTTCCATCTCGCTGCGGTTGGATATTACATTTGTAACAGACCCTGGCAACTTCCCAAAGGACATCCTTGATTCCGTTCTGTACTTCCTCCGTTAGCGCATCACTGCACAATGTCATGCTTCAATTTAAGGATTCAGTGACAGCTTCCAGGCTGAGGGGAAAAAAAAGAAGTCTCGGGGCTTCTTTTACTGGTCTCGTTTAAAAAGAGGCTTCAGTAGGGTTACACGGCACCACCAACCTCTGCCCCGATGGTCAAAGAGAAGACGACACTGTACTAGCTTACAGTATTCCCCAGATAGAGAATATCTGATCGACCTGCAGATACAAGATTAGAAGGTCTGCACTATACTCAGTTCTCCTAGATTCCCCTCTAGAAACGGAAAGAAATGCGCTTTCTGTCATAGGCAAATAAGCCTAATTTGTTCCAAAATCCAGTGTTTCCTCTTTCTAAGCTATATTAAGTATCAATATTCTATGGAAATGTTCTTATCAGCACTAGTTGTAACAGCAAACACCTGAAAACAACCCAACTGTCCAGTATCAGAACAAATGCATATATATTCACATAATGATATAATTCACAATATACACATGAATGTGAATTATAACCACATGGAACAACACTAGATGAATCTCAGGACAATTATGGTGAGTGAAAAGGTGGGTTCAAAAGACACATACAGACAGCAACATAGGATACTGTTTGGGGACATAAATATGTGTACTAAAAGTAAAGAAAGGCAAGGGAATGATAAATCCCAAGTCCAGGACAGTGTCTAACTCTGAACGGGGAGGGAGGGGACTGGAATGCAGAGGAGCTCATAGGGGATCTTCAAAAGCAATAGTTCAGTTCTTTATCGTAAACTCTTCGCGGGGTCCATGGAAGCTATTGTGTTGTGACGCCTTATACCGTCCGTAATTTGAATTATTTACATTATCTGCTCAGTAGTTAATGAAATTTTAAATCTGATTATACTACAACACTAAGTAAAAGATCCGGGCACCTAAAAAGGGAAATTATAGAATTGCTACAAAGTTTTTGGCATGTTCCAGAAAGACGCACGTGCTAGGGGACGTGGGCTCAGAGTCCACATTCTCGGTTGAACCTAGTAGACTACTGCCTGGCAAATCTCCATAAAACATCAGGCAACAGAAAGAGAACTGTCTGTATTATAGCACCACTCTTCCATGGTTCCAGAAGTCAAGGGAAGAAGCCCTCTTTCGAAGACACCCTTCATTCCACACCATATTAAGTAACAGGGTCTACAATACTAGCACAGTTTTCTCCAATTATTATATAGGCTCCTTCTTAAGATTCCTACCCATTGACCTCTATTTCTTCTAGCATTTTGTTTCATCATTATTCTAATTTTTTTTGTTTGTTCATACATTGTTAGAATTCTGGTATAAGAATAAGTAATTTAGAACAGGTCCTATACATGCCCAAGAACATAATCCAGATTGTTTAAATTTCACTTCTGGACAAGAAGGAAAAATAATCTTATTTTGCTATTAGATTAACTTACATAACTCCAGAATTATATAAACAGAAAAACAACTCCTCCATATCTAATAAAAAGATAAGAAACATAAGTTCCAAGTAGTTCATACTGATATTTTGGCTGTAAGAACTTGGGAGTCAACATATGAGACTTCTGAGTCCAGGAGAAATTATCTGTTAAGAAATCAGGAGGTAAAGAAAGCTTAAATAGAAATGAGAGGACTTATGATTTGAAACCAAACATTAATGATTAAGAATTTTATGTCCACTCTCATATATATGACTGCTATTTTTTCAAATCAGTAAATATTTATTGTTTACCTAATAAGTACAGAACTATGCTGGGTATACTACTGCCACAAAAACATTGCAGGGCACCTGGGTGGCTCCGTCAGTTAAGCGTCTGACTCTTGATCTCAGCTCAGGTCATGATCTCACTCATTCGTGAGTTGGAGCCCTGCAAGCCTGCTTAGGATTCTCTTCCTCCCTCTCTCTCTGCCCCTCCCACACACTCTCTCTCTCTCCCTCAAAATAAATAAATTAAAAAAAAAAAAACATCATAAACACTATTCCTATCCTCACAGAGAAACAACACGGTGATCTGAAGTCAGCATGAGATTTAGAATCCTAGGGGAAGCCGGGTGGCTCAGTCAACTAAGCGTCCGACTCTTGGTTTTGGCTCAGATCATGATCTAATAGTTCGCAAGATGGGCTCTATGCTGGAAGTGTGGAGCCTGCTTGGGATTCTCTCTCCCTCTCTCTGCCCCTCCCCACTCGTGCGCTCTCTCTCTCTCTCTCTCTCTCTCTCTCTCAAAAAAAAATTGGTCTACCAATTACTGATTATATGAGCATATTACTTACTATCTATACTCGTCATGTTCTTCCTCTATAAATGGAGATGTTAATACTTCATAGAATTTGTAAATCTATTTGTCACTAACATAACACGTTCAGTAAAATGTAAACACAGTACACAACTCAATAAATATTAATACCATATAACCACCAGTAGATGAAGATATAGAACACTTCCCAATATCTCAGAAAGCTTTTTCACGGTTCCTTTTAGTCAGTATCAACCCAGAAGGTAAGCACTATCTGACCTTATTATCGTAAGTTACGTTTGCCTGTTCTAGTTTCAGAGAAATGGAATCCTACAGTACATACTTTTACTTGGTCTTTCTCTCAACATTACCTGTGAAATCCATCCATGTTCCTGCACGGAGCATGAGTTCATCTTCCTTCAATGTTGTGCGGTATTTTATTGTGTAAATATAATTACAACATATCTATTCTACCGTTGATGAACACTTGAGCTGTTTTCCATTTGACACTATTATTAAAGCTTCTACGAATATGGGGTTATGTTCATGGTAAACATAAGCATTCATTTCTTTGTTATGTACCCAGGAACAGAACTGCTGGATCATCAAGTACATGTAAGAGGAGCTTTAGTAAATGTAGCTAAACAGTTTTCCAAAGTGATGACGTCATGCTACATTCGCATCAACAATATATAGGAGTAGCAGTCACCCCATCCCAGCCATTCTGGTGGAGGTACAAGGGCATCTCATTATGGCTTTACTTTGCCTTTCCTGACTATGGATGCTGAGCCCCTTTTCAACAATATGCTTCTTGGCCATGTAAACGCTGTCTTTTGTACAGTATCTATTCCAGTTTTTAGTTCACCTTTTTTTTTTCAATCAGTTGTCTTTTTCTTATTGATTTATTGACTGTCATTCTTTATATATTCTGGATGCAAGTCCTTTGTCAGATACATGCACTGTAAATATCTTCTAGTATATGGCTTGCCTTTTCACTCTCTTAATGGTGTCGCTCTTCATGACGAGAAGTTCATAGTTTTAGAATTCTGATTTACCAAACTTTTCTCTTTAATAATTTTGTGTCCAGTTTCATAAGTCTGTGCTACTCCAAAATCATGATGTTATCCTTTCATGTTCTCTTCTGGAAGCTTTATCTTACTATCTTTTACATTTTAGGTAATGATCTATTTCAAATTAATTTTTCTATATGATGTGAGGTAGGAGGGGTCAAGATTTCCTCCCCCATGAATACTCAATTAACCCAGAAGGATTTAGTGACAAGACCCACCTTTCCCTACTAAACTGCAGTGGCACCTTCTGCATAAATCAAGTGATTTCACAAAAGCTAACCTTTAATGATAAGTCCCAGTTCTAAAAAGAACTTTAGACATTTTAGTTGTTAGGCCATGTTAGGCCTAACAGGTCATGTTAAGGTTAAGTCTTCCCTCATCATCCAACGAATAAATCAATCACACCCAGAAATACATTGAATACTATAGGTCTTCAAATACATTGAACAACTATATGAGTTGTCTTGTATCCTCAAGGGTACCTTTTGTACTCCTCAGAAGCTTAATTTGATTTTTAAAAGTATTCAACTTATTAAAGTTAAAAAATGTAAAAATTCAGTTATTCCTTAAAACTTTTAGATTCAGCTTACAAATCTTTTCCTGTATACAAGACTGGCAGATTTTAGAAGTCATTTTTAAGATGCTTTTGAACAATGTTTTGTCCCATTTCAAACCTGGTTAATTAAATGCCACCAAAATTTTTTACCTACATTTATAAATGTATTTTATTTCCTTCTTAGTTCCTCAACTGTCTTACTCAATAAAGCATAATAATTTACATATAAATACTTTTATAAACCTAGTAAATTAGACTTATAAATAAGCCTAAACTTCTCCTAAATGTTCCACAAAAGTGACTTACCATAAATTTTTATGTAAAAAATCACAGACCTCCATTATTCCATAATACATTAAAAATTTTTTTTAATGTTTAATTTTTGACAGAGAGAGCGTGAGCAGAGGAGGGGCAGAGAAAGAGGGAGACACAGAATCTGATGCAGGCTCCAGGTTCCGAGCCGTCAGCACAGAGCCCGACGTGGGGCTCGAACTCACAGACCGCGAGATCATGACCTGAGCCAAAGTCGGACACTCAACTGACTGAGCCACCCAGGCACCCCATATTCCATAATACACTTAAAGGTGGAATTGCATGTTTATCACCCTCACTAGCCATATCTCCTTAAATTACAAGTACATAAAAATAATAAGTAAATATGCAAATATGCACATATCCCTTAACAGAAAAATATTACTCTAATTCTCTTAGACATTTCTATTCTTAATTCTAAATCTTCCTGGAGTTGAAAGATGCTTATCCACTACAGAAGAAAACTGTCATCCAAGTTAACCAAGGGAAGATTTAACCAGAAATTTCAGCTGGTATGAGATCTGGAGCTACAGACACCCTCACACCAAATATTATGCAATACCATTGAATGTCACAGGGGTTCTTAACATTTTGCCATTATCCACAACCAGACGGCTGGGATAGAAACTAAATCTTTGTCAGTAATTTTGAGGGGACATACTGATCCTTATTTAAAGCCGCTGTGCCTGTCATTCTACCACTTCAGAGGTGGGGGGAGAGGAGATGATACCGTTACTAATTCATCAGTCTAATGGTAGAATTCTTCCACTCCCAGGAAGGTTAATTACCTGATTGTACTTTGCTCTTCTTTACCTAAAGATAGACAAGCCTTGTGTTTTCCATGAAACTCTAAAGACTTTTAAATCTGAAAAACTTGGGGCGCCGGGGTGGCTCAGTCAGTTGAGCATCCAACTCTTGATCTAGGCTCAGGTCATGATTCCAGGGTCATGGGATTGAGTTCCCAATCGGACTCTGCACGGAGCATGGAGCCTGCTTAAGAGTCTCTCTCTCCCTCTCCGTCCCTCTTCCCTACTGGTGCTCTCTCTAGAATAAAAAATAAATAAATAAAAATAAAAGTAAATTTGAGGGGCGCCTGGGTGGCTCAGTTGGTTGAGCATCCAACTTTAGCTCAGGTCATGATCTCACAGTCTGTGAGTTTGAGCCCCACGTCGGGCTCTGTGCTGACGGCTCAGAGCCTGGAGCCTGCTTCAGACCCTGTGTCTCCCTCTCTCTCTGCCCCTCCCCCACTCACGCTCTGTCTCTCTCTATCAAGAAATGAATAAACGTTAAAAAAATTTTTTTAAAAATAAATAAATTTGAACACTTAAAATATTTATTCTCTGCCTAACTCTAAAGACCTCAAAACTAGATGTATAATGGCACTCTTACGGGTTATAAAGGCTACACAATTTCTACAAATATTAAAATTATACCAGTTGAACTTTAGTTATCTCACAGTTCTTTGTCTAGCTTATAGTCAAGTTCTAGGATTATCCTATTTATTTTTAAAACACACAGACACAAAAAACATATGAGATAGTCCCTGCATCCAAGAAGCTTAAAATTTGGCTAAAAATATATTCATATTTTAAGAAATATACTGGACATCCCGTTCTGTCCACACATAAATCTTACAGCTAAAGCCTTGCTGAGCAGCTCCCCACTAAACTAGAAACAAGAGTCCTCAAAGACAACAAATTGTAGGATAAGACCTTCAAGAACTTATAATAATAGTAGTATGAAAAAACACAGTAACAACAACAAAAATAAGCTGAAACCCTTCCCACTATCAACCGTGTAGGAATTCTGGATAAAATGTAACAAATACCCTTTTACATACATAGGTGATATTACCAGAGGATAAGAGAAATACCTAATGGCCAAAAAACAAATAAAAGAGAGCTGATGACATGAGTCCTTTAGGCTTTCCAGGCCTCACACACTTAAGGACTTGAGATTTAAAATTTTTTTTTTTAACCTTTATTTATTTTTGAGACAGAGACAGAGCATGAACGGGGGAGGGGCAGAGAGAGAGGGAGACACAGAATCGGAAGCAGGCTCCAGGCTCTGAGCCGTCAGCCCAGAGCCCGACGCAGGGCTCGAACTCACGGACCGCGAGATCGTGACCTGAGCTGAAGTCAGGCGCTTAACCGACTGAGCCCCCCAGGCGCCCCAAGGACTTGAGATTTAATGGCCACACAGAAAGACCTGAGACAAGGCCTGAGGCCCCACGTCAATCAAAGAAGTTGCACTGAGACTATCACATAAAGCCAGGACTGTCCAAGGACTACAATCTCAGTGAAAGAGTTGAATTTATTTATTTATTTTTAAACGTTTATTTATTATTGAGAGACAGAGCGTGGGAGGGGCAGAGACACAGAATCCGAAGCAGGCTCCAGGCTCTGAGCTGTCAGCACAGGGCCCGACGCGGGCACTCGAACTCATCAACAGTGAGACCATGACCTGAGCCGAAGTCAGACACCCGACCGACTGAGCCATCCAGGCGCCCCAAGAGTTGAATTTAAAACACACATGTGGAAGAAGCAAGTACATCTGTTTATCTGGCCTATGTTCCAAATTTGTGGAGTGAAGCAAATGTCTCCCCTAGAAATAGTAACCAAGGGCCTGCTGTCATGTGACTTGGGATTCAGTTTTATAGCTCAAAGAAATTTTCCTAAAAGTGGTCCTGGGCAGGTAACATTCCAGGGCACCTGGCTGAAGCAAACACAGACTCTCGGGAGTGACATCCCTCCAAACAAGCCACATCTTAAAATGACTAAAACCATGGAGAGACATTAACTTTACCACCAACAAGAGCCATCAGGAAAAAAAAAAGAAAAAGCTAAAACTCCCAATAACTTCTGATAATAGAACTATCAATTATAGACTATAAAATGAATGTTTAAGATGGTTTTGGGGGGCACCTGGGGGGCTCAGTCAGTTAAGCATCCAATTTTGGCTCAGGTTGTGATCTCACGGTCATGTTGGGCTCTGCACTGGGCATGGAACCTGCTTAAGATTCTCTGTCTCCCTCTCTCTCTGCTCCTCTCCCCCACTTGCATGCACACATGCTATCCCTCTCTCTCAAAATAAATAAATAAATAAAATAATTTTTTTAAAAAAGATGGTTTTTAAAAGCATAAAGAATTTGAAACAGGGGCACCTGGGTGGCTCCGTCAGTTAAGCATCCGACTCTTGATCTCAGCTCAGGTCATGATCTCACGGTTTCATGGGTTCGAGCCCCATATCAGGATCTGTGCTGACAGTGTGGAGCCAGCCTGGGATTCTCTCTCTCTCCTGTCTTTCTGCCTCTCCCCAACTCGTTCTTTCTCTCTCTCTCTCTCTCTCTCTCTCTAAATAAACATTTTAAAAAATTTTAAAAAAAAAGAATTTGAAAGGAAAGAAATACAAGTCTTAAGGAATATAAGTGAAAATAAAGCCACACTTAGATAAGTCATCACAGAACTGTTTAACACCAAAGACAAAAATAAAATCAGGAAAACACGGGGAGAGAAAAGACAAGTTATCTACAGTTAGGCTGATAATGTAAATGAGAAGGCAAAAATAATACAATTACTAATGTCCTCTTCAAAGCATAGAGAACAAAGAATCTAGTATTCGATACTAAACTATCATTTAAAACTTACAGGAAAATAAGTCTGAGACAAAACCTGAGGGTTTACCACTAAAAGAGACATGTGTAAGAACTACTGAAGAATGTACTTCCGCAAAGAAACTGATTCTAGAAAGAGTGCAATGCAAGGAATGGTGAACAAAACAATTGGTAAACACATGGATAAACCGAAGCATTTTATTAGCTCATTCATTCGACAAATATTTACCGAATGCCTACACTATGCCCAGCACTATTCTTGGTGTTGGGGGTACAGCAGTGAAAAGGTCAAAGGCCTTGACCTCACAGAGCTTCCAATGTAGTAGGGATAGTTAACAGTAAGTGTAGACCATAGTATCAGGCGTCAATAAGGACTGTGAAGAAAAGCAAAGCAGAATAAGAGGACCGAGTGACGACAAGCGAGGGGGTACATTTTTTAAAACATTTTTTGAGTATAGCTGACACATAACATTACATTACTTTTACATGTACAACATAGTGATTCAACATCTCTATGTTATGCTGTGCTCACCACAAGTGGAGCAACCATCTGTCACCATACAACGTTATTACAATATCATCGACTACATTCCCTAGGCTTTACTTTTTTTTTTAATATGAAATTTATTGTCAAATTGGTTTCCATACAACACCCAGTGCTCCTCCCAACAGGTGCCCTCCTCCATGCCCATCACCCACTTTCCCCTCTCCCCCACCCCCATCCACCCTCAGTTTATTCTCAGTTTTTAAGAGTCTCTTGTGGTTTGGCTCCCTCCCTCTCTAATTTTTTTTTTCCCTTTCCCCTCCCCCATGGTCTTCTGTTAAGTCTCTCAGGATCCACCTAAGAGTGAAAACATATAGTAGCCTAGGCTTTACTTTTTGTTCCCATGGCTTATTCGCTCTATACGTGGAAGCCTGTACCTCCAACTCCCCTTCACCCATTTTGCCCATCCCTGCGCTCCGCCCCCTGCCAGGGGGATAAATATTTTAAATAAGGTGGTCAGGGTAAGACTTTATAGGTGACATGTGAAGAAAGACCTAAATAAGGTGTCATCTAAATAAACATTAGTCTTCTAAATATCTATTGGGGCTGGGGGGAGGGGGGAGGGGAATGGGTGATGAAAACCACAAATATTTCTTGAGCACATCCTCATGCGCCAGGCTGTTCTTCACATTTGACTTGTATTCAATCACTTAATTCTCAAAATAACCCCACGAGGTAACCGTACTATTGATCTCCATTTTACAGAGAAGGAAAACGAGGGAAACATTGAATGGCATGTCCTCACAGACACTGATGACAAAATTAGGATGAACCCTCAAAGTCTGACTAATTCTCAAGCTCCCGGCAAAGGAAGCCGCCTTCCTAGAATCTGATTTCCTAGAGCACAGGAATCTTCCTCTTATTCTTTGCATCCATAGTGTCTAGGACACCGTGGCTGCTGGGTACATTGAGCTGGATCGGACAGAGAAGAAGAGAGATGAGGACTAGCGAACAAGAGGCAGCCATGAGGGAAAGAGAAGAGGCCACAGTCAAGAAAGAAAAAGAAGAAGAAGAAAGGAGTACTGTAATGTCACAGAAGTCCTATGAAGAAAGTTCCAAGGAAGAAAGATGGTAAACATTACCAAATGTTACAAAAGTTAAATACAGGAAGTCTTGAGACTTGTAGGCATTCGGTCATTAAATTAGGAAGTTCTCTTCAAGAATTCAGTCCCAATATCGCAATGATGGAGACCCAAGATCTCTAGTTATTCAGGAAAGTGTGGCCATGAGAGACGAAACAGGCACAGTCCACATTCCACAGTCTGCCAAGGGAGCAAAGGGGGGCAGTGACAGCAGCTCAAGTGCAGCAAGGTGAAGATTTTTTTTTTCCGATAAAAATTGAAAAATCCTAATGTGTTAGGATTTCGTTCTGACTTACCACTATTTTGTGCCCATTCCTTAGTTTACCCCTAATGAATTAAAATTTCTATCTTTCAGTTGTCTTTCCTGTAACATAAAAAAAAATGGTAGAAATACCAAGTTTCTAGGTACTTATTGTAATACATATCTACAATTCCAAAATAAAGACTTCAAATAGGTGACTAAGTTCTACAAAACAAGAGAAATGTCCCCTAGGGTAAACTTACATAAAAGAAATAAAATAATATGAAATAGCCAAACAAAATGACCTCCCACTCTCGGGATACGTTCAAGCAGAATTTAGACCCCGGAAAACATCTACTCCTTCTGTCCTCACTCTCAGATGACCTTGCTTGCTTTTTTTTTTCCCTTCATCGAAATAACCAGAAGAGAATTTTCACAAATGCTCACCTCTCTACCTACACACTTCTCTACATCCAGACCCTTGTGACAACGAGCCTTCCCTCCGGTTACCATGAATCGGCTGTCCATGCACCCCTGCCCTTGTACACTAGACCCCATCTCCCTGTCCACTCCGGAACACTGCCCAATACCATCCCCTCCCTCCCTGGCGTCATCAGTTTCCCCCTCCCTTGCAGCATTCTCGCCAGCCTACAAACACCCTGCCAGTCGTCTCCTCTCTAAAACAACAAATCTTGACCCTGCGTCTCCCCCAACTACCGCTCAATTTCTCTGCTCCCCTTCTCAGCACACACTCTTTGTTTTCAAATCCTCTCCACCCACCCTGCTATTTGCTACCATTCCATGAAAAGTGTTCAGCACAGTCACCGATGAGCTCTATGTCACTAAATCTAATAAAGTTTTCTTTTTTTTTTTAATTTTTTTAATGTCTATTTATTATTGAGAGACAGAGAGAGACAGAGCATGAGCATGGGAGGGGCAGAGAGAGGGAGACACAGAATCCAAAGCAGGCTCCAGGCTCTGAGCTGCCAGCACAGAGCCTGACGTGGGGCTCAAACCCACAAACCGCGAGATCATGACCGGAGCCGAAGTCAGACACTTAACCGACTGAGCCACCCAGGAACCCCTAAACATTTTTTTTTTATGTTTATTTATTTTTGAGAGAGACAGTGTGTGAACAGGAGAGGGGCAAAGAGAGAGGGAGACAGTATCCTAAGTAGGCTCCAGGCTCTGAGCTGTCAGCACAGAGCCCAATGAGAGGCTAAAACCCACGAACCTCAAGATCAGGACCTGAGCTGAAGTCGGAGGCTTAACCAACTGAGCCACTAATACAATTCTCAATCCTTATCTTACTTGACCTACATGCAGAATTAGATAAAGCTGTTTATTAGAATCCTTAAACCCCAATTTCTCCTTAAAAAAAATAGGGATGATAGGGGCAGCCTGGGTGGCTCAGTTGGTTGAGTGTCAGACTTTGGCTCAGGTCAGGATCTCACATGACATTCATGAGTTCCAGCCCCGTGTCGGGCTCTCCACTGTCATTAAGAAGCCTACTTTGGATCCTCTGTCTTTGCATCTCCCCCATTCACACTCTGTCTCAAAAATAAATAATAAAGCATTTAAAAAATAGAGTTGATAATAATAGTATCCATTTTGGAGGGAGGTTGTAAGGATTAAGAAATAAATCCGGTGAAGAGTTTATTAGCACAGTACCTGGTTCACAATTAGGAACTCAATAAATGTCAGTTATTATGGTTAATCAACACTGCCAGCCACTACAAATATTCTAGCTGCTAAAAATAAAGCCCACTCCACACTCCAGAAACAGAATCTTGGCAGAAAATGGGACTCTAGAATGTTTTTTAAAAAGGGAAAAGGGGTATAATCTCAACCTGCCAATCATATGAGACAAATAACCTGTTCCGCCATATAAAGAATGATCTTAAAATTTCCTTCTTAAAATTCCTTACTCGCTGATGATCTGTAAATAACTAACACTAACCCCAACCTCTCAAGTTCTGGTTCTCATTTCCAGTTCCTATATAAATAGCTTGGTCTAGATATTTAATTAACTGCTCCAATTTTTCTCTCATTCTCTGCATGTCATTAATCACCAAATCCTGTCCATTCTACCTCACTAATGGCTCTCACAAAACCATACGCTTAAGAGGACAAGGACGGACTGTGTCTGTTTCTGAATCCCACCATACCCCCAGCGCAGCACTGGCACCTGGCACAGTACTTGGCATATCATAGGTGCCAGCATCCTGGCTCAAGCTTCCCAGGATGCCTGGATTATTCTCTCTTATTGGCTTTTTGAGGCCAAGGTCTGTATGCCTGTTACCTTTATACTTTTCACAAGGCCAAAGATCATGCCTAACATAGGGTGAATGCTCCTAAGATATACGCTGGATAGATCATGATACAGTGTCTTTATTCCTAAGACTTCAAAACAATTTTACAAAACAATCTCATCATAATCTACATGTTACAGGGAGAAACATGAAGGTTGGAGAAATGAATGTAACTTGGAAGACTAGTCAATTAGTGGTGGAACTGCTAAACACACACACACACACACACACACACACACACACACACACACACAACTTGCTCTCCTGCCTCTTCATCTCCGGAAAGTAACTGAGCCACAATCTGGATGAAACACCTATAAGGATGAGATGGTAGTTTACTCTCTATTGGTACTTGACCTTGGCCTTACTTGATCTTTTTCCACTGCAAATCAGGCTTTAAAATGCTAGCAGTGACATAATCTATTTAGGTATCCAAAGAAACATAAAGCAACAACCCTAATACCAAGTCAATAAGAATTTCCTCTTTGCTGAAATTCTACAGAATAGCACAAATCGGATAAAAAATAATTTTACTATTTCTGTGTACACAGAAACACATTATGCCATTTCCCTTCGTTCCAGATGAAACAACATTAAAGGGCCTATTAAGGGGCGCCTGGGTGGCGCAGTCAGTTAAGCGTCCAACTTCAGCCAGGTCACGATCTCGCGGTCCGGGAGTTCGAGCCCCGCGTCGGGCTCTGGGCTGATGGCTCGGAGCCTGGAGCCTGTTTCCGATTCTGTGTCTCCCTCTCTCTCTGCCCCTCCCTCGTTCATGCTCTGTCTCTCTCTGTCCCAAAAATAAATTAAAAAAAAAATAAAGAAAAAAATAAAAAAATAAAAAAAATAAAGGGCCTATTAAGAGTTCTACTTTAGGGGCGCCTGGGTGGCGCAGTCGGTTAAGCGTCCGACTTCAGCCAGGTCACGATCTCCCGGTCCGTGAGTTCGAGCGTCGCGTCAGGCTCTGGGCTGATGGCTCGGAGCCTGGAGCCTGTTTCCGATTCTGTGTCTCCCTCTCTCTCTGCCCCTCCCCCATTCATGCTCTGTCTCTCTCTGTCCCAAAAATAAATAAAAACGTTGAAGAAAAGAAAAAAAAAAAAAAAAAAGAGTTCTATTTTACCTGCACAGAATGAGCCAAATGATTAATTTCAGGCTTGTGGATCCTATTCCTACTGACATCTATCCCAAAAGCTGCAACTTAAAAAGACCTAATGCATTTATTTTTTAAGTTGATTACAGAATAGTCTCTTGAATATATGCTACATCAAACATGGCTCCGATGCAGAAAATCTCTTCCATCGCTTCAGATCTCACCAGGAGAGACCATTTTTAAATGGTCTCATTAAAAAGAATACACTAAATAAACTTACATGGAAAATATTATAAATAATTTAATTAATACAAAATACCCTGTCACTCAGGACACGAAAAATGATCTGGAGGCTTCATCTCCCTGGAGTTTAGTTCTAATATTGCCACTAGCTCCTATCATAACCCATTTGTAGCTCAGCTGCCTCACATTTAAGGCAATGAATCTAATTCATTTTCAAAGATTGCTTTGATACATGCAAGCAGCTGCTGGTGATTTAAAACATGGAATCATGATGGAACTCAGCAGACATATGACATAGAAGGCATAACTTGAAACGATGCACAAACCACTGCCGGAAACCACAGTGTAAGGATTACCTTAGCGTGCAGAAACAGGGATTGAGAAGTGTTAGAAGTGTGAGAAGTCCATTAAGTGAAAAGGACAGAACTACGAGCAGGGTTGCCAAATTTGTAACTAATGCCAAACAGATCAGATGCATCCCAGAAACATTTTGTCCGAAACAAGGTAAATTATATTCTCCTATTGACTCACACTGTAATTCCAGTGTAGTGTTCCCATAGGGGAAAAAAAAAACCCAAACGTAACTATATTTAAAATATCAATAAGTATCTTCAGCTTCTTTATTCTCTCACAATCTCTAATGAGAATTTAACCAAGTAGGTAAGAGACCTATCTATGTACTAGGATATATTAAAACACACCCATAGATACCACTGAATACATGTAGGAAAGTAACACAGCAAAGCAGATATAAATGAGGTGAAAAGATTTAGACTCAAATCCCGGTTCTGCCACTTACTTATTCAGATGACTTTGGGAAAATAACAAACTCCGTAAGCTTCGATTTCCTCAGCTGTAAATGGGGTTCATAATAATAAATTAGCAATAGTAATGTGAGCAAAGAATAATAGTAGCTACTTCGTGGAATTGTTGGAGGTTTCAATAAGATAATGCTTATAAAACATACAGTAAGTGGCCATTAATTAGTTTTCATCCCTTCCCTGAAAATGATCACCCACTTCACAAGACTTGGACATTTACAAAATCATAACTTCTCTGCCAGAGTTATTCACGATGTTTCAGAAAACAAAGGATGTATGCAGAATGAGCAGGGATGAAATAAAGGAATTTTATAAAGAAGGTTATAATTTTTTAATTCTGTTATTCTTATTTATCTGAACAATAATATTGCAGTACTTTATTCCAGAATTGGCCATTCGTTTTAATTACTCATTATATGTCAGTTACTTAGGCATTAAATTCCTTTTTTTTTTCAACGTTTATTTATTTTTGGGACAGAGAGAGACAGAGCATAAACGAGGGAGGGGCAGAGAGAGAGGGAGACACAGAATCGGAAACAGGCTCCAGGCTCCGAGCCATCAGCCCAGAGCCTGACGCGGGGCTCGAACTCACAGGCCGCGAGATCGTGACCTGGCTGAAGTCGGACGCTCAACCGACTGCGCCACCCAGGTGCCCCTTAAATTCTTTTAATTAATTCCATCAGGTAGAGATTCCCACTTTACATACAACAAAACTAACATTTGGAGAAATTAAATAACTCGCTCAAGGTCCTGAAGCAAGTGAGTGGCAGGAATGGAATTCAAACTCAGATCTCATGGATTTAACTCAAGTGCCTCCCCATGAAACCAAGAATATCTAAGGACTATACCCACTACTCACTATCCCTACGTGAAAATTTCATTACGTTTTGTTGTATGTGACCTGTAGAAGAAACAAAACCGTAAAAAGAGGAAAGTATTATACAACTCTAACCTCCCAAAACTTCAAACCCTAAACTTACAATCTTAGTATTTTATCAGCCCATGCACAATACTCAAGAATTCTTTCACTGGTAGAACCTTGTGAAGTTATCAAAAGTTTTCCCATTGTTGTTGATGATACACATGAGAATGGGAACCTGTTCCCACCCAACCCACCGCCACCCCCCACCTCTCCCCCAAACAATATATAGTCTTGGATTTGTTTTTATTAAGGTTTTCTGGTCCATAAAAAATCTTTATATATAATGGCTATATACAGGGAAAACTCTTTTTTAGTTTAGTATGGAGAAACGAGGTTCAGAGAAATACATTCTGGTCCATTCATCTGTCACTTTCATTAAGAATAAGGATTAAAAATAAATAAAATCTGTGTTATGGGCAGTTAACAGAGGATAAATAAAAGGAAACAGTGGGCTAATGATGTTTCTCTAATAAGAAGTTTTCAGTAAGTTTTCATCAATGGGAAATTACCAGCCACACTTTTTTATTCAGTTTGAGCCACAAATATTAGAGTTAATATCTGTGGCCACAGCTTTTTAAAATAAATCATGGTGCTCTAGCAATTTGGAACAGATATTTCCTATATTGTAAATTATTTCCAGGACCAGATGACTTCACTGGCAAATTCTACCAAACATTTAAAGAACAGTTAACACCAATCCTTCTGAAACTCTTCCAAAAAATCAAAAAGAGGGGACACTTCCAAACTCATTTTACAAGGCCAGCATTACCCTGATATCAAAGCCTGGTAAGAATACTACAAAAAAACTACAGACTGATATCCCTAATGAATACAAAAATTCTTAACAAAGTATTAGCAAAATATTCCTATTGAATATAAATTCAACGATACATCAAAAGAATGATATACCCTGACCAAATGGGGTTTATCCCTGGGATATCAGGGTGGTTCAACATACACAAACCAATAAATGTGATACAACACATTAACAGAAAGAAAAATAAAAATCGTATGATCATCTCAATAGATGAAAAAAAAAAAGCATGTGACAAAATAAAATAGTCTTTCATGATGAAAACCCTCCATAAATTGGGTACAGAAGGAACACACCTCAACCTAATAAAGGCCTTATACAATTAAGCCCACAACCAACATCATACTTAACAGTGAAAAATGGAAAATTTCTGCTCTACGATCAGAAACAAGACAAGACTGCCCACTCTCATCATTCTTACTCCGTGTAATACTAGAAGTCCTAGCTAGTGCAATTGGGCGAGACAAAAAAATAAAAGGCATTCAAATCAGAAATGAAGAAGCAAAAGTTGTCATTATTTGAGGACAATATGATCTTATACATAAAAAACTCTAAAAGGCTCAATCAAAATTCTCTTAGAACCAATCAAGAAATTCAGTAAAGTTGCAGGATATAAAGTCAATATACAGCAATCAGTGGTGTTTCTACAAACTAACACGGAACCATCTGAAAAAAGAAAGACAACAATCCCATTCACAACAGCATCAAAAACAATAAAATCCTTAGGAATAAATTTAATAACCAAGGAAGTGACTATCTGTACAATGAAAACTACAAAACTTTAATGAAAGAAACTGAAGAAAATACAAATAAGTGGAAAGACACCCCATGTTTACGGATGGGAAGACTAACACTGTTAAAATGTCTATACTACCCAAAGCCATCTACATATTTAACACAATCCCTATCAAAATTCCAATAGTGTTTTTCACAACAATGGGGAAAAAAATCTAAAATTTGTATGAAGCCAGAAAGACCACCAATAACCAAAGCAATCATGAGAAAGAACAAAGCCAGAGGCATCACACTTCTGATTTCAAACTATACTACAAAGCTTTAGTAATTAAAACAGTAGAGTACTGGGCGCCTGGGTGGCTCGGTCAGCTGAGCATCCAACTTCAGCTCAGGTCATGGTCTCACTGTCCATGAGTGCAAGCCCCACATCAGGCTCTGCACTGCCAAGTGTGGAGCCTGCTCAGATTTCTTGCTCTCTCCTCTCTCTACCCCTCCCCTGCTTGCGCTTTCTCTCTCTTTCAAAATAAATAAATAAACTTGAAAAAAAAAAAAACAAAACAGTACAGTACTGTCATAAAAACACATACAAAGACTAATGGGACAGAACACAGAGTATAGAAATAAACCCTTGCATTTATGGTTAACTAATATTTGACAAGAGAACCAAGAATACTCAATGGGGAAAGAATAGTTTCTTCGACAAATGGTGTTGAGGAAGTTGGATAACCACAGGCAGAAAAATAAAATTGGACACCTATCTTATACCATTCACAAAAATGAACTCAAACTAGATTTAAAAGACTTAAACATAAGATGTGATATTGTAAAACTCATAGAAGAAAACATGGAAAGAAACTCCTCGACATTGGTCTTGGCAATGATTTTTTGGATTGGACATCAAAAGCAAAAGTCAAGTGAAACTACATCAAACTAAAAAGCTTCTACACAGAAAAAAACAAGTCAAGAATGAAAAGGCAGCCTACTGAATGGGAAAAAATACTTGCAAACCATATATTGGGTAATGGATTAATATTCAAAATACATAAAGAACTCATACAACTCAACAACAACAAAATCCAATTAAAAATGGGCAGAGGAACAAAAATAAGTATTTCTCCAAATGAGACATACAAAATGGCCGATGGGTACAGAAAAAAAATGTTCATTACTACTAATTATCAAGAAAATGCAAATCAAAACCCCTATGAGATATCACCTCACACCTGTTGGAATGGCCCTCATCAAGAAGAAAAAGGCAAGTGTTGGCAAAAATGTGGAAAAAAGAGAACCTTTATTCACTGATAATGGGAATGCAAATTGGTTCAGCCACCGTGGAAAACAGTATGGAGGTTCTTTAAAAAAATTAAAAATAGATCTACCAAATGATCCAGCCATTCCACTGCTGGGTACATATCCAAAGGAAATAAAAACAGGATACGGAAGAGATATACGCACTCCCATGTTGACTGCAGAATTATTCACAATAGCCAAGCTATGGAAACCATCTAAGTGTTTGCTGATTTGGTGGAATATTACTCAGCCATGAGAAAGGAGGAAATCTTGCCATCCGTAGCAACATGGATGGACCTTGAGGGCATTATGCTAAGTGAGATAAGTCACACAGAAAAAGACAAACACTGTATGATATCACTTATACCTGGACTCTGTAAAAACCAAAATTGTAACAACAGAGAGTTAAACACCAGGGGCTGAGAATTGGGAAGATGCTTAAGGGTACAAACTTGCAACCAGTAGATAAATAAGTCCTGGAAATCTAACATACAGCATAGAGGTAATATACAACAATACTGTATTACAATTTTCGAAGGTGCTAAGAGACTAAATCTCAATTGTTTCCCCCCCCACACAGACAAACACGAAAGACAATTATGTGACACGATGGAGGTGGAAGCTAATGCTATCATGTAATCAAACTGCCATATATATACATATCTCAAATCAACACATTCTACGCCTTAGCTTCTATAATGTTACATTTTAACATACCTAAATAAGGTTATTTTCAGCCTTTAGCTGTAAACTAGAAGTATATTTCTGAATGAATGCCTTTCAGAAAAAGACTGAGGTATTTTGTTACACATACATACATAAAATCTTCAAGTGCTGATCAATCAAAATGCCATTATTTCTTTTTTTCGGTACTTACTTTGGGACTTCCATGGTAACAACCCTATGACTCCCGAAATGTTGACTTTGGAGAGATAAGGGTTATCTTAATCCAAAACACCTGAGAGTGGTTACATCTGCAAAGAGGGCTACGTTGTTGCAGACTTTAGAGAAGAATCATCATCTAGTGTTTTTATGATGGGAATCATAAAATTATCTGCAAGTCTGTGGAAAAAACCCTGAAGGAGTAAATTAACCACTTTTCACAGTTTTTTAAATGCTTTTAGAAAATTCTGAGATCAACAAGTTAATCACATGATCACAGCTACTGACCGAAAGGAAACTTATTTTGTATGATGCAACACTCTGGTCCCAACAGCACTTCACAATCGGAAAGCCAGAAAGACCTAAACTCAGATCCTGGTCTAGCTCAGCTTATAGGTGAGGGTCTCTCGGGTCTCAGTTTCCTCACTTGTGAAATTAATGGACTTATTCATTCGATGTCGGTTGAATGCCTACTATGTATCGAACACTGTTTTAGCAACAGAAGTCTGTTGTTCATAATTCGTTTTGAGACAATAAAAACATGGCCCTTGCCCTAGCAAAGCTCCTAATTTTGTGAAGAGACAAAGAAATGCAATGTGCTAACTGCTATGAACAAACTGCTGTGCTTGAGCAAACTGAGAAAGGCTGCAGAGAGAAAACACAGTTGAGCTGAGACTCGAACAATGAATATGAATTGCTCAGATGGGGATTATGGGAATCCCCTGAAGAAAACAAACTGGGCAAAGACAAAAAGACAGGAAAAAACAAGACTAGACGGGTTTAATGTAGATGATGCGTAGGCTGGGCACCAGGGAGATAAAATTTAGAGTATCATAGACCACACTGGGGAATCTGACCTTTAACTTTTAAGGAATGATAAGGTTCCTTCTACATTATGATTCTGGAAACTGGCTGCAGGCCCAACCAGATGAATCCAATCGGTCCACCATTTCATCTAAAGCTGTCAGAATCTTCTAAAGCAAAAAAAAAGTTTTAAAACAAAAAAGCCATCCGAGCTTTGATGCTGATAGGAAATCTAAAAGACCTCACTCACTTAACTGGTAAATTTTAGGACTAGCAGATTTCCATTGTTATGATTAGAGTAGTCAAACATTCTAAAAGCAAGATATATGACAAATGATTTACTTCTATTCTACATCAAATATAAACTCTATATAAACGGAGAGGTGTGAAAATTGTAAACAAGTATTAAATTTACATACCCCCAAAATATTTTCCATACTTTGTTTAAATAAGGCTTCGCTCTCTTCATTGGAATATCAGTTACCTATAAAAGTACCCAAAGAGACTACAAGGTCCCATTTACCTGTGTTCTGCAGGTACAGGGGGCGGCCAAACAGCAGGATCTCTAAATGGCTCATCTTGACAGGACACAGGGAAATCTGGGGGCTTGTCAATTTTAAAACTTTCCAAAGTGCTGACAATACTTTTAACTTGTTCATATTCTTCCAGTAATTCCTGCCGAACCTTAAAAGGAAATAATCTTTACGCTAGAAACTGTTTACGGTTTACATGAATGGCAAATAACAAATTGCTACTGAATGCAAGTTTTCTCAATATCAAAGTATGCAAAATGGATCATTAAAACATTAAAAAAACAAAGAACCATGTAAAGTAATATAGATAGAGGGCAGGAATTGGACTGAAAAAAGACATTATGCACCTTTTTGTAAGGGAAGTAGTCATGATTTTTTCAAAATGGAACTCTATTTCTACCAATGAATGTGATGACCATTAATATAATTTAAAACAAGCAGTAAGGCAGTAACAAGGTAACCATTCCCCGAAATCTAAAATGTTATGCTAAATCCTTTTAATATGTTTGTAAAATAGCTATCAGCCAGAATACTATCAGCCAGAATTTTCACCAGCATTAGGAAATGCTAACTCCGAATATCACTAAGTATGAAATGCCTATTATGAGCATCTGAAAACCTGAAATGGTGTAATACTAAGCATTACGCAATTCCATTTTTTTTTTAAGTTTATTTATTTTGAGAGAGAAAGAGAGAACGAGCATGGGAGGGGCAGAAAGAGAGGGGGAAAGAGGATCTGAAGTGGGCTCTGTGCTGACAGCAGAGAGCCGGATGTGGGGCTTGAACTCACTAACCGTCAGATCAAGACCTGAGCCGAAGCAGGACGCTTACCCGACTGAGTCACCCAGACGCCCCTCCGATTTTTATTTACATTCTCCTTCACCTAAAACCTGAATTCTTCTGGCCTTGTTTAAATTCTTTCAAGTGTTGGATAAAGTTCATTTTGAGTTCAAAGGCAAGATTTTTTCCCTCATTTAAAAAACTTCACTGAGTTCCTACTACATGGAACTTCTTGTGTTTTCGAACTTTGAGACCAAACTAATTTTCAAAGGCAAATAGATAATAGATTGAAAATTATATTTATAAATTCCTTTTAACAATTCTAATTTGTTTTTTGACCAGAAAGCATACTTTACTGTAGAGAAAAGAAAAATCTAGATAAAATTCAACTGCTAATATATGCTATTATATACTTGGAGAAATAAAATTACAGAACCTAAGGGAAATGAACCATAAAAATAAATGAACAGAAATGGTCACTATTTAACACAATTAAGGAATTGTCAAAAATATTTCCGTGCTAGATTAACAAACCACTCTTGCCTGTGGCTACTGTGCAGATAGCACACAACTACAAATTTCAACTGGAGTTAAAGCAAGTATATTGTTCTCACTCAACATAATTTGGTAACGCTTAAGTCAGAAAATAAGTCAAATTGACCCTGAAACCTTAGTGAAATATCAATTTCTGACATGGAAAAATTAGAAGAAACACTTGAAAGGCATTAGTACATTAAAGAGAAACTTCAAAGAAATGCTTGACTTTGTACTTTTAATTTTAAAAGGATTTTAAGTTTTAAGACTAAGTGGGGAAATTCTAATTCAAGTTTTTATTAACTGTACTATTATATAATCAAGTTGTACAGTCAAGAGACACAGCAAATATATTAGCTTTATTAGATTATTGATTCCTTTGTATTTGTAGGGAGTCTTTCAAAATACTCTTTTAAGAAGGAGGAAACTTTCTTAAAGGAAAAGTTTTGTGAAATGGGTCAAAACTCCATGGAAAAATGAAAGGGAAAAGGGTGAGTAGAAATACCTTATATCAAAAATTTATAAACACACACAACTAGGTGACTGATCATGAAAATTAAAAAAATTACAAGTCGATTCCATGACAATTAAGTATCTGCAAAATATGCCTCATGAAAGATATTATCAAAAATATTCACCAGGCAAGACAAAATTATTCAGAGTACATTTTAAATACATTTCAGTATTCAGACAAATAAGAAACAACTATTTACAAAACCTCCAACTAATAGTCCAACGGTCTATACTCCAACTAACAGTCCTCCAACGGTCCAGCTCTGGTCTCTCAAGTATAATAAACTATTACCCTCACCTGAGCGTGTCTTACCTGTTGCCATTTGCCTTTGACAGCCGGGTCTCTGACTGATTGGCAATGTCTCTGAATCTGCTGTATCACCCCCTGGTAATATACCATTGATGAGTCATAGTTTCCAAGAAGTGCAAATTCTCTTCCTTTCTTTGCATTGTCACAAATCTCAGCCAAATTCATCTTCTTGAAGAGAACTAAAGAGAACACATAAGGTCTTCTTATTAAGTTTTCAGCACCAACTTTAGAACATTTTTTCTTATTCTTTAAAATATCTGCTTAGGGGTGCCTGGGTGGCTCAGTCGGTTGAGCATCTGACTTTAGCTCAGGTCATAATCTCACGGATCATGGGTTCCAGCCCCACATCCGGCACTGTGCTAACAGAAAAAAAAAAAAAAATAAAAAAAAATTAAATTAAAAAAAAAGTATCTGCTTAAAAGTACTTTTCAAAGTCAAAATGGTTCTCTCATTCTTTGAGGTTATCTGAATGCATCTTATAATACTGAGCAGAGTTTCTAATTTTGGAAGCACAAAGGAGATCATAAAAGAACACCCAAGAAGATAACACAGAAATTACACAGCTCTGAACTACTGGTTTATGTTACAGGTACATAAATTGGACACTAGTTTTCCCGTTTATAATTACCACAAGCTGTAACTACAATAAAGATGAGCTTGATTTTATTCAATTTATTTTTGACGATGTAGAAACATATAACTGCAGAAATTAGTTCTCCCTAAAACATTTTGGCCCCCAAAACAAAAGGTCGTACTTTCTTTTTCTTTTTGGAAAGACAAAATGTTTTATTTTAAAACCCTGGAAAAGCTATTGAAAAGACAAATATCCATTATATAACCATGAACGTTAAATATCTGGAAACTGTCAATCTTCAAAAAGGTGGTAGGCACTTCCAAAGAGCTAAATATTGCAAATTATTCTACCGTATGTCTTCTCTATTATCAACAGTACTTGATGTGATGTAAAATACCAAGAAGACTCAACTAATTATTCAGTCTCCATCTTAGGGTTCAATTCAATTACCCAAGTAAAAGATTTGTCCAAGATGTTCCTGTCACAAGAAACTTCTGGATGAATTTCAAAAAGGTTCACTAAAGGATCTTCCTTTGTTTATTACTGTACTGTTGGTTACTGGCCACTACAAATGCCGGTTCTAGGCCAGCCCAAGGGTCTTCAAGCATTGAAGGCTTGAAATAACTTTCCAACTCATTAGACATTCTTTTTTGTCTACCACGATCCAAATGGTGTAGATGTCCTTGGAGAACCCTGGGGGTGAGGCTGCTGCTCCCGTGGGGAATAGCCAAATTGCTGCTGGGACCCCGCGGGGTACTTAGAATAAGGAGTGAGGGCAGCCGCCAGGGGACGCCAGGGAATGGAGACCCAAATCAGCCTCCCACCCCCCAGGAAGCTGCCGCCCTGGGGCAGAGGGTGGCTGCTCCCTTTGGGCCTTGATCCTTGATCGGGGCAGAATGGTGGCGTGTGTTGCGGATTCCCGTAAGGTCCCGAAGGGAGGGCGGCCGCGGTTCGCCTCCAAGCGGGGTAACCCGGAAGCTGCTCAAACTACCCCAACCTCCTACACCCACGCCAGGGTAGGGAGCAGTCGGGGTCAAAAATTCTGTCGGTGCATATCAGGAGACGACGATGAAGACCTCACTGCCACGTTCTCCCCCAAAAAGTCACACTTAAGGAAGACATTTTAAAGGAACATCTTGTAGTGTGGTCCATGCATCGTTTATACGTATTTACTTGTCCCATACAACTGAAATCTAAGCAAAAACCTGTGAATGAAACTACCTGAGCCCCTTTTGCTCCTCAAATTGTGATCTTCTATGATCTCATCATTCTCTATAGCTTCCTGTCTGTGCAAATAACTATCATTTTTCTTTCCCCTTCTACAGATGCTAGGAAGAACATCGTCTGACCTTCTGGTTTCTACCAAAGCTCTCGGGCCCGGTAATTCTAGCTTTTCTTCCTGGCTTCCCAAAAGTCTCCCAGAATCATCCAAGGGCTCCAAATGCCAAGTCACTTGCCACTAAAGACTACAAATTGGGGGGAGTTCAGAGATATAGACGAACGGCATCCTGGAGGAGTCCAAATTGCCCTGCTTACTTTCCAAAACAGTAAACCAAAAGATCCACTTAGTAGAGAACATCAAAGTATTTCTCCACGCCTTTCTGCGGCAATTAAATTCCTGTGTGCGCTTGGCTTTCTCTCTACGTCTTATTTATTCTTAAGGAGCTCAAAAACCCCTCCTCAAAATTAAGCACATCTAGTTCTAGGCATTTCAACGGACTCCAGTACATTCTTAAAAATAAAGCTGTTTCCTTTATGTGTTTTGATTGATTATTAGTCCCTTCCCCCAGCATAAGTTCCTTGAAGGCAGCATCTGTGTTGCTTTAGAATTACACCACAACAAAAGGTACACTAGCTTTGCACAGTCAGAAACTTCAGCATTTAACAGATCTAGCCACAGAACACAGGGCAACCGGGCAAAGCCTCTTCTTCAAACTAGAACATTAACACAAAGCAATAAGATCTCATACTGAATGAGCTGTAATTAGTAAGTCCGGTAAGGAAAAAAAAAAAAAAAAAAAAAGCTGTTCCATATATTATTTTCTTTTAAAAGCATTAATTCTGCTAATATGTGCTGTCACACAACTATGCAGGATAAAAATATCTTCATGTAGGGGCCGCCTGGGTGGCTCAGTCAGTTAAGCATCCAACTCTTGATTTCAGCTCAGGTCATGATCTCATGGTCATGAGATAGAGCCCCATGATTCTCTCTACTTCTGTTCTCCCTATTCCCGAATGCGCTCGCTCGCTCTCTCTCTCTCTCTCTCTCTCTCAAAATAAAAACCAATATCTTGATGTAAAGCAAGGGTCAGCAAACTTTTTGTATAAAGAATCAGACAGTAAACATTGTAGGTTATAGTAATAACCGTTGAGTGCAACTTGTTATAAAACCAGTCTCCTAGTAAGAATGAAGTTCTTTTGGGGGGATAATATTTCACTTAGTTGAGATTCAAAATTAGCGTTCCCTCTAATCAAAATCAACTGCAAACGTTCATATGGTAATGCTACTTTCTAAATAAGAATGTATGTATTTCACGTTTGAAGGTGTCTTTTTACCCTGAAAGGTGCTGGGCCGTCACATACACACGATTTCAATTCAGCATATTCATTGTTTGGAAGATACCTACAGACTTCATTCTTCTCTTAATATTTGTCTTTCATCTTTCAGTATGTCCTTCCACTGCAGATCAATCACCTCCAATCGGAGGTTAAGGTGGGTGCAAATGCCTCAACCACACAACGAAATGGATTTTGTAATAGGGTCGTTTCCTCTGCACTTACATCAAAGTCTGAGACCGAGCTCAGAAAATACGTCTACTGCAACCCTGCGTGGGAACGGCGGCTTCGTTTTCTTTGCCTTAACTTCTGACGGCCTGCAAAGCTATCTAAAACAGCTTAATGTTATTTGTGATTCAAACAACACTAGCTTGCATCGAAATCACTTTTCATTTTGCATATAAGCACGGTTTGGCTTATCATTTTCGATTGAATACTTTAAGAAACATGACCAGGTCTGCAGCAAAAACTGACTTCCAAAGCCATTCGGTGTTCAAGCACAGTGGTTGAGAGCAGTTCTTCTCATTCAGAAAGATCTCAAATCAGCCCAAACCTCAAAAGACTGGAATAGAATTTTACTGCTACTACTAGGCCACTGAACTGCAATGTGGTGGGGCAAGTCAGGGTTTTCGGCTTCTACTTCTGATCAAAATTCACGCAGCTAACAATGACTAAGTCCACAGGAGCAACACGACCAGTTCTGTATTTCATGCTACACTCAAATGTTCTCTGCAAAATACCTGCTGATAAATACAATAAATAACCCTGTATTTTAGCCACTTTACATTTCCACAGTTTCGTAAATTTGCTCACCTAAGCCGTTTTCTGTTAGAGACATATTTTTACTTCCATCAATTGTAACGCATCTTAACCGATCCCACCTCTCGGGTCATACAAAATTAGTGTTTTCTGAACTTTTTGTAAATATTTTTGTCAGCAGTTATTCCACGAGCACTATCATTACAACTAATTCTTCAAAAACTTCAAGCTTTGACTTGACTTCTTGAATAACAATAACTGAGCTGTATTGGTAACCTCTGCCAATCCGCAAAAGCCAGGGAAAACCACTCGAAATCATTCGCTTTGTTTTTTAATTGATTATTAATGTTCTCAACCCTTGCAGCAACTGTTCTTGCCAAAAGGCTAATAGCTTTAAACAAGTTTATTCTCTCCAGACACATTTCTTTGGCTACTACAATCAAAGGCGATTTAGTTAAGGCACCATCAGTAGTAAATGACTTCCTTACTTGACTAACAAATGAAATACTCAGAAACTTAATCTGGTTACAGTCTGATTTTCATTTTTAATAATCTTGTGAAGAAATTCTGCTGTGGTTAAGATGTTCCTTTTTCAATTTTCTAATTTTTCTGGCCATTGTCTTTCTGTGAGTTGGGAACATTGTGATGAGTGATTAGTCTGGTAAATGTCAGCATATACTGTATTTCCTTAGCGCAGCTATAGTCTCACCGCATAATAATCAATGCTTTGTCATCCAATTTGATAATCTATACTATACTATACAAATCTAGTGTACTTTAGAAGTGTCACATGTTGGAGCACCTGGGTGGCTTAGCCAGTTGAGCGTCTGACTCTTAATTTCGACTCAGGTCATGATCTCACGGGACTCCACGGGTTGTGGGATCAAGCCTCACATCGCTGAGCTTAGGATTCTCCCTCTTTCTCCCTCTGCCCCTCTTCCCCATGTGTGCATGCTCTCACTCTAAAATAAAAAATTAAAATTAAAAAAAATAATAATAATAGGGGCACCTGGGTGGTTCAGTAGGTTAAGCGTCTGACTTCAGCTCAGGTCATGATCTCACAGTTCATGGGTTCAAACCCACCATCCGGCTCTGTGCTGACAGCTCGGAGCCTGGAGTCTGCTTTGGATTCTGTGTCTCCCTCTCTCCCTGCCCCTCCCCTGCTCATACTCTTGTCTCTCTCTCTCTCTCTCTCTCTCTCTCTCTCTCAAATAAACATTAAAAAAAAATGTTTTTAATAAAAATAAAAATATAACATGTCAAGTCCATTTTTCTCATCTTTTGTTTCAACATGATGGGTACGTGCTGATAATAAAGTAGAATGTCACAGTACAATGATATACAAGGTACGTGAAACAGTGATTATAGTGCACCCAAGTAGTGCAAAACAGTGAGAAAGTCACAAAATCTCAGTCCCAATGACTCAAGCTCACAAAAGCAGCCATAAAGAATATGTAAACAAGCGTGTGTGCCTGTGTTCAAATAGACCTTTATTTATGGACACTGATAACAGAATTTCATTTAATTTCCACACGTCACAAAACAGTATTCTTCTTTTGACTTTTTTAACCATTAAAAAAAATGCAAAAACCATTCTCAGTTCATAAGCCATTCAAAAACAAGTGGCAGTCTGGATACGGCCCCTCGATTGTATTTTGCTGAGCCCTGCTTTCCACTTCTATCTTAAGAATCCAGAAAAACACAAGCAAATTAAACAGCAAGGAAGTAAAAGAGCATAATAAAGTTAAGAGCAGAAATCAATAAGATAGAAATAGAAGAATAAAAAAGTTTCAATGTAGCCAAGCTGGTTCTTCGGAAGTACCATCATAATGAATATATCTCTAGTGATATTGACCGAGAAAGGGAGAGAGAAAACAAGATTAACAAAATCAGAAATAATGGAGGGGCTAGCACTACAAACTTTAGAGATATTAAAAGGCAAACGAGGGCTTAATAAAATATGCAAATGCTATAAAGGCCACAAAATACCAAAGCTTACCCAAGAAGAAACAGAGTGATTAACCGGAATAGTCCTATATCAACCAGTGATACTCAATTTGAAATTTAAAATCTTCCCCCCCAAAAAAACAAAAAAACCCTCCAGATCCAAATGGCTTCACTAGTGAATTCTCCCAAAGCATTAAAGGAAAAAATAAAACCAATTCTAAACAAATTCTCAGAAAAAAGTAAAGGCATGGGGCGCCTGGGGGACCCAGCTGGTTGAGCATCCAACTCTTGATTTCAGCTCAGGTCATGATCCCAGGGTCATGGGATCAAACCCCTCATTGAGCTTCACGCTGAGCAAGGAGCCTGATGTGTCAGATTCTCTCTCTCCCCCTCTGCCCCTCTTCCCCGCTCATGCTCCCTCTAAAATAAAATAAAATAAAATAAAATAAAATAAAATAAAATAAAATAAAATAAAATAAAATAAATAAATAAATAAATATATTTTAAAAGGAAAGAAAGAAAAAAGAAGAGGCAGAAAAACTTCCAACTCCTACTTTAAGGGCAGCATTATCCTGATGGCAAAACTAAACATTATAAGAAAAGAAATTTACATAGCAATATCCTTCAGGAACACAAATACAAAAATCTTTAAATTTTAGGTAGTCAAATGCAGTAATACATAAAAAGGATAATGCATTATGACCAAAGAAGGGTCAATACCAAAAATTCAAGATGGTTTATATTAAAAACCAATCAACAGGATTTTAAGAGACTAGAAATGAAATGTATGATCATCTCAATAGAGGCATAAAAAGCTCTGACAAAAAATCAACGCCATTCATAAGAACTTTTAGCAAACTAAGAAGAGAATTTCCTCAGCCCAATAGAGTATTCACGAAATCCTTACATCTAAAATCATATTTATTGTGAAAGACTAAATGCTCTCCCCAAAGATCAAGAAATAACAAGCCCAGTATATTTGCTCTCATTCCTTCTATTCTACATTAGAACTAGAGGTTCCAACCACTGCAATAGGCAGGAAAAAAAAATAAAAGGCATACAGATTGGAAAAGAAGTTGCTTTTATTCATATACAACCTGATTATTAATGGAGAAAATCCTAGGGAATCTACAACGACTACTAGAATTAGTGAGTTTTGTAACTCAAAATTTATTTTGTAACTCAGAAGTTATTATGCTGCAGGACACAAGGTCAATATAAAAAAAATCAATTGCATTTCTACATACTAACAATAATTGAAAACAAAAGTTAAAAAACAAAATCACCAAAAAATATGAAATATTCAGGGATAAAGTTAACAAAATACATTCAAGAATGTAACATGGAAAACTACCAAATATTGCTAAGAGAAGTTAAGGATGACCTACATTAATGGACACATGTATGTTCACACATTAATGAACTGAAACGTTCAATGTAGGTAAGATGTCAATTCGCTTGAAAGTGAGCCATAGTCAATACAATCGCCATCAAAATTCCAGCAGCCTTTCTTGTAAAAACTGGCAAGCTGATTTCAAAATTTATATGGAAATACAAAGGGCATAAAATAGCCAAAACGGGTTAGCAAAAGAGTAATGTAAGACAACTTATACCGTCTGTTTCCAAGATTTACTATGAAGTTGCAGCAATGAAGACAGTGTGGGATTGGCATACAGACAGACTCACAGACCAATGGAACAAATTAGACAGTCCAGAAAAAGATCCATACCTATATGGCCAATTAATTTCTGACAAAGTTCTCAAGGCAAGCCAACAAGGACAAATTTTTTTTTCGAAAAGGGGTGCTGAAACAACCAGATATCCATATGCAAAAGGAACCTGAACCTCCACTCTTATCTCACATCATATACAAAAATCACCTCAAAAGGAATTGATGACCTAAACATAAGTTAAAACTATAAAACTTTCAGAAGACAACCCAACCCAAGGTATGGAGAGGGGAGGGGGCACCAGGTCCTCAAGCCCCAGTTCCCACAGGGCATGATGAGTCAGCTGACATCTTTATGTACAGTAGGTTGCATTACAGAAGAATCCTCAGTTAGGGAACCCAACCTATTATATTGAACAGCATATGCAGGTCTTGTTCCAAAGGAAGATATTCTTTCCTCCGGGCTATAAGCAAGCCCAACCTTTGCTCTGGAGGAAGAGACAATACCTACTTTTCAAGGCTGTTCAACTTCGTATCAGCTTTCAACCTGGGGAGCCCCCTTGCCTCTTCTATGTTGAATCTTTTGTGTGTGTGTCTATCACATGTCTTTCTCTTTCTTGGTTTACTCCCTTACTTTTATAAAGCACATTTTCTTTCCATAGATGGGAGGTAGAGTTTTTGAGATTTTATTCTACCTTTATTCTACCCTCACACGTTTGTCATAGTTTGATTAGCTACTGAATTCTAGTTTGGAAATAATTTTCCTTCAGAATTCTGAAGGCACTGCTTTATTGCCGTCTAGGCTTCAATTAAGTTGGGAAGACTGAAGTCATTCAAATTCCTGATCCTTTATAGATCACCTGTTTTTTCCCCTTTCTGCAAGTTTGTAGGATCTTCTCTTTGATCCAAGCTTTCTAAAATTGTTGATGATGTATTTGAAATGGGTCTATGTGGGGGAAAGATCCAACATGGTGGAGAAACAGGGGACCCAAAGTTCCCTTGTCCCTCAAACACAGCAGTGTTGAGGCCAAAGGACTTTGAATTCCAAGAGTCCGGGCTGCAGAGTGGCAGAGACACTGGGACAACCTGGCGGGCCACCGGTGTGTGATTGTGAACTGGGAGAGAGAAAATGGGTGCGTAGGCCGGAAGGGGATCCCTCCCTTCTGCAGAGTAAGGAAAGGAAGAGAAAGAGAGGCTGTGAAAGTGTAGAGCTGTATCTGGACAAGAGAATTACCATGGACCAGGGGTGGAGAAGGACCCAATCTCTAACTGTGGGGCGTTCTCCAGACTGGGCCAGCTGCCCAGTTTGCACACCTCGGGAGGAGGGGAGCCTGCCCCTGGCTCGGTAACTAGTTCAGAGCTGCAGTCCACAGTAGGAGAAAGCAATCCCCTCTCTGGAGTGCTGTGGGAAGAAGGAATATAACCATTCAAAGGACAAAGGCTGCCTGCGACCGCCAGCCAGAGGCCATATATTGGCGGAACCGGGGGCACTCGGAGAGAGCCCCTTGAAGGCATCGGGGGTTTCAATCCCAGCTGAGCACCAGGGAGGCGCGGGAGTCGGCAGAGAGGGACAAACTGCCTCGTTCGCCCCGCGGCACAGTGAGGCTGGCCTAAACTGAGTGGTTTGGGACACCGGTCGGGGCAGGAAAACTGAGGGGTGGCCATTTTTCTCCCCACCACCAACAGGGTGGGGCTTCAGGGAAGGGACAGCGGGTCCAGAGGGGAGGCGGTACCCCCTACACCAAGCCACGCCCCTCCACGCCCGGTAACTGCATACCCACCGGAGATTGACGCTGACCAACCAGACAGCCCCCCCTCCAGACAAGGGACCCAGCGGTTTTGCATTTTCTGATTTAATTCTTGGACAGTTCTTCTTACATACATATTTTTTTTTCTTTCTTTTCTCCTTCTTATTTCTTCCTCCTATCTTAAGAAACAAGAAAAATCCCAAATACAAAACGTAACACAACACCTAAAGGAACCAGAAGAACAGCAAAAAAAACAAAACAAAACAAAACAGAACAACAACAACAAAAAAAAACCAAGGCCAGCAGAAGAAGAGAAATAATAAAGATTAGAGCAGAAATAAACAATACAGAATCCAATAAAACATAGAACAGATCAATGAAACTAAGAGCTGGTTTTTTGAAAAAGTAAACAAAAGGGATATGCCCCTAGCCAGACTTCTCAAAAAGAGGACCCACATAGATAAAATCACGAATGAATTTGGACTTATCACAACCAATCCCTCAGAAATATAAACATTTATCAGAGAATACTATGAAAAATTTTATGCCAACAAACTGGACAGCCTGGAAGAAATGGACAAATTCCTAGCCACCCACACGCTACCAAAACTCAAACAGGAAGAAATAGAAAATTTAATAGACCCATAACTAGTGAAGAAACTGAATCAGTTATCAAAAATCTCCCAACCAATAGAAGTCCTGGGCCAGATAGCTTCCCAGGGGAATTCTACCTGAGATTTAAAGCAGAGTTAATACCTATCCTTCTCAAGCTGTTCCAAAAAATAGAAACGGAAGTTAAGATTCCAGATTCATTTTATGAAGCCAGCATTACCTTGATTGCCAAACCAGAGACCCCACAAAAAAGGAGAATTAAGGCCAATATCCCTGATGAACATGGATGCAAAAATTCTCAACAAGATACTAGCAAATCGAATTCAACATCATATAAAAAGAATTAATGGGGCACCTAGTGGCTCAGTCGGTTAAGCGTCAGACTTCGGCTCAGGTCATGATCTTGTGGTTCCTGAGTTCAAGCCCCATGTCAGGCTCTATGCTGACAGCTCAGAGCCTGGAGCCTGCTTCAGATTCTGTGTCTCTCTCTCTCTGCCCATCCCCTGCTCGCACTCTGTCTCTTTCACTCTCAAAAATAAATAAACATCAAAAAAAATTTTTAAAGAATTATTCATCATGATCAAATGGGATTCATTCCAGGGCTGCAGGGCTGAGTCAATATTCACAAATCAACTGATGTGATACATCACATTAACAAAAGAAAGGATAAGAACCATATGATCCTGTCAATAGATATAGAAAAAGCATTTGACAAAATATAGCATACTTTCTTACTAAAAACCCTCAAGAAATTCAGGATAGAAAGAACATACCTAAACACCATAAAAATCATATATGAGAAGCCCACAGCTAATATTCTCCTCAATGGGGAAAAACTGAGAGTTTTCCCCCTGAGATCAGGAACACAAAAGGGATGTCCACTCTCACCACTGTTGTTTAACATCGTGTTTGAAGTCATACCTCAGCAATCAGACAACAAAATGAAATAAAAGCCATCAAAATTGGCAAAGAAAAGTCAAACTTTCACTTTTTGCAGACAACATGATATTCTACATGGAAAACCCAAAGGACTCCACCAAAAGTTTGCTAGAACTGATACATGAATTCAGCAAAGTCTCAGGATACAAAATCAATGTACAGAAATCAGTTGCATTTCTATACACCAATAATGAAGCAACAGAAAGAGAAATCAAGAAATCGATCCCATTTACAATTGCACCAAGAACCATAAAATACCTAGGAATAAGCCTAACCAAAGACGTAAAAGATCTGTATTGTGGAAACTATAGAAAACCTTTATGAAGGAAACTGAAGGAGACACAAAGAAATGGAAAAACATTCCATGCTCACGGATTGGAAGAATAAATATTGTTAAAATGTCAATACTATACAAAGCAATCTACACATTCGATGCAATCCCAATCAAAATTGCACCGACATTCTTCTCAAAGCTAGAATAAACAATCCTAAAATTTGTATGGAACCACAAAAGACCCTGAATAGCGAAAGTAATGTTGAAAAAGAAAACCAAAGCAGAAGGCATCACAATCCCAGACTTTAGCCTCTACTACAAAGCTGTAATCATCAAGACAGTATGGTACCTGCTTAGACACATAGACCAATGGAATAGAATAGAGAACCTAGAATTGGACCCACATGTGTATGGCCAACTAATCATTGACAAAGCAGGAGAGAGTATCCGATGGAAAAAAAGACAGTCTCTTTAGCCAATGGTGCTGGGAGAACTGGACAGCAACATGCAGAAGAATGAAACTACATCCAGATGGCCAACCGACACATGAAAAAATGCTCAACATCACTTATCATCAGGGAAATACAAATCAAAACCACAATGAGATACCACCTTTCACCTGTCAGAATGGCTAACATTAACAACTCAGGCAACAACAGATGTTGGTGAGGATGCGGAGAAAGAGGATCTCTTTTGCATTGCTGGTGGGAATGGAAGCTGGTGCGGCCACTCTGGAAAACAGTATGGAGGTTTCTCAAAAAACTAAAAATAAAACTACCCTACGACCCAGGAATTGCACTACTAGATATTTATCCAAGGGATACAGGTGTGCTTTCGAAGGGACACATGCACCCCCATGTTTACAGCAGCACTATCAACAATAGCCAAAGTATGGAAAGAGCCCAAATGTCCATCAATGGATGAATGGATAAAGAAAATGTGGTGTGTGTGTATATATATATATATATATATACACACACACACACACACAATGGAGTATTACTTGGCAATCAAAAAGAATGAAATCTCGCCATTTGCAACTATGTGGATGGAACTGGAAGGTATTATGCTAAGTGAAATTAGTCAGAGAAAGACAAAAATCATATGACTTCACTCATATGAGGACTTTCAGAGACAAAACAGATGAACATAAAGGAAGGGAAACAAAAATAATATAAAAACAGGGAGGGGGACAAAACAGAAGACTCATAAATATGGAGAACTGAGGGTTACGGGAGGGGTTGTGGGAGGTGGGATGGGCTAAATGGGTAAGGGGCATTAAGGAATCTACTGAAATCATTGCTTCACTATATACTAACTAATTTGGATGTAAATTTTAAAAAATAAAGTTAAATTAAAAAAAAAAAGAATGAAACTAGACCACTTTCTTATACCACACACAAAAATAAACTAAAAATGGATGAAAGACCCAAATGTGAGTGAGGAAACCATCAAAACCCTAGAGGAGAAACAGGCAACAACCTCTTTGAACTCACTCGCAGCAATTTCTTCAACACGTCTCCAAAAGCAAGGGAATTAAAAGCAAAAATGAACTATTAGGACCTCATCAAGATAAAAACTTCTGCACTGCAAAGGAAACAATCAACAAAACTAAAAGGCAACCAGCAGACTGGGAAAAGATATTTGCAAATGACATATCGGATAAAGGGTTAGTATCCAAAATCTATAAAGTACTTACCAAACTCAATACCAAAAAACAAATAATCCAGTGAAGAAATGGGCAGAAGACATGAATGGACACTTTTCCAAAGAAGACATCCAGATGACTAACATGAAAAGATGCTCAACGTCACTCATCATCAGGGAAATACAAATCAAAACCACACTGAGATACCACCTCACACTGGTCAGAGTGGCTACAATTAACAACTCAGGAAACAAGAGATGCTGGTGTGGATGTGAAGAAACAGGAACCCCCTTGCACTGTTGGTGGGAATGCAAACTGGTGCAGCTGCTCTGGAAAATAGTGTGGAGGTTCCTCAAAAAATTATCCAAAGGATACAGGAGTGCTGATTCAGGGGCACATGTACCCCAGTGTTTATAGCAGCTCTTCCAACAATAGCCAAATTATGGAAAGAGCCTAAATGTCCATCAACTGATGAATGGATAAAGAAGATGTGGTTTATATACACAATGGAATACTACTTGGCGATGAGAAAGAATGAAACCCTGCCATTTGCAGCAACATGGATGGAACTGGAGGGTATTATGCTAAGTGAAATAAGTCAATCAGAGAAAGACAGATATCATATGTTTTCACTCATACGTGGAACTTCAGAAACTTAACAGAAGACCATGGAGGAAGGGAAGGGGGAAAAAAATAGATACAAACACAGAGAGAGGGAGGCAAACCATAAGAGACTCTTAAATACAGAGAACAAACTGCGGGTTGACGGGAGGGGTGGGGGAGAGGGGAAAATGTTTTAATTAAAGTATTTTCATTCTCACACTTCCATCATTCTCTCGTAATGCTCTTCTTTCTTCTAGGAGTTGTGAATTCCTGAAATTAGATATTTATTTGAGAAACACTGAAGCAGCCTCAACAACAGCAATGTGAACAAAATAACACTAATTAGAACAGTGGTGGCAAAACAAATCAGATTTAAGCATTTTGTCCCACACTGGATCCGACCAGTGTGGTCCAGCCTCTACATATATTTTTCTTTAAAGTTTATCAAAATCACCAAAGTCCAGTCTATTTCATGCAATGACTACTATAAATCCCAGCAATTAAAAAAAAAAAAAACAACATAATCACAACGGCTACAATTACGGCATCTTGAAGTATGTTTTAGTAGGAATAAATTGGCCTAACTATGTGAGCCCCAGTCAGCAAAACAGCTAACTTTGAAAGCCACAATACCCATCTCTTTATGATGGGCTATACTCTCAAGGACTATAGCTTGCCATGAATAATCAAGAATATGACGCAATCAAAAACCCAGAGACAAGAGGAAAATGTCTGTAGCAATGAAGCCTTTTTGTTTCCTTACCTAAGCTCACTTCACTTCTCAAATACTTGGGAAACAGAAAAATGACTGTGCATACAAAATAAAAGAATCTAAACAGATAATCCTAAGAGCGTAAATGTTTCTCAGCAGTAACCATCATAAAATTTCTGCCCGTGGATTAAATTCTTTAACATACTGAAGCAGCAGATAATGTTGACCATCTGCCAGTCTGTCTCAAGATGGCACCTTAAACTATAAATTTTATTGGGGCTCCCGGGCGGCTCAGTCGGTTAAGCATCCGACTCGGTTTCAGCTCAGGTCATGATTTCATGGTTCATGGGATTGAGCCCCAAGTCAGGCTCTGCACTGACAGCACAGAACCTGCTTGGCATTCTCTCTCTCTCTCTCTCTCTCTCTCTCTCTCTGTCCTTCCTCTGCTCTAAAAAAAAAAAAAAAAAAAAAAAAAAAAGAATTACAAAGTTAGAAAGGGACTCAAAAGGTCATTTATTCCATCTCCATACCTTCAAATAGGACCTCATCAAACGATCCATAGCAAAAGAAACATAAAGACATCTAGTGGAGATTAAATAACTCACCTTAGAAAACTACTCCTTTTTTAAAAAAACCTCTCCCATAATCTATGCCTTAAATTTGTCTAGCTAATGACTGTATACACCTAACTTTGACTAAGTATTCTAAGGCATTCTTTCACTAGGTCTACCATATATAAAATAGTTATCTAGGAGAAAACAATGTCTGAAATAATAATGAGTCCCGGGTGGCTCAATCGGTGAAGGATCTGACTCCTGATTTTGGCTCAGGTCATGATCTCAAAGGTAGTGAATTCAAGCCCCACATCAGGTTCTGTACTGGAGGTGGTGGGGTTCTGTACTGGAGGTGCAGAGCCTGCTTGGGATTTTCTCTCTCTCTCTCTCTCTGCCCCTCCCTTGCTTGTTCTCTCTCTCAAAATACATAAACTTAAAAAAAAGAAATAACGCTGAGTACATTAAAATATACATATTTCCATTCACAAATAGATGCTCAAAATTAGTAACATGATAATATAAATCAGTCCAGAAATGAGATCTCATCAATTGAAGTTGAGGGCTATCGGGATCTCAAATCATGCAGCGCAATTCCCAATTTCTTTGAAACCAAGGCAAAGATGTTATTCCTATTAATGGTCTATGAAAGAACATCTTATAGCATTTAAGGAAGCCTTACTTAAAAGAATTGACGAATCTTTTTATTGATCAAATCATTATTTTGTAATGGAACCACTGCCTGATCCACCTGCTTAATATAGTCAGGTAAAGTCACAGGACATGGCCTCTTGCCAAACAGAACCGACAATCCTGGCATATTGTTGCTAAGGGGGAGAAAGGAAAGTAGCCTTCAGTTACTGAGCACTTAGGGTTTACCTCCATTAAGCCATCCAATCTTCCCCCAAATCCTATAAAATAGTATTAACATCTTTTTTTTTAATAAGGGTACAGGTTTGGAAACCTGTCTGTGATTACACAGGAAATAAGTTGTAGTTCCAGAACTGGACAACAGATATAACTGGCCCCTTCCACTCTTAACCACATGCAGTAAACGATCCTTGGAGAAATGTTCTCTAGAAAAGAATATCACTGTACCTACTGCAAAAATCAAAGTATTAATCCAAAGAAGCCATAAGGGCTTTCTAATTTTACTGCGATATTTACACAAAATAGATAATAATTATCAGTTAAATGAATAAATCTAAAGTTGTTCGTTGTTGAGGAATAATCAATCATAAGTTCTTGGCCTGGATTCTCTTCTCTTTAGTCACACATTAGGCTACTGGTCTCAATATTTTAAGCTCTCCTTTAGTAAATCAAAATTTAAGGGGGGTAAAAAAAAAATCACACAACCTTATGTTTTGCTGTCATTGAAAATTACCGAATCCTAATCTCAGCTCCATGAAACCATTCTTAACCTGTCCTAGCTCAGTGACTATTCCAAAACCCCACCATTCTCCTTTCCCACCGAACGCCCCACCCCCATCTCCTCTCATCAAGTGACCTTGACTCCTATCTACCTCTTAGAGAACATAAGCTTTGAACTCTCAAACCTTTTACCACCCAACCTATAAATATCCGTATCTATTCTCACTTCTTTTCTTCCTTTTTCAGTGCATCTCTCCTCCTGTCTACACTAGCACACTGCCTAGGATCACAGCTAGCTAGCACTTAGTTGATACTTTAAAAATGTAACAAACTAATTCTAGACTGATTCTTCCAACTCTGCTCATCCATCGTTCCCTACATTTTCAAAAATAGATCCATCCACTATCTCCTCTCTCTCATCTCCTACATCTTCAAACATTTCCTCTTCGTTGGCTCTTTCCCTAACAGCTCATCAGTCTTTAAAGAAAAAAAACAAAACAAAACCCTACAAACCTTTTTCAGTTACTGCTTTATCCCTTTCTTTCCTTCAGAGTCAAACTTCTTTACAGAAAAGTGTGTCTGGGGATTTTATATTAAGGAAGTACTGTCCATTTCTTTTAAGCAGGATAATAGTACAGTTTTTTGTTTTTTTTTTTTAAGAAAGAATCCTTAAAAAAATTTTTTAAGTTTATTTAAGTAATCTCTACACCCAACGTGGGGCTCGAACTCACTGCCCTGAGGTCAAGAGTCACGCTCTCTACCAGCGGAGCCAACCGGGCACCCCAAACAGATATATATTGAAAACAATTACAGATAAAAAGATATGATACCTGAGCTTAGCTTTAAAACAATCCAAAAATAAATAAATTAATTAATCAAAAATAAATAATCCAGTTGGGGGCAGGGGTTATAGATGAAACAAAATTGGTGATGTGCTCATTCTTCAAGCTTAGGTAATGACTACATGGGACTCCTCATTCTATTTTCTTTTGTATTTGTATTATTATGGAAAAAGCAAATGTTTTTTTTCAAGTGGCTTAAGCTCACATGCCTCTTTCTCATTTTTGCAAAGTTTAGAAGTGATTTGAAGTCACCAGATCCACTGGGTACGTTTCAATCTTTACCTTACTTGCCCTCTGCAAGACACATGATACTCTGGGCCATTCCTGCTTCTAACTTTCCTCTCGTTTGTCATTTGTTACGCATGCCCGCTCTGATTCTTCTCTTTCTCTGCCTCCCAATCTCTCAGTCTCATTTGTGGGCATTTCTCCCCCTTGCTTTCAAACATGGTCCTCCCTCCCCTCCTCAAACACACACACACACACACACACACACACACACACACACACACACACACACACACCATAAATGCTGCTGCTTCCCAAACTTATTCAAACTTTTCCTTTTTTGTCTCTATATATTCCTATGTGAGCTGACTCATTCTCTCCTTTAATTTCAACTACTTATGCACATGCAAACCTCCACCTCCAGCCCTGAACTCTCTCCTGAACTCCAGATCCAAATGCATCCTTGCCTGAATATCCCACAAGAACTTTGAATGAATACTCAAAACTGAACTGATCTTTATCTTTCACCCCATCAAAACCCTGCTCCTTTTCCTCTCAATCAATGGTTTTATTATCCTTTCAGACATCCGAGGCAGAAAACTAGGAATCATTTGTCTTAAGGTTCCAAATATGTCTAGCCCCCAACTTAAATCGTACTAATTTTATCCCTTAAATACTTCTACAATCCCTGTCTTTCCATAACTCCAACTGCTTAGTTCAGACTCTTCATTTTTCCACTGTATTTTTTTTCCCCTAAAACCAATTGCCCCATACCACTCTAATTTCCCCCCTCCTGGGTCTATTCTTCACACTTCAGCTGGAGTTATCTCTCTAAAATACAAACCCAGGGGCGCCTGGGTGGCTCAGTTGGTTAAGCATCCGACTTCAGCTCAGGTCATGATCTTACAGTCCATGAGTTCAAGCCCCACATCGGGCGCCTGCTTCCGATTCTGTGTCTCCCTCTCTCTCTGCCCCTCCCCTGCTCATGCTCTGTCGCTCTCTGTCTCAAAAATAAATAAACACATTTAAAAAAAATTTTTAAATACAAACCCAATAACACCACTACTCCATTTGAAATTCTTCCATGGTTGCCCCATGATGAAAAACAAAAACAAAAACAAAAACTTCCAAACTCTTTATCACGGTACCAAGTACTTTAATATCTGGCCTCTCCCATCACTATACTGCATTCACTCTGGAACTGGGGCATCAGAATGACCTAGGATTCTCCAAACAAAACACTCAAATACATCCTTTGCTTTTTGTTGCGCCATTTGCCTAGAATGAGTTTCCTCAACTTCCCTCCAGTGACAGCCTACTCAACTTTCTTTAACGCGGGTCAAATGGAACATCACATTGGAAACTTCCCCTGATCTCCTTAGAGTCAGGGTACTTCTACCAATGGGTACAGAGAACAGCCATCAGTGGCTGAGATCACGACTTAGATGAGTTAGACCCACTTGGGTTGAAATCCCAGGTTCACACCTTACCAGGTACGACTCTGGACAAAAATCTTTAAGCCTGTTTCCTCATCTCTGAGTAACAGTAGTTAGGGATTTTTATGAGGATTAAATAATGGACTACATACAAAATACTGTATAGTGCCTCGCTGAGATTAGGTAATCAATAAATGTTACTGTTATATTGCGATTTATTCCCACTCTGGGCTCCTATAGCAACTTGCACCTATCTCTGTCATACCGTTATAACATGACTGTTTGCCCATACAGAACACATCGTCTTTTTCTTCCCACTATCTGGCATAATGTCCACAATTTAACAGGTTCGTTAACAAAGCTTGAATGAATAAATAAAACACTTCCAATCCCTATAGTATTAAGGCGTCAAATTTTTTACTAACGGTCTTACTAGATTTAAGTTCCATCTCCTTCTACAAAATCGGTAATTTCAGTAAAAGTTACAGGCCAGTCTCATTTTAATGGAGGAAAGTAGGAATTTTGTAGTGGCCTTATGTGGTTTACTTGTTGAAAACACACCCACAAAATAAACCCGCCGTGCTACCCACGATTTTTCTGCATACTATATAAAATATCAAATTTCTAGGATGGTTGTCTCCCTGTTGAAAAAAATTTAAAGGTTTTCTAAATCTGTGTCAGCTTCCTTACCACCAGGACCTAAGCCAACCCTAAGGGCTAAGGTGTATTACAGAGTTGCTGTTTCGTTTTGTTTTGTTGGGGCAATTTTCATCCTGAAAGCACGCTCCTGAGAAATTCCGAAGAATACTGAAATAACCAAAGAAAATAATTAGTACCCACTGCTAAAAAGCAAAAAAAAAAAAAAAAAAATCAATCAATCAATAAATAAATAAGAAAGAAAAGTCTGTGCTTTAAAAATTCCAGTAATTTAAAGTTAAACTAATCTTCAAAATAGAATCAAAATATGTGCAGGCAGCGGCCAAGCTAGTAAGTGGGAAGGTGGGGGTCCTCCTTTTGCGATCTGGGGTCCTCCTTTTGCGATCTGAACCCTCAATAAATACAATGCAAACGGCAAAACGGTTATGAAAAAAAAAAGATACTACTATATAAAAGCATGGTCTCTACTTCTACACTTGACCTTTAAACATTAATGCCTTTTGAATAATAATTAATTAGGGGCTTAATATGCAAACACCTCTGAGCTACTTCAGAATAATCATGAATAAAAGCCTAGAAACCACACGTTCTCAGGAAAAGGAGAAAGGCCTGTTAAAAATTTTTTTTTTAGTTTCTCAGGTCTCGCATCAAATGTGTGCCATACATACGGTTCGGCACCGAGAGGCAGCAACCTGGGAGGGTCAGAGGCGCCGCAGGCCCGAGGCCCTGCGGCTGGGGTGGCTGCTCATCCCTGAGACTTACGCGGGGCGGTGGCCCAGCCCAGCCGGGGTGGGGCTGAGCGCTGTCAGCCGGGGCGGGCCCAACGGCGGGCCACCCAAGTCTCACCTCCACTTCCCTTTCCCAGCGCAGAGCCCAGTTCCGCGACCACCCAAGAGCCCCCGCACCACAAAGACAGATTTTTTTTCTCGCCCGGTCCGCTCAAAGTTTATCGTTCTCTGCCAGCGGTCGGGGCCGCCGGGCTTTGTAGTTCGCCGGTCCAGGCCACCCCGCCGAGGCCGAGAGCCTGTGCAGCCGCTAAACTACAATGCCCATAATGCCCCGCGAGCCTCGCGCGCCCACGGCCCTCCTCCTCCCCTCCCGGCGCCCCAGGACCGCGGCACTGCCCTGGCGGCGGGAGACCGGGTGGGGCTGTGCACCTGAACACCCCACCACCTGCCCTCTCCTGCCCGCGGCGCTCTCCCTCGGATTCATTACCTAGGTGCCGCAGGTCGGCCGGCTGTGGGTGATGCGGTCCGGGTGGGGGTGGGGCACAGGCCGCCGCCGCAGCCGCCGCCGCGGAGTCCGTTAGTTCCCGACGTGCGTGAAGAGGCGGTGGCGGCGGCGTACGGTTGCCATGGCAGCCGCGGACCGAGCGGTGGGGGGCGCGCGGGGACTCCAAGACAACTCGGGGGAGGAGCCTGGGAACCCCACCCGGGTGCGGGGGAAGGGAGGCGCCCGGGTGCTTCGGGGGAAGGAGGGAGACTGTGACATTGAGGAGGGCGAGTGACTAATGACTCGGTGGGGCCGGATGAGCCCTGCTGCGGCAGCGTCCAATCCCCTTGGCATGACGCGTGTCCTGTGCCGTCGGCGGAGCGCGTTGGTGCCCGCTCTATTCCGAGAGGGTGCCTGTGGCGTCAGAGGAAGGAGCGCCCCAGCGGCTCAGCGCCGGCTCTTTAAAGGTCGTCTGGTCCGGCCCCTCCCCCGCCGCCTCGCCGGGCATCGCCCGCCGCCTCTGCCGAGTGGCGGGGTGGGACCCCAAGCCGCCCTGGGGCTTTTCACCGGGAAAGTCGCAGTCTCTCACACCTTTCTGCCACTCTCTGAGGAGTGGGCTAGAAATGAATCCGTTAGTAAAAATGTAGTGCCTACAGCCTTTAGGCTCACTCGGGAGGTTTGAGAACTTGTACGTGGCAGTGATTTCAGCTAAATTTTTGATGTGTAGTATTTCTTAGGTAACCGTTTGCGGACTCGCCAGGACCCACCTGAGAGATGCAGTGCGGTAGAAACTGAGGTCAAGCGCATGGGCTTCCGAAACCCGCGTCTGGGTTCACGTCCTGCCCCTATACTTGGTAGCTGGTAACCGGGGGGGGGGGGGGGGGGGGGGGGGCAATTTATTTACCCCCTGTGATGCTGAAAGTTTTAATCTGCAAAATGCAGGTAATGGCCAGCTCCCAGTGCTTGTGAGAAATAAGAAGCATTAGTGCTGATGAAGCACCTTAAAACAAAGACTGGCATTTAACAGTAACTTTTAAATCTTAGTTATTCAACACTTCCTGATAAGAATCAGAAGAGTGGGTAGCCTGGAGGTGAGGGTGGGACTTTTTTTTTTTTTTTTTACAGGGGAGGAGGGGGGGAGAGGGGGGTGGGCAGCTACCGAAAGGGAGAGAGAGAATCTTGAGCAGGCGCCCGCTCAGTGCGTAGTCGGAGGTGGGGCTCCATCTCCTGACCCGTGAGCCAAAATCGAGAGTCAGATGCTCAACAGACCGAATCGCCCAGGCTCCACTGAAGAGGGAATTTTCCGCGGTGATGGAGATGTGTATCATGCTTAGCGTTTGGGTTACAGAGGTCTGTGCATTTGTCAAAACTCATGGAATGGTGCCGGTAATGAAATGCGTGCATTTCACTGTGTGTGAATGTACCTCCAAAAAAGAACATAAGACTATTTTTTTAAGATCTGCCTTCGCAACTTTCAAATAGACAACACAGTGCCATTAACTGTAGTCCTGCTGTACGTTACATCCCCAGGAATTATTTTATAACAAAATTCGTACTCGGTGACCCCCTTCACCCATTTTGCACCCCCGCCCCCACCTCTGGCAACCACCAATGTGTTCTCTGCCTCTGTAAGATTGTTATTAGAGCGGTAGACTCTAAGAGCGACCACAGAGATATTCTGCATCCAATCTCCAGATTTTGCAAATGAGGAAAATGAGACCTAGAGATTTAAGTAAATGGGGGAAATTACTGACCCTGTAGTTTTCTAGCAATAAACGTCTCTTGAGAAATGATGATTGAAAATAGCAAGCTACTGTGTATATCATCCAGTTCTCAGTCGGGGTCACCTTGTCCACAAAAATCTTGTTGAGATTGACTCAAGTCCCTTTTCCACCTCCTGTGGAAAGGCCAGTGTCTTCTCCGAGATTGTACATCCCCCGTGGGGGGCAGGGGAATTTACCATCACAGGGTCACTTCTGGCTCTGAGTTCTTGCTTCCTCTGAACACAGGGACTCTCTCACATCTCGCCTTCTGCAACTCTTTTCTCTCCTGCTGACCCAGTGTGGAAATCAAACACTTTTCTTTGGCTGTGTGTGTAGCAGGCTCCTCTGAAGGTTTGGAGCAACTAAAGGGTTTTTTGTTTTTTTTATTTTATTTATTTTTGAGACAGAGAGAGACAGTGCATGAATGGGGGAGGGTCAGAGAGAAGGAGACACAGAATCTGAAGCAGGCTCCAGGCTCTGAGCTGTCAGTACAGAGCCCGACGCGGGGCTTGAACTCACGGACCGCGAGATCATGACCTGAGCCGAAGTCGGCCGCTTAACCAACTGAGCCACCCAGGCGCCCCGCAACTAAAGGGTTTTAAATGAAGGATGTAAATAGCCTAAAGTTAGAAGTCCATGGTCTTGAAAGGGCTTCAGTATCACAATGGCATTGGTGTCCACCAACCCCTCCCCCATCCTTTCTCAGCATAAGCTACAACTCCCCACTAATCAACATCTTCCTGGTCCCATCCCTCTCCCTTCCTCTTTTCTCTCTTTATACAGTACTTTTAGTTATCTCTTTCTCCTAATCTGTACCTTCTGGACCACGTTCCACTCCTAAACTGTTTATCAAAGTGTTTTCCTCCACAAAATATTTTCCCCAAGAGGAACTCTAGTGCCAGCTATTAAAAGCATATGTTGCAACACAGTATATATCTGCATATTCTACTTGATTCGGTCCACAGTATACTCAGTAAATATGAAGCTTGTGCAGAAACAGAAGCAAAAATGAACTGTTGGGGCCTCAACACGATAAAAAGCTTCTGCACAGCGGAGGAAACAATCAGCGAAACTAAAAGGCAACCGACAGAATGGGAAAAGATATTTGCAAATGACATATCAGATAAAGGCTTAGTATCCAAAATCTATTAAAAAAAACTTACCAAACTCAACAACCAAAAAACACATAATCCAGTGAAGAAATGGGCAAGAGACATGAATAGACACTTTTCCAAAGAAGACATCCAGATGGCTAACAGACACATGAAAAGATGCTCAACGTCACTCATCATCAGAGAAATACAAATCAAAACCACAATGAGATACCACCTCACACCTGTGAGAATGCCTAAAATTAACAATTCAGGCAACAACAGATGTTGGCGAGGGTGCGGCGGAAGAGGAACCCTCTTGCACTGCTGGTGGGAATGCAAACTGGTGCAGCCACTCTGAAAAACAGGATAGAGGTTCTTCAAAAAAATTAAAAATAGAATTACCCTACGACCCAGCAATTGCCCTCCTAGGTATTTATCCGAAGGATACAGGAGTGCTGATTCAAAGGGGCACGTACCCCAATGTCGATAGCAGCACTATGGACGATAGCCAAAGTATGGAAAGAGCCCAAATGTCCATCAACTCATGAATGCGTAAAGAAGATATGATATATAATATATACAATGAAATATTACTCGGTGATCAAAAAGAATGAAATCTTGCCATTTGCAACAACATGGCTGGAGCTAGAGTGTATTATGCTAAGCGAAATAAGTCAGAGAAAGACAAATATATGATTTCATTCATATGTGGAATTTAAGAAACAAAACAGATGAACATAGGGGAAGGGAAGCAAAAATAAGATAAAAACAGAGAGGGAGACAAATCATAAGAGACCCTTAAATACAGAGAACAAACTGAGGGTTGCTAGAAGGGTGTTGGGTGGGGGCAGATGGGCTGAATGGGCGATGGGCATTAAGAATGGCACTTGCTGGGATGAGCACTGGGTGTCATATGTAGGTGATGAATTACCAAATTCTATTCCTGAAGTCATTATTACACTATATGTTAACTAACTTGAATTTACATTTAAAAAAAAAAAAAAAAAGGCTTATACACATGACCTGTCCAGGCTACCTGCATAGTGGGCTCAATTATGAGAACTACTTAGTATAAATGAGGAAGCAATTGATCGTGGCTGGGATTTGCTGTCTGAAAGAAAGAAATTCAGGTCTCCATGATCGTAGCTTACATTATGCAGAAGAAATGATAGCATTCACGCAGTAAAACCCAGAACAAAATCTGAGTTAATACTTGATAGCAATGACATCCTTGTAGAAGCAACACCTGGACTTGTCACCTCTAGCAATTTGATCACAACTCTGCATATATAATGAGCATATAAATAGAGTCTCCTTTACTCCCGGAGAAGATAATACTGATCTGCTATCGGCAGAACACATGTTTTTGTAGTAGGGATGATAGGCTCACTTGACCCATCTGGCCCTCATCTGGTTTCCCTTGTGACCAGTCACTTGCATTTACAAGGCAGCTGGCCAGGGTTGTAGTGCAATCTACAGCCATGAAGAAGTCTGCAAATGCAAGGTCCCAATGCATAACCCTCCTTGTTTGGGAGAAGTCGGGACCCCAGAGAAACAGCTCAGCGGGACAAGCCACTTAAGGAGAATGATGACAGCAGTGAAACGCAACAGCTGCCTTAAAGTGAAACTGAAGGAGGGTGGTCACACCAAGGAAGACCATGGGCAACTGAAGCATGGCCTTAGGAAACCTAGCGTGGCTATGGAGCCGGCAAGGAGTGAGGACTGACAAAAATGGTTTATTGTTTTCACTGGAGACTTTGGATCATTTCAGGTAATAAACACACTGTGCAAATCTGCAAGTAATAACGGGTTAATCTACAGACAATATGGTCCTGAGCCTCAGTAAAGACACTTAGCACATCTGGGGCAGCTGGGTGGCTCAGTCGGTTGAGCGTTGAACTCTTGATTTCAGCTCAGGTGGATGATCCCAGCCAGGGTTGTGGGGACTAATCTTCCATTGGGCCCTCGCTAAGCACGGAGCCTGCTTAAGATTCTCTCTCTCTTCGTCTCAGCCCCTCTCCCCCACTAGCATGCTCTCTCTCTTTAAAAGATAAAGACTTTAAAAAAAATTTTTTAAGTAAATTGAAAAAAAAAAAAACAAACCCGGAGACTTAGCACATCTGGTTCAAAGTCAGGCATTTTCCCTCAGTTCTCAGTCTTGGCTGCTATAGCATTTGACTTTGCCGGCCACCTTCCTTAGTGGTTCATGACCTTGGTTCTCCTGAAAGCATACTTCAGTGTGCTCACCAGCTCTTCCCCCTGCTCCTTCATTGTGGCAATAGTTCCCAACATCAAATCCTACACCCTCTCCATTTATAGGGTTTCGTCTCTCAGTTCTGGTTGACGCACAGATTTCCCTGACTAGTTCTGATCCCCAAGCTCCACTCCTGCCCCAAGTTTGCTGGGTCCTTCCTCACCTCGTTCTGTCTAATGTTCTCTTCACCTGGGATGCTATCCCCCTCCCCTTTGTCTTTTCTCCTTACTAGATCTCAAGCTCCTCTGATGAACACTTATGGGTATTTCCAATACGTCTTTATAATACCTTTTATATAAGGGCACAGTATTTTTGACTGATGGCTGGCTCCTTAACTTTTCTCCTGGGTTAACCCTGCTCTGTGTGGCTCTCCCCCTCTAGTGCTATAGAGGACATTTACAGCCTCCTCATATAAATATCCCTGAAGCCTATAGAAAATCATGGGCCCCCATATGTATTCGGTGCGAGGGTGCCTCACGAGGAAGTTCCTCCAAGTGACTTTTGGTAGGGAAGGAGTTCAGGAGGTAAGTGGTGCTGAATTCTGACGCTCAAACTCACTACTAGGACCTAGAGCAAAGTTTAGCAGCTCATGAGATCAAGGTAATGCATCCCGTCCAGCTTTTTAATGCTTAAAATGTGAGAGGGTAAGATACAGTAGGGGAAGGTAGAATCAAACAGAAGCAATAGGAAATGAAATGCAGGGCATGTACGTGTAGCCCTGGTCAAGTACTATATGGCAGTCAGTGGGCTTCAAACCTACCCTCTCTCCACTGTTCCATGCTGGGGGAGCTGGAACCCCACAACCCACATTTCTCCCTTGTCTCTGGCTCGTGGGTGCACTCGTAGAAGAGCACAAGGCTGGAAGACGAGGAAGCCACTGCTCAGCATCACCCAAGCAGTGGCCCTTCCTTCCTGTCAGCATCACCCAAGCAGTGGCCCTTTGGCCTGGTGGCCAGACCTTGTCTCCACCTTCTAGCTGCACTTCCAGAACCAGCCCCCTGGCGCCTCCTCTCCCTCCACCCCAGACTTAGCAGCAGGAACCAGGCAGTGCCTTTCTTCAGAGGTCTGGGTCCCACCTCCGGGTTCCTTCCCGTGGCTGCTGGGTTCTGAGGACCCCGCCCTCCTCTCCTCTCTCTGATCTCTGGCCCCAGAGGCACTAGCGGCTTTTTGCAGTTACTACTTACGTGGTGACTCCAGTGTTCCTTTTAAATTTTTTCAGCCCTCCAACACCTATTTCATCAATTCCCTATGCGAAGTTCTCTCCGTGGAAATACTTCCTTTGGCTTCCTTTTGCCTGACGGCTGGACGCTGACAAATACGGATTGTGAAGTGAAATATATCTCCTGTGAACGTCGATCCAGAGGGTTTAAGAAACACTATCTCAGAGGAGTGGGAGAGTTCTTCACCAAACAGATGCCCTACGCGCCAAGGGTCCAGTCCTTCCACAGACGGGTGCTCCGCGTCTCAGGTCTGTGAAGAGCAGAGACCCAATTCTGCCACAGCAACTGTCACCGTTGGACCCTAGGCCTAGCGTGGCCTTAAGAATCACTGGCGATGAGCTTACAGTTGCCTACCACGGTTTGGCTGGAACCCCAAGCTTCATGTGGACTCTGACCTCTCTCGGATATGTAGAAATGCAGCTTTATTTTTAATTTTTGGTAATGTTTATTTTTGAGAGAGAGAGAGAAAGAGACAGAGTGTGAGTGGGAGAGGGGCAGAGAGAGAAGGAGACACAGAACCTGAAGCAGGCTCCAGGCTCCCAGCTGTCAGCAGAGAGCCCCATGCAGGGCTCGAACCCCCGAGCTGTGAGATCATGACCCGAGCCAAAGTCGGAGGCTTAACCAACTGACCCACCCAGGCGCCCCGAAACGGAGCTTTTTAACTTGCTACCCTTAGCAAGTGGGGGGGGGGGAACAAGAGTTAATGATGAAAAAGCAAGAAAGGGGTACCACAGACCTCACCAAGTGGGACCTGGTGAGGCCAAGAGAAGGATGAAAAAGACAGATTTTCAGGGTGGATTTTTTCTCTCTGATGCTGCCCTTTCTCACAGGTCACATGAGGAGGTAATAGACAAGAGAAGGAAACGAAGAAACTTATACCTATGTTTCTGCCATATCCAGCCCAAATGGGGCTTTTGCTCTATTTTATTCATGAGCTGACTATACTTCTGCTTCAGTGCTGCCACTAGCAGTAAGACCAGAGCTATTAGGCCAGCCTCACTTAATCACCCATTCTTAATGAAAAGAACTGCTCCACATTTGGGGAATTCAAAACATTTCTTATGTATGCCAAAATAAACACAGAACCTCTTGGCAGTCGCCTGTGGGGATTCTCCTTGCTTATGATTTAGTATTTCCTTATGCTAATTTAGAAATAGGAACAGGAAACCCAGGACTCGAGGCTGTTAAGCGGATTGGTAACACTTGGGAGTGTTGCGGGTACGTAACTCAATGAATGAATGTCGAGTCCTCCGTGATAGCTGGAGTAATAGTATTTTCATTGAGCACCGCAGTAAGTCATTGCCTCCACCCGGCGAGATGCTAATACATTAGCACCTAACTGCGCGAGGACCTTACATTTAGTAGAGGAATCCATCACCGGACGTGAATTACTCGGGCAAATGTTGGCAAGTTACCTCGCTGGTGACGGGCAGAACATTTTCTGGCGAGCCGAAAAGCATGTTCCAAGGTAGCTGGCATGTCATAGAGGGAGAGCAGCTTGTGATCAGGTTTTCTATTTGGAGAAGGCAGTGCTGTGCCAAGCAACCCCAACCACAACACATTTAAAGTCTGAATGGGAAAAGGAGCGGTACATCTGGGATCCTATTTCCCCTTCCAAGAAGATACAAGTCACTCTAGACGGCTTCTCCTGGTTCCAGAGTCCTTTTCCTGCCTGGTGTTGTTGTTTTTTTTTTTTTCCTTCTGTGTCCTGTTTTACTTCAACTGTAGGGGATGGAGAGTGATGGGCTTGGGAGGCAAATTCTATTTCCTCTCTTTCCGCTTGTTTTTCTGCTCCATTTTAGGTCTTCCTCGTGATTTATGTGCATAAATGATGGCTTACATGAATCATTCCTAAACGGTTAACTACGCAAGCAAACTGTTCATCATCCAGTTCTCCGTGATAGCCTCTCCTTATGTTCACCAGGCTGCCTCACTCCTTTCTCAAATCCCACCGCAGATTTTGCGTTTCCGAAAAGCCCTCTCTGACAGCTACAATGAAGACTTCTAACAGCCCTTATTCGACCTCACCTCTGTCCCTTTTCCCCAGCTCACCAGTTAGCTGTTCTCACTATCTGACGGTGCAGTCACAGGAAAATAAAGTAGGGACAGCAGACACATAAGTTTTGTACTGTTTCTTCCCTCTTGATCTGTGTCTGGATTTATGCCTTCCTGACAAATAAGCAGGTCGTTGTGTTTAAACATTACAACCTAAGTGAGAATTATAGAGAATTATATAGTCATACCTTGGAGATATTGTGGGTTTAGTTCCAGAACACCACAATAAAACGAGTATCACAGTAAAGCAAGTCAAATTAAATTTTTGCTTCCCCGTGCATATAAAAGTTATATGTATACTATAATCTTTTAACTGTGCGATAGCATTGTATCTAAAAAAAAAACCAACAACAATGTACATACCTTAATTCAAAGATCCTTTATTACTAAAAGATGAGTTTTCAGCAAGTCTTAATCTTTTTGCTGGCAGAGGGTCTTGCCTCAAGGTTGAGGGCTGCTGACTGATCAGGGTGCTGGTTGCTGACGGTCGGGGTGGCTGTGGCAATCTCCCAAAATGAGACAACAGTGAGGTTTACCTATGTTTATACGTGGAGGGTTCGTTCAATCATTTTAATTGCTGCAGTCATAGAAGACAGTTCATCCCTTTCCCACTGATGGACATTTCGTTTCTTTCCAACCTTCACGTCCAGGTACGTCCGGGCTGCTGTAACAAAAATACCATAGGCCAGATGGCTCATAAACAACAGAAATTCATTTCTTCCATTTCTGGAGGCTGAGCAGTTCCAGGTCAAGTCACCAGCAGATTCAGTGTCTGGTAAGAGCTGGCTTCCTAGTCATTGACTGTGGTCTTCTTGCTGTGTCCCCATGTGGCAGAAGGGGACAGGGAGATCTCTGCGGTCTTCATGAGGACACCAGGCCCACTCATGAGAGCTCCACCCTCCTTACCTAATCACCTTCCAGAAGCCCCACCTCCAAATACCATCACTTTGGGGGTTGGGGTTTCAACATACGAATTTAGAGACGACACAAGCATTTGGTCTGCAACATTCTACCCTTGGCCCCCCCAAGTCCGTGTCTGTCTCACATGTCATCAACCCTAAACTCCAAAATCTCATCTAAATATCATCTAAATCAGGGGTGCCTGGCTGACTCACTTGGCAGAGTGTGCAACTCTTGATCTCGGGGTCATGAGTTTGAGCCCCATGTTAGGCATGGAGCCTACTTAAAATTTTTAGAAAAAAGTAATCATAAATAAATATTAATAAGTAAATACCATCCCAACCAATTATGGGTGAGACTCGAGATTCATCCTGAGGCCAATTCCTCTCCAGCTATTGGCCCGCAAAACCGAACATACCCTGTGCTTCCCAAACATGAACTGGTGGGACAGGCCCCGGACAGACTTTCCCGTTCCAAAAGGAAGAAACAGGAAAGAAGAAAGGAGGGAGGTCCAGAGTAAGTCCAAAACCCAGTGAGGCAAATTCTATTAGACCTTGAGACTAAAGAACAATCTACTTTGGCTTGATGCTCTACCCTTCACGTACACTGGGGTAGTGGTCCTGGCCTCCCAGCTTTTTTGGGCAGAAAATGGCTCCCAAAGCTTCCAACGGCTCTGCCCCCATGGCTTTGGATGGCCTCACCTGCCATGACTCCCCTGGGCACCACTCTTATGGCTCCAGGGTCCTATCCTTTGAAATATGGGTGAAGGCAGCCATGTCCCCAGCGATTGTACACACTGGAGGCAGTAGAGATACTACTCTCCCTTTCGGGGCATGCAGGTGGCGGGGGGGGGGGGTTGCGTGGGGGAGCAACCATTTAGCCCACACTGCACCTGGGCCCACTGGCTGCTTACCTGAGGCAGCCGGCTGAGGAGCACGGTTGGGGAGCGCAGTGGCCATCACACGGCGTGAAGTGAGGCAGTGCCCAGCAGCCCACACCGAGCTCCTGAAAGTTCCAGCAACCCCTCTTTTGAAACTGCCCCTCCCTGCCCTCCTCTGGGCCTGTGTGGGAATGGTAGGCCTGAGGATTCTGAATCACCTTGGTCATTCCCACAGCGTCTTGGAGAAAAGCACCTGGCTTCTGCCAACATGGCGGATCTCCTTATCCAATGGTCACTTTGCGGCGCCTTACCGTTCTCTCGCAAACAGGCTTTCTCCTTCTTTTCGACAGGAACAGATGGAGAATTACCCAAATATTTAAGTTCTGATTGCTTTTTTTATTAACAGTTCCATCTTTAAGTCATTTCTCTCTTGAATTTTACTGTGAGCCGTCAGGAAGAACCAGTCTGCTTCTGCAACACTTTGCTTAGAAACTGCTTCAGTCATGGGGCGTCTGGGTGGCTCGGTCTGTTACGCCTCCAACTCTTGCTTTCGGCTCAGGTCATGATCTCGTGGTTTGTGAGTTCGAGTCCCACATCAGACTCTCCGCGCTGATAGTGCAGGCCCTGCTTGGGATTCTTTCTCTCCCCTCTCTCTCTGCCCCTCCCCTGCTCGTGTGCCCCCGCCCCCCAAAAGAAACAAACTTAAAAAAAGAAAGAAAGAAACTGCTTCAGCTATATATCCAATTTCATTCCTAGAGTGAAAGGATTTCAATCTTAAATGGAACCAGAAGATATGAAATGCGGAATCTCAAGAATGTACCCTCTGAAGAATGGAACTTAAGAGCCAAGAGACTGATTTCCATTAAATGCCCGATTTACCCAAGACCAAGACTCACTGCCTCACCAATGAACATCCAACAAGAATCTCTCCCCTTTCTCAAGCCAGTAAACTTACTGCTCGGACTCTGGCTCAACCTCCCCTTCATTGCACTCCTTGGCCATAAATATTTAAATATTCTCCCTCGATGCTGACTGGACCAGCCTAGAGCTTGCATTGCCCAAGTTGTATCCCTCTGCTATTCCCAACTCAGTTTTAGGTCAAGACAACACACCTCTCCGTGGGTCAGGAATCCAGGCACGGTTCATCTGGGTCCTCTACTTCAGAGTGTCTCATGAGGCTTCAATCAAGGTGTTGGCCAGGGCTGGGGTCTCTTCTGGGAAGGGCTCTCTTGGCTGGGAAAAACCCACTTCCAAGCTCACTTGGTTGTTGGCAGGATTCAGCTCTTTGCAAGCAGTTGGACTGAGAGCCTTAATTCCTTGCTGGCTGTCGGCCACAGGCTACCTTCAGTTGTCTGCTATCCGAGCCTTTTCACAGGACAGCTCATAACATACCGACTTGCTTTGTCAAAACCAGCAGAGGTGAGACTTTGAAAGCAAGACTTGACGGTCAGAATCTTCAGTACTATCTCTTCATGGATAATAATATTCATGGATAGTATTCTTGAATATTAACCTACTCATCTTGCGTATTCTATTGGTTAGAAGCAAGTCACAGGTCCCACCCCATAATCAAGGGGAGGGATTACCCAGACATGTGAATGTCAGGAGGTAGGGATTATCATGGGCCATCTTAGAGCTCATCCGTCGTAGGCAGGCATAATAGTTAAGAATATTGGTTAGCCTGTCAATTAACAGCAAAAGAAACAACAGATGTTGGCGAGGAAGTGGAGAAAGGGGAACCCTCTGTTGCCCCTTTGGTGGGAATGCCAACCGGTGCAGCCACTCTGGAGAGCAATATGGAGGTTCCCCAAAAAACTAAAATAGGGGTGCCTGGGTGGCTCAGTCGGTTCAGGTCACGATCTCGCAGTTCGTGAGTTAGAGCCCCACTTCAGACTCTGTGCTGACAGCTCAGAGCCTGGAACCTGCTTTGGATTCTGTGTCTCCTCTCTCTGCCCTTTGCTTCCTCTCTGTCTCTCTCTCTCAAAACTAAATAAACATTAAAAAAAAAAAAAAAACACCTAAAACTAGAACTACCCTACGATCCAGCAATTACACTACTAGGTATTTACCCATAGGATACAAAAATACAGATTCGAAGGGGCACATGCATTCTGATGTTTATAGCAGCATTATCAACAATAGCCAAACTATGGAAAGAGCCCAGATGTCCATCAAGTGATGGATAGAGAGGATGTGGTATATATATGATTGAATATTACTCAGCCATCAAAAAGAATGAAGTGTTGCCATTTGCAACGACATGGATGGAGCTAGAATGTATTATGCTAAGCGAAGTAAGTCAATCAGAGAAAGATAAGTACCATATGATTTCACTCAAGTGTAGAATTTAAGAAACAAAACAAATGAACATATGGGAAGGGGGTGGGGAAGAGGAGAGAAGGAAATAAACCACAGGAGACTCTTGACTATAGAAAACAACTGAGGGAGGATGGAGGCAGGTGGGTGGGAGATGGGCTAGATGGGTAATGGGTATTAAAGAAGGCACTTGTGGATGCCTGGGTGGGGCTCAGTCTTAAGGGTAAGCATCGGGGCGCCTGGGTGGTGCAGTTGGTTGGGCGTCCGACTTCGGCCAGGTCACGATCTCGCAGTCCGTGAGTTCGAGCCCCGCGTCAGGCTCTGGGCTGATGGCTCGGAGCCTGGAGCCTGTTTCCGATTCTGTGTCTCCCTCTCTCTCTGCCCCTCCCCCGTTCATGCTCTGTCTCTCTCTCTCTCCCAAAAATAAATAAAAACGTTGAAAAAAAATTAAAAAAAAAAGGGTAAGCATCCAACTCTTGATTTCAACTTAGGTCATGATCTCACATTTTGTGAGATGGAGCCCCATGCTCAGTGTAGAGCCTGCTTGCTCTCCCTCTTCCCCTCCCTGCTCACAAGTATGCGTGTTCTCTCTGTCTCGAAATAGATAAAGAAACTTTCAATAAGTAAATAAATAAGGCACTTGTTATGATGAGCACTCAGTGTCGTACGTCAGTGACGAATCACTGAATGCTACTTCTGAAATCAATATTGCACTGCATGTTAACAATTAAAATTTAAGTAAAAAGTAAAAAAAAAATTAAAAAGAATATGGGTTAGCCTGTCATTACAAACCCAAATAATGGTGGGCCCAACTAGACTAGAGATTTATTTCTCCCTCATTTGGAGGTCCGGATACATGTACAGGGCTGATATGGTAGTTCACAATCATCAGAGACCCATGCTCCTTTTATCTATTCATCTGCCATTTACAACATGTGGATCCTATCTCATCCTACAAGATAGCTGCTCTAACACCTGCCGCTATGTTGTATTCCAGCCCCTCAAGTCCATTCTACATACCGCGGCTAGAATAATGGTACTAAAATGCACATTTAATCATGTCATCCCTCGGCGTAGAAACCAGTGGCACTTCCAGCCTACAGTAGAGTTCCCCAAACTTTTTTTTTAACGATAAATCCCTGTACTCAGTACAGACATACATATACATGCACATCACACACACACACACACACACACACACACACACACACACACACACTCAAACGTGTATCTCCAACACATGTAAGTTTCATGAAGCAAAACACACTCTTACTACTACTCTGATATTTCCTATTCTATTTCTTTACATCGAATTCATGAACTACTAATGGATGTAGGCAAACACAGGCCTACGGGGTGGTGACCTGTTTGCTTTCTCCCTGCACTCCAAACCCCTCCTGCTCCAGACCTATATACCTCCTCCTTCCGTCTATAACCACCTTTCCCAACTGGCCCTCTCACCTTCCCAGTCCCGCCATGCTTTTCAAGAATCAGCTCAGGCATTGCTTCTGGAACCCATTCCTTGGTGCCCAGTCCCTTTCCGTGAGCCCCATAACACTCTACGTCTCCCCCATCATAGCACTTAGGCTGATTCTTCTCCTCTGTTCACATCTCTGCTCCCCGCTAAGCCACTTCCTTGAGAATGGGGACTGTGACTAAGGTTGACATATCCTCAGCCCTTGCATGGTGACTGACATAAAGTCAAAACCTAATAAATGTTTCTTGCGTGAATAAGTAAATGAATGAATGTCACAGGGAAAGAAGTTGCTGACAACATTTACTGAAAATCTATTCTGTGTAAGTGTGGTGCTAGAGAGAATCATGAAAAAGATAGCAGAAGTTGACAGTGATGAATTTTAAAAAAGGTATAAATGACCAGAGTTCATAAATAAGGAGAGTCTTTATATCTACAACTAAGTGCCATCAAGTGTCTCACTGACAATGGATTGAGTGGTGTTAGGTGGCATTGAAAGACCCCATTTCTTGCATCCCTTCTCTCTTTTTTTTTTTTATTTTTTTTTTAACGTTTATTTATTTTTGAGACAGGGAGAGACAGCATGAACGGGGGAGGGTCAGAGAGAGAGGGAGACACAGAATCCGAAACAGGCTCCGGGCTCTGAGCTGTCAGCACGGAGCCCGACGCGGGGCTCGAACTCACGGACCGCGAGATCATGACCTGAGCCGAAGTCGGATGCCCAACCGACTGAGCCACCCAGGCGCCCCATTGCATCCCTTCTCTTAATCCATTTCCTGTTTCATCTCCTACAAGAAAACTCAGACGTCCCTCAGACGTCTCTCTCCTAACCCGGGCTTATTCTCCGACAGTGAGGCCCAGTGTAGAGCAAAGGAATAGAGCGCTATCCATGTGATTTTTTTTTTCAATTTTTTTTTAATGTTTCTCATCTTTGAGAGACAGAGACAGAGACAGAGACCAAGCAGGGAAGGGGAAGAGAGAGAGGGCGGCACAGAATCTGAAACAGGCCCCAGGCTCTGAGCGGTCAGCACAGAGCCCGACGCGGGGCTCGAACTGACGGACCTCGAGATCATGACCTGAGCCACAGTGGGCCGCCCAACCGACTGAGCCACCCAGGCGCCCCAAATAGCCATGTGATTTTGGATCAAGTACCCCACGTGACTAATTCAGGGCCTTTCAAAACAGGCCCAGGGAGCCAAAATGAGGTAATATGACGTGTTACAGACTTCGAGGGTGGTTAAGGACACACACAGCAGCTGCTGCAGCTGCCTTCATGAGCCAGAAAATTCAGGAGTTCAGCAGGAAGGGAAGTGTGAATCCAAAATGGATGCAGTGTCTCACTTTCAGACACTTCTTTGACTCTGGGAAACCTGGTCTTCTCAGGTCAGTTCTGGATTCCTGCCTGGTGAATTCATGAAAAAATCAGGCCAAAAACATACACAGGCGACACGGAAAAGAATAAAATATTACAAAGCAACAACTTACACTTTGGGGTTAATTTAAAATCCCAGATGCGGGGCGCCTGGGTGGCGCAGTCGGTTAAGCATCCGACTTCAGCCAGGTCACGATCTCGCGGTCCGTGAGTTCGAGCCCCGTGTCGGGCTCTGGGCTGATGGCTCAGAGCCCGGAGCCTGTTTCAGATTCTGTGTCTCCCTCTCTCTCTGCCCCTCCCCCGTTCATGCTCTGTCTCTCTCTGTCCCAAAAATAAACAAACGTTGAAAAAAAAAATTAAATTAAAAAAATAAATAAATAAAATAAAATAAAATCCCAGATGCAGGGATGCCTGGGTGGCCCAGTCGGTTAAGCATCCAACTTCGGCTCACAGTTCATGAGTTCGAGCCCCATGTCGGGCTCTCTGCTGTCAGCTCAGAGCCTGCTTTGGATACTCTGTCCCCCTCCCTTTGTCTCTGTCTTTGCCTCTCCCCCCAATCACGCTTGTGCCCACACTTTCTCTCTCTCTCTCTCTCTCTCTCTCAGATTAAAAAAAAAAAAAAAAAGTAGCATTATCTCCTTTGATCCCAGAGCAGCCCTGTGAGGGAGGTCCAAGTATGATCCCATTTTATAGATGAGGAAACTGAGAGGTTAAGTGACTGTCTCTGGGTCACACAGTGAGTAAGTAACTAGAATTGTATGGAATTCTAATTCATAATACTATTGATCTGTTACAAGGGAACCGCAATCAGAAGGCTGGATTCTAACCCCAGCACTGCCAGCCGCTTAGCTGTGTCATCTTGGAATGTCATTCGGCCTTTCTGAGCCACATTTCCTCATCTACAAAAAATGCACATAGTAACACCTTCCCTATCTGCCTGGGGCGGCGGGGGCGGGGGATGCTTATGGGGACAGAACCCGGGGTACGTGTGAAAGTGCTTTATAACTGGTTTGGTAATTTCAGCAAAATAATGAGAATGCTTGTTACAGTGCCTTTTACTGCAGTCATTCAATAATTTTGCAGCATATATTGCCTTTGTGACACCCCGGCGGCCCCCACCCGCACAGGTGCACCTGCAGCAGGCCGGTGGGGGAGGAGAAGCTTTCTTCTCCGAGGGACTTTAGGGCAGCAAATTCTCAACGTTGTAGCACGTTAGCGTCACCCGGAGCACGTTAAATACGCGCCTGCCTCGACCCCACTGTGACCGATGAAAATTTTAATGGGGGTGGGTGGTAGTGGAGATGGGACTGGGCACCGGGATTTTTTTGACGGTGCCCCAGTGGGAAGCACTGCTGTAGAGACCACGGATGTGCTCCAGAGATGGCGGTACCTAAGCAGAGTGGGTCCGAGGGTCGCTTGGGAAAGAGGTCCAGGCGTTGGACCTTGAAGCACAAAGATCCCAGGGCCCTTCCATCACCTATGCAACTGACCTCCTTTCTGCAGCCACTGTCAGGAGAAAGGAGCCCAAGCAGTACAAGAGCCCCCGTCCTCGTCACTGTTTCTCTACTAAAATCTGCCTCCCCAAAACATTCCACAGTATGTTCCCATGTCAAGGACTACTCACCTATGAACTCCCTCCTCGTACCAGAAATGAGGAAACAAAATCAAGAAAAGGATTCGATTTGGGGGAGAATCCCTCTTTAGATCTGGGCACCACAAGCAAGGGACATTTCTCTTAAGCTGATCCCACTGGAAATTACTTCGAGATGAATGCCATGGTCTCATTTGATCGATTCTCTCCCAAGACTGGAAACGATTTGGTAGGAGGAAACTCCTGCTACAAGACCTGGAGATTTCAATAATGAAGCGGTTTATCTCTCATCCGAGAAGAGTTTATAGTCCACAGCATAGCCTGGAGACAAATACCCAGCCTCTGGGACCCCACAAAGGCAGTAATTAGGCGGCATTTTATTGTGATGCAATGGGTGTGTGCGAAAGAAGGAGCCAGGCTACTCTCAGGGGCTTTGGAACCAAATTGGCTTCCCGGAGAGCCAACAGAAGAAAACTGGCAACCTAAAAATATTTAAAGAGCGTAGGACCCCCAAGGGAAAATTGCCAACTATTGAAGTGAAAAAGACTGAGCATTTGCTAAGTCCAAAAAGGAACTTTTTAATGAAAAACTCAGCAAAGTGCACAGACTTTGGGCAAGGATCTTAAAAACATAATAATTAAGGTCATACCAACATAGACAGAGTAATCAAACCGGGGACTTTGTATTTTCTTTATAAGGACATAAGAGAAAGCACCTAAAAATAGGCTCCACAGATAATGATCCCTTCTTTCTCCCAAGTTCGTGAGGTTACAACACCTTCACTGTACAGAAGATAGGCTCCATCTCACCATCTGTCAGGCGTAAACCTGAACATGATCTCAAGATCTTTTTCTCTGGGCTGTAATTACAATTCTGTTACTTATTCCTCAACACAGCCTACATCTCACATGCTCCTTATAGGAATGATATGCAGTGGGTGCTATGGTTAAGGAAGCTCTCAGGCACCAGGCTCAGCTGCCTGGCCCAAGCTGTCTGACCTTGGCAATGACTTCACCTCTTTGCGCCTTGGTTTCCTTGGCTGTATAATGGGCATGACGATAGTACCAGCCAGACTCACGGTGCCTGACACACGGTAAGAACTCAAAAAACATTCGCTGTTATTATCACTGTACTTTCCTTTTCCCTTAGTGCCTGTAAAAATATTTAACCTATTTTAAAAACAAAAAGCAAGACACACGGGCTAACAAAGGATTGTTTTCAGATTCGTGGGTTTATATTTATGTGGAACGTCTCAACAAGCCATCGAGTTACACATTCAGGGTATTGTTTTTTTATTACAAGCAATTCTACATCCAGAAAGTATTCTACAATGTGGTCCCTGATCTCAACTAGTTTATGCTGCGTTTGAGAGACAGAATATACGCTCATGAATCAGTAATTACAAATCCAAAACTTCACGATTGTGTATAAAGTAAGCAGGTCAGGGCAGCTGGGCGGCTCGGTCCGTTAAGCATCTGACTTCAACTCAGGTCATGATCTCACGGTTCATGAGTTCAAGCCCCACATCGGCTCTCTGCTGTCAGCACAGAGCCCACTTTGTATTCCTCTGCACCCCCCCCCCCGCCCCCACCCCTCCTCGGCTCACTCTCTCTCTCAAAAATAAATTAAAACAAAAAAGTAAGTAGTTGGGACCATAAGAGCTAAAAAACCTGAGGAAACCAGGTCTTCATTGTGTACCTAAAGTTGACAGAGAACGGAGACCGTGAAATACAGGTGAGAAAATGAAGGAATGTTCTAGCAGGAAGGGGAGACGGGAAAGGACGGGCAAGTAAACGGAACCATTCGTCTGGAACAGGCCATTTGTGTCCGACATCAGATGAGACAAATTGACACATCTACTCCAGCAGGCGCAGGCTACATGGTTGAGGGCTCCGAATGCCCTCACCCTGAGAGCCCCTGAGAGTATTCTACAATGCGGTCCCTGATCTCGAGGTTTTGTTAGTTGGGAAGAGGCACAGTCGCAGATATAGGGTTCACGTGGGGAGAGACCAGAAGCAGGGAGAAAAGTCGGACGACTTTTAGTAATAACCTAGGTATGAGGTGACGAGGTCCTGGACCAAGGTGGGGGCATTGAGAACACAAAGTGACAGGCATGAGAGATACGACACAGATTTGTCCCCTTCACCCCATTCTCATAGCCTAAATGCTCCCTGGACTCAGCCTTTGTTATCCGAGCACAGGAGGCCAAATTCAGGAGCACCAGATGCATTCCCGAGGTTTCCAAGCATGTCTGGGCTCTGGGGCTCCTCTAGCTCCCTTTCTTGGGTGCTAGAGCGTGAAGGCTCTGTGGGCTCAGGAAGCTATTCTTGTGTCCTAGTGGACTGTCTCATCCTAATTCCCACTTGCTGCCTCTTGCCCTTCTATCTAGACAGTAAGACAAAATCGTATTCATTTCTTGCTCCTTCTGAAGGTTATACGGTATTCCCAATTGTGCGGGGCTTTTTAAATTATTTGAAATTATCTTTGAACTTTTTAACGTTTACTTCTTTTTGAGAGACCAAGAGACGGCATGAGTCTGGGGAGAGGTAGAGAGAGAGGGAGACACAGAATCCGAAGCAGGCTCCAGGCTCTGAGCTGTCAGCACAGAGCCCAACGTGGGTTTTGAGCTCACGAACCGTGAGATCGTGACCTGAGCCGAAGTCAGACGCTCAACCAACTGAGCCACCCAGGCGCCCCTGTGTTAGTGAATACTTTTAAATTAATACGTCATGAGTAAATTAGAACGTAGGTTAAAAAGGTCACAAAAGTATACTTTTTAAATGAACGCAGTTTACCGTACCTAAATTATTCCTTGGTAAGTTGAAAAGAAAAACAAGCAGGTTTACTGAACATACGAAACAGTGACAATCACAGATAGAAAGCCAAGTAAAAAAAAACTCAACTGACTAGTTACTTTACTCCCAAGGTCTTTTTTTTTTTTTTTTTTTTTTTTAGAGAGAGAGAGAGAGAAAGAGAGAGGGAGACAGGCAGAGAGAGAATCTCAAGCCGGCTCCGTGTTATCAGGGCAGAGCCCAACTCAGGACTCCAACTCACAAACCATGAGATCATGACCTGAGCCGAAATCAAGAGTCGGTCGCTCAACCAACTGAGCCACCGGGGCGCCCCCAGTCCCGAGGCATTTGCTATTGGTCCAGAAGGCTAGACGTTTGTTATGTGTAGGATAATATACCTCACATTGTATCGTGGGATCATCCCTTATGCAAGATTAACAAAATGAAAAAACAGAACATCCACCTTCGGTTGTGCCCTGGATAGTAGTTTAAAGAGATGATTAGTCTCGGTAACCTCTTAAAATGCCTTTGAACTCGGCAAGTCACATGCAGCTTGGTGCTTTCTGTGTCGAATTTAATGATGGAGACAGTGACACGTAGAGCCCCCCCCCCCTTGGAGTGGTCTCCTGGTGGGCAGCACGAGTGTCACCTGGGGGTGTGCTGCTCGAACCCCACCCAACACCTTCTGAACCAGAGTGGGAGGGGCCCAGGTCCCTGTGTGCCGCGGTCCACACAGCAGGTGGGAGCAGAAACCTAATGAAAAGCCACGTGGCTGAAAATAAAATAAATGTAGTCGCTTCATCAGCATAGTTTTATAGTTACACACCTCTTCGGGCAGAATAGTCTCCTAACTATTTTTGAGCTTTAGAACTTAACGATTTTCCAGTCAACGTTCCACAACACTGGCGTACCTTTAGGACTATCTTACGGCAATCTCCAGGAAGAGAAGGAAGAAGAGGGTGTGAGTGGGAAGGACCTGATTTATATTCGGGTCCAAGCACTGAGAAACACGCACCTCGCTCCTTTCCTCACGCCGCCATCACTTGGGGGAGTGAGAGCACGCTTTAGATTAAAAATGGTTCAAACCGACTTGGCCATAAATTGGCATTCTCATGCATCTTAAAAAGCACGCGCCTTCCGAGACACTCGGCTCCTAGAATCTAATCACGGCAGACACTCCCCTCATCCCCCCACCCCCAGCCCCGTGCTGGAGTCGCTCGGCCTCTGCTTTGCTATCTGTGGTTGTCAGGTGCACTACCTCCCGTGCAGGCCATGTTCAACCACACCTACAGCCGCCTCTCACAGTGTGCGTGCCGTGCTGTGAGCGTGGGCTCTCCTGCCCCACAGCCGCCCTCTCTATCCATGAGTCTCAGCTCAAATGCTTGGTCCTCCGGAAGCTCTTCCGGAATCACCCAGGCAGATTCACTCCCTTTGTACACAAATCCATTATAGCCATTATATTTTCTGTATTTTTAAAATATTTATTCATTTTTTTAACTTTCTATTTATTTTTTGAGAGACAGACCGTGAACAGAGAAAGGGCAGAGAGAGAAGGAGACACAGAATCCGAAGCAGGCTCCAGGCTCTGAGCTGTCGGCACAGAGCCCGACGCGGGGCTCGAACTCACAAACCGTGAGATCATGACCTGAGCTGGAGTCGGACGCTTAACCGACTGAGCCATCCAGGCGCCCCTATTTATTTATTTTGCGAGAGAGACAGTGCAAGCAGGGGCAGAGAGAGAGAGGGAGAGAGGGAGAATCCCAAGCAAGCTTCAAGCGGTCAGCACAGAGCCCAAGACAGAGCTCAATCCCACGAACCGTGAGGTCATGACCTGGGCCAAAATTATGAGTTGGATGCTTCACTGAATGAGCCACCCAGGCACCACTCTCATAGCATATGTTTATACTCCAATTTCTCTCTCCATTGGACTACATCCCTTAAGGACAGGAATGATGTCTTACCTTTTGCGGGCTCAGCAGCTGGTTTATTGCCCCATAACAAAGTAGTGTTTAATGAATACATCGTACGAATAATTGAACGAATGAACGAGTGAATGAATTATACCTAAATGAAGTTCTACAGAAGCATAGAGGCGGCAGCTATAACCACTGACCAGCCACACCAAGGAGACGGCATCCGAGCTCGGTATTAAAGGACAAATCTGATTTTTAGGAAGGGAAAGGGAAGTAAGAATCACAAACAGAAGAGGGGCATGCACAAAGTCATGGGGGTGGGAAATATGGCAGCCTTCCCAGAAAGCGACGAATACTCTACGTCCAGTAGCAGACAGACATTAAAAAGGAAGAAGCCGGGGCTGACACTTAGACCAGGATAATGTGTGAAGAGCTTAGGCTTTATTCTGGACGTGGTGACAAACCATGAGGGGCGCCTGGGTGGCTCGGTAGGTTGAGCGTCTGACCTCAGCTCAGGTCACGATCTCGATCTCGTGGTTTGTGAGCTCAAGCCCCAGAGGGAGCTCGCTGCTGTGAGCACAGAGCCCGCTTCGGATCCTCTGTCTTCCTCTCTCGCTGCCCCTCCCCAGCTCACACTCTCCCTTTCTCTCTCAAAAGTAAATAAACATTAAAAAAAAAAAAAAAAAACGAATCATGAAGGAACTTTGATACGTGATCGGATGGGTGACTTCCCTGGAGATCGGTTAGGAGGAAATTGCTGCTGTCCAGGGATTTATAGTTATAGCTGATAAAGCACAGCAACAGTGGAACAAAGCAAACAAGGGAAACCTGAGGGACCTTTTGGAAATAGGAGCGACCCGCTGAATGTGGGAAGCGAGGGACCCGTGCGGCTGAAGACTGACCTGAGCCCTCTGACCTGGTGACTTGAGTGCAGGCTCGGACAGCACCGCAGGGTTTTGGTGGACTCCTGGCACTCACTTAGCGTGCAGCCGGGGGCACTGAGCAAACGTGCCTCGCCAGAATTCATGTTCCTTATGCGCGCCAAATACTTTAAAAAAGGGAAATATTGCAATCCTTATGATGAAATGTCTTTTTCAGAGACTCTCTGAGCGTTTCTTAGACTCTCAGCATGTTTTTCAACCACAGATGGATTCACAACCCCTTCAACGGTCTCGTTCAACCTGTCCACCCACCAAACTGCCCCCTGCCCCCTCCAGAAACGGAAATCACCTTGAGGATCGTGTGTGTTGGGGGTTGGGGGGGGGTGAGACAGGCAAGTGCTTGGTATTTTTACTTTTTTGGAAGGGAGTGCTAGGACAGTTTCAGCCCACCGAAAAGAAATCCAAAACAGTAAAACGGGCTGAATGTGTTTCTCCGGTAGAAGAAAAGAAAGCAAACCTACTACAGGTAAATTGAAATCCGCAAATAGACCCGCCACGCATCGCTGAGACATTCTTGGGATAATGGCTTAGTTAGACTGGGGCCACAAATCTTTACATTTCTTCACTCGCCTGGCAGGACTAATGAGATTTTATGGCGGGCAGGCTGTTTATCCCTTGGGTGACATTGGCAAGAACAACTACATCTTTATGAGTTAAGACTTTTCTGCACTGCAGCTTTTTTCCCCACCAAAGACTGCCCCAGCCTGGATCACAACACACACAACACGTAAGAACCTCATTTCTTCGCGTAAACACTCCACCGCCCCCTTCTGTTGTTTGGCTCCGAACCTTCTTTCCTAACGTCGCGTCACTCCGTCAAAGGGGCTGGCAGAAAAAAATGGACCAATGGAAAAGGGAAGAAAAGGTCTCAAGGGGACCTGCAAAGAGAGATAGGGCTGACAGCTCCACTTCTAGAACATTCGGTGTGCCCCAAAGCCATTAGGAATAGAGCTGCAGACCCTCTGTTACAGGCAGTACAGGCGGGGCTCTGCTCCCATCAGCAGTGGTAAGAGATAAGAGCACAGTGACCTCCCACTTCCGTCTGGGAAAAGGATTCGACCCCTTTTGTGGTTTTCTTCAGCACTTAATTAGCATCCATATACACACAAACAGACAAACTCACATATTTGACAATTGCCATCACAAATGCCTACAATGACGTATCCATCCTACCTTTGTAACTAGGAAAGTGGCCCCAGGCCTCAGACCAAAGGATAGGGGAGAAATTGCCCAGCCAGAGTCAACGCACAGGTTCTATTTTGGGATAAGGCGGAATAAACACACTCCACCCTGCTTCTCCCATTGAACGCCGCTAGAACATATGGACACAATGCTCGGAGCAGCTCTAGGAGGTCTTTCTAAAAAGGAAAGAGTAGCCGGTCATTTGGGGAAGAAAACAAGAATTCAAAGAACCTTTAAACTGGCTGTGGACTTAATGTTTTTTTTTTTCCCTTTGGTGTCCCCTAGACAGGACTCAAGGCAGACCGAACCCCAAAAGGAGACACCCGTGTGGACAGAGAGAACTCGAGCAGAAGCCTACTAGCTCCGGTTCAAGATGTAAGAAAGAAGTCTTCCGGCAGTGACAGCGGCAGCACGGAAGGTCCACGGCATAGAAAATGCCAACGAAGGGGAAGCTTCCTCTCCAGTTAAAGGAGGGGTGGTCCAAGGACCATGCTCTTTTCCTCTCCGTGTGTACCCACCACTTGGCCCAGGACATGGGAGAGTCACAGGAATGGCACAGAGTAGACTAAATAAAACAGCAGCTTTCTAGATGGATGAACCCAAAGGAGAACCTGTAGGAAACTGGAAAATACAGGGAGATCAGGGAGAGAAAGGAGTTTGGAAAAAACAACCCCATAAAGTTCTTTGCTAATTCGGGGGGGGGTCTCACCCCAAGCTACGCACGCTTAGATTTGATCACATACAGCATACAAAGAGTCTGAGAACTGAACTAACAGATACACCACCATCGGATCCCAGACTGACCGTGAGATGGTGGGCTCTCAGGAGAAATCTAAATAGTACCGCAGAGTTTGCAAATGGAACTGATAGTGGAACTACAACCCACAGAAATCTGGTCAGAACTTGCAGCCTAAGCCCGACTGTGTCAATTGTCTGCTTAAAAAAAAAAAAAAAAAAAAAAAATCAACATTCTCTGCAGGATTCAAGTAAGATCCAGTATTGGGGCACCTGGGTAGCTCAGTTGGCTGAGCGTCCGACTTCGGCTCAGGTCATGATCTCACGGTTTGTGAGTTTGAGCCCCGCATCGGGCTCTGTGCTGACAGCTCAGAGCCTGGAGCCTGCTTTGGATTCTATATCTCCCTCTCGCTCTGCCCCACTCCCACTTGGGCTCTGTCTCCCTCTATCTCTCTCTCCCTCAGAAATTAAATAAATAAATAAATAATCAATTAATTAAATAAGATCCAGTATCTCATAACATAAAACTCAAACTGTCCATGATATGTAATGTTAAATTTATTTACTTTAAGTTTCTATTTTTAAATGTATATTACCATTTATAGATTCAGTTTGGAAGCATTTTGAATGCAGTAATACTTATTTTTAAGCTACTGTTGAATAGAGGTGCCTGGATGGCTCAGTTGGTAGAGTGTGCAACTCTTGTTCTCAGAGTTGTAAGTTCGAACCCCATGTTGGGTGTAGAGATTACTTAAAATAAAATCTTTAAGAAGAAAAAAGCTGCTATTGAATATGTGAACATTAATACTAAAAAAAAAAAAGTCCATGAAATGATCCAAAAATACTTGGCATATAAACCAGGAAAATCTCAACTCACATGGGAAAATACAATTGATGGATGTCAATGCCAAGATGATACATATGTGAAAGTTATCTGATAAAGATTTTAAAGCAACTATTATAAAGAATGGTCCAAGGAAAAATAAACATTCTAGAAAGGATCTGCAAAAAATAACAAGACAAAACAAAACAAACACCTCAAACAGATATTATAGAACTGAAAATACAATAATAAAAATTTAAAACTCACTGATTGGGCTCAAAAGCAGAATGGACATAACAGAGGGAGAGTCAGTCAACTTGAAGACAGAGCAATAGAAATGCTCCCATCTTAACAAGAAAGAATAGAGATTGAAAAAGAAAGAATACAACTTCAGGGTCCTGTGGAACAATTATACAAAGTCTCATACTTGTGTCATCAGAGTCCCAGAAGGACAGAAGAAAGAGTCTGATGTAGAAAAATACTTGAGAAATGTCTTTCTTTAAAACTTCCCAAATTTTCATGAAAAGATGCTCAACGTCACTCCTCATCAGGGAAATACAAATCAAAACCACACTCAGATATCACCTCACGCCAGTCAGAGTGGCCAAAATGAACAAATCAGGAGACTACAGATGCTGGAGAGGGTGTGGAGAAACGGGAACCCTCTTGCACTGTTGGTGGGAATGCAAACTGGTGCAGACACTCTGGAAAACAGTGTGGAGGTTCCTCAAAAAATTAAAAATAGACCTACCCTATGACCCAGCAATAGCACTGCTAGGAATTCACCCAAGGGATACAGGAGTGCTGATGCATAGGGGCACGTGTACCCCATTGTTTATAGCAGCACTCTCAAGAATAGCCAAATTGTGGAAAGAGCCTAAATGTCCATCAACTGATGAATGGATAAAGAAATTGTGGTTTATATACACAATGGAATACTACGTGGCAATGAGAAAAAATGAAATATGGCCTTTTGTAGCAACGTGGATGGAACTGGAGAGTGTGATGCTAAGTGAAATAAGCCATACAGAGAAAGACAGATACCGTATGGTTTCACTCTTATGTGGATCCGGAGAAACTTAACAGAAACCCATGGGGGAGGGGAAGGAAAAAAAAAAAAGAGGTTAGAGAGGGAGAGAGCCAAAGCATAAGAGACTCTTAAAAACTGAGAACAAACTGAGCGTTGATGGGGGGTGGGAGGGAGGAGAGGGTAGGTGATGGGCATTGAAGAGGGCATCTTTTGGGATGAGCACTGGGTGTTGTATGGAAACCAATTTGACAATAAACTTCACATATTGAAAAAAAATAAAATAAATAAAATAAAACTTCCCAAATTTAGCAAAAGGCATAAACCTGTAAATTCAAGAAGTTCAGCAAACCTCGAATAGGATACACCCGAGAAATACATGCCCAGACACATCATAATCAAACTGCTAAAAACTAAAAACAAACAAAAATCATGAAAACAATCTGAGAAAAAGCAACGTATTATTTATGGGGGAGCAACAATCAAATAAACGGCTGTGGAATTCTCATCTGGAACCGGAAGCCGGAAACCGTCGGGGGTGAGAAGGCAGCTGAAGAGCAGTGTGAATGTGCTGGAAGAAAAGCAATTGGCATCCACCAGCATTCTATATCCCAAGACAATAGCTTTCAGGAACAAAGGTAAAAAAACAACAACAACAACAACAAAAGCATTCTCAGGGCGCCTGGGTGGCTCAGGAGTTTAAGTGTCTGACTTCGCCTCAGGTCATGATCTCACAGTTCATGGGTTCGAGCCCCACTTCAGGCTCTGTGCTGACAGCTCGGAGCCTGGCCTGGAGCCTGCTTCGGATGCTGCATCTCCCTCTCTGTCTGCCCCTGCCCTGCTCATGCTCTGTCTTTCTCTCTCAAAAAATAAACATTAAAAAATTAATTAATTAATTAACGCATCCTCAGATGAATGAAAAATTAAGAGGGTTTTTTGACAGCAGACATGCTCTAGGAGAACTGATGAAGAAAGATCTTCAGACAGTGGCATCTGGCTGGCTCAGTTAGTAGAGGGTGCGACTCTTGATTTTGGGGTTGTGAGTTTGAGCCCCATGTTGGGTGTAGAGAGGAAAGAAAGAAAGAAAGAAAGAAAGAAAGGGAGGGAGGGAGGAAGGAAGGACCGAAGGAAGGAAAGAAGGAAGGGAGGGAGGGAGGAAGGAAGGAAGGAAGGAAGGACCGAAGGAAGGAAAGAAGGAAGGGAGGGAGGGAGGAAGGAAGGAAGGAAGGAAGGAAGGAAGGAAGGAAGGAGAGAGAAGAAGGAGAAGGAGGAAGGAAGGAAGGAAAGAAGGAAAGAAGGAAGGAAGGAAGGAAGGGAGGAAGGAAGGAAGATCTTCACACAAAATTACCCTGCATGCAGGAAGCTGGACTCAAAGGTTATGTACTATACCAGTTTCATTTATATGATACTTCCAGAAAGCTAGAACTATGGTTCTGGAGAATGGATCAGTAGTTTCTAGGAGCCGGGGGTGGGATGAGGGTGTGAATAAGGTGGGATAGCACGAGGGAATTCTGGGCTGATAAAGATGTGTGTATGCTGATTGTGATGGTGCTTACACAAATCTCTGCATATAGTAAAATGCACAGACCACTACAGCCACATACACGGAGTCAGTGTTGCTACCTACTAAATTTTCTTAAGTGGACAAAAATCGAGACGTTGGCGCCTACGAAATTTCGAGTCTTTGAGTGACACTCTAAGCTTCACCATCTCCCTTGGATGCGTGCTTGTGAGGGTCATCTCTGCGTCATGGCCACGGTCAATATCAGGCTGTTTCTGCCGCCCTTGCGTGCAACTAATACCTGAATTGACCTCTGCACCGGCCCCACTACCAGCTCAAGCACAGAGAATGTTACGTGCTTGAGCTGAACAATGAGTAAAAAGTGAGGAGTCATTCTGTGGTACAGCCCTCTTGTTCTCCAAACACTGTAAAGCTGACCTCTCTTCAAACCTCCTCACAAACAAGAGAAAAACCCACTGGACTCCTCATGGGAGCACCAGCTTCTGAGTTTCCTTCCTAGCTGCCGCACCCACAAAAGTGCAGCAAATCCCCAGCAGGTCCGGGAGCCTCTGTACCATTCTACCACTTTGCGGACGCGTGGACTATTTCTTTTATAACAGATAACCTTTCGGTCGAAGCAATAATTCTCCCTTGGCATCAGGTGGTTGGTATTGTTATTTTTACCTTTGGCAGACCCATAGAAGGGAAAGGGAATCCGCATGTCTGCAGGGGAAGGAACAAGATAAAAACGAGACCTTTAGCACCAACACTGAAGTTTTGCATCATTTAAAAGTTGTGTGCGTGTGGCTCTCTCCTCCGCCCTTCCCCCCCCCACGTAAGACACGAAGTGTGCTTTACTAAATTTTATGTCTCCAGAGACCTGCACAATGACAGACACATAGAGGCGCTCCTCTAACTAGGTTGCCAACTAGTGAATGGATGCCTCCGTGACCGAATAAATGAACTCTGTGACTGATATGGGCAACGTCCTGCAAACCCATCAGATGGCCATGCTCCGCCCCGTTCAACTGTGTCTCTTGCCGTTGAAGGCAATGGGCTGTGGTGATCCAATGGCCTGGGACAGACAAGGGTGCCAACTGAAGGACCCGAGCTGGCAACAGGAAGACAGGAAAGCTGGGTCACCGCAGGTGGCTCACCATCCTGCCCCGACAGATTGGCATGAGAGGTCCATCTCTATGTCGAGCAGAAGGAAGGAAATAAGGAACAGAAAACCGCACGGTGAAATACTCTACGTTCAACGTGCAACCCAAAACATCCTCTAAGGCATTTTCTGTTCCCTGTTGTTCCTTCCAAAAGCAACTGGTCTTCAGGGGCACCTGGGTGGCTCAGTCAGTGACGTTGTCCAACTCTTGATTTCGGCTCAGGTCATGATCTCACGGTGTCACATGTTCGAGCCCCATATTGGGCTCCGTGCTGACAGTGCAGGGCCTGCTTGGGATTCTCTCTCTCTCTCTCTCTCTCTCTCTCTCTCTGCCCCTCCCCCGCTCATGCTGTCTCTGCCTCCCTCAAAATAAATAAACTTAAAAAAAATTGGGGAAATAAACGCACATATGTGTCGAAGATTTTTATTAAAAAAAAGTGATTGGTGTTCAAATGTGTTTAAGAAACACTCTGTATACTGTATCTCCTTCTTAAAGATGTACAGTGTATATTTGCTTGATTAACAAGCCCTTAGTAAAGAAATACGTTTTACTTCAAAGTCCCTTAGTAAAGAAATATGTTTCACTTTGTAAAAGATTTAATTGAGGTATAATTAACATACGCACAGACCGTTAAGAGTTCAGTTCAATGAGTTTTGAGAATTGAATATTTAAATCTCCCACCAGCCAAAGCGCGACATAAAACATTTCCATCACCCCAGAAAATGTCCCCATTTCTGTAAATCCCCTGTCCCTGTTCAGCAACAGCCAGTATCTGACTTCTTTCTCATCACTAAAGTCCGTATACTTCTTAGACATCAAAAAAAAAAAAAAAAAAACCCAAATCATGTTGCATAGATTTTGGGGGGTAGGATCTGACTTCTTTTGTTCAGTATGAGATGTTTGAGTTTCATCAATGCTGTTGTGGGTATCAGTAGTTCATTCATTCATGATTTGTTTGTCCGTTCTCCTTTCAATGGACATTTGGGTTGTCTCCAAGTTTTGACCGTCATGAATAGGGCAGGTATGAACATTCTTGTGCAAGAATGTTTGGGGCCATGTGTTTTCATTTTTCTTGGGTAAATCCTTAAGAGAAGAATTGTTAGGCCAGAGGGCAGACACAGTTAACTTTATAAAACCTGCCAAACAGTTCTCCAAAGTAGTTGCGCCTGTTAGACTTTTTTTAACTTAGTATTTCCTGTGTTCATTTGCCCACAGACCCCCTAACATCTATAAGATGAGCAGGTAGAGTTAGATAGCTTTTCAGATTCCTCCTAGCTTTATGCGATGAGAAGATGGCCATAGCTTTCAGGAGTGGAGTTATTTTGTCTTCTTTGTATAGATCTTGTAGGCAAAAGCCAATGAGGTGAAACCCAGGATGGCCAGAATCTAAAAAGCCTGGGAGTAGAAACAAAGAAGACAGCACTGAGTCCAGTGGGTGGGGAAGAGGTGCTGGCAGGTAGTTATCTGGACAGAGGCATGAAAAAAAGATTTTTAAGCCACAGGGAATTGTGATACCAAGGTTAGAAACAATTAAAGCAGAGGCAATGGCGTAGAGCGACCCCCCGCAGCGTTTAAGACGTTTCTCTGGTCCAAGGACATCACTAATGACAAGATATTAAGAAAACTCTTCAGGGTGCCTGGGTGGCTCATTTAAGCGTCCGACTCTTGATCTCGGCTCGGGTCATGATTTCACGGTTCCTGAGTTCGAGCCCCACGTCGCACTCTGCGCTTACGGCGCGGAGCCTGCTCGGGATTCTCTCTCTCCCTCTCTCTGCCCCTCCCCCACTCTCTTTCTCTCAAAAATAAACATTTTTAAAAAAGAATCTATTGCTGGACGGCTACCACCCGCCATAGGTTTTTCAAGTTTCTGCACACCTTGTGTAGAAAAACTAACCACCCCTTATTCTGGACTTTCTTTTGAGGGACGTTTATGTAATGACCAGCCTTGAGGAAAAGAGATAGTGTCTCCTTCTGGAGCAAAACGCAGGCTTGCTTGTATCCTTGGAAGAGAGAGATAATGTCTACCTCTGAAGCAAAGGGCGCATACGCTTACTGCCCTTTAAAAAAGATTCGGGCTTCTTAACCTCAGGATTCCTCTCCTGAAATGCAACCCACTGCACATGCAGGTATAATCCGGCCCTCTTTGCATTGTTCTCCGGAAACTGAGGTTTGGGGAATCAGTATAAAGGACAAGGCTGATAGTCTGTCTACCGGTCTGGCCGTGAGTAACAAACTGTCCTTCTCTGACCCAGCAGACTCTTGTCTTCACCAGTGGCTACTGGTGAAACTGTAGCAGGCTAACTTCTAAGTGTGATGTAGTGTAAGATCTCGGTCCCTTCAAAATTCTTGACAGTCACACGTGAACTTCGTGAGTAGCAGGAGCAAAAATTCTTCCTCCACGCTTTTCTGAAGTCTAATTTGTAAACGAGGGGCATCGATTCTAAACTCAGCACATTTTTTAAAAGAACAGTTCAAGAAATGAAGGATTGCTTAATATGCTGTTAATTTCCAAACTTCGGGGCTCTGGGGCAAGTATTTTGCCACACTTTTTAGGAAGTTACTTTGCTGGCACCAGCTGGGGGAGAGAGAATTCCTTTGTTCTAGGAGCCCGTACACTAAGGCTTCTCTCTCCGATCCTGTATCACAAAGAAGAGAATCAAACTCAGCCTCAGCTGCCAGAATCACTAGTGTTGTCCAAGGGCAAGGGTCTCTCCTGCTTCTTCCGTTTCAAAGGGGAACTGGCTCACGGCCCCCACGGCAGCCCTGAGAAGCGCACATTTCCTCCGTGGCTTCTGACGGGGAGAGGACAATTGCCCCTCCACGCTGCAAACAGTTGGAGAACCCTTAAATCTCCAACCAGAAAACAGAGGCTCCGTGGCAGGTGCCTTTTCCCCAACTTGCCAGGGTTACGCCTGTTGTTCCCCGTTTGGAGCGTAAATTTGTCGTCCTAGTCGAAGAAGTCGGGAAGACTCTTCCTCTCTTTCGTTCCAACTCTCACTGCACACAGTCACCTCCTCCTACATTCCAGCCACTTCTTCACTGAACTCATCTTTGGAAATGATTCAAGTCAAATGAGTGCTCCCCACAACCACTACCATTGTCACGCGAATTTCATCCACCTCGAAAATCATGACCTTCCCTTACAGCTTTCTCTGAAGGACCAGGATGGCACCCATCCTGGGGAACAGCCCCCTTCTCTACTCTGAACTCAGTGACTGTCTTCTTCACGGCGTTCATTCCCACCTTCAACCATCGGACCAGATGATTTCACGACATTCTTTCCACATCTAGTATCTCTCATTTATTGCTCCCTATGCATTTATTCACTCCCCTTAAAACAGGCACATACCACCCAAAATTGACATTGACCCTACATGTTCCTCCCCTTCTAATACGACCTCCTGAAGTGTCCAAGTACAAGTCAATTCACTTCTAGCTAATTCCCAGGGTGTAGTTTATCTGTGTGTGCCACAGAAGCCGTGTTCTTAATAAGGTCCCTAAAGACCCACTCATTTCAAATCTGATGAGTATTTCCCCTCCCTCTTCCTCATTGCCCTTTATCTGAGGATGTGTGGGGGGTGGGGGTGTGCACTCATGCACCCGCCTGCAATTTATTGGTCCTTAACCTTGTTATGCCTGGTAAACTATTAAAATGAACTATGCTTAGCACACTGTATGTCATGCATTCTATTCTACATAGTACAGTCTACATAGTACATTGGTCTTATCAGGCTACCGTATCAAAAAAAACCATAGACTGGGGGCGCCTGGGTGGCTCAGTCGGTTAAGCGGCCGACTTCGGCTCAGGTCATGACCTCACGGCCCGTGAGTTCGAGCCCCGCGTCGGGCTCTGTGCTGACGGCTCAGAGCCTGGAGCCTGTTTCGGATTCTGTGTCTCCCTCTCTCTGACCCTCCCCCGTTCATGCTCTCTCTCTGTCTCAAAAATAAGTAAACGTTAAAAAAAAAAAAACTAAAAAAAAAAAAACCCCATAGACTGGGAGTCTTACACAATAGACATTTATTTTCTCACAGTTCTGGAGGCCGAGAAGTCCAAGCTCAAGGTGCAGGAAGGGTTGGGGGTCCGGTGAGAGCTCACTTGTTGGCTTGTAGCTGGCTGCCTTCCCCCTGTGTTCTCCCATGGCCTTTCCCCCGTGCTGGGGAAGGGGAAAGGAGTGAGGATTGCTAATATTTCTTCTGCTTTTCATAAGGACACTTGTCCTATCAAATTAGGTCTCCATCCCTCTGTCCTTAATTACCTCCAAGGCCCCATCTCCACCTCGAGTCGTGTTTGGGTTCAGGACTTCCAAGTACGAATTTGGCGAGACACAGTTTGGTCCATAACAATAGGATGCAAAGCACACACGAAACAATTACAGAGCGGCAAGGGGAAAAATAAAGGTCACGGCTAAAGGCAGAGTGCTGGCTATTATCCGTAGAAACAAGGAGCACGTTGCAAATACAGAGGTTGTTTTATTCATATTTTAAATAAGCTCTTCTAGCTAACATGCTGATATCTTGTCTACTCACCCTCAGTGGCCATCGTTAAATACAATGATTTTGACTGTGCAAGCCCAACCAGATTTTACAAAAAAGGGCAGGCTCGGTCAATATTTCCATACCGTGCCACCTGCGATGGTGGGGAAAATGTGACTTTGTAACATTCAACGCAAAAAGGCACACAGTTCATGAATGGCTCTGATGTCCTCTCCCTGACATTGGTTAGAGATCTTTGCTGAAGATTCAGTCATTCTGAGACAACTGGGGAAATTGGTTGCGTCTTAGATAATGTGGAAGAATAATCGTTAATTTTGCTGGATGTGATAATGATATTGTGGTTATGAAAGAAAATGAAGAAACATACAGAACTATTCAAGGGTAAAAAAGGAGGAGGAGGAGGAGAGAGATAGGAAAATATGAAGCAAATATAGTACAACATTCATAACTTGAACTGGGGGAGGGAACATGAGCTTCGTTATATGTTGTGCCTACTTTGTGTACGTTTGAAAATCTTCATTAAGTGTTTTTAAAAAGCATATTGGTGAGCACTTACGAAATGCCTAAAATGAGAGTCAGCCGGCTGCCTGCCGTTAGGGGTAGGTCTAACTTTTGCGATACCTGAAACTTTTACGATTTGGGGAGCACTTTGTAAGGAAGATCATGAAGACAACATTCTCTTGGAAGAGGCCTATGTAGTGAGAGGTCCTGATGCTTGAACTTCAGCGGATCCATGGTAAACCCTTCTCTGTCTGTCATGGGTTACGTTTGGCTGGCCAGTGATTTTCCCTTCTTCTAGTCCCCCCCCCCTTTTTATTATGAGCATTTTAAACATAAGCAAAAAAGAGATTAGACAAGGACCTTCTCTGCACCTATCCAGCTTCCATGGCTGACAGTCCTTGGTGAGTCTTAGCCTCTACTCCGTCCACTCCCCTCCACACATACTGTTATCCCAAAGCAAACATCTAGTATCATTTTTCTCTAAAATACTTCAGTATGCATCTCTAAAAGATAAAGACCCTTTCTTTAAAAAAAAAAAAAAAGTTTATTTATTTATTTTCTTTTCTTTCTTTCTTTCTTTCTTTCTTTCTTTCTTTCTTTTTCTCTTTTTCTTTCTGAGAGTGAGAGAGCACATAGGAGAGGGGCAGAGACAGAGGGAGACAGAGAATCCAAAGAAGGCTCAGGGCTGTCAGCACAGAGCCTAATGCAGGGCTCAAACTCACGAGCCATGAGATCATGATCTGAGCCAAAGTTGGACACTTAACTGAGCCATCCAGGCTCCCCATAAAAATGAAGACCCTTTCAAAAAACAGAACCACAACATCATTAGCATACCTGGAACGATAATTCCCTACCCAAGTCAAATTTCTCTAATTGTCTTGAAATATTTTTTTATAGTTTGTTTGAATAAGGAAGCAAATGAAACATATATTTCAATGGGTGATTATCGTGTTTAAGTCTCTTTTAATATGTAGGGTTGCCCTCCACATTGTTGCTTTTCCTTGCAATTGATTTGTTGAAGAAACTGGGTCGTTGTGTCCCACAGGGTTTCCCACAGTCTGGATCTTGCGAGTTGCATTCCTGTGGTATCATTTAGCATGTTCCCCTATCTCCTTCCTTCCCGTAAACTGGTAGTTAGAGCCAGAAGCTTGAACAGAGTCAGGTTTTGCTCTGTTGACAATAATTCTTCCCAGGAGTATACTTGTGTCAGAAGGCCGTGACTATATGCAGGTGTTGCGTACACGTTGCGAGATGCTGCTTTATCTTTACCCCAGGCCCACTCCACAGTTTCCCCGGCAGGCTCCCAAAGGTGCTGAACCATTAGAAGGAGTAGGCCTGGAAACACCCCAGACAAAAGACAAAGTGTAAGCCTCGTCCTAAAGGAGTTCATAGCGTGGGTGTTGTAAACGCATGAAAATAACAACAAAAGAGGTGTCCTAAGGTGGTACAAATGACTTGTGTAGAGGTCCCCCGGGAGTACCGAGGGGAAGACAGCCATCAGTGGGGACGGTCAGGGAAGAACTTTAACCCAAACACAGATTTTCTCCGGCTGATGTGGAATATTGTGGGACGACGACTGCTCCATAGTCCTGGTTACAAGTTGGCGTCCACCAGCCCACCTGGGCTTCTTGTCACAAACTGTCCTGTGCCTTCTTCTCCGCTGTGTGTGTCGGGCCAAAGTTTAGACAGGAGTAGGGCTAGAGTTACCCTTCCTGGAGACTCCATCCGATCCTCACAGCCTTAGGACAACATCGCTGGTCTCAGAGATACAAAGAATCCTGATGAGGCCGCTGTAATGCTGGAAAGGTGAGACCCCAAACTCTAGATAGTTCTTAGTACTTTTTACATTCCCAGGTAATTTCAATATGTGGACAAAATTGACTTTTTTTATTTATTTTTATTTTATTTATATTTTATTTATTTGTTTATAAATATTTATTTATATTTATTTTATTTATATTTATTTTATTTTATTTTTATTTTTTATTTATTTTTATTTTTATTTATTTATTTTTGATCCAGAGAGAGACAGAGCATGAACGGGGGAGGGGCAGAGAGAGAGGGAGACACAGAATATGAAGCAGGCTCCAGGCTCCGAGCTGTGAGCACAGAGCCCGACGCGGGGCTCGAACTCACCGACTGTGAGATCATGACCTGAGCTGAAGTCGGACGCTCAACCGACAGAGCCACCCAGGCGCCCCCAAAATTGACTTTTAAGGAACTGCCTTGAGTAGGTAGTGTCTAAGCTGTGACAGCTAATAAAAGGGGTATTTCGCTGTTCCAATAATCAAAGCCCGAGGCAACAAAGGCTAAAAGGGTGGTGGAGACAGAAAATGGGAAATGAGGCAAAAACTATTTTAGAGCAAGAATCTCAGGGAGGGGCTTAACATAACTCAGCTCTTGAGAAGGCTGAAAAAATGTGGTGCTACCTGAGAAACACAGGACAGTGATGAGAGGGGGAGGGGCCCTGGGTCCCCAAGGGATGATGATTGTTCGAGTTTCCGTGCTGAGCTATAGTTCTTGGCATCATGTCCAGGTGGAGGTGTCCAGGAGGCAGGTGGAGGCGGGAACTGGATCTCAGAAGGCAGAGTTACAAATTTTGCAGTCATTTGTACCCAGGTAAATTTGAAGCCTGGGGAGTTTAAAAGTCTTTCCCAGAATGCACTATTGTCCAAGGTATCACCCATTTATAACTGCTGGGGGTCCACAGGAATGACCGGAGTTCACGTTCCACCTCTGCCACCAACCAGCTGTATGGCTTTGTACAAGATACTCTGCCTCCTGGGCCTCAGTTTCCTTATGTGGAAAACAAGAATTATCATACCAACCTCTCTGAGCTGTTGTGAATAATAAGCAAGCAAATCCTCGCAAAGCACCTGGCATTCTACCTGGTGCAAAGCATGGCCTCAAGTCTCGTTAGATCTCTCTGATTTTGCTTCCCCTATCCCACACAGCTCCCAAGCAAGCCATGGCACAAGTCCTTTCCACAAGTAGCAAATGAGTCCCGCAACAGCACACAATCAATTTGCACTCACCTCAATGGTATTTGAAGATCAAATCTTGGCAGACCGATTTAATTCTCTTTGATAAATAGATAGGCCATGCAGATAAGGAGTGAGCGAGAGATATAATCTCTCCGTGCTGGAGTACGACCTCGGATTCCACTGCCAGTGACTTTTCATCACCGAGAGAGAAAGAAAGAAGAGAGGGGTGCCTAGGTGGCTCGGTCAGTTAAGCGTGCAACGCCAGCTCAGGCCATGATCTCATAGTTCGTGAGTTCCAACCCCGCATCGGGCTCTCTACTGTCAGCACAGAGCCCACTTCGGAGCCTCTGTCCCCCTCTCTCTGCCCCTCCCCTCCTCGCTCTCTCTCCCTCTCTCTCTGAAAAATAAATAACTATTAAGAGAGAGAGAAAGAAAGAAAGAAAGAAAGAAAGAAAGAAAGAAAGAAAGAGAAAGAGAGAAAGAAAGAAAGAAAGAAAGAGAGAGAGAAAGAAAGAAAGAAAAGAAGGAAAGAAAGAAAGAAAGAAAGAAAGAAAGAAAGAAAGAAAGAAAGAAAGAAAGAAGAGAAAGAAAGAAAGAAAGAAAGAAGAAAGAAAGAAAGAAAGAAAGAAAGAGAGAAAGAAGGAAGGAAGGAAGGAAGGAAGGAAGGAAGGAAGGAAGGAAAGGAAGAAAGAAAGAAAGAAAGAAAGAAAGAAAGAAAGAAAGAAAGAAAAGAAAGAAAGAAAAGAAAGACTTATTTCTAAGGGGCAGGTACCGAGAGCTGAATAATATCACCCAAAATGTGGCTTATCGATGACTCAGCCTCAACCCGGAAGTATCCTGCATGATCTCACTCTTGTCAGAGCTGGAGCCGGTGCTGAACATCTCTATCTTTACCCCAGTGATGTAACTGAGAACTTCCTAATTAAATCACAGATGACACCAGGTTGTAAGAGGGTAGGAATAGAAGTCAAAATAGCATTAACTGACTTAAGAAACAGTTCATGATGCGGGCGAGCTCCCATAGGAACAAGTGTCACTAGCACATTTTGAAACAAACTGAGGAGACAAAAAGAAGGATACGTGCTGACTAGTTCGCACGATCATCAACCAGTTTCACCCAGAGCTGTAGGCAGGTAAGCAACGCTCGAGTACGGTAGGGATGCCTGGGTGCCCCTGATGGTGAGAGAAGAGGGCAAGAAGGCAGAAGAAAAGAGAAGGAGAGGCAGGATGAGAGAGACAGGGAGAAATGATTGACAGGTGGGATGTTAGAGTGCTGTGATGTATGTTAAAAGTGGAAGGTTCTAGTTAATTGGAATCTGAGTTCACTTATACAGTCAATAAAAAATTTACTGAGCACATAGCGTGTGCCAGGCACTGTATCCAGAATCTTGCCCTCGTGGGGTCTTCTTCTTCTACCTGGCTTCTACATGTTGAAGAGCCTCTACAAGCCCTTAGACGTCTTCTCTTTCCGTCTATACTCACTCCTCGGGTGACGTCACCCACGACCAAGGATTTCCATACCACTCATCTGCCGATGACTCACAATTCAGTCCTTCCATCCCAGACCCGGGTGACCAGCCATCTACTTGTCCCTTCAAAAAATCACCGACTTGGGGCACCTGGGTGGCTCAGTCAGCTGAGCATCCAACTCTTGATTTCGGCTCAGGGCACGATCTCACGGTGCGTGAGTTCGGGGCTCCGCGCAGGCAGTGCGGAGCCTGCGTGGGATTCTCTCTCTGCCCCTCCCTCCACTCAAAATAAATAAGTAAACTGGAAAGAAAATGTTTTTTAAATCACAAACTTGGTTCATGTGAAGTGAACTCTGGAGGCTTCTCTCTCCCGCCCAAATCTGTCCCTTCTCCGGTCTTTCCCATCTGCATACGTAGCACCCAACGCGGCCCAAATACAGGACTTGTCCTGGATGCCTGCGTCCCATGTCCTGTTGCTTCTAATTCTCCAGGATCAGAATTAGATCTCACGGCTGAAAAACAACAAGACCTAATTATTTCACCTCCTAAAGATTACCGCACCCTCCCTGTTGGGAAAGGAGATGCTGGGAGGCTCTAGGACAGAGGTCGGGAGACTTTCTCTGTGAAGGGCCAGACGGTAAACATTGTAGGACTTGCTGGCCATACAGTGTCCGTCACAAACACTCCACGTGACCGCCGTAGCGTGAAAACGGCCATAGACGGTGACGAATGAGACATACATCAATGATTGAGGCTGTGTTCCGATAAAACTATTTACGGGCACTTGAATTTGAAACTCATATGATTTTCACATCTTCTCATTTTTTTAAACCACTTAAAAAGTTAAAAAAAAAAAAAACCCAAAAATTCGTAGCTCACAAGCTATACAAAAACGGAGCGGGCCAAGTTTGGCCTCTTGTCCGTAGTTTGCCAACCCTGAATCCAGGGGAAGCACGCGCAGACACGGTGGGGACCTGCCAGAAGGGGGGACAGTGACATGGGACTCCCCAGTGGACACAGCTGATGAACTGTGGCCTTCAAGCCCATCCTGGGTGGAGCGAAGTGTGGTGAGAGGGCTGTGCGGTGTTTTCTTCTGGAAGCAGGAAACACACAGGAACATAAGCCTGGGCCTGCTTCCTAGCTGGGGTTTCTGAAGGCAGGACCCTCTGTGATGCAGCCCCTGCCCCGAGAGGAGTCGATCTCAAAACTACTGTATTTTTATAAAATGGTGTCTCCCTAACTCCAGCTCTCTCTGAAGTAAACCGAAAATGTACCAACATGGTGACAAGTGACTTATCGGCACGGGGAGCTTCTTGTCTGGGTTTTTGGAGTATTTGTTTCTAAATTTCTACTATTGTTGGTGTCATTTAAAAAATATATTCAGGGGGGCTCCTGGGTGGTTCAGTCAGTTAAGCGTCCGGCTTCAGCTCAGGTCATGATCCCACGGTCCATGGGTTCGAGCTCCACATCGGGCTCTGCTGACGGCTCGGAGCCTGGAGCCTGCTTCAGATTCTGTGTCTCCCTCTCTCTCTACCCGCCTCCACTCATGCTCTCTCTCTCTCTCTCTCTCTGTCTCTCTCTCTCTCTCTCTCTCTCAAAAAAAAAAAAAAATATATATATATATATGTGTGTGTATATAACACACACATATGTGTGTGTGTGTGTGTGTGTGTGTGTGTGTGTGTGTGTATTCAGGGGCGCCTGGGTGGCTCAGTCGGTTAAGTGTCTGACTTCAGCTCAAGTCATGATCTCACGGTCCGTGGGTTCGAGCCCCGCGTCGGGCTCTGCGCTGAACAGCTCGGAGCCCGGAGCCTGCTTTGGATTCTGTGTCTCCCTCTCTCTCTGCCCCTCCCTTGCTCACACTCTGTCTCTTTCTGTCTCTCAAAAATGAATAGACATTAAAAAGAAATTTTAACTATTCAAATGAAAGAAGGTTAAGCACTGATACCAGTTAACAAGAGAGGCTGCAGGATGCCTATACCTGAGAGCTTTAAAACTATGACCCACCAGCCTCTGTTTTGGAGGTTTTAAGGAAGAGTCCAGCCTACCTCAAGAAGCTAGGTGGGATAGCCACTTGGAGTTTCCTCCGTCTCCCATAATTCCGGGGTACGAAAGGAGACAGATGCCCACGGGGATCAGCGTTTAGAAAGAGCTACCCTTCTTTCCTTTTCTCTGACAACAGAGACAGGGGAGATGAACTCCCCAAATCCCCGGGTAACACCGAATACCCAGCAAAAGGGGTTTCCTTTGAAATTACATCTGCCTGCAGAAGAGGGTCACCGAGCCTGCATTTTAATGCTGAGATAAGTCCAGCTATTAGAGCTGCTCTGATGCTAAAAGATTTTTGAAGAGGACAAAGCAGAAAGCTTCTCCATATGACAAAGAATTTGTCAGAAAGGACCGGGTACAAACAAGGTGCTGATGTATTTTTCCCTATAAAAGGGGTGGGTGCCCTTGAGAAATTGCCTCAAGTCCCTGAGAAGACACAGACAGCCTTTTCAGGTCGAAAGTTTCTCTGTACCGAGTGGCCACTGAGTCTCTCAGGATCTGTAAGTCAGGGCATCTTCTCTCCACCTTCTGAGTTTTCCCTAGTGCTAGAGAATCTGGAAATCCATATGTAATTGGCAAGCTGTGTAGAGGTCACAGAGGGCAAAATTCAGTGCGGTTTGCTCTTCCTGGGCTGATTTCAAATCACTGGATTACCAAGAGCCAACACTGACTTTTCGCCCCCAATTACACTGTATTTAACTGGTGTTTTAAAAATAACATGGAGATAGATAATTATGTAAGATCTTCTGTTTTCCAAAAATGTTTTCTGGCTGTCACCTTTTGCCGTCCAATCTTATCTCTGCCATATGCACAGCGCAAGCTTTGCCGCTGTGCTATCATTTATGCCTTGTCATTATCAATCAAGGCGTCCAGATAAGTTGCTTAACAGAGAAGCAGCAGAGCCCCCGCTAAGCCCGATCAATAACCATCCAGCCGAGAAAAGAATCTTCGTTCACTCACCCCCTTCTGTCCCGGACAGAACTAGGTGGCTTACGTTCGCAAGCAGCACACTTGCAAATAGCTTCTCTTGGCTGAATGTGCTTCTCGCTATTGCAGGATCAATAATGATGAAAGGATAAATACAGAAAAAGAGCAGCATCGCTTCTACGATCCCCCCCCCCACCACCGCCCCCCACCGGTTGGGCACCCACCGTGTACCTGCCGCGGAGCGTGCGTGCTCCCCTCCCCCAACAACTGCACAGGCACGCATTTTTCATCCATTTTTACAGCTATGTAAACTAAACTGCAGGAAGTTAAATAACTTGCCTCGGCTCATACTTCTGGTATGAAGTGGAGGCTGGCTTCAAGCCCAGCTCTATTTGCCTCCAGTGCCTCGTTCTTCCCAATCTTCCACAACGCCTCCCTCAGTAACTAGCCGGGGCTGACCGAGCATTTTCCGTGGCTGTCCCTCAAGCACATTTATTTGCCTCTTTATATGACCCCTTTCCCACCTCTTTCAAAACTGTTGCTTTTTCACTGTAATCGCACAAGGAAGACTTGAAAGAAAAATGTCAAGTTGGGGGTGTCCCTCTCTTCCACCACTGGCTTTAGTTTTTGTATTTTCTTCCAGTCTTCGTCCACGCAGATTGAACTGGTACATCGTTCTCAAATGCGAACAATTTTATCCCCTTTTTGCACTTAACATTACACCATGAACACATTCCTATGTTTGGACGTCACCATTATAGTTAACTAATTTAACAACTGCAGACAATTCCATTAGGTTGATACACCTCAATTTCTTAAACCATTTCTCCTATGTCAAGTTGGTTGTTTCCCTAATATAAGTAATGTTACAATAATTTTTTTTAATGTTTATTTATTTTTGAGAGAGAGAGAGACAGAGCATGATCGGGGGAGGGGCAGAGAGAGAGGGAGACACAGAATCTGAAACAGGCTCCAGGCTCTGAGCAGTCAGCACAGAGCCCGACGCGGGGCTCGAACTCACAAACCGCGAGATCGTGACCTGAGCTGAAGTAGGACGCTTAACCGACTGAACCACCCAGGCGCCCCTAAATTTTATTTTTTAAGTAATATTTACACCCAAGGTGGGGCTCGGACCCACAACCCGAAGATCAAGAGTCGCACGCTCCACCAACTGAGCCAGCCAGGCGCCCCTACAATAAACTTTTTTCCCATACATGTGCTTTTTCCTCTTCCTGGGAATTTTCTTTAGGCTAAATTCCCAAAACTATAACTACGAAACCACAGGGGTTGCCTGTTGTACGTTTGACCCTTGTTCCTCCATCTTGAACACGTGAGCTTCGACCTTCTTCTCGTCTTAGGAACACAACCTACCAGAGCCAGATTCGATTCAGCGTTTCGTTTCCCTCACGCCTGGTGGGCGCTGGGTTAAAGTGGAGGCTGCTGACACTCACAGCTGTGGCCAGTTGGTGACTGGAAGCTGCACTTCAAGAATTCTTATGTTTCCCTTTCAAATACAGGCCAGAAAGATTAAAAAAAAAAAAAAAAAATTCTCGTGCCGGCAAGGGCAGGAAGAAACAGACACGCTAATAAATTTCACTGAGTATCAACCGGTATAGCCTCTCTGGAAGGCAGTTGGGCAATATGTCGAAAAAGCTCTAAAAATGTACAGATGCCTTAATCTAACCGTTCCACCTTAATAATTTATCTTAAAGGGGAAAAGTCAACGATAGGTACAAATATTTAGCTACGCGCTGAATCTATAGCATTTCTTTACAGCATCTCTTTCATTAGCAAAAATGGAAATAAACGTATATCCAAGAACAAGGAAATGGCTTAAAAAGGCACGACACCTAATGGGGTACTGTGCAACCATTTAAAACTATAATTGTAGGTGAGAGGTGCCTGGCCAGCTCAGTCAGTGGAGCCTGCAACTCCTGATCTCGGGGTTGTAAGTTCGAGCCCCACATTGGGTGTAGGGATCGCTTAAAAATAAAATCTTAGGGGCGCCTGGGTGGCGCAGTCGGTTAAGCGTCCGACTTCAGCCAGGTCACGATCTCGCGGTCCGGGAGTTCGAGCCCCGCGTCGGGCTCTGGGCTGATGGCTCGGAGCCTGGAGCCTGTTTCCGACTCTGTGTCTCCCTCTCTCTCTGCCCCTCCCCCGTTCATGCTCTGTCTCTCTCTGTCCCAAAAATAAATAAACGTTGAAAAAAAAATTTTTTTTTAAATAAAATCTTAAAAAAATATATTTAATAAATAAATAAAATTATAATTGTAGATGATATAATACACTAATGGCATAAACACAGGCTCATACTATACTTAATTAAGAAACAATCTGCAAAACGGCACTCATTATATTACCTGTTTGTGTAACACAGATAGATAGGAATAGTTGTAGAAATGCTCCAGTTGCTAATAGTGTTTATATCCAGATAGTGAAATTACGGGTGTCTAATGGCTTTGCCTTTTTATTTTTTACACCACAGATATTACTGCTTTTGTAATTAAAAAAGCGAGAGAGAGGTTCTTATTTAGACCAGCTTCTAAAGCCTGCATGTGCACAAAAAATGTTTTCCGTACTCCACCCAGCTGGAACAGGGACAGAAAGAACTGTCTGCGTCATCCTCTGGATTCTATGTGTGCTTTATCATCCATCCATGCAAATATCAAAGGAACAGACAAGGGATTAGAAGTGTACCATGACTGGGGTGCCTGGATGGCTCAGTCAGTTGAGTGTCCAGCTCTTGCTCTCAGCTCAGGTCATGATCTCACAGTTCGTGGGCTCGAGCCCCACGTCAGGCTCCGCACTGACGCTGTGGAGTTTGCTGGGGATTCTCTCTCTCTCTGCCCCTCCCCCCGCCAAAATGAATAAATAAACTTTTAAAAAAAGAAGTGTATGATGATGAGTGTAAGGGAACTATCATTCTAGGTCTCATTCAAAACACCAGTACCCCCAGTTCAGCAAAGGAAGCGAAGGTGATTCAACTCCTCTACCAGAGACCTATAGACAGCTGAGGTCAGCAGGAGGCAGGCACCATGAGGCGCCATCTTGGAGGCGGCCTACCGCATCCCCCAGTCAAGATGCCGCAATGCTGAAACCCCTCAGCGAGAGAAGCGGGGGGCCCCGGAACCTAAAGCCGCCAAAACGAAATGAGGTTGGAGGACCAGGCTCGCAAATGCATCTACAACATTTCCACCAGGTAAATTTTTAATTGTATGAACACGAAACAACAGACAACACAGTAAATAAAGAGCTTACCAATGCCATTAGATTAGAGGTACCCGGTACCATACAATTAATTTCCATTTTGTTAATGCTTTGCTTTACCAGAACCTTTTTCAGGGTTCCTTGCCGGGAGTTCCAAGGAGATTTTCATAAATCTGTTCTGCTCAGATGCAAGCACTATACACATCAAGAAGGTTTTTTCCTCTGCATCTGGTCCCACGTACGAGGGCCACTCCCACTGATTTCCTCTGAGTCTTGCTCTGATCAATGCCCTACATTACCTTCCACTACCGCCTTGGCTTCCTCTTCACCTCCTTTTCCATTTCTTGCTTCCGACTCATCGTTTAGATTGTTGCCAACAAGACTGACAATCTCGCTACACCATCCCCTAAATTCTAGACCCTAATCAAAGGTATCAAGGAAAGCGAAGAGTAGAATTTGTACAAGAATTAGTGTGGCCCTTTAAAGTCTTCTAGTGACTGGAATGTAAGCTTGTTGTATACCCTCAGGGCTTAAAGCAGAGTCTTTACTAGCCTTGTTAACAAATAAATGAATTAAGGATGGGAGGATTCACGTAAGCTTACTGGCCCCAGTTTGGCAAAATAAAAGTCAGCAACTCTATGTTTTCCCCTACCCCTACCCCATAAGAAAAAAAGGAATTCTACCCGTGAAATTGTGCAGTCTGGGGACCCTTACTGGGCCCGGTACTGCCATCATGTCATTTGTACTGTTACTACCAGGACTGTTCTGCCTCTTGAGGTCAGAAGACTACGTAATGCATATCAACTCTAAGAGGTCCACATTAGGAGGCTTGAGCCAAGTAAGAAGAAACAGAGAAGAATCTTATGGATGAGATACAGAACGTGCTTAGAAGGGGAAGTAGATGGGAATGCAAGCTGGTGCAGCCACTCTGGAAAACAGTATGGCAGTTCCTCCAAAAAAAAAACCAGTATGGCGTTGGGGCGCCTGGGTGGCTCAGTCGGTTGAGCGTCTGACTTTGGCTCAGGTCATGATCTCACAGCTCTGTGAGTTTGAGTCCCACATCGGCCTCTGTGCTGATGGCTTGGAGCCTGGAGCCTGCTTCAGATTCTGTGTCTCCCTCTCTCTCTGCCTCTCACCCACTTGCATTCTGTCTCTCTCAAAAATAAATAAGCATTAAAAAAAATAAATAAAAAAAAATAAAAAACCCAGTATGGCATAGAACTACCCTACGACCCAGCAACTGCACTACTAGGTATTTATCCAAGAGATACAGGTGTGCTGTTTCAAAGGGGCACATGCACCCCCATGTTTAGAGCAGCACTATCAACAATAGCCAAAGTATGGAAAGAGCCCAAACGTCCATCAACTGATGAATGGATAAAGAAGATGTGGCTTATAAAATGGAGTAGTACTCGGCAATCAGAAAGAATGAAATCTTGCCATTTGCAAGTAATGGATGGAACTAGAGGGCATCATGCTAAGTGAAATTAGCCAGAGAAAGACAAATATCATGACTTCACTCCTATGAGGAATTTAAGATACGAAACAGATGAACATAAGGGAAGGGAAGCAAAAATCATATTAAAACAAGGCAGGGGACAAAACAGAAGAGACTCTTAAATACAGAGAACAAACTGAGGCTTGCGGGAGGGGTTGTGGGTGGGGAGATGGGCTAAAGGGGTAAAGGGCATTAGGGGGGGACACTTGTTGGGGTGAGCACTGGGTGTTATAGGGGATGAATCACTGGAATCTACTCCTGAAATAATTATAGCACTACATGCTAACTAACTTGGATGTAAATTTAAAAATAAATAAGTAAATAAAAGGCAAAAAGAAGTGGAAGAAAAGTTGTACCATGGGGAGAATTTACCTGCTTACAGACCTGGGTAAGTCCAAGGGACCCGGTGGTGGGCTCTCCTATCCTGGTAAATATGGTAATGTCTAGCACCAGGATAGCAAGATGTACGTGGAATATTACTCGGCAATCAAAAAGAATGAAATCTTGCCGTTTGCAACAACGTGGATGGAACTAGAATGTATTAGGCTAAGCAAAATAAGCCAGTCAGAGGAAGATAAATACCATATGATTTCACTCACATGTGGAATTTAAAAAACAAAACAGAAGAACATAGGGAAAGGGAAGGAAAAATAAGAAAAAAAGAGAGCGGGAGGCAAGCCATAGGAGAACAAATACAGAGAACAAACTGAGGGTCACTGGAGGGAAGGTGGGTGGGGCATGGGCTACATGGGTGAGGGGCATTAAGGAGGGCGCTCGTTGGGATGAGCACTGGGGTGACAAATCACTAAATTCTATTCCTGACACCATTATTACAACATGATAACGACCTTGGATTTAAATGTTTTTAAAAATTAAAAATGGATAGCAAGATGTGTAAGCACTATATTGTCCAGAACTCACCCACTGGTCAAGTGACAAAAGCTGAACTCAACCAAATTGGCTTAGATAAGGAAGGGGGGGACTGGGAGGCAAGGATTTGAATGCCCTCCGAATTCTTTCTCCCCCTCCTTGTCTCTGCTTTTCTCTGTGAGAGGACTGCATTCTCTCCTCCTACAGAGAGCTCTTCTTCACACAACATGGGAGTCCACCTCACTGGGTTCGCAGTCGAACGACTCCGCGACCAGAGAAGAGACGGTTCTTTGGCGAGGCCCTGTGAGGAACGTCCAGCATTGGGACTCTGTTGGGTGACATCCATGTCTACACCAGTCATTATAACCAAGAGGCCAGCTGTGCTTACGTAGTCTCCCTAAGCCTCACTTCCCTCATCTTTAAGACAGGGAAAATGTCAACACCGGCCACAAAGTGTTGCTGTGAAGGTTGAAATAAACTAAATGAGACAGTGTATATCAAGTCCTGAAGCCTGTACTGGGCACATAGTGACGGTTCACAAAGTCCATTGCCTGTTTCGGCAATCGTTAATGCTCTGTGATCTGCTCAACATGGAGACCAAACCACAATGATCTGGTCTTCCATTCTTTTTTTTTTTTTTTTTTTATACATTTTTTTTTTCAACGTTTATTTATTTTTGGGACAGAGAGAGACGGAGCATGAACGGGGGAGGGGCAGAGAGAGAGGGAGACACAGAATCAGAAACAGGCTCCAGGCTCTGAGCCATCAGCCCAGAGCCTGACGCGGGGCTTGAACTCCCGGACCGCGAGATCGTGACCTGGCTGAAGTCGGACGCTTAACCGACTGCGCCACCCAGGCGCCCCTCTGGTCTTCCATTCTTGCCGACGCTCCCGCATTCCTACAGCCAGACTGGAATTCTGTTGAATCACATACACAAAACCATGCATTCTGGAAGGTGTGGGAGGGTCAACAAAGGCCAAAACCAGAATCGCATAGTTTAGGACTTAAAGGAACTCCTTGATATTGCAGATAATAAAACCGTACCCTTACCTGGCTAGGTATAGGCAGCAGGCGCAAATTGGTGCCTAAATCCTGTCATGGAGAGCTTGCCCACGGAATCCGCAGGCTGGAAAACTAGTTTCAGCAGCTGTGGATTTGCTTCAAGGCCTGTTTCTTCCATCTGTAAAATCGGGATAGTGTTATTCCCCTTCTACTCCCACACTAGGGTGTGGTGGGACTTAATGAGGCGCTGTTGGTAAAATGCTTTGGGCTGGGCTAAAGAAAGTGCTGTGCAAGCACTCACATTATCACACGGACCCTTGGTGGTCATGCGTGTTTGGAATAAGAAGTTGGTTGGCACCACTTCAGAGAACTGCTAAGAAATGTAGATATACTGGGGCGGCTGGATGGCTCGGTCGGTTAAGCGTCCGACTTTGGCTCAGGTCATGATCTTGCGGTTCACGGGTTCGAGCCCCGCATCAGGCTCTGTGCTGACAGCTCAGAGCCTGGAGCCTGCTTCCGATTCTGTGTCTCCCTCTCTCTCTGCCTCTCTCCCAGTCATTCTCTCTCTCTCTCTCTCTCTCTCTCTGAAATAAATAAACACTAAAAAAAAAAAAGAAGAAAGAAATGTAGATATACTAAATGGTCTTCAAGACTAAAACTAAATCAGAACAGAAAGGTTGGCCAACTCACTACCCTGTCCTAGTAAGACCTCATGCCTAATCGTGTTGACATGACTTCCCTCGGAGTACTACCCATGGGGACTGATGACCTCCCCACACCTTATTTGAGCTTAACTTTTCTTTTTGCCCCTCAAATCAAGCATCATTTCCTTCGAATGAAGTGTCATCCTTTCTTCTGCATGTGAATCCTGCATGGATTACCATTGTGTTAATAATATACGAGTCACATGTCAATAAAACTTGGGGAAAACCCCAATATATGAGGAAAGGTAATTATGTGCAGCTAGTGGCTCATGAAAACTGATTGTGAAATTTGTAGGAATTTTTTGAGCCGGTTGTGAAATGCAGCCAGTTTAAAAACTAAATTACATATGCCTAAAATATTTTAAATTATATTAAAAACAAACCTAACAAACTCTCCGCACTTACTATTCATAGTAATTTTACAATTATCTACTCTGTTGAGGTCATTTAGGTCTACTGTTCACAGCTACTGTGCCCACACGGCGGAAATACAGATAGTCCCCAACTGACAACGTTTCGATGTAAGATTTCTTGATGTTATGACGGTGTAAACGCAATTCTCATCTGATAGAAGCCAGGCTTCAGATTTTGAATTTTGATCTTTTCCTGGCTTAGCGATACGCAGTACAATCCTCTCTCCTGACGTTGGGCAGAAGAAGCTCCCAGTCAACCCCGCGATCACGACAGCCAACCACCCATACGCTGGCAACCATTCGGTCCCCAGACAACCGTTCTGATTTTCACTTTCTGTACAGTATTCAGTAAGTTCCATTATATATTCAATGTTTCTTATAAAACAGGCTTTGTGTTCAACGATTTTGCCCGCTGTAGGCTCATGTAAGAGTTCTGAGCACATTTAAGGCAGGCTAAGCTATGCTGTGAGGACCAGTAGGTGAGGTGCATTAAATGCATTTTCAACTTACAGTGGGTTTACCAGGCTGTAACCCCACTGTAAAGTCAAGGCAGATCTGTATTATATAATGATATGCAACTTTGCATTTCTTCCCATCTGCATGTTCAGCGATGTCCTTTCGGTAGCTTGAAATTAGCCACAGTAGGAGTATTTATACCACAGAAACTGGACTGCTACAAATCAGGGCTCCCCCTCCCCCCAAAAGCCAGTTGCCAAACACTTAGAAGCACACCCTGTCTAGACCCATAAGGACAAGGAGAAGACAGGCGCAAAAACGACAGCAAACAAAACACGCAAGAATCTTCTGGAAACGAAAAAAGCAGACGAATAAGAGGTAATTAATTTAGCAGAGAAGACAAAGCCAACACCAAGGCCACAGAAAAGGGAAGCCTGTAAGAAGCAAACTAGCTACACCACAGAACCTCACAAAGAAACAGAAATCGGTTCCCTCTGTTGCCGAACGTGGGCGCAGGTGTGCGGAAATTTGTGGAAGGGGCACTGAGGCTCCCCACGGTTTTTCCTGCACCTGTGCAGCCGGACCACTGCCCCTGCCCAGCCCTGGGAGAAAAGGTTGAATCAGAGATCATCTGCACCGTGGGCACAACGGAGGGCTGGCATGTGACTGACACACTACCAAAACGAGGTTAAATGACAGTGTGCATTTTAGATTGTAAGATTCCACAGTCCCCTTCACCCTCTTGGCTCCCAGGACACTGGCAATGAGGCTTATACTCCACAGGCAAAAGAACAGATGATCCGGTTCTGGGGAAGCCAACCAGTCCAAGGGAGAAGACTTACGGAGACCAATCCAGCAGGATTCCCCCAGTGAAGCATCCAGATCACTGCAGAGTCACGGACAGGGAGCCCTCTGGTCCAGAAGCTTCGCCCACGCACACGTCCCTTTAGTGGCAGCAGTATATCGCCAGACATTGGAGGGAAGCCTCTCACATGAAGAAAAATTCGTTCCAAGGTCTAGTAATACATTCAGACAAGCTATCGAGCGCCACAGTAGACTAAAGACATTTACAAGGTCTCCAAACATTTACCTGCCACAGGCCTTTCTCAGGAAGATGTGCTCCAACAAAACAAAGAACGGACCAAGAAAGAAGACAGGAGCTCCGGGGAAACAGAAGATCCAACAGAGAAAAGAAGAAAAGAGAAATCCCAGGACGATGTGGAAGGGACACTCTGAGATGGCAAGTGGGGTAGGCCCAGGAGAACCCGGCGCTGAGTTTGGAGCAGGAAGACAGCCCGGGGGGGGGGGGTCCCCACGGGGAAGGAATTGCAACTGAGAGATTGCCGATGCGTTCACCACACTGGGGAGAGCCTGGGGATGAATTACTCATAAATACCCCCCCCAAAACTACACAGTTAAATAGACCAGGCAGTTATTAGCTCCAAAAGGGAAAAGACGTAATACAAGAGCAGAAATGTAATTATAGTACACTGTGAACAATATTAACACAGTTAAAATAACGTATATACTGATCGGTGATTTAGCCAGACATTGTGATGTCCCCTAATTCACGAGATTCTACAATGCACATATTTTTCACATTTGAACATCCTGAAAAGCAAACTGAATCTTGTAGTCAACGTGATAAAGTATGGGATCAGGGGCTCCTGGGTGGTTCAGTGGGTGAAGCGTCTGACTCTTGGTTTCGGCTCACTCGCGATCTCATGGTTTGTGAGATGGAGCCCCAGGTAGGGGTCTGTGATGACAGCATGGAGCCCCCTTGGGATTCCCTCTCCCCCTTCTCTCTCTGCCCCTCCCCCATGCACAGGCATGCACTCTCTCTCTCTCTCTCAAAATAAATAAATAAACAGACATTAATTTGGTTTTGAAGTATTGGATCATAGTGTCATTGAAAGCACTTTTGTTCTTTTGTAGTGACTCATAAATAATGCTCCATCGTATAATGGATGGCATCTAGGATGAGAAGAAATACAGGACCTCTGTTGGGAAGTGAGGGAGAAGTTGGGGTACCTGTGTCTGGGGGGAGGACGAAAGGGCTAAAACCTCATCTTGCACAGAAATAAGTCAGCGGATGATTTCTTTCTGGTTTTGTGTTTTGTTTTGTTTTTAGTTAATTTGTTCATTTTGAGAGCGAGAAAATGCACAAGAGGGGGAGGGGCACAGAGAGAGGCGGACAGAGAGAGGGGGCAGAGGATCCGCAGCGGGCTCTAGTGCTGACCGCAGCGAGCCCAACGCAGGGCCTGAACTCACGAATGTAAGATCCTGACCTGAGCGCCGTCTGACGCTTAACTGGCTGAGCCACCCAGGTGCCCCAGGCGGCGGGTGATCTCTAAAATTAACAAAGATACAGCTTTATAAGCATATTATCCAGCAATGATCGCTGCGCATACCTGGAGTACAACTAAGATCATAGACAGCTGTTGGCTCCGGGAATCAATAAATGGAGAGAAGAATGGGGGGGGGGGGGAGACTACTGTGTTGTGATTTCTTTATGCGCCTCGTAAACATACGAATTTTAAAACTCTTTATACATGGACCGAAAGTGAAAGTACTATGTGTAGAAATCAAAGGAATGAGATGAAGCTCTCCACTTCAAGCCTTCCCCCGGCACAAGTTTTCAGACTGGGAAAATCAAAAGGGATCTTTAAGGTCTCCCCCTCAGGATGAAGGGTCTAAGGGTCTAATCCGGCCCCCCTCTCGTGCGTGGTCCAGGCTGGTCTGGTTTGCAAGGCGCCTGGGGGGCTGGGGGGGGGGGTAGGGGGACGCGCACCTGGTTTCACAGGCCCCCACTCGCCTCCCGCCTTAGGAAACTCAGCCACCTGATTTTTCACGCTCGGGAGATGAGCTGGCTGGCCTTGGGTGAAAGTGGAAACCGCGGCGCACACGACACATTTTTCACAAGCTCGTGTTACCTCGAGCCCTTGAGAATGAGAAAGGAAGCTGGCGGTTTGGCAGGTGTGGAAGCCCTTTCCCACAGACATCTGTCAGTGGTTCTGGAAGCCCAGGCCCCTCCTCTTTACGCAGGAAGAGCCCCGGATTCCCGGGCTGAGGCATCCGGTCCGCCGGCACGTTGCAGCTGCTTGTCACCGGGGAAGGCGAGGGGGAGAAAGCCGGAGAGGGGTTCCTGCTGGTGAAGCAAGACGTGCCTCCGCTTCCGAGGTCAGACGGGAGCTCCTTCGGGCAGAGGGGCGCCTGGCCGCGCCCGCGGGACGCTCGGGCACCGCCTGCCTCGGCAGGAGGGAGAACGAACGTGCGCGATTCTGCCAGGCTGCAAGAGGCCACCGGTGCCAGCCGTGATTCGGCACAAGCACGTTGGGGCAGCGCCAGGCGGCGGGGGAGGCGCCCGGGACCACCGGCTCTTTCCCCACCCCCACCGGGACGGCGTCCAGCCGCTGCGAACTGCGGCAGCCACACCACGTGCTCACGTGGGAACGATTCCGCACCGGGTGGTAAACAGCCACGGCCGCGGCCCCGGCCCCTCCCCTGGCTGCCCCACCCCCACCCCCACCCCCGCTGCAGCCGAATTGGAACGTATGGACCAGCAGAGGGCCTCCCGGAGCCGGCGCTGGAAGCCGGGCTCTGATTGGTCAGGCCCGCCGGTTAAATATTTTAAATAGCACTCCCTGCCACCAGATCGCCCAGCCAGAGGCCAGAAAGCCGGCTTCCTGCAGAAAGCCCTCCACCTTCCCCTCCGTGCCTCCGTTTCTCCCTAGCCCGGAATCTGCCAGCTTAGGACACCTGGGAGTGTCTTTTGCAGCAAAATGGCTTTTCCTCTGTGCCAGCAGAGAAGCCCCTTAACTCATTCCCCTGGGGACCTTGATGCTCCGGACTGCAAGGAAATTTTCCTATGTGCCGCTTCCTTTTACTTCCCTAACTTGTTTACCCCGATGAAATTAGGTTAACACGGTCGGGGAGAGCAGCCTAAAAGGGGAAAATAAAGTTACCGTAGGCAGAAGGGCAGCGTCAGGGCCACGTACTGACGGGGAGAAACAGCCAGGGCCAGGGTGACGTGCACAGCGCTGCTTTGCTGGAGGCCTCTGAATACCCACGTTCTTTAATCCTGGCTGCCCGAGGCCCCCTTTGCCTCTGCCTTCCCACCTCTGTCAGGGGCCATTCTGGTTTCCAGCCCCTGCGGGAGAGGGATCCCCTGGGCCCCGTGTAGGGCCCAGGCTAGGAGACTCCTGGCCCTAAGGATGTTCTGGATCCTCTTACATAGCTAAGGGGAGAGGACTTCCCTTTCCCCAGAGCGGGACGTTTAACTGGTCTCTTACCCGCTGGTGGAGGCAGGTTCAGGTGTTATCAGTCAAAGAAGAAGCCCCAGGTCCCCAGGCTCAGTGAGGGCTCTAGTCCAAGGGTACCCCACAAATAGTCTTTGGCACTCACGGGTGTGCCTTATGAGCTGGAAATAGTCCGGTCTCTTGCATCTATCTCTATAGAAAACATTCTCATCTTTCAAAATGACAAGGCTTGGGACAATTGAGCAAAATGGTCATTTTTGCTTTTGCTTTTCGTTTTGCTTGTTTTTATGTGCAATCAAAGGCAGCCTGCAGAGTGGAAAGGGGCAGCCCAGTAAGGATGACACAGAAGACAGAGTAAGTCCTTAATCCTTCTGGCTGAGGTCACCTCTTCCTGGAATGAGAAAAATAGTTGCTGACCGCCTTCCTCAAAGAATTGTCGTGAGTGGCACCTTCAATCCAGTTGCGAAATGCCTTAAAAAGTATAAAGGAGCCATGTGAACGTAAGCGATACTGGTTTTCTGTCTTGTTCCAGCAAATTCGTGACTGTGCGTAGGGAACATTCATGCGGTAAAGTCAGGCCATCAACGCTTAGCAAAGCTTGCCTTTTCATACGCAGGCTCAGTTCCCTCTTGGTCCATATCCCACTCAAGGTCCTTCCCTCCCCCAGATACCCACTGTGACATACCCTCACCAGGTAGCCACTAAGCTCCCACTGAGTGCTCAGGACAGGGTCTCCCCGGGCAGGGGTGCGTGTCTGGGAGCCCTCTCTCCCAAGCCCCACCCTCCTGCTGCACCTCAGCGGGCGGTTATGGGTCTGCCGGGAGCAGGGCGCTAAGATGACAGGGGCAGAACCGATGGAAATAAGAGCTTGTTTCACCTGGAAAAGAGGCAACCAGTTGAAGGGGCCCTGGGAGAGGTCTTGAAAGGCCTGCTGCAGCAGAAAAAAAGATGAAAGTATTTTGTACAGTTTTAGAGGTAGAACCGGGTGGGCCCTGTCCTAGGAGTTAAGAGGTCAGATTTTTTTTTAAGCCATCTTAACCATTTTGAAATGTACAATTCAGTACCATTAAGTATATTCACATTGTTGCACAACAGATCTCGAGAACTTTTTCATCTTGCCAAACTGACCCTCTCCCCGCGAAACGTGAATTTCCCCTGCCCATCCCCCAGCCCTTGGCAACCATCTTTCTCTTTTCTGTTTTTATCGTTTTGACTGCTTTAGACACTTCACGTGAGCGGAGTCACACCGTCCCCATCTTTTTGTGACCGACTTATTTCTCTTAGCATAACGTGCGTAAGGTTCATCCATGCGGTAGCATTGTGTGAGGATTTCCTTCTTTTTTAAGGCTGCGTAATATTTCACTGTGTGTATATACCATATGTCATTTGTTTCATTTGTTCATCGGCGTGTGGGTCATTTCCTGTTGGTCATCGTGAATAATGGTCTAAGGAACATAAACGTACAACTCTCTCTTTGAAATCCTGCTTTGAATTCTTTTGGATATATACCCAGAAGTGGGATTGCTAGATCATATGGTAATTTTATTTTTAATTTTTTTAGGAACTTCCATACTGTTTTCCATATGGCTGCACCATTTTACATTCCTACCCACAGTGCACAGGGTTCCAATTTCTCTGCCTCCTTGCCAACAATTGTTATTTTCTTTCCTTTTGATAATGGTCCTCCTAATGGGCCTGCGGTGATATCTCATTGTAATTTTGATTTACATATTTCTGATGATTAAGGATATTGAGCATGTTTTTATATACTTGTTATCATCTGAATATCTTCTTCAGAGAATAGCCTATTCGGGTCCATTGCCCATTTTTTAATCAGGTTATTTGGGGGTTTTGTTGTTAATGTACGGAAGTTCCTTATACATTTTTGTTTTTAATCCCTTATCACATACATGATTTGCCAATATTTTCTCCCATTCTGTGGGTTGCTTTTCATTCTTGTTTCCTTTGATGCACAGAGGTTTTTAAGCTTGATATCGTCTCATTTGCCTATTTTTGTTTTTGTTGCCTAAGAAGAAATATTTTTTTCTTTTCAAATTTTTATTTAAATTCTAGTTAGTTAGGGGCGCCTGGGTGGCGCAGTCGGTTAAGCGTCCGACTTCAGCCAGGTCACGATCTCGCGGTCCGTGAGTTCGAGCCCCGCGTCGGGCTCTGGGCTGATGGCTCAGAGCCTGGAGCCTGTTTCCGATTCTGTGTCTCCCTCTCTCTCTGCTCCTCCCCCGTTCATGCTCTGTCTCTCTCTGTCCCAAAAATAAATAAACGTTAAAAAAAAACAAATTTAAATTCTAGTTAGTTAACATACGATGCAGTATTGATTTCAGGAGTAGAATCCAGTGATCATCACTTACATACAACACTCCGTGCTCATCACAACAAGTGCCCTCCTTAATGCCCATCCCCCCCCTCTCCCATCCCCCACGCACCTCCCTCCATCAACCATCAGTTTGTTCTCTGTAAGAAGACCTATTTTTAAAGAAGTTTTTGTGTATAAATATTGATTGATTTTGAGAGAGAGAGGGAGCACACGTGCACACGAGTCGGGGAGGAGTCGTGAGAGGTGGGGAGAGAGAGAGAATCCGAAGCAGGCTCCGTGCTGTCAGCACAGAGCCCAATTCAGGGCTCGATCTCATGAACTGTGAGATGATGGCCTGAGCCAAAAATCAAGAGGAGGAGGGTTAACTGACTGAGTCGCCCAGGCACTCAGTTGATATATTTACAAGGTACAACATTTCAAAAGAGAAAGGGAGGCAGGTAGAGATAAGAGACATGTACATACACATACAAACATACCTAGATATATTCATATACATATGCACATAAAATTCTCCCATCCATCCAACACCCAGCCTCACAATTTTCTCTCTCAAAGGCAACCAGTTGCCAGTATCTTTCCAGATAAAACCTAAACATATATTTGTGTCTACCCTCCTTTTTGAATTGTATAAATGTGATATGTGTTATTGAGCCCCTTCCTTTTCCTCATGAATCAGCATGGCCGGGGTCAGAAGAACCAATATAAAGCCTTCCCTGTCAGCATTTGAAAACAGTTTTATTAAAAAAATTTTTTGTTAATGTTTATTTATTTGTAAGAGAGAGAGAGACAGAGTGCAAGTGGGGGAGGGGCAGAGAGAGAGGGAGACACAGAATCTGAAGCAGGCTCCAGGCTCCGAGCTGTCAGCACAGAGCCCGACGCGGGGCCTGAACCCACAAACGGTGAGATCAGGACCTGAGCCGAAGTTGGACGCCTAACCGACTGAGCCACCCAGGCGCCCCAAAAATAGTTTCTTTTTTTTTAAATTTTTTTTTTAATGTTTATTTTTGAGACAGAGAGACAGAGCATGAACGGGGGAGGGGCAGAGAGAGAGGGAGACACAGAATCAGAAGCAGGCTCCAGGCTCTGAGCCATCAGCCCAGAGCCCGACGCGGGGCTCGAACTCACGGACCGTGAGATCGTGACCTGAGCTGAAGTCGGACGCTCAACCGACTGAGCCACCCAGGCGCCCCAAATAGTTTCATTTTTTAACAGCTGCCTGATTTTCCACAAAACAGATCCTGCTCCATAATTTGTTTAATCAGTCCCCCAGTCAAACATTTAAATAATTTCCAGCCCTTCACTCTAATGAATATCTTTGCACACATGTCTTTGAACCCATGGGGACTGTATCTACAGGATACGGGATACAGGTTAAAAGTGGAATTGCGGGTCAGAGGCTTTGTGTATCTTAAATTTGGTTGGTATAGTCACAGAGAGGGTAGATCTGACCCCAAAATAATAAAGGATTTTACCAACCAACACTGCCCGAAGTGCTGTGCATTACTCTATGAGGTTGTGAGTGTCTGAAAAAAAAACAAGAACAGGCTATGAACCAACTTGTCTAGAATGCCATTGGATGTACTCAAGCGTTGTAAACTCTTTGACCGCAAAATTCCTTGCAACACTGATATGGTAGCTTCCTAGTAATAGGAATAGCCCAAGAGACTTGATATAGTTTTGTTGAAGATTGCTCAGTGGTAAAGCAAGATGTTGGCTCGATTTGCACTGGGAGGTCCATGAAGGATGCACGTTCATGTTAACTATGGCCAGAAAGGTCCTCGAATGAAGCAAGGCTCTAAATTAAGGCCTCCCTGTGGTATGTCTGTCCCACGTGGCCCCGGGCAAGTGGTTAGAAAGGATATTTGGAGGAGTTCCTGTCCTTTCCATCCATCATTACTCATGCCACACATCCAGAACTCCACATGTGGAAAAGTGCTCTGTGGCAGACGTGGCCAAACAGGAAGTGCTGTGTCATCGACAGCCATTAGGTCGGGGTCCTCAAAAGCAGGAACATAACACACTGGTGTGTTGGAATGCAACGTGAAGGGTGTATTTATTGCTCTTGCTAAAGAACCAAGGTTTCTCCGGGATGGAAAGTTCCCTACCTTACGTCAGCTCATTTCGGTTCCGGGAGTTGGGTTTTTTTTTTTTGAAAGATCTTTCCTGAATACCCAGAACTGAAATCTATTCCCATTATTGGTTTTAGTTTCTCCTCTCGGAGCCACCAAATACAAAATTTTTCTTCTTCTGCCTTCCAGGCCCTCAGATAGCCGAGATCAGCCAGTAGAGGCGCACTCCGTCGTCTCTTCTCTGGGTTCCTTCTCCTCGTCTTCCACCCATTTCTTATGTGTCATGTTTTCCTGTCTTAATTGCTCTTTTTGAACACCTCCCAAGTAGTCAAAGGCCCCTGACGGTGTGCTTCCCAGAACTGGGCCTGATCCTGGCCAGGGAAGAGCAAGATGGAATCATTTCCTTGTTTTTCTACACTCTTTTAACAGTGGAGCCTAAAATCAGCATGCCAGGGCTCTCTTGCTTTGGCCTGCCATGCCTTTCCACCTTTTGGGGTAAAAGTACCCTGGTTTCCCAGTAGGGAATTAACTCTTCCCCCATTCTGAGAAGTCCTGAGGGCCTGTCAGTCAAAGATTTTCCATGACCTCTCCTACGGGAAGGATATTGGTGCATAAAACCCAATCTAGGCCATTCAAGCTGGCTCCTAGGGTTTGGAACCTTTGAGAAAATAACAGAAAACACTGGAGCTTAGAAGTTCTCATGGAGGAACATAGAGTCTGCCATTTATTCCTGCTAACAGCCTTCCTTCTTCCCGAGGCCTGGCTCTTCAGTATCCAACAGCCAACACTTCCATCCCTTTCTAGCAAAAGTCCTTTTCCAATTAAGTTCATCAGAATCTCTTTCAAGTGCTTGCCACCAAAAAACTCTGACACCATCAGGTTACCTTGTTTGGCCACAGTCCCAGCAGGGGGCTCGTTGTGGGCCAGACTCCTAAATCTGTTTCATGGCCTGTTTCTGCTCATGACACTCTGGCACCAAATGAGTGTGGGTTTTTCCCCCCACCGAACAGTTCCCCAGCTCTCTGGACACCAGCTAGGTGTTCTACAATTTAATTCCAACACTCTGTCTCCAGAGTTAGTACAGACCCCACAACTGAAGGGTTCAGTCCCATAAGCTGCCCCAGTGGAGTTCAGAGAGCTTCCCCACCCTCTCTGGGTGCACCCCCTGCCCTCACCTTGCTGTGTTCACCAGCCTGGAAGCTCTCTGAACTCCACTGTTTATGGAGGTTCACGGAGGCCACGTTACAGAAGTGCGGTTGATTAAATCACTGGCCGTTGGTGATTACTTCCGTCTCCAGCCCCCTCGCTCCAATCATCTCATCACAGAGTTGGTTCCTCTGACACCCAGCTCCCATCCTGAAGGGATGACGTCACTTCCTGAGCATAAACTCAGGTGTGGTTGAGAGGGACTTGTTGTGACTAACAAAACAAGCTCGGCTCACTCCTATCATTTGGGAAATTTAGGCAAAGGGGTTTAGACGATCTTGTGCCAAGAACCAGGCAAGAAGACGAAATGCATATTTCTCATCAGATCACACTATGACATTAGTGCTGCCAGTTCTGTCCTTGGAAAGTTGCTTTGGGACCAAAACACAGCCTTTGAGGAGCCTATGATCTCTCTTCTTTGTCCCTTTCTATCGGAAGATAACTGACCGCCCGTCGATTTGGTTATCCTGCCGTGAAGGTCCATCGCAGTCTTTGGCAAAAATGTTGAGCCAGCTAATTACAGCCCCTGTGTTTTGGCTCCTTACTCTGTGCCACCTCTCCAGGCAAGAAACTGGGCATTCACGGAGGTTTCCCGGATGGCCAGTAAGTCATGGACCTGAGCTTCAAACCCAAATCTGTCACGCCCAAATCTCCCTCTGCAGCCGGGGAGAAATTAGAGATTCCATCATGATTCACAGCCCACTGGTGATCTGGGGGAGGGTAAGGCATGTGTCCAACTGTTCCTGAAGACCTCAGAGAAGCGGGGTTAAGAAGCACTTGGAGCCAGCACCGGGCTGCAGGAGGTCCCGGACTCCACGTGCTATCGAACAGAGTGACACAGCTAGAGACCGTATCACCGAGGGTCCAGGTGGAGGTCTGAGGTGGCCGATTACCCGTGAGACAAAGATCCGGGTGGGGAAGGGTGCTCCCAGCCAGGCTTGCTTCAGCTGGGATCAACACAGTGATGTCCCCCACATGCAAGTGCCTGTGCCAGACGTCACCCTCCTTCTGATTCAGAGGTTGCAGGAAGGACACCCCCGCTTTCTCACTGTGTCTCCTCACCCCAGCTCCCCACCTCGCTCCAACAGAGACCGCGCTTCGGGAAGGAATTAACAGCATAAGGAATCCGACATGCCCAGAGAAAAGACAAACACTGTGGGAAAATGGAAGTTATATTAAAATAAATTGAGACATGGCTCTTAACTGGAGCTTTTGCTGTCACCCAGATTTGGTGGTTTGAAGAGCCTAATTTTATAACCTCGGTCATGGGGAGAGCCTCGACTGATTCCTATCACTTTAAACAGCCTTTTATAGCCTCGGCGTCTAGGGTACATTTCCTCTGCTTTTTGAACATATCACATTTCTTGGCAAAACCATCTAGCAGAAAGCACCAAAATTTTTATAATGAGGATAAAATCAAAATTTCACACATCAGATTTGTCTTGTAGATTATTTCTTCCTGCTACATCGTTCCCTGTTTTAGCTTTATTTTAGTGGCCAACAATTTTAAATTTGAATTCAGCGTTGTTCAATCATCTTATAGGTTTTTGCTGCCAAAGGACAGTTGCTCTTTGCTCTGACTTCAAAGTTGCTAAATTCAAAGACTTTGCCAGTGTAATCACTCAGGAGCTCGGCTGCATTCGGCCAGTTGTTACCTCCCACTCGAGCTCCAGGGGGGTGAACTCCGCCACGGCCTCCCCGCTCTTCCGGTCTTAGTTTAACTTGGCTTCTCGCTAAGATTTTTTTTTTTCTTCTATTTTAAAATGTGTGCTGTGCTCTTGATTCCAATGTAAAGGTTGTTCGCGATTGCCTCTAGGCGTAAAGATCAAGTTCAAACCCAAAAGACCGCAAGACGCACTGCAGGACCCACAGAAGGACTCTCGCTTAACTACCGAGCGGGGCCAGGAGGCCAAAGTGGCCCTGGCCACTTCAGCTGAGTCACCGTGGTCCCCCAACCTTCTGCTTTTTCCTCTGAAAATGCTTTCCCGTCTCTGCTCGGTGACTAACTCCATCACGAATGTGACCCAGTTTGTTTGGCAAGATGTGATTTTTTTTTTTTTTTTTTTTTTTTTTTTTTTACTCACGTTGCTTTTCCTGGTCACGACTCTCTCACAGGCATTAAGCGGCTCCCTCTCGGCACCCGGCTGGCCCTGCTGCCCGGCTGGATTGATGGCTTGCTCCCCAGCTGTTCCCTTTCCGGCCCGCCCTCCCCTCTCCAGCAAATCCATATTCCATTTGCTTTTCTGCAGCATTTTGATACCTCCAGAGTCTCCTTAAAATAGACAAACACTAATCTCCAAGGGAAAGTTGCAGGGCAGAGCCCACAGATTTGTACCAACTCAATCTGCTCTAGAAGGCAGCTAGATGAAGAGCAGAACCATGGTAGCCACCGTGCACAGGGCTTTGAATCGTGTACAAAGCACGTTGGACTCACGTGGTCCCATTTAATAATACGTGTGATCACCCACGGCCCGGGTAGAAGTCGTCCTTCCATTTTTCAGACAGGAAACGAAGGCTCATAGAGACGAAGGAGTTGTCTGGACAGTAGGAGAGACAATTGCTATACAATTTGCATTCGATAAAATGCCCGGATCATCGGCGTCTTTGCTGGATTTGGGCCGATGGATATGCTTATGTAACTACCTCCCGCAAAGGGTATAGAACATTTCTAACCCCTAGAAAATCCCCTCCGGCCCTTTCCCAGAAGCACTCAACCCTCAACCCTCGACCACTATCTGATTTCTACCCCAGCGATTAGTTTGCGTCGAACCTCAGTCTTCTGACTCCGAACTCCACGTCCCCTCTTGTCCCGTGACACCATGTTGTATCTTTGAAATTAATCGAATGGCCACCACAGGCGGTACCTCGCCGGACTCCACAGACACAGGACTTGGGGAAGATGGGCCATAGTCTTTCGGCTGAAAAAGCTGGTCGACTGGTAGGGTGGATCTTGAGGCTTGCAGCTTCTGGAGTACGGAGATGGATCCCCAAACAACATACAGGCCTCGCCCTCGGGCCTCAACGGCACTCCTGGTACCCAGGATTACTGAAGGAAGATTGTTATAAGGTTTAAAAGAGAGGGATAGAAATCCAGCTTTGCGATAAACACACCAGAGTCCAGCCCGCACCTCTGCGACCTCCCCCTAACCCTGAACTCCACTGCTCTATCTGCGGCCACCAGCTGCCGGCAACACCCTGACTTCTCATACCGGACTCTTCCATACCCATCACACACGTGTAATCTGTAAACTGGAAGTTTTGGAACTGGGGGCCTCCACTGTAGGGGGCAAAAAAAAACAAACGCAAAGAAATACTGAAAGGCGGGGCGCCTGCGTGGCTCAGTCGGTTAAGCGTCCGACTTCGGCTCAGGTCGCGATCTCACTCACAGGTCGTGGGTTCAAGCCCCGCGTTCAAGCCTCGGAGGCTGGAGCCTGCTTGGGATTCTGTGTCTCCCCCTCTCTCTGCCCCTCCCCTGCTTGCACCCTGTCTCTGTCTCTCTCTCTCTCTCTCAAAAATAATAAAAAATAATAAAAGGTAATTCTATTGCTTCCAAGAATGTACGGCAAATGGCACGAATTGCTGAGTCATGTTAAGGCAGCATTCCCATCAGGCGGTCATTCATGAAGGGATCCGTAATACAATTAACCTTATCTGCTTACTTGCCCTCAGTTTTGGGCTAAACTCTTTGTTCACTCTAGCCGGTCAACTGGTTCCTCTTGGATCTTGTTTGTACACGGCGGCATGCTGGTAAATGTTTAACAGCTAATTCTCCGGGGGGGGGGGGGGGGGAGGAAAGGCCACGATTTGATCTGGACAGTGAGTGATTGTGCGTGGCCTTGGCCCCCGTGCCTGCTCTCTTAAGCGCTCCCAGAGTGGTGTTCTCTCTTCAAAAAATGGATCGTACAGTCGAGAGTTGGCAAGGTGTTCCTTTCTCTGCTGGAGTGGAATCCCCAAATAAACCTGTAAAGTCACTTTGAAGTGCAGAATACACAGAAACTAGCCCGCGATGAATTCTTCCATATCCCCGCTCCAGGGAATCTGAAAGGCCGGCCTCCACCTTCCTTTCCTTGCTTCGGTGAACGGCACGCCTTTAAAAGGTTTTAGACTATCTCTAAACATCCAGCTTTCTTTTTTTGCTTTGTTTCGTTTCTCTCTTTAGAAGACGAACGGCAGAAAAGCCCAAGCATGCAATCATTTCCTGCTCCCGGATGAGCATCTACAGCCACGCGCGGAGGAAGAGGATGTCAGAAGAGGCTGCGGCCTAAGCGGGCGCCAGGAGCTCCTTCTAGGGGTAATACATGCTGGGAGGTCCACCACTCGGCCATCCTACTCCTCACCTATACAGCCACAACGGGAGGCGAACAGATTTACGGGGATTTGCTGCTTTATAAAAGGAGTTGTGTGGCGCGAGGATTGCTTTTCTTTTTCACGTTGGGTCCGCCTTGCCGCTGGGCTCCTTGCTCTGCGGGCATTTACTGTTCCACGCTGTTCTCTTTAACCACGTTAATTAGCGCTCACACATCATGCGTGCTTTGCTCCTCCGTCCGCCGGAACTTGACCTCATTCTGCGCGACCTTTCCCAATTTCTTCTCCATTTCCTGTCCCAACTTGCCCTTGCTCTCTGCTTTCTGCTCTGGGTTTTGTTTTCTGCTGTGCACATTTCTTTTGCAGGAAGGATTGGCATTACGTTTTCCCAGCCTTCTGATGACTTTAGACATTTCAAATAATTATCCGAGCTTCCTGTCTGTCTTGGTCAGCCCAGTCTCTTTCATGTCCCACGTTCATTAGATTCCTCTTGCCGGCACTTTGCTGACTGGTATGCAGAGATTCAAAGACATCCAAGAAGGGGTCCCAGCCCTCGGTGACTCTGTAATCTAGGAGAGGGGATAATAATATCTAAGCTGCATTGACGGCTTTCTGTCAGGCAGTTTCCTTCCATTACCTTAGGCCTCGTAATAATCCTTGAAATAGACACTAATGTGACACTCAATTTACATATGTGATAACTGAGGCTCAGAGAGGTTAAGTAACTTGCCAAGGCCACAACAGCTGGTAAAATGGTGAAGGTAATTGTGATTTAAGGTTCTAGCCCAAATGATTCCCAAACCTGAGCCCCTTACCAGATAGTGACAAGTAAGTACCCATATAAAAATAAGGTGGGCGCCTGGGTGGCTCAGTCGGTCAAGCCCCGGTTCGGCTCAGGTCATGATCTCACGGTTCATAGGTTCGAGCCCCGCGTCGGGCTCTATGCTGACAGCTCGGAGCCTGGAGCCTGCTTTGGATTCTGTGTCTCCCTCCCTCTCTCTCTCTCTCTCTCTCTCTCTCTCTCTCGGCCCCTCCACCTCCCCCTGCCTCAAAAATAAAATAAAACATTAAAAAAAACAATTTAAAAAAATACATAAGGGAAAAAGGGCTGATGGCAAAAATGAAGCAGAATTTATGGGTTGGGTGATTTTAGAAGTTGGAGATGGGGACCAAAGCTGCTTCAGGAAAGCCTTTTCTTTGTGAAGTAGTGAGCTCCCCGGCCCTGAAGGTACCCAAGCAGAAATCAGAGCTACCTTCAGTGCTGTGGGCTAGTGCCTGCATCTGGGTGAGGCCTCTCTCTGGGAGACCTTCATCTCTTGGTATGATGATTTCAGCGAATGGCCTGTGAGCTGAGCCTAGAAAGCAAGGATCGAGGGGAGAAGGGCAGAAAGAACCCAGGGGCCGAGTCCCTGGAGCTAGAACACACACAGGGGCTGCTTTTCATTTTGAGTCTGGTTCTCCCATGCCGTAAAGCTCACCCGTCACTTGGGCAAGAATATATGTATCGACACAGTTGCTGTTCGACAGCGAAGAAAGAAGTGTCATCATTTAAGTCAGTGGTTCCCGAGGACTGACTCCATAAGCTGGGCTCCGGGGTTCTACAAGTAAAACCTGTCGATGGCAGTTAGTATCAATTTTCAGGGGTGATGGAGTTGTACTACTGTCCCAAGGCCCCACAGCCTTAGCGTACTCGACTGAAATTGGTCTCCTACATTTTTTTCTGAAGACTTTGGCAACTGCTAACATTCGTCTGCCAGGGAAGACTTCTACGATAAAACAAATAAATGAGCACAGCTAACAAAAATTAGCTGAAAAACGCAGAAATCACCAATTAGGCTCGGTGTGACAGCTTGATTTTTTTTTCTTTTCATGGACAGTTGGTGGTAATTTTAGATTGCATACATATATTATAGAGTCAAACTTTCTGCCCATAAAATTGTCTTAAGTTATTTAATAGAAATAAATAGGTCACTATTTCATGGTATTCTGCAAAGAGCATTGTGGATTCCGGTGCTCCCCTGGCCTTCCTGACAATCCCGGGTGACTGGGTGACGATTCTATAATGACTGCAGCGGGAGTAAAAGTGTAGAAATTCTAAGTGGTGGGATTGTACCGCTGTTAGGCTGGAGGACATTTTGAAGTGCTGGGAGGAAAACAGTTCAACTTAAGGGCTATGAAGTATAAGAAGGGTCCCAAGACTTCTCCCCAGTTAGCCCCGGGTCGCCCATAGCAGGGGATCTCCACCCACCCGGGGGGAAATCACCCCCAGGAGCTTTTTCAAACCGGCCCCTCACCACCCCCTCCCCAGAGGACAGCTCCCAGGCCTGTCACAAGCCTATGACCGTGAGAATCTGCAGGGAAGAGGGGGGCTTTGCACAAGTTGAAGAGGCCTGGGAGGTGATTTCCTCCCCTTCACCTGCCGAAGAACCTCTGCCGAGGCCCCACCGACCAGACCATTTCACGGTGTTTCACCCGTAGTTTCAATGTTCCCATTTAAAAAAAAAATCGTTTTAACGTTTATTTATTTTTGAGACAGAGCATGAACGGGGGAGGGGCAGAGAGAGAGGGAGACACAGAATCGGAAGCAGGCTCCAGGCTCTGAGCCGTCAGCCCAGAGCCCGACGCGGGGCTCGAACTCACGGACCTCGAGATGGTGACCTGAGTTGAAGTCGGCCGCTTAACCGACTGAGCCACCCAGGCGCCCCGCAATGTTCCCATTTTAAAGAGCCCACTTAGCCAGCAGGGGACTGTGACTCACATCCCCTCCCGAAGCCTACCCTTCTCCCGGGTCCTGCACCAGAACCAGCCCTGGGACACAACGTCCCAAGCCCTGAAACAGGCCTAGCATCCCCAGTTCTCCCGTAAAGCCAGCCGAGGCTGCAGCATCTCTGCCCACCGGAGTTTGCTCTATTCCGGAGCCCTTGAACCTCAGAGCAACGGATGCCCTAAGCCGGCGCCCCTGCAGGGCTCCGGCCGCCAGCAGCGCCACAGTCCTTACTCAGAGCACCGGTCAGCTCCCAGCTGAGCCCACCTCTCCTCCAAGATTTCAACAATCCACCAGATGCTCGGGGCGCCTGGGTGGCTCCGTCGCTTAAGTGCCGACTTCGGCTCAGGTCACGATCCCACGGTTAGTGGGTTCAAGCCCCGCGTCGGGCTCTGTGCTGATGGCTCTGAGCCTGGAGCCTGCTTCGGAGTCTGTGTCTCCCTCTCTTTCTCTGCTCCTTCCCTACTCGTGCTCTGTCTCTCTTTGTCTCTCAAAAATAAATAAACGTTAAAAAACAATTAAAAAGAAAAAAAGAGTCAGACGCTTAACCTTAACCGACTAAGCCACCCAGGCACCCCTGGACCCTCTATTTAAATATCCATCAGGCACCTCCGACTCAATGTGTTCAAGACTGACCTCATCATCTCCTGCTCTAGCCCACCTCTTCTCCTATCGTTTCAAACTCAGTGGTTGTACCACCACCTTCCCAGCCACCCAAGCTAGACCTGGGAGTCGACACTGAATTCTTTCTCCTCCAACCCTCCACCCGTAACCAATCAAACATCAAGTCCTGCTCAGTTTATTTACCTGGCCTTCCTATGATCACAGTCGTGGCTCCAGCCCTTATCATCTCGTCTGGATGCACTGCAACAGACCTCTCTGGCTCAGCCTCGTCTCTCACGAATTCCACCCTCCTCACTGCTGTCAGAGGGATCCATTTACAGAGCAACTCCTGTATCTGACGACACCATCGTTGCTGGAGAGTCAACGAAGCCCGAGATCCTTCCTTTGGTACACATGGCCCTATCTCCCCATCTTTTTCCCCAACCTTGCTTTACCTAAGACGAAGCCCCATCAAGACAAAACCGCTCAACTCTCGCCTCCCTGTTACCTACACCTGCCTACACCTGGAATTATGCTTCCACTGCCTTCTGCCTTGGAGGCGGACATTTGGCAGATATTACCAGCCACCTCTGACCCCACCGCTTCCTTCCCAGGGTTAGATGTCTTTCTCGAAGGTTCCGTGATCCCCCATGCTTACCTCTGGATTACCCCTATTGATTTATACTTTCTGTTTATGGGTCTGTCTCTTCCCACGAACGTTTGCTGCTTGAGGGCAAAGGCTGTGTCTTCTACTGTCTCTGAGTGGCCAGACCCTACAATAGCGATTGGCCAGTCATGGAGCAGAATTACACACCGGGTAAAACTCTAAAGCAAGCGTCAGCACAGGACGCTTGGCATCGCTAGCCTTCTGGGAGGAAATGCCAGAGTCCCGGCTACCCCAAACCTGTGCATGCCGTCTCATCCTATAGGCATCTCTACTATAAAGTTCTCCGTCACCTCCCTAGACACATGCACACAGGTCAAGTGTCTCCTCCCCGACACAGCTCTGCTCCCACGTAACCCCCATCAAGATCACCCCGTGGCCTCCAGTGTCCCACCACTGGCGTGGTCCTATTGGGCAGCAACACGGTGGCATCTCACCAACCCCCCACTGACGCTGGCTTGACACCTGGCCACACCTCTGGTTTCTCCACCTTCCTGAGGCCACAGAGAAGGGACTTACCCTTTGAGAAATAAACAGTACTGCTAGACCTTTTTTTTTTTTTAAGTTTATTTATTTATTTTGAGAGAGACAGAGCAGAGAGGGGCAGAGAAAGAGGGAAAGAGAGAATCCCAAGCAGGCTCCACGCTGCCAGCATAGAGCCCGATGCGGGGCTCCAACCCACGAAACCGCGAGATCATGACCTAAGGCGAAACCAGGAGTCAGAGGCTTAACAGACTGAGCCACCCAGGCGTCCCCCCCTCCCCGGCACCCACCTCCTCAACCGCGAAGGCTGTGTGTGCACTGCCTGAACCCCCTCAGCTGCGGAGCCAGCTCTCCATTCCCAAGGGTTACACTGAACAAGATATTCTGCATCCTTGTGTAGATAATGCTTATCTTTTTAGTAGGAAGCATGCCCTAAGCTGATTCAAAAAAGGTAGGAAATGTCTCATACCAAAATGCAGTCCTTTTTATGAAAACAAAACAAAACAAAACAAAAGCAAACAAACATCCCTGCCAACTAACACCTGAGCAAGCCAGTCCCTGAACAGGAAACTGATACGGTGGCTCCGGGTTCCAAGTTTTGACTGGGTGTTTTCAACGGGCACCTCCACTCCGCCCTGGGAGTATCGGAGAGCTGTGCGCTCAAGGACGGTGGCTGCAGATGGGGCACGGGTATCTCCAGCTGCCAAAGGTCGCCTGGCAGGAAGCACGTTGGTGCCCCGGCGGTTTCTGGGGCCACGTGATCTAACTGCCAGGTTAGACTTCTGCAATTATAGCCCCCAGGGACCCGCCTGAAACAGACATTGGTTGCTATAACTGAGAAAGGCTGAAGCTACAGCTCTTCGGCTAGGAGGGAAAACTTGGGAAGGAAAAGCTTACTTTAGCTCAGGTTTTGTGGTGACAAACAGCACGATAAGCAAGACTATCGCAGCCGGATGATTAACGAGGCACAGGAACCTTTGCATTGGGCTTTGAAAGATTATAAACACACGGGGCACGACAAGCGCAGCCAGTCAGCTACAAATTGTGACTCGTCTTTCAGTTGCTGTCCCTTTGCGCCTCCTGTTTTGGACGAGGCGAGCAAGCGGCTCTCGATCCGCCAGCCGTGGGGCTCCAAGCAGATGCCACAGGGCCCTGAGACACACGTTTGACCCCGCTGCTCTGCGTGGCTGCAGGTTAACGAGACGCGCGGTCAGGATTCGAACGTTCCTTCCCCTCTTTGGGGTGGATCGAAGGCTCCGTTCTGACTGTTCGCTGTTCAGGGATAGTTCCTTCATTAACACCTCTTAGATCCCATTTCGGCACGTCCCTCCAGTCACAGAGATACATAGCTATGCAGGCCATTACTTCTAAAATGCAGTGGATGGATTTGTGCTTGGGGAGGCTTAATGATACACTCCAGACTCCCCGCATTAGAAGTTGTTTGCTTCCGGAAAGAGAACATTATACCAGAAAGATATGTTTGAAGAAAATAACTCCATGGCAGCAATCCAGTGTGCTGCTGCGTTTGTAGGATAATCATGACACCTGCTAACGGAGGCTTCTTTGCGATTTCGGTCTTTGGTGTGAAATACACACACACACACACACACACACACACACACACACACAGCAACGGTAAGCATATATACTCCGCAGCTTAAAATCTCAATACTCAATAAACCAAAAGATGCTTGAGCCGTCTAAGACTCGGCTAGAGTTCACTTCTTCCAACATGAATTCTTTTACCTTTTAAAATTCACCAGGGGCGGGGCGCCTGGGTGGCGCAGTCGGTTAAGCGTCCGACTTCGGCTCAGGTCACGATCTCACGGTCCGTGAGTTCGAGCCCTGCGTCAGGCTCTGGGCTGATGGCTCAGAGCCTGGAGCCTGTTTCCGATTCTGTGTCTCCCTCTCTCTCTGCCCCTCCCCTGTTCATGCTCTGTCTCTCTCTGTCCCAAAAATAAATAAAATAAACGTTAAAATTCACCAGGGGCGCCTGGGTGGCTCAGTCGGCTAAGAGTCCGACTCTTAGTTTCGGCTCAGGTCACGATCTCACCGTGTGTGAGTTCGAGCCCCGCATCGGGCTCCGTGCTGACAGCACAGAGCCTGCTTGAGATTCTCTCTCTCTCCCTCTCGCTCTCTGCCCCTCCCCCACTCACTCTCCCTGTCTCCCTCCCAAAAATAAATAAAGAAAACTTTAAAAAATAATAATAAAATAAAATTCACCAAAGTAGATTTTTAGTTTACCTGGGGTCTTTGTAACTAAACTTTACATTCATCTTCATTAGGGAAAAAAAAATTTTTTTCTCTCAAACTGAGAAAACACCTTCCTTTCAAGTTCACCCAACTCTCAGAAAAATTTAATTTGAGGGGCGCCTGGGTGGCACAGTCGGTTAAGCGCCCGACTTCAGCCAGGTCACGATCTCGTGGTCTGGGAGTTCGAGCCCCGCGTTGGGCTCTGGGCTGATGGCCCGGAGCCTGGAGCCTGCTTCCGATTCTGTGTCTCCCTCTCTCTCTGCCCCTCCCCCGTTCATGCTCTGTCTCTCTCTGTCCCAAAAATAAATAAATGTTGAAAAAAAATTAAAAAAAAAAAAAAAGAAAAAGAAAAATATAATTTGATTGTTTTTGTTCTCATTTCTCTTCCTTGAATGCACTGGCCAGAAACGTTCCCGTTCTTGAAGCCAGTCAGTTGGGCAAAATCTGGTCAGGCCACCTTTATGGCACATTTCTTTCTCCTGGTTGCATTTCTCCCATAAAAATACAGTATTAAATATTTCATAACCTGGCGGGGGCAGGGGGGGGGTGGAGGTTGGTGCCTGGCAAAGCGGCTAAGCCACAAGCTGTTTTGAGCACTTGCCCAGCAACTGGGCAACCTCCCCATCCGTGCCCAGACTGCCACTCCTACTCCGCTCTCTGTCCTAGCTGTGTAAGTTAACAGCCCATAAATTACCCTGAATTGCTTCCTATTTGGGGGCGGGGGAGGGGGGGGGAGCAGAAGGCAAAGACTCATGCCCTTATTCTGTTCTTATCTGTTCTAGTCCCTACTAGTTACCAGAGAGAATTGTATTAGAGAAAATGGGACAAGTAAATAAACTCTGGTCACAAAAGTCACCCACAGGGAATCAGAATTACTAAGAACATGCCATGATTTTTGCCGCTGCGTTCAAAGAAAATGTGGCCCAGGGCGCCCGGGGTGGCTCAGTCAGTTAAGCGGTTAAGCGTCTGACGTCGGCTTGGGTCGTGATCTGAGTTTGTGAGTTCGAGCCTCCGATCGGGCTCCGCGCTGATGGTGCAAAGCCTGCTTGGGATTCTCTCTCTCCCTCTCTCACTGCCCCTCCCGCGCTCCCCTCTCTCTCAAAATAAATAAATAAATTTGAAGAGAAAGAAAAGAAAAGAAAAAAAAAGAAAACAAAGGAAGAGAAAATGTGGCCCAAAGCACGACCATCCACCCGATTGCAGAAGCCAGGAACCCTGAAGTCATCGTGTCCTTGCCTCTTGGCTTTATCCTTGCATCCAGTCAGCCCCCTCATCTTGTTGAGCGGCCCTCTCGCCAGCCCTGGGAGCGGCCCGTGGGCTCCAGTCCCTTGCCACTGCTTGCCTGGACGGTGGCATTTGTGCCCCTGTCCCTCCAGCCCCAGCTGCAGCAGTGAGGGCTCCAAATGCACACCCAGCCAGCTCTCTCTCTCCTAGCGCGGTGCCACCGCCTACAAGAGTCCCACCTCCTTGGTCGGGCGTGCAGGTGCCTGCAGATGGCGCTTGCTGCCCCTCCCCCCCCCCCCCCCCCCCCCCCCGGGCCCTTAGCACCGCGCGGCGCATCCCTGCGACTGAACCCATCTCACTGCCTGTGATCAGAGGTGCGCGATGGCCTCGCCGCCTTGACCGTGAGGTCCGTGAGGTCAGCCGCTGTCTCTCTCAGATCTGCTCAGATCTCTCTCCAGCACCGAACAGGGGAAGAGCTCGCTTTACTCAGTGAGTGTGCGACATAAAAAATAATGCTTATACCTTGCCTTATTCTAGACAGGATGTGAAAGGGCAAACGAATAGAATTTCTAAATACAGTCTCTGTCCCACTAAGACCATACATTTACGGAGACGGTAGACGTGTTTAGAAGTACAGGCAAATGAGCCATGGGCCTGTCACCCTCCTCCGTGCTCCCCACTATAAATGTTACTAACGGCTGCCGTTCGACACCATGTACCAAGCACTTAATACTAAATCCTCACAAGCCTCCGGTGCAGAGTTTTCTCTTTTCACAGGTGAAGGCGCTGAGGCAAGAAAAGGTTAAGAAATGTGTCCAGGGTCACACAAGGAGTCAAGAGGGAGGAAAGAGTCAATTTTGGAGGCCTTCTGTCTCCAAATCCCATGCTCCTTCTGCTGTGTCATGATGCCTCTCTGTTTAAGGCTTGGCTTCCGACGCCATGAGCATTGCCAAAATTTTAAAACAGTTGGCTTATGTCATGGTCGGCAAAGGCTGTGGGTGGCACTGAAGTGTGGCTTTAAAGGAAGAGGCTGTACCTTAAGATGGGAGAAAGTCTCGCCTGAACTCTGATCACACCCGTCCTGTGTCCCCAACCCGCACCTCTGGGCTCGGAGGCGGGAGAACCGAGCCAGCCTGAGAAGCCGTCTAAGTGACACCTTGACCTGAGCTAGTGGCAGGGAACAGGCACCTTGGCTGTTTGCATCTACGGCCCACAGGGTCCACTGGAAACCACCGGAAGGTCTGCAAGCTCCGGGGAGAGAGGATTGGCTCCAAAACGCTTTGCAACTCATTAGGGGAAGGATATCAGATCTTCCTTCCAGGAATGGAGTCGGTCTCAAACCGGTTCGAGGTACCACACGGGGGTGCCAGTCTCTGCCGACGAGCGCTGGGGAGGGAAGGAGCTGGAGAGAGAGCCAGGGGTCTTGGTGAGTCAGTGGGTCTTGGAACACCTTCACACGGACCAGGAGGGAAGGAAGATGTTCCTCTTCTGGTCGCTCCTCTGATCTGACCTCTTGTGCTGGAAGACTGCAAAGAAAGCGCGAACTCCTTGACCTTTACAAGGGGGACACACGCGATCCGTTCTACGAGGCGGGGTATAGGTCCTAGCTGGAAGAGAAACGGGGAAAGGGGCAGAACAGGCAGTTTTTTCCCAGGCACCCTTGTCTCACACGGAGGTGGAGATGCTTTGGGCCGTCCCCAGCGAGGGCGCTAACGTGGGTCAGTCTCTAACCCCCCGGGGACCGAGCACAGCCTCCCGGTTCTGCAGCTGTCCCCGCCTGCAGCAGAGGCAGTGTGACTCTGGGGTCAGCGGTGCAAGAGCAGGTGCACCAACTATCTGGCCAAGCCAGTTCTGCAGCTAGACTCTGGGGGCTGCGTCTGGAGGCCCAGTCTGGAGCCTCTGTCTCCAGCCCTTGTGACCATTCTGTAACCCACTGGTTCCCAGACGGTGGCCCCTAGACTGGCAGTATCAGCAGCACCTGGGACCTTGCTAGAAACGGAAATTCTCGGATCCCACGCTAGGCCCACTGAATCAGAAACTCCAGGGTGGGGCCCAGGGAACTGGGCTTTAACAAACCATCCCGGATAGGGGCACCAGGGTGGCTCACTCGGTTAGGCGTCCAAGCCTTGATTTCGGCTCGGGTCATGATCTCATGGTTTGTGGGTTCGAACCCTGCCTTGGGCTCCACACTGGCAGCGAGGAGCCTGCTTGGGATTCTCTCTCTCTCCACCCCCACCCCCCCTCCCCCGCCCTTCCGCCTCTCCCCCATGCACCTGGGCGCGTGCTCTCTCTCTCTCTCCAAAATAAAAAACAAAACACACACACAAACTTTCCTGGAGATTCTGATGCATACTAAAGTTTAAGGAGCTTGCTCGGCCGACTTCCCCTCAGGTCATGATCTCACCACTCAAAGGCTCATGGGTTCGAGCCCCGTGTTGGGCTCTGGGCTACCAGCTGGAGCCTGGAGCCTGCTTGGGATTCTGTGTCTCCCTCTCTCTCTCTGCCCCTTCCCCATGCACGTGCTCTCTCTCTCTCTCCCTCAAAATAAATAAAAGAGAAAAAAAAGAAGTGCGCAAATCTGTAAGAGCCACTGTGGAGATTCAGAGAGGAAATTAATTCAGCCCACCCAAAAGGATCTCTGTGTGGCAATGAAGGCATTAAAGATCATGCTGTTTACAAAAGACATTCAAAAGAACAAAGTTGAGAAGCTAACACTTCCTAATTTCAAGACTTACTACAAAGTTATAGCAATCAAGATGGCTGCCGACACCCTTATGCTACCGACATAAAGACAGATAAAACTATCACTAGACTAGAATAAAAAGTCCAAAGATAAACCCATACATATAAAGACAACTAACTGATCTATGACAACAATGCAAAGGCAACTCACTTGAGAAAGAACAAATGGTATTGAAACAATTCAACACCCACATGAAAAAATAAATAAGTAAAAGAATCTTGACCCATACCTCACACCATATACACATATTAACTCAAGCGGGGCTATAAACCCAAATGTAAAACCTAAAACTGAGACACTTTTTGAAGAAAGCATAGGAGAAAATCTTGGTGACAAGAGTGGGCAAAGATTTCTTACATGTGATGCCAAAAGCACAATCTATAAAAAAGTAAAATGAAAAATAAAAATTTTCTAAAAAGCTGATAAATTGGATTTCATCAGATTTAAAAATTCTCTTCTTTGAAAGATGATACTACAAGAGAATGAGAACACAAATCACAGACTAGAAAAAAATATTTGCCAAGGTATATATCTGATAAAAGACCTGTATCTGGAACATATAACGAGCTCTCAAAATTCAATAATAAGAAAACAAACAACCCAATTAAAAAATAGGCAAAAGAGGGGCGCCTGGGTGGCGCAGTCGGTTAAGCGTCCGACTTCAGCCAGGTCACGATCTCACGGTTCGTGAGTTCGAGCCCCATGTCAGGCTCTGGGCTGATGGCTCGGAGCCTGGAGCCTGTTTCCGATTCTGTGTCTCCCTCTCTCTCTGCCCCTCCCCCGTTCATGCTCTGTCTCTCTCTGTCCCAAAAATAAATAAAAACGTTGAAAAAAAAATTAAAAAAAAAAAAATAGGCAAAAGATCTGAGCAGACATGTCATCCAAAAAAGATACATGGATGGCAGTGATACTCAACATCTTTGGGTAGATGCAAATTAACCTCACAATGATATGCCATTACATTCCTTTTAGAATGGCTAGAGTCAAAAAGATCAACTATTCCAAATATTGGCAAAGATGCAGAGGAACCAGAACTCTCATTTACTGCTGGGGATGGGACAAAATGGTACAGCCATTTTGGGAAAAGCTTGGCAATTTTTAAAAAATCAAACACACTGGGGCGCTTGGGTGGCTCAGTCGGTTGAGTGTCCGACTTCGGCCCAGGTCACAATCTCACTGCTCATGGGTTCGAGCCCTGCGTCGGGCTCTTTGCTGACAGCCTGGAGCCTGCTTCGGATTCTGTGTCTCCCTCTCTCTCTGCCCCCGTCCCCCCCACCCCCGCTCACATGCTGTCTGTCTCTCTCAACAATAAACATTAAAAAATTTTTTAAAAAACACGTTAAACACACCTTCCATATGATCCAACCATCTCACTTCTATGTATTTTCCCAAAAGAAAAGAAAGCATATGTCCACAGAAAGACTTGCGCATGTTTATAGCAACTCTACTCAGAATCTCAAATGATTATAAACAAACACCTGCTTAAATTGGGTGAAAAAGGAGGAAAAAAATCCACTATGATCAAAGATAATAACTGAGAATAAACTAAAATCCAGATCACGGTCTTGAAACCCCTATTCTAGGGCACCCCGATAATTAAGACATTAAACCCTTTTTGGAAAACAATAGAGACCCTCGGTACCATCAGAAAAGCTATTACAGGGGCGCCTGGGTGGCGCAGTCGGTTAAGCGTCCGACTTCAGCCAGGTCACGATCTCGCGGTCCGGGAGTTCGAGCCCCGCGTCAGGCTCTGGGCTGATGGCTCGGAGCCTGGAGCCTGCTTCCGATTCTGTGTCTCCCTCTCTCTCTGCCCCTCCCCCGTTCATGCTCTGTCTCTCTCTGTCCCCAAAATAAATAAACGTTGAAAAAAAAAAAAAATTAAAAAAAAAAAAAAAAGAAAAGCTATTACAATTATTTTCGTATCCTTAAAATAAAACAACCTGGGTAAGACAGTAAATAAAAACAATGTGGCACTTAATCACCTTATATTATTAATCAGTTAAAACTTATTTTTTGTTGGAAAGAAAATTAAAGCCGGGAAGAGTCCTTTCACACGTAAGTAGATGGACCTTGGCGAATGCGTACCGTGGAATACTACTATTGCTCTACACAACAACCTGGATGAATCTGCAAATAATTAAACAAAGTGAGAGCAATTAGACAAACAAGAATGCATACTGTGTGATCGACTCCATGTATGTAAAACTCTAGACGTGACAAATTCACCTCTAGTGACAGAACGCGGATTCAGTGGTGGCCTGGAAAATGGGGAAGCGGGGGGGGGGGCCAGAGAGAGTACGAAGGAGTTCAGGGAAACTTCTGAAGATGACAGGTATGTTCAGTATCTTGCTTGTGGTGATGGTGTTCTGAGTGTAGAGAGGGGTCAAAATTTATCAGGTTGTACACTTAAAGTCGTCCAGTTTATCGGACGTTAATTATCCCTCAATTAAGCTGCTAAAAAGAAAAGAAGACAGCAAGTACACCCCGTTTACACGGTGATCGCAAAAAAATAGGTGCCCGTTAACCTTTGTGAATTGATTGATTAGAACCACAGCGCAGTTATGATTAAACCATGTACTGGTCGGCCCCGGCTGCCGTAAGAAAGTACCACACACTGGATGGCTTACGCAACAGAGATGTACTGCCTTATGGCTCCGGAGTCTAGACGCCCAAGATCAAGTGTCAACGGCGTTGGTCTCTTCTGAGACCCCTCCCCTTGACTTGTCGGTGGCCATCTTCTCCCTGTGTCCTCGCATGGTCTTCCCTCTACGCCTGCGCCTGTCTGTGTCTTAATATCCTTGAGAGGACACCTGTTCCTATGGGATTAGGTCCCACCCTAAATGCTTCACTTTCACGTAATTACCTCTTTGAAGTCCCTGGCTCCAAATACGCTCACGTTCAGAGGTATTGGGGGTTGGGACTTCAACAGGGGGTGGGGGAAGTGACACCATTCAGCCTGTGACAAACATGGTTTTCCATTTATAGGACAGCACTTACCACACAGTTCATTTAGATGTAGCCTAATTTCCTTTAGGATATTCTGGTTGTGGGCGTAGCGAGATGATTAATAGAAGAGAGAATTTCGTGAATTAGCCCCTCGACTAAACTACCAAAAGCTGTACCTGGGTCCCTAAAAAAAAAAAAAAAAAAAAAAAAAAAAAAAAAAAAAACCCCGCAGACAGGCAAGAGAGAAACCGGCAGAAGGAAAAGTGAGCTTTGGTGAGATGGTAGGGGAGGCATGGGGGTTGGAGACACAAAGGAAGGCCTGGCAGGCAACGGAACAGGAAGAGAGACAGGACCGTGAAGTAGCTTTTTCTTTATCCTCAGATCCTGTCTTACCATCAGACGACCACCCCGCCCCCCCAAAGGAAAGTCATGACTTTACCATCTAAACAAACGGCCAGGTTTGCACGCAGAGCTCCTCCCTTGCTGTGGGCCCCGGCCTCTCTGAGCCCCCCTCTCTGTGGATGCCAAGGGCAGGAAATCCAAGCCGGAGGTGGGCAAGCGGGGAGATCAGGTGCGATACAAAGCAGGATGCTCCTGGGACAACCCCCTGCTGAGAGGGGCCCAAGTGTGGGCCTTTGAAAAGCCCCAGGTCGCTAGTTCGCACACGGACCTGTAAGTACTTTTGTTTAGATAATCAAACAAAGCTCGATTTCGAATTTGCATGGGTTTCTAGTTCCAAAGCGTCCTTGCTGTGCCTGTGACGGCAACTTCCTCTTTGGGCCTGAGACTCTTGGCCTTGCAAATGGAGTGGTAGGGGGTTGGGGGGTGGGGAGGAGCAAGTGTCTTAACCTGGGCTTAAGATGAACTGCTTGTCAACATAATGTAGGCAAGAGCTAAGCATCATCCTTCCAGCCGTCAGATACGCGCCCCTACTTTGGACTCCACCCAAAAGAATCACAGTCCTTTTCCAAAGTTTTCATAAATTACTTGCATTTCGTCAAATGTTTGACCATCTTCCCACACTTCACTGAAACACTGGTGTAAAAGCAGGAGGCCCAGAGGACGCACCTATGCCACCTCTCTGGGAAAGTCATGTGGCCCCGTGAGGCCTCTCTTCGGGAGGAATTGTTCTCTGATTTCTATCTAAACCCAACAGAGTGAATTAAGAGGTAGAATCCTACCTGGTGTTTGAGCTGGACTCAAGATCAAGTGGACAGCTAGAGGATTATGATCCTTGAGGATTATGACCTTATTAATAATCATGATGGTGACCGTTTATTGAGTATCTACTATGTACCAAGCACTGTTCCAGACTATAGTATATGTGATTTAATTTCCCACCATATTAAGAAGTAGATAATAATCTTCACCATTCTACACCCAGACAATGAGGCTCAGGGAAATTCCTCGACCAGGGACACGCAAATCTTAAGCAGCAAAGCTGAATTCGGACCTAGGTTTGTCTGATTTCAAAGCCTGCACTCTTTTAACCACCCCTTGCTTTTCTGGAGGATGGCCCCAAAATATATTTTGGACTGTACTTGAGTGTCGTTATTTGGTGAGTTATCTTTGTATGTCTATTTAGATCAGAGGCTCCTTCGTATGAAAAGATTGAGTCTTTTTCTGGCTTTTGCTGAGCAGAATACGCAAGTTTAAGACACTCAAAAAACGTTGCCTGAAGGTCTGTACCTGACCTTCGTCAGAGTATTATACCAACGTCAAGCTCCTGGTTTTCGACAGTGTGCTGTTGTCATCTAAGACTTGACTGTCGGGGGAAACTAAGTGAAGGACACACGGGAACCCTCTTTTCTATTTTTTGGAACTAGTTCAAAATAAAGGATTCGTTAAATGTCATCTGATAACGATAAGGGGCACTGCGCTGGTACAGTAGAAACAAAATTAGGGAAGTCAGGTCCCAGGCTCTAAAACTGTTCTTCCTAACTAGCTATGTGACTTTGTACGAGTCCTGTCCAACTAAGGCCCAACAAAAGTGGTATCCAACCACCATTTTGGCGTTGAGTCATGATTTCCGCTATTAAAAAAAAACAAAAACAAAAACCATTCTCAACTTCTTTTTTTAGGATGCAAGAGTGAATATATACATCTAACTTGCTTCCTCCCCAAATGCACTAACGCTACGGTAAAAAGAGACTCTTTACAGACACACCCCACAAAGACAGGCAGGACAAGAGAGGAGAAAACAACAACAAGATGATAGAAGCCAGGAAGCAGGTGAGTGAGTGATAAAAGGACTTACCAGGCCTTGAGCTGACAGTACATAAAGCTGAGGATGAACCTGTTTGGCACTATAGAATCTTCCAAAAAAGTCAGGAACCCACAGCTCCAGGCAGTGGTGGGTATATACGGGGTGGCTACGGGAAGGACTGGGTGAAAACCCCCAAAGACAGGTCTCTAGATTCCTGCCCGCCCCCCCCCCCGCCCCCCGTATCCCAGGAGACTGCTTTTACCCCATCTAACCAGAGTCTAGGGATTTCATCCTCCTAAGAGTGGAAAATAGAAGTCTGTGGACTGGGAACTTGGAAGCGCCTTGTCCAGGCAAAGAAGATTAAACGAGTGTATACACAATGAGTGCCAAGTGCCGAGAGAGACCTCCATCCCCCCGGCTCAGCTCCCAGGACTTGGGCAGCCAGATGTTAAGCTACCAGGCAGGAGACTACAATTCTCCTCTGGAGAATCTGACCAGCCCCAGAGAAACCTCCCAAAGATACTGAAGTTAGGGAGTGCTCAGCAAATAGCCCACACAGTGAGCTCACCCTGCAGGGAAGCGGACAGTCAGCAAACCCCCACCTTGAGCTCAGAGCTTCCAATTCTGGCTGGTTGGTTCCCAACGCTCCCGTGGAGATGGATACACCGCAAACCAAAGAAAAAAGGCCACCTGGAGTCTATGCAGGGAGACGAAAACTTTCCCCACAATAAATAATATCCTCAGAGCAACGACAGACGATCCAAGCAAAAGAAAATCCAAGCACAGAATGCTATAAAAGAAGAAGAGGAGGAGGAGGAAGGAGGAGAGGAAGAAGAAGAAGAAACAGAGAGAACAACAGCCAAAGAGCTCTCGGGAACTAAAAACAAGACTGCACAGATGACAAATTAAATATAGAGAGACTGGAAAATGAAGTTGATGGTAAGTATCCCAGAAACGACAGCAAAAAAAGACAAAGAGATGGAAAATGAAGGAGAAAAGAAAGTAGAGGATGGGTCCAAGAAGTCTGACATTCAAAGAATGGAAGAGATCTCAGCAAGAGAGGAAAGAGAAATAGAGGGTTAATCGTCGACAAAATCATTCGAGCAGTTCACCAAGGACAGGACACGCTATTCTAGAACGGAAGGGGCTAGCGCGGACCCGACACCACGGACGAAAATTGCCCAAGGAACATCACTGGGCAACTTCTAACCACTGGGGACCCACTGGGAACAAAACACGATCCTACGGGCTTCCATGAGGATAAAATAGGTCAATTACAAGGATCGGGAAACACATCGACTTCCAACTTTTCAAAGCCAAGAGACAAAGGACAGAGGGTCCAGTTCTGGGTACGACGGTGAATGTACCCTCCGCCTGGACTCTCCCATGGATCGCCATTCTAAAACCCGGACAGAACGATGCAGCATTTGTTTGGGGAATCAAAAAAGTCAACGGGAACAGGCAGACTGAGATAGGAGAGCAGAATCCCGAGTACGACCACACGAGCAGTAATTGTAACATTTTTTTCTCCTAGAATATCCCGCCGTGCCTCAAGGCAGTGTGACAGCAATGGCAACAGACGCCTGAGGTGCCTAAAAAGTGGAATATTATTCAGCACTAAAAGGAGCAAATTATCGATTCATGTAATGGAATGACTGACTCTCAGACACATTTTGCTAAGTGAAATAAGCCAGATCAAAAGGCTATTAGAGAATTTCGTTCGTTTAACTTCCCGGAAAAGGCCACACTACAGGAACAGAAAACAGATCGGTGATTGCGAGGGAATGAGGTGCAGGGAGGGGTTGACTGCAAAGGGGCAGCGTGAGGGAAATTTTGTGATCGAATTATTCTAGATCATGGCTGCGGTGGTGGACACACGACTCTATGCGTTTGTCAAAACCCACAGACCCATACACCAGCAAGTGTGAGGTTTGCTGTACGTAAATTTAAAAAAAACAAATGAATCAGGGTATGGGAGGGAACCCCAGAGGGATCTAAGCCATAACAAATTCACCTAAGTGTATTATAAACGAATAACATAACCACATGAAAGGGGTGAAAAGAATTTTGAAAACAGTGTTTTGTTTTGTTTTTTTTAAGTTTATCTATTTATTTTGAGAGAGAGAGAGAGAGAGAGAGCTCAAGCAGGGGAGGGGCAGAGAGAAAGGGAGAAAGAGAGAATCCCAAGCAGGCTCCGCACTGTCAGCACAGAGCCCAACTCAGGCTCAAATTCACAAACAGCAAGATCATGACCTGAGCCGAAACCAAGAGTCGGAGGCTTAATCGACTGAGCCGCTCAAGCAACCCCCCCCCTCCCCCGACAACGGTGTTTTGACAGGATACCGTAAGGCTTCGGACAGAAAGAACTCGATGCAGATATGCATTCTAGTCGGTACATTTCTCAGAGGGCTGTGGGTCAGCAATTCTCAAATTACTTATGTGGATGCTAGGGTCGAACGGAATAGTAAATACGGTATTGAGTACGAGAACCAGGCCTCTCACGGTCAGAGAAAGAAGTTACACATAGGGAACGGAGAAAGGCTAGAATAATCCCTGTGGTGTGTGACTGGAGTCAAGGGTATCGACATGAACTCTCATGTTTTTTTTAAATATGTACACAGTTCAATAGACAAAGAAATGAACGTAAATATGTGTACAGACTCGGCTTATTATACATACATATATTTCCTAGCTCTGCCTGCTGAGCAGGCCTCGAAGCAATGACACCCCAGTAACAGTGAGCCCACCTAGTGCCTCGATGTTGGTCTCTAAATGCTGTGAGCTATTAAAAGGGAACCAGGGCTCTTTCAGAAGTGGCTGATCGAGCTCAGAGAGTGGAAATAGGAGATGACCCGGGAGTATCTTGTGAAGCCAGAAGGTAAGAAGTTACCCCCAAGGATGAAGGCCCAGGATGCAAAGAACACAGGGACCAACCTGAAAGCACTTCCAATGGCCAGAGTTGGAACAATCTAAAGTACAATATAAATGATAATATAATTAGATTACAGCCCATAGAGTAAAACAAATACCCATGGGTCCACACTAACATAAATACATGAGTGAACAGATGAATGGATGGATGGATGGATGGATGGATGGATGGATGGATGGATGGACGAACGGATAGATGGATGGAGAAAGGGGTAGCTCTTCCTTATAGAAGAATTCCAATTAACAAATGTAGAAGATGGGGTGCCTGGGTGGCTCATTCGGTTAAGCCTCCGACTTCGGCTCAGGTCATGATCTCGCAGTTCACAAGTTTGAGCCTCGCGCCGGGCTCCGTGCTGACAGCGCAGAGCCTGCTTGGGATTCTCTCTCCCCCTCCCCTGCTCATGCTCTCTCTCTCTTTCTCTCTCAAGAAATAAATGAAGTTTAAAAAAAAAAAAAGGTAGGGGCGCCTGGGTGGCTCAGTCGGTTGAGCGTCCGACTTTGGCTCAGGTCACGATCTCACCGTCAGTGAGTTCGAGCCCGCGTCGGGCTCTGTGCCGACAGCTCGGAGCCCGGAGCCTTCTTCGGATTCTGTGTCTCCCCCTCTCTCTCTGCCCCTCCCCCATTCATGCTCTGTCTCTCTCTGTCTCAAAAATAAATAAAACATTAAAAAAAAAAAGGTTGGGGCGCCTGGGTGGCGCAGTCGGTTAAGCGACCGACTTCAGCCAGGTCACGATCTCGCAGTCCGTGGGTTCGAGCCCCGCGTCGGGCTCTGGGCTGATGGCTCAGAGCCTGGAGCCTGTTTCCGATTCTGTGTCTCCCTCTCTCTCTGCCCCTCCCCCGTTCATGCTCTGTCTCTCTCTGTCCCAAAAATAAATAAACGTTGAAAAAAAAATTAAAAAAAAAAAAAAAGGTAAACATCACTAGCTATAAGATTTATCGCAGGGGGGTGGAGGGCGGGGGGCGCCTGGGTGGCCCAGTCGGTTAACCATCCAACTTTTGACTTCAGCTGGGGTCACGATTTTTACAGTTCTTGAGATCAAGCCCCGAGCTGGGTTTCGCAATGAGCAGGGAGCCTGATTGGGATCCTCTCCCTCCCTCTCTCTCTGTCCCTCCCCTGCTCTCTGTCTCAAAATAAATCAGCATAAAAACATAAGAATTATTGACATCATGAACCCCTTGGTCTGACGCCCTGAGAAGTGCACATCACTTCTATGGTGTTCTTGCTAAAAATTCATGAAAAATCAACAGGCAAACCCAAATCCAGGGACACTCTACAAAATAACTGACTGGTAGTCAAAATAACTGACTGGTAGTTTTGTTGTTGTGGTTGTTTTCAATAGTGACAAAATCATGAACAACAAGGAAAGACTGAGGAACTGTGACAGACTGGAGGAGATTGAGGAGAAATGGCAATTAAATGCAGTGTGCGATCCTGGGGAGGGGCCATCAGTGAAAACAACTGGCAAACTCCCTCTAAACCTATAGTTTAGTTAATAGTATTTGTACCAAAATTAATTTCTTAGTTTTTGTCATTGTACCAAGATTCTAGAAGACGTAAACACTAGGGGAAGCTCGGTGAGGGATATACGAAAACCCTCTGTGCTATTTTCACTCTTCTGTAAGCCTGAAATTATTGCAAAATAAAGGTTGTGTGTGTGTTTTTTAAAGTACATACTATGGGGCGCCTGACTGGCTCACTCGAAAGAGCATGCGACTCTTGATCTCGGGATCGTGAGTTCGAGCCCCACATAGGGTGCAGAGATTACTCAAATAAATAACTTTTGAAAAAGTACCTACTGTGGTAAAATGTCATTTTACATCCTTAGCTGACCTGTCACAGCGAGGTACCTCCGATGTGTACTCACGGATGCACGTGGCACCAGTACTTAATCCTAATGGCGAATTCTGGTGCCTGGACCCGCTGGTTGGCTGATTCTCCCCGCTACATCGGCCAACAGGTTTGGCCAGAATTCCGAGGCCTTGGACTTTGCTGGCTGAGAAAAAGGGGAAAGGGAGCAAACGGCCAGGGGGTAGAGCGGCTTTCAGCTCCCACCCTGCAGAGCTCCGACCTCAACCTCTCCGGAAGCCACTCCTCTTGGGTCTGAAAGATCACAGAAGGCATAGTCTAGGTGGGAACTAGACCATCTGTTTATGCCCTCGGAATTGTAAAAGCGATCCCCGTGTTTACAAACCCGAGCTTACATGTCACGTTTGTTGGGCAATAACTAAGTAGCTGCCAGGCCGTGGCAGGGTTTCTCCCCTTCAGACGCTCCTCCCCGAGGAAGCAGGTCAGGTCCTGAAAGGTGGTTCTCAATCGCACTGTTTATCACCCCGGTTGCCGACAAGGAGTTTCCACTTGCAGCCCTCAGACTGGGGGCCGTCAGACAGGAGTGTTTCAAGATCAAGCACATGCACGGGAGGCCTGGGTGGCTCAGTTGGTTGAGCCCCTGACTCTCCATCTCCGCTCAGGTCACGATCCCAGGGTTGTGGGATGGAGCCCCGCATTGGGCTCGGCACTGAGTGCAGAGCCCGCTTGGGACTCTCTCTCTCCCTCTGCCCCTCTCCCCCGCTCACGTTCTGTCTCTCTAAAATAAAAATTTTAAAGTATATATTTAAAAAATTGTGTTAATAAATAAAATCAAGCACATGTTCCCCCCTCTTGGCCGATAGATGTTCCCCCTGGCATATTTTCCCCAACAAAGCTGTTCTTCACTGCATCGAAAACACATTAAGGGAGAGAAGATCTGCAAATATTGTGGGAATCTCCTTAACTTGTATCCACCGCCCCCCTAGACTCTGAAGTCAGGCACTTCAAAGGGGCCTTGTAAGGAGGAAATATCCATGGCCTGGGGCAAGCAAATCATCACTCCGGCCTCTGTTTCTGCAAAATCCTGGTCTGCTCCTGAAGGAGGCTGGTAGGCTCTTTGTGGACGGGAGCCTGCAAGCCATGGCACTTCGAACCCTTTCGTTTTTGTCTATTGCCTGTCCTATTTCTTGCTGATTACCGACTGCAGAAGCAAGGCAGCTTCTATATATTACACAGTTACCCTTTGTCCCTTAGAACCTCCTCTAATGTTGAAGGACTCAGTCCACACACAAGGGCAACATTCACTATTTTTTTCACTGATTTCCATTTTTTTTTAAATGATCTCTTGTTTGGGATTGAATGTATTAGTAAGCCCTTATGTGCCCCTACATGATGGGGTTAAAAATGTTTGCAAAACACCTCGGGCTGAGCCTGAGCAGAGCAAGCACACTGTAGACCGACGGGCTCGTGGCCAAGACCCCTGATGGGGCATTGGCAGCGAGCACAGCTTTTTCAGGACGGCCGAACTTCGTTGATAAAACCGTGCAAGACCTCAAGAAGGATGATCCTGGGGTTGTGAGTTTGAGCCCACACTGTGCGTGGAGCCTACCTAACATAAAAAATAAAATTAAAAAAAGAGCAAGAAGGAGGCTCTAAATTGCTGCCTGACACCCTGTTTCCGGAATCAGCCAAGCAGGAGGTTGACACAATTATCCGGACAATCTGAGCAGAGATCTACTTATCTACATTAAAAACCATCATCATCAGGGGCGCCTGGGTGGTTCAGTAGGTTGAGCGTCCGACTTCGGCTCAGGTCATGATCTCACGGTTCATGGGTTCGAGGCCCCATATGTGCTGACAGCTTAGAGCCTGAAGACTGCTTCAGGTTCTGTGTCTCCCTCTCTCTCTGCCTTTCCCCTGCTCTCTCTCTCTCTCTCTCTAACACTCATTCCCATATTGCAAATACAGAAACCAAAACACGGATAGGTAAAGTAACTTTTATTTTAACTTTTTTTTTTTTTTAACATTTATTCATCTTTGAGATGACAGAGACAGAGCATGAGTGGGGGAGGAGCAGAGAGAGAGAGAGAGACACGGAATCTGAAGCAGGCTCCAGGCTCTGAGCTGTGTCAGCACAGAGCCCAAAGCGGGACTCAAACTCACTGACCGCGAGATCATGACCTGAGCCAAAGTCGGACGCTTAATCGACTGAGCCACCCGGGCGCCCCAGTAAAGTAACTTATCCAGAGTCACACAGCTAATTAAGAGCAAAGCTGGGATTCAAACCGGGGTCTCTGACCACAGACATCTTAGCCACCAAGCTGAACCGTTCAGGTGACCACCTCCGTCTCAGGTTAACTGGCCGGAGCAATGAATATGCTTCCATACCCAAGCATGCCTTCTTCCTCACAATATTCTCATGGAGCAGGGCTGGCACCGTGAGCCCTGTGTCTACCTTAGAACATTCCCACTGTGAGTCACCTCCCTGTGACAGCCAAAAGCCACTCTGTCTCCCGACCCGACCCCTTAAGAACCAACGCAACAGGAAGCTACGGGTGGCCATCCGTAGACAGGGTTCAGGAAGTGGCTCTCAACCAGGGGCAACGTCGCTTCCCGGGGACATTTAGCAACGCGTGAAGGTATGTTCGATTACCACAACGGGGGGTGCGGAGGAGGAGGAGTATTAAACGGCAGCCGGGGATGCTACTAACCATGGCACGAGCCAGCCTCTCCACTCCCCCACCTCCAGTCCGGCCCCGGTGTCGGATGGTGTAGAAGTTGGGAGACCCTGAGCGAAAGGAGTCAGTCCTGCTCTTCAACCCTTGTCCCCGGCCTGGCCTGGGATCACTGCTACTGCAGGCAGGAAGCTGTATCAGACGGGTTATCTCACCTGCCGGGGAGATGCTACTGCCTGCATGTGGGGCTTTCTCCATCCGGCTAATTAGTGCATTTGCGGATTGTCTGAACGGACAGCCTCCTCTCCCCGGTAAACAGCACGTTGGCAAGCCAGTCCACACTCAGAACACTGCCCTGACAAGCTAAGCAAGCGATTCAACAAGGTGACTCTTGTTGCTGCGCGGAATAAAGGCGGGTGGCATATTCTAGGGGCAATCGTGGGGTGGCGGGGGGCGGGAGGGGGAGAGAAGTGTGACATTGACAAGGTTAAAGGGGCTTTGACAGGTAAAGCAAGGAAAGAGCATTACCAGCAGAGGGGAAGAGAGGAACTTTAAAGCTGGTCAGGGAATCCTGTTGGCCCCACTCCCTAATTATTTTAGCAGGCGATGAGATCATCCTCCACGAGAGCGGACGCAAAGAAAGGGGAGCTATAACCAGATACCAGATACCGCTGCAAATAAAGTTGGCTTCACTCCAGAGCCTAAAACAAGACGCGTGCGGCGTTCGCTTCGTGAAAAGTTTAAGGTCAGAGTTCTGTCACGAAAGCACCCGCCTGGGGAGTCAGACAGACCTGGTTCCGAGTCCCCGCTTTGAAATGCCCTCGCCACGCAACTCCCGGCAGAAAACAATCTCTCTGCACCTTGTGCCTCATCTGCAGAGCGGAACTACTCGCAAGAGCCACTCGGGGTCGTCCTGGGAAGTACAGGGTGTGATGTGTGTGTGACACGGGCACTTGGTGGTGCTGGGCACAGAAAACCCGCAGGGTAAAGTATACACGGAATAAATGCCCTGACCCAGCCTCTCCCCTCCTCCCTTCCCTTGCACGTGTAGAGAGGGAGGTTGGTTTTCCCCCCAAGAGCCTGGTTGGGTGAAGTCGATGTGCAAGGGGCGGAGTCAGAGCCCAACAGAGCTGTATTAATGGAATTTACTTTTACAAATCATTCCCGCGAGATGTCCAGATAAGCAAGCTTGCCTGAAACAAGGATCTTTGACTCTAGGACCCAGAAAAGGACTCCCTGCAATACACTTAATATGCACCCAGGGTCACTAGAAACAGGTTTACCGTGAAGCTGATGAAAAGGAAGCTCCAGGCCTCTCACCCGGGCAGGAGCCCCAGCAACGCATTCACGGCCATTGGCTTTTGTAAACTTGGCGGTGGGAAGATACTCTGACCTTGACTGCTTAAGATCGCTGCCTCTTTCTACTCTGACTTCCCTTGGGCCACACTTCCCCTCCTTTTGGGTGACTCTGAAAAAAAAATTTTTTTTAATGTTTATTTGTTTTTGATGTTTATTTATTTTAATGTTTATTTTGTTTGAAGCAAACAAATAATGTTTATTTTTGACAGAGCACTAGTGGGGGAGGGGCAGAGGGAGAGGGAGACACAGAATCCGAAGCAGGCTCCGGACTCTGAACTGTCAGCGCAGAGTCTGATGGATGTGGGGCTCGAACCCATGAACCAGGAGATCACGACCTGAGCTGAAGTCAGATGCTCAACCGACTGAGCCACCCAGGTGCCCCTGGGTGACTTTGGAGTGGCCATGGGTATTTTGGGGGATCTGGCTAAGAGGAATTAGGAGCTAGAGATACTGCTACTTTGGGTTCAGGTTATGTTTTAAATTTTATATATTTACAGTTCAGTTACTGCTAATTGTTCTGGAGCAGGGAAGGTTGCCAGCACCATTCCTACGGCCCACTGGGTTGACCCACCCGGCATGGAGATATGAAGGCTCAGATCCAGAGGTCACATCACAAGTTATGTGTCCCGTGGTTTCTGGCACCACGGGTAGCGTGGCCCGGGGGAGGAAAATCAAGATGTGGCATAGACACAACCAAAACAGACTAGTTAGAAGCTGGCCTGGGGAAAACTTTTCCAACCATCAAACTTCACAACTAACTGTAGGCACACTTAAAATTGATAATTGGTCAAGATGAATTTGAGACCACCTAAGAAACACGCCCCCCAAAATATAGGATACAAAGGATATCAGAGGTGAATATCTGATATATGATAAGCAAATATGCTTATATGCAAATATGCTTATATGATAAGCAACTAAGAAGTATGTTTCTGAATTTGAGGATACTTTAATACCTAATTTTGTATTTATAATTTTATATTCCCTTCAAAAGGGGCTCTCACATCCTATAAGCTTCGGGCTGTACAAAACCTGGGTCCATCCCTTAGAGTCACCTACTTTTATCTTTTTCAAGAGGGTAGAATGGGGGAGTGGGGGGGAGTGAGAATGGAGACAATAAAACTCCCTCACTAAATTTCCTGAAATAATTACAGCCTAGTCAGTGAATCTAGAAAACTGGAAATTCCTTATGTATCCGTTCTATCGGGAAGGATTTAAATAAAGTAAATATACAAGGCTCCAGACTATTCTGGTGGATTTTCTTGCAAGGCTGAGCACATACCGCACGGCGTTTGGGGGGAAAGTACTTTTTCATAACGTGAAATAAAACACACCTAGCCTTAAAAAAAAAAAAAAAAAAAAGTTAGTTTTGTTTCTGCTAAAATCTTTTATCTGTCCTTTATCTACCCCTTGCCTCCAGCAGAGATTCTAAACTCTATTCACGCTCGCTATGGTCGCTTGTACACCCAAATAAAACAAACTCAGCTGGATCATTCGTTTTTGAAAGCACAGAGCAACACCCCACAAGCTGGAGAAAGTGAAAGAACTTCTTTCTAAATTCAGCCGCCCGAACAAGGAAACATTCAGGTAGGCAGCGTCCTTCCAGTCTCTGTTCCCACCACGTGAAGACTTAAAGGAACCACGCTCTGGAGGCTGGTCTTCCTTTCCATGAAAACGCCAGCAGAAGTGCCCACGAGCTCGCCCTGCCTTTTCCCACCCCCTCACCCCTCCCCGCACGCCGTCGGCTCCTAGGAGCACGAGTTTCACAAGGAAGAGAAAATGTAGCGTTCTGCTAATTTCAGAACCGCGTCCTCCCCGTTCGCAAACGCCTGGGCCCCGCGCCCGAGCCGCCTGCCCCTCCCTCCGCGCAGCGCCCGGGACGCTGCAGCCCGCGCGGCTCCTCCAGGTTTGGGAAGCGGGTGACCCCGGGCAAGTTTGTCGAGTCGGAGCGGAACGACACCCGGGAGTACGTGTTGGCTCTTTTCCTCTCCTTGGAAAGCACTTAGCAAGCTTAAGGCACCCCCCACACACACACACACCCACCCTGTATACCTTCTCTTGCAGTGCTGCGTGGTTTACAAAAACAGAGCTCGTGTCTTTAAAACCTGCGTTTTCTCCCTGGGAGTAAGCATTAGTTAATGACTGCCAGCCGGTTTCTGTGTCTCGGCACCATGTGACCCGGCCACGTGACTTGGAGCCGGCTGTGGTTGTTCCTTGTATTTGAATAAAAAGATCAAGCTTATTATCGCACTGAAAGCCTGCGGATCTCGCCCGTGCAACGTGATTCCCAGGCGGGTTACACAACGCGCTGCCGCCCTGGGCTCCGGCTCCCGGCGCCCAGCCTGTCTCCGCCCGGCGCAGGGAGCTGTTTGCTAAGGGACATAAAACAAACACGGTTTTATGGTTTCCAAAGTGAGAGTCCATTTTCCTCTTGGAAGACGCATGATGATCCTGAAAAAAGAAGAGACCCAATTCCTCGGAACCTTCTTACTAGGATAAGGTTAGGATCCCTAGTGCACGCATATAAATAAAGGGAAAAGGAGGAGATCCAGTCTCCTTTTCAACCGAAGATTCAGGATTTGGTTTGACCTTTCACTATTTTCCTGTCTCCCTCCCTGGAAAGTCTTCAACACACATTCTTGCCTCCTTAGAAAAAAATACAAACTAAAAGTGACATTTTGAAATTTAAAATGTAAATGGCATGTTCGTTCGGTGGGTTCCCCCACCCCCACCCCCGCCTGGAGATTTCTAGAACATTGGCAGTTAAATTTTGATTCACTGTATCCTGCAAAGGAGAGAGCGAAGGGATTAGTCTGTTTATAGGTGGGAAGAGCTGGGTGTCCCTTTGTAGGTTAGGGTGGTGGTGAGCACAGGTATGCAAACGTATGCAGATTTGCCTCCAAAGGGACCCAGCCCCCTCAGAAGGTGACATCCTTACTCTGCTCATTTTAATACTCCCCTCCCTTCCCCTCCCCCCCCCCCCCCCCCCAGTGCAATGTTTTGCTTCCGCCTGTCTCTAAGGGTAGTCTTCAGTGATGACTCAATTACAGAAGGACCCGGGAGGAACAATAACATTGGTTATCTCTAGCCCAAGGCCTTCTCCCCAGCAGCCCCCTTTCCAGCCGCGTCTGCCTTCTAGAACACGAGGCCAGCCCACTCTCCAGCACAGGCCAGATTTCAGCTGTGGATACTGACTGAGTGTGTCCTCCGGCTGGCACTATTCCAGGTGCTGAGGAAGCAGGCGTGAACAGGGAGCCTGCTCCCTGCAGCCGGGGGCCCTCACTCCGGGAGCGAGAATTATCTCCAAGAGGCCGAGCCCACGGGGCCTGTCCAGGCTGGGGGGAGCAGCCTGTCAGACTCCCTTCTGTGGTCCAGCCATTGCTCAGATGACAGGGCCACTGAAGACTAAATAATTGGCCAGCTGGTGCTTTGGAAACAGTTAAATCTTTGCTGGCGGATACAGGTGTGATCTTGTTTCTTGGACACCTCCTATTCAGCCCCGAAGAGTCCTTGCTCCCCGTTCCTGATCCCGCGCGGACCAGAGTCGTCGCGTAGACGTCTCACTGCAGCCGGCGGCCTGGCCAAAGATACGGCAGAAATGCCTAGTAGTGATGCCTCCTTGAGCTGTGATCGAGGCATCGCCCAGAATTCCAGCCGGAACATCTGCTCCCCTGCTCCCCTGCTTCTCCGCAGCCCCCCTTCAGAGGACACCCCAGCGACTCTGGCAGGAGCTACCCGAAAGGCCAGACCGTCCACAGTGCTGGAGGAGTGAGGTATGGCCTTGGGCAGCCTTCCCAAGGACAAGATGCCCAAGGGCTAGGTATGGGGCAGCCCTGAGGTGGATCAGAGAGTGAAAGTGTTCTGAAATTGGCAGGGCTTCTGACATCCCGAATAAGGACTGGCCAGGGGGCAGGAAGGGGGAGACAAAGAGAAAGAATGTAGCTATCAAGGTTTCAATGAAATCTTGATCGGATTTCCAGGGTCATTGAGTGGGCACTCTTCTCCGTGGAATTAAACAGCACACCAAAGGAGAGGGAACGAGGCAAGTTCAAACAAAAGTCAGAGACGCAGCACGATGGTCAGCCGGCTGGGCGTGGTCCTTTATACCAGGACCTCAGAGAAGGTCCTCGGTATCTGTGTGTGATAAGCAGGACCGATAACCAGACCCTCGTCACCCAGACGTGGCCTCCAGCCACCCCCAACCCTGACCTGTGCCATGGAAGGAGGGGCGGCTCACGCCGGAGGAAAGAAAGGCACAGGCACAGGCTCTGGTCCTGGGAACTCTGGGTATTTTGAACCTAATTCGTTCTCCCAGCCGATCTCAATAATAGTTCCCATAGTCCCTCGTTTTCCTGATCGGTCCATTGAGTGTCCGACTCTTGATTTCAGCCCAGGTCATGATCTCAGGGCTGTGGGAGAGCCCCACGTTGGACTCCATGCTGAGAGTGAGCTTTCTTGATATTTCTCTCCCTCTGCCGCTCCCCCCACCACCCCGCTCATGTGCTCTCTCTGTCTCTCTCTCTGTAACATAAAAAATTTTTAAAAGAAAAGAAAAGAAGACAATATAGCAGGTCCTCAAAAAAATTAAACGTCGAATTGCCATATGATCCAGCAATCCCACTTCTGGGTATATATCCACAAGAATTGAAAGCAGGGACTCACATATATATTTGTACACTCATGTTCATAGTGGCATTATTCACAACAGCCAAAAGGTGGAAACAGCCCAAGTGTTCATGGACGGATGGATACACGTACAATAGAATATTTTCAGCTTTAAGAACAAACTGAGGGTTGGTGGGGGGTGGGAGGGAGGGGAGGGTGGGTGATGGGTATCGAAGAGGGCGTCTTTTGGGATGAGCACTGGGTGTTGTATGGGAACCAATTTGACAATAAATTTCATATGTTAAAAAAAATAAATAGAATATTTTCAGCTTTAAAAAGGAAGGAAGAGCGTCAGTCAGTTAAGCATCTGAATCTTGGGGCGCCTGGGTGGCGCAGTCGGTTAAGCGTCCGACTTCAGCCAGGTCATGATCTCGCGGTCCGTGAGTTCGAGCCCCGCGTCGGGCTCTGGGCTGATGGCTCGGAGCCTGGAGCCTGTTTCCGATTCTGTGTCTCCCTCTCTCTCTGCCCCTCCCCCGTTCATGCTCTGTCTCTCTCTGTCCCAAAAATAAATAAACGTTAAAAAAAAAAAAAGACAAATACTGTATAATTCCAATTATGTGAGAGACCTAGAGTCAAATTCATAGAAACAGAAAACAGAATGGTGGTTGTCAGGGGCTGGGTAGACAGGAGAATGGTGAGTCAGTAGTTACGGGGGACAGTTTTCAGTTTGGGAAGATGACTAAGTTCTGGAGATGAATGTTGGCGATTTACAACAGGTAAATGTACTTCATGCCACTGAAGAGGATGCTTTTTAAGATGTTATGAGGTTCAATTTGATATGGCGTGCCATTTGCCAAAATAAAAAAAAAAAAAAGGTGAAGGGTGTCAGAGTATCACCTACACATTTTTGGAGTTTCAGTTAGTCTCAAACCACCTTTGCCTTGTGTATTGTGCCCTGTGTATCTGCAGGATCCATGGGATGTCCTCACTGGTCCTAACCCTCCTGACGTCCAAGAAGATGAAATTAAAATGCGGCCACGTGGGCCGTGGTGCCATCTTGCTTGTCATTTAGCCTCGGTTCTGTGAAGCCCACAGCCCAGAGAGGTGAGGGCTCCTCCTTCATCGGGCCACCCTTTTCCTCACCCAGTCCCTTCAGCCCACTGGTCTGATTTACTAGAAAGAGAATCCGTGGCGTGGAAGAAGAAAGGTAATGGATCAAACTACTGCCTGACTAGATTTCACTGCCTCCAGTGGAAAATGTTTGAGATTTAGGATAAACGTTTTTGCTTGCACTAGTAAATTTTCTCTCACCTATTTTTTAAAAAAATTTTTTTTTCAACGTTTATTTTTTTGGGACAGAGAGAGACAGAGCATGAACGGGGGAGGGGCAGAGAGAGAGGGAGACACAGAATCGGAAACAGGCTCCAGGCTCTGAGCCATCAGCCCAGAGCCCGACGCGGGGCTCGAACTCACGGACCGCGAGATCATGACCTGGCTGAAGTCGGATGCTTAACCGACTGCGCCACCCAGGCGCCCCATTTCTCTCACCTATTAACAGATTTCTCAGGTCATAGGAAATACTTGATGGAGTGTTAGCAAAACAGCTGGGCTTCAGGGGAAGCCCTTGAAGCCTTCCTTCTTCGAGAGAAGACGATCCCAGGAAGCATCAGAAGAGAGAGTAGAGACACCAAGTTTTAAATGTTCCCTGCCCTCGTTTTATGACTTAGCATACAATAGGATAGTGCGTGGGACCGGAAACCATAAAGAATATTCTATTCTTATACGAAGCTTGTACTTCCTAACTCTAAGTAAACAAGGTCCGTTGAATTTCTAGAAAAGAAGGATAATCCTCATTTGGAAAAACTCCAGGCCTCCTTGGAAGAAATAAGGCTGGTGGTTAGAATGGCCTTAGATTGGTGTCTATATTAACTGCTAACAGTTGCCACAAGTAATCCATAAACATGAAAACAGGCCTCTATGGGGGACTTCTGTTGCAGCTTTACAGCAACTTGGTCCCTGCGTCCTCCTTCATCAGTCAGACCCCTACTGAGCTCGTGTTGAAGAACCTTAAGACGGAGGAAGAGTCTGTAGGGAAAGTGGAAGAAAGACTAAGCTGTAAATAAAGATCCTCGCTGCCTACCCTCTCATCGACCTGGTTCCTTGGCGATCATGACACTTGGAAGAGCGCTTACGTAGCTCCGTGCTGGGCACTTCACAAACGTTCACTTTACTGGGTGGCATCATTATGTTATTGTTGTTATGCTGGATGTCCCACAGGTCCAGCAGTCACATTTTTCAAGTCCCAAATTAAGAACTCGGGTGTAATAAGATCTGTACAGTATACTCAGGCAGAGGGCAAGATAGATTATTTCAATCCAATGCCGTCTGGAAAATTCCAGGCTGCGCGTAGCGGGGTCTCATGGGCTCACCATTGACAGACTGCTCCAGCTAAGCTACGAAAGTCACCCAAGTTCCTAGAGCTTTGGGCTCTCCAAAGGTAGTATTTCATCCAAATACAAATCCTTGGCGGTTGCATTCAATTCAATTCGCAAATATTCGTTGAGCACCTAAGTGTAAAATATTGGGGTGAGTGTCACAAAGAATGGACAAATAAAAAGGGAATGGCCCAGTCTTCTCAGAAGCTCAGGGAGATGAAGGGATGGGCGGGCCCACCCTTGTGCTGAATGCTGGAGACTCAGGGGAGATCAGATTCATTTTTTTTTTTTTTCATTTTGAATTGAAGTGTAGTTGACGTGTGATAACTCATTTCAGATGTACCCACACGATTCTACAATTACATCATTGTGAAATGTTCGCCGTCATAAATATAGTTACCATCGATCTCCGTACAAAGTTATTACAATATTGACTCCATTCCATCACTTATTTATTTTGTAATTGGAAATTTGTACCTCTCAAGCCCCTTCCTCTGTTTGATCTACTCTCCCACACGCCTCCCTTCTGGCAACCGCCAGTTTGCCCTCTACAGTTACGAATCTGTTTCCGTTTTTTGTTTTGTGGTTTGTGCGTTTGTTCATGAGGGTTGTTTCTGGGATTCCGAATAGAAGTGAAGTCACAAGATATTTGTCTATCTCTGACTTCTTCCACTTAGCATAATCGTCCGATTCTATCTGTGTTGTCATGAATAGCAAGACTTTGATAGATGAGTGGACAAAGAAGATGAGGTATACATACACAATGGAATATTACTTGGCCGTAAAAAAGGATGAGATCGTGCAATTCAGATGCACTATTAGTCACTGATAGCATCTGACCAGTGCCGCTCAGGCTTTTGATGGCATTTTAAGGTATTTACACTTGATTAGGTCCTAGTGGCTACAGAGTAACTTCCATGCAGAACTGTAGGATACAATGACACACGGAGAGCTTGGCTGAGGCCTCCCACATGACCAAGAGAATGCTCCAGACTAGCATTCTCATACTGCCCAGAAGTTTCTATATTCCCTGCACTTATAGATCTTACAGAAGCCTTCCTACAAGGTCAAAATGGTCAAAAGGCTCCTACAGGACCCTCCCTGTCCTCGCATAATAAATTTGTGCCAATGTGTTAGCAGAGGTTAATAGACTCCTAAGTCCGTAAGCCTCTCCGGGAGGTCTTTGGACTTGATGGTGGGATGTCAGTGCAGCGAACAGTGCGGGAACCGTTTGGAGCAAACATTTCCGCTTCCCTCCTCCCAGCTGTTGAAGGCCCCCTCCTTTGCCTTCACGCAGAGCTGTCTCTGAGGGGAAACTTCTCCTCCTCATTTCTGTGTCCTGTATCGCCACCGGCACAGAAGCACTTACACCCTTTCAAAAAGCAGGTGGATGGCATTGCTGGGGCCCAGAGGCAGACAGACATGGGACACTTCTGCGGATGGAACACCCCAGAAAGCTGGGCCAGCTCCACTCATGATCCCCAGGTGAGAAGGAACATCACTTCTTCAACATAGGAGAGAGTCTTCTCGGGTTTTCTTCTTTCCCTTTTTTAAAAACAAAATTTATTTATTTATTTTGAAAGAGAGCATGCGTGCATGAGTGGGGGGGGGGGAGGGAGAGAGAGAGAGAGAGAGAGAGAGAGAGAGAGAGAGAGTTCCACGGAGGCTCCATATTCAGTGCAGAGCCCGATGTGGGGCAGGAACTCATGAGCCATGAAATCATGATCTGAGCCAAAGTCGAACACTCAACCGACTGAGCCACCCACACGCCCCTTGGGTTTTTTTCTTTACTGCAGTCATGGCCAAGCTTAAAACCAAGGATATTATTACCCACTTGGGGGTCCTTTTGATAGCACCGGAGCTGACAGAGATGCTCATAGCATTGAAAAATGGAGCTTAATGTTTTTTTAATGTTTTTTTTATTTTTGAGAGAGAGAGAGACAGAGCATGAGCAGGGGAGGGGCAGAGAGAGAGGGAGACACAGAATCCAAAGCAGGCTCCAGGCTCTGAGCTGTCAGCACAGAGCCCGACACGGGGCTCGAACTCACGGAGTGTGAGATCATGACCTGAGCCGAAGTCGGACGCTCAACCGACTGAGCCACACCCTTCAGGTGTCCTGAAAAAGGGAGAGTTTAAAGAACCTAGAACAACCTGGCGGAGTGGCAAGGCTATGTGACAGGATAGCTGGCTTCAGACGTGGATTCGGGACATTTCTGGCTCAGCCCATCCGCGGGCCTTCTGTATTCACTAAGTAATCTTCGGACTTGAATTGTTTCCCAAATAGGCTCTGTCAGAAAGAAAGATACATCGTTTCTTCAACAATCATACTGATGCCCTACGAGCAGCCAGAATGAATTTGTATAGTTTAGTAGGAACGTAGGTGAAGTGATACCACCAAGAGGTCTCCCCAGGGCATGTGCTACAACGCGGGAGCCCAGGGTGTTGTGTTATAGCAGCATGGAGGGGGCATCTCAGTCAGAGGGTTGGGTCGTTGGAAAATGATTGGCTATGGAAGGAAAAGTATAATTCTAGACACAAAATAAAGGAAAGCATCCCAGGATGAGGGATCCACATGAATGAAATGTGTGGAGGCATGAGGTGTCTCTTACTTTAAAGTAAGACATTGAGGGGCACCTGGGTGGCTCAGTCGGTTAAGCGTCCGACTTCGGCTCAGGTCATGATCTGGCGGTCCGTGAGTTCGAGCCCCGCGTCGGGCTCTGCGCTGACAGCTCAGAGCCTGGAGCCTGTTTCAGATTCTGTGTCTCCCTCTCTCTCTGACCCTCCCCCGTTCACACTCTGTCTCTGTCTCAAAAATAAATAAACATTTAAAAAAAAATTTTTTTTTAAGATATTGAATACTCTCTGTCTCGGTGGGTTTGGGCCACCCGAGTTGGTCATCTCGGGACCACATCACCCAGTCTCAAAGGTGCAGCCTAGAGGAGGCAGAAAACCAATCCTGGGAATTCTGAAATGTGGCCCCCACTGGCCTTTTACCCCACCTGGACTAAAAAGGTGCAGGCCATCTGATATAGCTGCAGGATAGGGAGTGCCAGGTGCTAGATCTAGAAAGATCTTTTCTTTCTTTCTTTCTTTCTTTCTTTCTTTCTTTCTTTCTTTCTTTCTTTTTTAAAGAAAGTTCTCTGCCCAATGTGAGGCTTGAACTCACCACCCTGAAGATCAAGAGGCCACGTTCCACCGACTGAGCCAGCCGGGCAGGTTGGGAACTAATTTCAAAGGGCCTCCCAGATGATGCCAACAGGTTGCCACATGTCTCGGAAGCATAGAATCGTCTGTATGTTATCAACCTGTTCCGTATTCAACTTGATGCACCAGGGCCATATTTAAGCCAGGGCAGACTTTGTTGAAAGTGGTGATTTGCCAGCCATTCTTGTCTTTCCCACTGCAGGATGGTGAGTGGGAAGGTGGGGAGGTGCACCGAACATGCCAGTTCGAAAAGCCCACAGAAATGTTAGATGGCTGTACTTTTCCGGCATCTGCTTTCAGCTAAATTCATGGCAAATGTCTTCCTACTCTCTTTACTGTTCAAATTTACTGCTGGCTCCCTTCTGTACCTGAGGTTGGAATCCCAGGTGGGGAGGTGATATATCTTTGGCCACGGTCAAGGGAGGAACTCGCTCCTCAAGTCTCAATTCCAAGATAAATACGTCATTCCTGCCATACACTTCGCTTCCAAAAACACAGCCGTGGGTGAATGCTCCGTGCAACGCGAGGCCAGAGGTGTAATTAAACTTCAAAAGGGTATCAATTGCATCCCATTCAGGAAAAGCGTGGAAAAAGAAAGGTACTGCTGAAAGGCAACCTAAAACACCCAACCAGCTAAATTCATCTTCGGGAGAAGGAAAGTAAAACGGACGTGCTCTCTCGGGACACCCAGTGTGTGCGAGCAGGCCTCCCGTTCGAGTTGTTTCGGAGAAGGGAGCGTGTGTGCCCGCGTCTAGCCATCTTCAACTCTAATCTTTGTGAAAAGACTCCTTCCAGGATTCTAGTTACCATCATGCCTCCTGGGTAAAAAAGGGGCACTGAGTGTGAAAACAGCTTGGAGCATTTAAAAAGCAAACTGTATAATTATCACATGCCAATCTTTTTTTTTTTTTTTTTACGTTTATTTATTTACTTTGAGAGAGAGAAACAGAGAGCGTGGGGGAGGGGCAGAGAGAATCCCAAACAGGCTCCGTGCTAATAGCCCGGGGCTCGTTGCGGGGCTCAAACTCACCAACCCTGAGATCATGACCTCAGTGGAAATCCAGAGTCTGAGGCTTAACCTACTGAGCTGCCCAGGCGCCCTTCACATGCTAATCTTACTCAGGTTTTAAATATGTTTGCTGGGAAGAGTCAAGAGCAAGGGCTCCAGAGACAGATGGCTTGTTACAAATCCTAGAGTCTTTCTGCTCCGTGACCTCGGGTTAAAGTACCTGACCTCTGCGAGCCTCAGTTTCCTGAGCTGTGAAATAGTGGCAACAGGTAACAGCTTCGTCAAGGGGCCAGTGACAAGGCTTAAGTGAGTCACTCCACAGAAAATCTTGGGACTCAGGCTGGCACATACTAAATAGCCAGTAAATATGAACTCCTGGGGCGCCTGGGTGGCTCAGTCGGTTAAGCGTCCGACTTCGGCTCAGGTCACGATCTCACAGTCCGTGAGTTCGAGCCCCGCGTCGGGCTCTGTGCCGACAGCTGGGAGCCTGGAGCCTGCTTTGGATTCTGTGTCTCCCTCTCTCTCTGCCCCTCCCCCACTCGTGCTCTGTCTGTCTCTCTCTCTCAAAAAAAATAAAATTAAAAAATTAAAAAAAAATAAACATTTAAAAAACAAAAAAAATCAAATTAAAGTCAGTGGCATGTTACCCATTTATGAAAGAAAGCACTTGTACTATGAAATAATATGGATTTTTAAGGAAGAACCGTGCCAGCAGAGTCTCCATTCCAAACCTACTTAAATAAAGACATGTCAAGCAAAGAAGCACCATACATCTCTATTTAAAATCCCCAAATCATACTTTGCCAAAGCTCACGTCTCTAAGGGTGAGGTTGCCGCAAGCTTTTAAAGACAGAAATCCTAGGGGAAAATAAACAAAACTTTAAAAAAAAAAAAACGAAAAACAAAAAAACAAAAACAAACAAAAAAAAACCTTTACAAACTAAAGAAAGAGAAAAACGAAAAACAAAAAAACCAAAAACAAACAAAAAAAAAACCTCTACAAACTAACGAAAGAAAACCTAGCCTGCTCCTTGTATACCGATATGTAGCTGTCTAGGCTTGTCTCACGTTAAAATACTGTGGTGTTTTGGTTTTTTTTTTTTTTTTTTTTTTTACAAAAAGCCAAAACGGGTTGCATAAACTGATCGGCGTGGCTCGTAAAAAGGTAATCGTTCGGTTTGTCAATTAATTGGCAGCCTGACTTGTGATTTTAAGTTTTGCCACCCTGAATTATTACAAAACTTGAAAATGTAAGGAGAGAGAGAGGTAAAGCCTTGCCCTTAACTTTTCCGGGGCTCTCTTGTTGGCTTGAAGTAAGCCTCTATTTAATGCCTTCAGAGTTTGCTCTTGCCTTGAAGCAATGGACAAGTATGTGCCGCTCTGTTCTAAATATGGGAACAGCCAGTACAAATAGAAGATTGAAGATTTGCTTTGAAGCTCAATGTTGCCAATTCGGAGCCTCTCAGACGCTGAGAGCGGCGGCCCTGCCGAGCAGAGCGACAGCTCCTGCTTTTAACGGCTGATCTATTAATTCTGGGCGGTGTCTCGTTCGACCGAAGGTCAGGAATCTGCTTTTGACCTGAGCACTGATGGCAATCCTGTGGGGATCCCGAGAGTGGCGGAATGAGTGCTGTAACATTACTAATAATTACTAATGATGATAATGTCCTAGCTTTCGTGCTTACCGCCCAAAGATTTCAAATCACTTCAAGACCAATGGTTTCACCTGCTATTGACCTGTAACCGACTCAGGCACAGAGTATCGCCCTGTTGTCAAGAATACAGCCACACCAAGCCTGTTTAAGCATGAACTGAAGAAAGATCCCCATTGAAAATTAAAGTGTAAATTTTAGGCAGGCAGGTTATAATTATCCACTTGAAACGAAGCCAAGAAATGAAGTTTAATATCCTTCTTTTGTGAGAGGCACCCAGGCAACGTTCCTAACCATAAACAGACCTCAGGTTTTCACCTCCTCTAATTCAGGGTTTCTCAACTTCGGCACTGTGGACATTCTGGGCTGGATAATTTTCTGTTGAGGGGTAAAGGGCTGTCTTGTGCACACCCAGTCATGACAATCGAAAATGTCTCCAGACAATGCCCAACGTCTTGGGGCGGGGGGGACGGGGAGCGGGGAGGGCGCAAAATCGCCCTCAGTTGAGAACCGCGCGGCTCTAGGCTCTAACTCAAAACATTTGCGAAATTAGAAGCTAATGAATTACCAGAATCTTCCATCCCTCCAGGTTGCTTGAAGGATTCCTCACGAAGGAGGGACAGTTATCTGCCTAGGGCTTTGGGGTTTCAGAGAGGCTTCAATTATAAAATAGGTCTTCGATCATAACTTTGATTGCGAAACTTAGATCATGAAATTAGTCCTCTTCCTCCTCCCACCCCAAAAAGCAAAAATCAAAGAAAGGACACACCCCTAGACTAACAAATGCCACTCTCCCCTGGGGAGCAGGGGATCCGTTTCTGGCCTGTAACTTCTCCCCAAGTGGCTGCTGTAGGTTGTAACAGGATATCACCGTGACAGCTTTAACATCCACATTGCCTGCCCACCTCGCAGATTTCCTGGGGTCAGAATTCCTCTGCTTCTGGAATCCACAGCATCTGTCGAACAGCAGAACTGGAGGCTTGCACCTATGAGCCTGCACGCGCTGGGACAAGCCCGGCCCCCTCTCCGACCATGACCCCTTACCTTTACCTGCAGCTTCTCACCCTCCCCGACAAACACGCACAAAGTCTCCCAGGACCTCAGCGGACAGGAGTTCACCCTCACTGCCGGGTGCACAGGCCCTCCACACCCCGGGGAAGTGTGGCTCCCAAACTTCTTCCGCCGCCACTCACCGCATTTTGTTTCGTGTCCCCTCCCCCGCCCGGTTCACACAGACAAAGAATACGTGTTGTTTTTAAGCCGTGTTCTGAACTCATTTTGGACTTTCAGAAAAGTTGCAGGAAGACGGCACATGATTTCCGCACAGCCCCTGCTGTGGTCCGAAAGCGTGTGCCCCCTCAAAATTCATAGGTGGGAATCCTAACAAGCAAAGTGATGGTATTAGGAGCTGGGGCGTTGGGAGGCGCGGAGGCCATGAGGGGGGAGCCCTCGGGGATGGGATTAGTGCCCTTACAAGGGAGGCTCCGTAGAACTCTCTAGGCCTTTTCACCTTATGAGGAACGTAGCAAGAAGGCACCATCTGTAAGTGGAGAAGCAGACCCTCACCAGACATGGAATCTGCCGGCACCACGATCTTGTACTTCCAACAGAGGCTGAGAAATAAATCTCCATTTAAATGCCACCCAATCTGTGCCATTTTGTTACAGCAGCAGGAACCCTCGTCCTCATCCAGCGTCCCCCAGTGTAATGGTCAAAACCAGGAAATTAACATTGGTGCTGTACTATCAACCGAACTAGGGACTCCCGTTTTCTGCTAATGTCTCTTTTCTGGTTCCAGGACCCCATTCAGTGTCTCACGCGGCATTTCGTTATTTCTCCTCGGTCTCCTGAATCTATGAGAGTTCATCGGCCTTGAATTTTATGACCTTGACACTTCTGAAGAGTACTGATCAATTATTTTGTCAAATGGCCCTCCCTTTCAGTTGGTCTAATATTTTTTCATGATTGTACCGAAGTTAGACATTTTTGGCAAGAATGCCACAGAAATGATGTAGCCCCCCCCCCACTCAAAATATATCTTTAAAAAAATTTTTTAAACGTTTATTCATTTTTGAGAGACAGAGACAGAATGCAAGCAGGGGAGGGGCAGAGAGAGAGGAAGTTAGAGAATCTAAAGGACGCTCGAGGCTCTGAACTGTCAGCTCAGAGCCCCAGAGCCCCATCCGGGGCTTGAACCCACAAACCGTGAGATCGTGACCTGAGCCAAAGTCAGACACTCGACCGACTGAGCCACCCAGGTGTCCCAAAATACATCTTTTTAAAAATCAAAGTATAGTTGACACCCAAATATATATACCTATGTTTTTAAAGTTTATTTATTTTGAGAGAGAGTCCTGTGTGAGCAGGGGAGAGGCAGAGAGAGAGAGGGAGAGAGAGAATCCCAAGCGGGTTCCCACTGTCAGCACAGAGCTCAAACTCACCAACCCTGAGATCTCTTTCCTTTCTCTGCCTCAGTGGCACCACACTGTTTGTGCTTCTTCTTCCTTCCTCTCTGACCAGCTTTTCCCTGCAGGCTTTTGGACTCTCTGTCCTCCCGTCTCTGTCTGATCACAGTGAGCGGACCCCCTCTTTCATTTCCACTCCACGCAGGTGACGTGACCCCCATCCCCGCTCTCCCCAATGTGTGTCAGGCCCTGACTTCCAACTGTCTCGAGGCATTTTGATATGGGTGCCCTGCCCTCACACTAAACTCATCAGGCCCAAAATGACCTTTATCTGGCGCTCTCCCCCTCCCAAACTGAATCCTCTTCCCCATATCCTATACCCGTCGGTGGTACACCTATGTACCCCCGTGTTTATACACGGGGAGCTCAGCTCTCACTGCCCGGCACTTGGACTGCTATCCAGTCAGCTCCTTTCTTCTCCATTTCCTAATCCAGGGCTTCCCAAACTTTATAGAACATCAGAATCACCCACAGGGCTTCTTAAAGACTGAGGCCCACCCCCAGAGATTATGATTCAGTAGGTCTAGGGCGGGCCCTCAAATTTGCATTTCTAAGAAGTTCCCCGGAGGCCAGAGCAGCTTTGAGGAGGGCTGCTTTCACAGAGGAATTTCCAGAGGTTCCCTGCACTTCCCGGGCTGAGGAGGACCGGCCGCGGGTCCCTGTGGGTCACGTGGTCCACAGACCCTACCTGGCCAGTAGCATCTCCCCTTAAGCCACTGTTTTCCTGAAATAGAATGCCCTGTTCGTCCCTTGCCTTCCAAGGACTCCAATTCCCCTCTTTCTGCAGGGATTCGCTCCAGACCAGCAGCCCCAAGAAGACTTTTTACTTCTTCAGTCTTCCTGGGGTTCTTTCTTCTGGTTCGTGGCAAACGATGAATAAGAATTGCCAGGTTCCCACCAGCCTGTACTCCCAAGGGCCCAGGCTCATTCATAGTGAGGTATTTGTTCTCAGGGCACTTAACTCGCATTTTTCATTATGGCTTCACAC